>NW_027507789.1:177145013-178345013 GCF_037356315.1 Lithobates pipiens
AAAAGAGCACTGTATTGCCTTCAGGATTAAATGCCAAGATAGGATATCACAGAATGTGGCCTTGAAACTCCTCCATATTGCGGGCACCACTAGTATCAGCTGGTAGTGAGCTCCTCTTGGGAAATATTCTTTATTGGCCACGAGGTGGAATGTAGAGTTTGTGGCAATGATGTCATCTAGGTGGATCACAGCTGTATCTACATGTGATCCACCTAGATGCCATCACTGCCACAAACATTCCAGCTAGTAGCCGATAAAGAATATTTTTCAAGTGGACTGAGTCTGTGCTCTGAATAAGGGGACATGCCTCCCAAAACATGTCAGATGTCATCATCCGCATTATTTCATGCAGGTGGAGAGACCTCTCATTCATATATTCCACATATCCACATTGGTTTGTGAGTATAACTTGTACTTTTTTATTTTTAAATAAATTGTTGGAGGTAATGCACTAGGCATTTGCTCCCTTTGTGCTTTTGCTGTTTGTATAGTACTGGATTCCCAAATTTGAAAAGGGCTGCACTACTTACCGTATTTATCGGCGTATAACACGCGCTGGAGTATAACATGCACCCCAAGTTTAGGAGGGAATTTTAAGGAAAATAACTTTTAGGAGGGAAGTTTAAGGGGAAAAAAAAAACTTACATTTATATGCCCATCAGTGTCATCTGCAGCCTTGTCCACCATTGCAGCCTTGTCCACCATTGCAGTCTTATGCAGCCTTGTCCACCATTGCAGCCTTGTCCACCATTGCAGCCTTATGCAGCCTTGTCCACCATTGCAGCCTTGTCCACCATTGCAGCCTTATGCAGCCTTGTCCACCATTGCAGTCTTGTCCCCCATTGCAGCCTTATGCAGTCTTGTCCCCCATTGCAGCCTTATGTAGTCTTGTCCCCCATTGCAGCCTTATGCAGTCTTGTCCCCCATTGCAGCCTTATGCAGTCTTGTCCCCCATTGCAGCCAAGTCTATTTTATATTTTTAAAATGCCTCCGGCCGCCTTCAGCTCTTCTCACCAGCTTTCAGCCGCCTTCGGCTCTTCTCGCCAGCTTTCGGCCGCCTTCGGCCATTCTCGGCAGCTTTCGGCCACCGAGAAGAGCCGAAGGTGGCCAAAAGCTGCCGAGAACAGCCGAAGGCGGCCGAAAGCTGCCGAGAATGGCCGAAGATGGCCGAAAGCCACCGATAATGGCCGAAGGCGGCCAAAAGTCGCCTTGAAGAGCCGAAGGCGGCTGAAAGCCGCCCAGAGGCTCAGAATTTCAGGGGATCGGCGTATAACACGCACCCATGATTTTCCCCTGCTTTTAAGGGGAAAAAAGTGCGTGTTATACGCCAATAAATACGGTATAATTGTACAGTGGCCATGGCAATTGAACTATTACAGCAAGCCTTCTAACGATTTCTGAGCGCTAATGTGTCAAGTTTAAAATAAAAATTACTAAAGCGCTGATACGGATAAAAATGTGAAAATATAAGTATAAATGAGAAGCAGCTGCAACTATTCAAAATGTGTTCTGGTATCACATAAATAAAAAATAAAAAACAAATAATAGTCCGCTGAACCTAAAAATTGAATAATAAACTCTGATAAATAAGTGAAAAATAGTGATCATATAAGAATGCAAAAAAAGTCCACATGCACAAAATTCTTAAATGATGACGAAAAAAAAAAGTGAATAAAATCACTCCATGCTACGTGACAAGGAATATGTGCTGATAGATAATTACCACCACCTCAGTGTGAAATGCCTGCTCACCTCAAAGAAAGATCCCCTTGGGTCTATTGGCACTTTGAGTATTGATCCAAAGAAAAAGATCAGCCAGATCAGAAACAGGCTTGAGCTAATGGCTCCACAACTATCAGGACTTCTCCTTCTTTGATTTGTCCAGGTACAATTTTTCAAAGTAAATAAAATATAATCGCAAGATTGTTTAAATAACTTGATTTTAATTAGTAAAACCATATGCACTCACATTTACAAACGAGCAGTTTGCAATGGGACAGCTCTCCTCCTCACTACACATCCAGGATTATGAGACACCAGAAGTGTTATCACCGACTCCTCCCTTTTGTCAGCATTTTGTCAGCATTTAAGAATTTTATGCATGTGGACTTTTTTGCATTCTTATATGATCACTATTTTTCACTTATTTATTGGAGTTTATTATTCAATTTTCAGATTTAGCGCACTATTATTTGTTTTTTATTAACGTGTCAAGTTTGCAGTATTTTTCATGGTGCATCAATGTTTAGGTAGAAGTGCACAATAACTAAGATAAATAACAACAGTGTAGTTCTAGCCAGCTATGTCTCTATAATAAGAATAGATAGAATGCGGAAGACATATATAATGGCATCCCAAAAGAGATCAATGGGTATTGTCATGCCAACTCTACAGATGAGCTATGCAGGATGAGTGTTGTAACCAGACTGGCCACTGTGCCCAAAAGGATTGTCCCTTGCCATTTTTGATTTAGAACATAAGTTCATATTGAGTCTTTGTGTTGAGGTTGGTGATGAAAGATGCAAAATCAGGGGGCTCTTTCTGCTGCTGTAGATTTTCTGGCTGCAACTATGCAATAGATGATAAAACGTAGATGGAGTTGGGCCATCGTTCCAAATTTAGCAGGAGAAAGAACCATAACTGGTTCTAGTGGGATTCTTATACCTACTACTAATGAAGTAAAGTCGAATACTCTCTCCCAAAAGGAAGTGATTTTGGGGCATAGTCACCATATGTGCAAGAGCGAGCCTGTCACACTACAATCTCTCCAACAGAACAGGGAGGAAGAGTGAAAAATAGCCATTTGGAGTAGAATACCAGTGACACAAGAGTTTAAGGTGGGATTCCCAGTGGGACATGCATTATGAAGCCTTAAGTAGGTTATTAGTTACATTAAACCATTGCAGCTCATGGAATAATTGCTAGAGTTCAGTTGCCCATGACCCATTGTAATTTGTTTTCTCTTGTGAGGGAACCATGAACATCCGATAAAAGTAAGCAATTTTTTTCCTTTCTTTTGATTGATCTTGAACAAACGTAAGTAGATCTGTAGGTGTCTCAACATCTTCTTGAGGAATAGAGTCCAAGATATGTCTAAGCCC
The DNA here is from genome assembly GCF_037356315.1 of Lithobates pipiens. NCBI lineage: Eukaryota > Metazoa > Chordata > Amphibia > Anura > Ranidae > Lithobates > Lithobates pipiens. The sequence goes on from NW_027507789.1 coordinate 177,148,115, forward strand.
TTGTACACACGGTCGGAGAATCCGTCGGAATGTGTCCTATTGGACCGTGTTGTCGGATAATCCGACTGAGTGTGGTATGCATCGGACTGATTCCGTCGGAATATCCGTCGGACCCAATTTTCCAACTTGTTGGAAATATTTTCCGACCAACTGGTTCGATAGGACATACTCCAATCATGTGTAGAGAATTTTGATCGGACCAAGTGCCACGCATGCTCACATCAAATTCCTACATCAAAGCTATTGGCTACTTGCCTGAACGTAGTCCCATCGTAACAAAATTACGTCATCACGTTCTGAATGATCGGATTTTTTGACAACTTAGTCCGACCGTGTGTATGCAACAGTTTCAGACAAGAGCCGACGGGCAAAATCCGACGGACAAGATCCGACGGATTTGGTTGTCAAAATCTCCGACCGTGTGTACAGGGGCTAAGAAGAAGATATTTAAAGAAATCGCTCTGTGGGAGATGATAACGGTGTTGCAACTAAGGCCACTGCTGCTGGGAAACGGATGTTCAAAGGCAGTTGGATGCTTTTTTCAGCTGCCCCTGAACTCATCTAATGTTATATAAAGTGTACATGTACACAGGTTAATTTAATGTCATTTTTAGGCAGTTGAGTTTAGAGGCCTTTTTTGTAAAGCAAACAAATTAGTTCAGACGCTGAGTTTAGAGGCATTTCAAGTGCCAAACCCTTCTAAACATGGCTAAATGGGGCAACTCATGTTTAGCCACGCTTTGTTTACAGGCATTTTTCATTTTTTGCTATTTTGAAAAAAAAAATGTTGTTTTCAAACGCTTCTAAACGCAAACACGGCTAAACACGGCATGTAAATGCGGCAAAACGGACAATTTAAACGTGGGTTACTGCCAAGTTAAATTGTTGAGAAGAGGTTGTAAAAATGTCCCTTGTACATTAAGTCTAAGCCCCTGTACACACGGTCGGAGATTTCGACAACCAAATCCGTTGGATTTTGTCCGTCGGATCTTGGCCGAAACTGTTGCATACACACAGTCGGACTAAGTTGTCGAAAAATCCGATCATTCAGAACGTGATGACGTTTTCGTTACGATGGGACTATGTTCAGGCTAGTAGCCAATAGCTTTGATGTAGGAATTTGATCGATAGGACACATTCCGGCGGATTCTCCGACCGTGTGGCTAAGATGAAAAAGCAGGCCCATCGAAAAGGGGGCCAAGTGTGTGCATTCCTGAGGCCAACCATTTACAGAGTGAGAAATCCAAGGAGCATAAAGGAAGTGTTAATATGTTCAAAGATTTATGTCGGGATGTATAGTCCAGGGATGAGTCCTCCCTATATGTGATATTTACGCTTTAGGATGTATTTTTGCATTTTCTTTACCAACAGGATCATTTTTGGTGGTATTTGTTTTTAATAAATAATTTTAATGTTACTTTGTTTTACATGCATTCTGTGTCTTTAAGATGTTTCTATATGTAATAAAATATATCTTTGTTACAATTGTAACAGTTGTTTGCATAAGAGCTATGTTTACTGTATATTTTTTTTCCTTTTTTTGTGTTACATTTGAACTTCCATGGTAGCCCTCTCAAATCAAGCTTTGTGAACACCATTTCTCCCTTGAGGTGGTCAAATAACTCCGTAACCAACGGAATCGGATAGGCATTCTTAATCATGAAACAATTGAGACCCCGATAATCAATACATGCCGGACTCGGCCACCATTGCCATCCCAACGTCTCCACTGACAGGTACGCCAGAGATCTGACTACAATCTTCTCTGTTCACCTCATCCCAGCCAGCATCAGGAAGGACATCTTGGTCGGCAAGGATGTTAACCTGGCCTCCCTCCTCATATCGGTTCACGATGGGGCTGAAAATAAATCTTACACCTGGGGGACGTCTCAGTGGTCCTTAAAGCTAAAGATCCCAGGCTTAACCACAAGCTTACCGTCACTGAGTTTGTGCAGCCAACCCCAGCAGGAGGGAAGAGCTGGACTTGTACCTACATGCAGTGGTGGACCTAGGTTACAAGTACGGAGGGCTTTCATTTTATGACTACCACCGGTCATTTTCAGCCAAAGCGGCAGCCAGACTTTCACAGTTTCAGGCCAGCACCAACTGGAGTATCATCGATACAGATCTGTTCTGCCGCCACTTTGTGGGGCTAGGCTCCCCACTTTGTGCCATCTGTCTTCCACCCATATTGTCAAAAACTAGATGTGACCAGAACTGTGTGACTGCGACAGAGTGAACCAGACATAAATAGGTGAAGGTAAGTTTATTAAAGTAAATGCATATAAATGTGAACACACCACCAATACAAACTGAGTGAACAAACCAAACAACCAAGCAGTGACGATAAACGAACAAACCAGCATATATAGCAAAAGGGAGTACCAGAATCATAGTCAAGCCAGGCCGGGGTCATAAACAGGAGGTCAGCAGATGGGGGGACAAGGAGAAAGGGATCAGGTTTCAGGATAAGGTTCCAGGGATGCAGGAATAGATAGGATCAGGTACAACAGGTTCAGGATGCAGGATGCTGGAATCAAGATTCAGGATCAGGTAACAGATAAACAGGCTGCAGGTCAGGGTACAAGGACAATACCAGGGCAAGGTGTGTGTGCGCGCACTTGCCGGGTATTTATACAATGGCTGCTATCAGTCATGTGACGCCTGATTGCAGAAGGTAATACCTGCTCCACACTGCCAGGATCCCTCCACTGGTGGACACCAGTACTGTGGACCAAAGATGACATAATTCCAGCAGGGAAAAGCTCTTCTGACAGCTCCAAACTGCAAGGAGACACCTGCTGATGGATCTTAGTACTGCACGCCAAATGATCAATATTACCAGTGGAGGGAACCTTTCCTAACAGTACCCCCCCCCCCCCCCCGAAGGAGCAACCTCCGGATGCTCCATCTAGCTGTTGTTGGGGAAGTCTATTGCGTCAAGCCAGGCCATGAGCAAAGTCACATCAGATTGGGCAATAAGTACCTCAAGCTGGATAGCAGGCACAGAAACCTCAAGCTGAGTAGCAGGCACATTGAGCTGGGTGGCAGGCACATCAAACTGGGCAACAGGCACATTAAGCTGGGCAGTGGGCATGGGCACATCAATCCGGGCAGCTGGCACATCAAGCGGAGCATCAGGCAAATCAAGCTGGGCAGCAGGCACGGGCACAGCAAGCTGGAAAGCAGGCACATCAAGTGGGGGAACAGCAGGCACATCAAGCTGGGCAGCAGGCATGGGCACATCAAGCTGGGCAGCAGGCACATCAAGCTGGGCAGCAGGCACAGGCACATAAAGCCAGGCAGCAGACACATCAAGCTGGGCAGTAGGCACGGGCACATCAGGTTGGGAAGCAGGCACTTCAAGCTGGGCAGCAGGCATATCAAGCTGGGCAGCAGCCCCGGGGCACTTCAAGCTGGGCAGTGGGCACATCAGGTTGGGAAGCGGGCACTTCAAGCTGGGCAGCAGGCATGGGCACTTAAAGCTGGGCAGCAGGCACGGGCACATAAGGTTGGGAAGCAGGCACTTCAAGCTGGGCAGCAGGCACGGGCACTTCAAGCTGGGCAGCAGACACATCAAGCTGGGCAGTGGGCACAACAGGTTGGGAAGCAGGCCCTTCAAGCTGAGCAGCAGGCACATCAAGCTGGGCAGCAGGCACGGGCACTTCAAGCTGGGCAGCGGGCACATCAAGCTGGGCAGCAGGCACATCAAGCTGAGCAGCAGGCACGGGCACTAAAAAGCTGGGCAGCGGGCACATCAAGCTTGGCAGCAGGAACATCAAGCTGGGCAGCAGGCACGGACACATCAAGCTTGGCAGCAGGCACTTCAAGCTGGGCAGCAGGCATGGGCACTTCAAGCTGGGCAGCGGGCACATCAAGCTGGGCAGCAGGCACATCAAGCTGGGCAGCAGGCACTTCAAGCTGGGCAGCAGGCATGGGCACTTCAAGCTGGGCAGCGGGCACATCAAGCTGGGCAGCAGGCACATCAAGCTGGGCAGCAGGCATGGGCACATCAGGTTGGGAAGCAGGCACTTCAAGCTGGGCAGCGGGCACATCAAGCTGGGCAGCGGGCAAGGCACTTCAAGCTGGGCAGTGGGCACTTCAAGCTGGGCAGCAGGCATGGGCACTTCAAGCTGGGCAGCGGGCACATGAAGCTGGGCAGCAGGCACGGGCACATGAAGCTGGGCAGCAGGCATATCAAGCTGGGCAGTGGGCATGGGCACATCAGGTTGGGAAGCAGGCACTTCAAGCTGGGCAGCAGGCACATCAAGCTGGGCAGCAGGCACAGGCACTTCAAGCTGTGCAGCGAGCACATCAAGCTGGGCAGTGGGCAGGGGCGCATCAGGTGGGGAAGCAGGCACTTCAAGCTGGGCAGCAGGCACGGGCACTTCAAGCTGGGAAGCAAGCACTTCAAGCTGGGCAGCAGGCACAGACACATCAGGTTGGGAAGCAGGCACTTCAGGCTGGGAAACTGGCTCTGGTTCTTTGGGCTGGAATGCTGGTTCTCCGGGCTGGAGCCCTGGCTCTGGCACTCTGGGCTGGAACTCTGGCACTCTGAGCTGGAGCTTTGGCACTCCGGGCTGGAGCTCTCACACTCCAGGCTAGAGCTCTCGCACCGGAACTTCAAGCTGGGACAGATTGGTGGGTGTGGAGGCAGGTTAGGTTAATGGATCATTTTGGTTGGGAAAAACTTTAATTTTTTCTTTGGCTTAGCCACTGAAGCTCAGTGACTGCAGGACTGTAGGTAAGGGGTGCAGCAGACTGGAAAGGAGGATTGGGATATGGCAGAGAAGAGGTAACAGTAGCAGGGGGAAGATCTTGTGGGTTTGTAGGCAGCGGAGAAGAGGCAGGTGGGTGGAATGCAGGATAAGTACAGGAAGCAGAGACTGGATATGAGCATTTGGTTGGGAGCAGCGTGTACTGGGCTGCAACTGAGGTTGGCATGGCTGATGGGGAAACATACATTTGGGTAGGCTGATGTCTGATGGCAGAGATGGTTTGTTTGGCTGGGGCTGATTGCACTATGTCAGACCATGCTGAAAGTATAGCTTGTATAAACTGTAGTTTTAAGTCTCCCTGTCTAACAAAAGACTGAGCAGACACAATGCACTCAGCAATCACCTGTGGGGAACAGGCTGAGTAGTAATCATAAAAATCAGCAGGATCATCTTCAAAAAGCCATACTAAGGATACAAATTGATTCATATTAAAAGAAGACACACGCTGATCGCACATTGCAGAGGACTTGGCTGAGGGCTTAAAGACGGCGAACACTTCTAACTCATTCCGACCTTCATGGGAAACGGCCGTGTAAATGCTTGTTAAGCAGAGAACACGGGACGCCAGCTGCGGCGACATCGCTAGCCCGGGCTCCTTCAAGTCCTCCGAATTCATCGCAGAGCCTCCCTGGGCCCTCTGAGAGCCAGTGACTTCACATTCAACCAATAGAAAAAAAACGAATTCCAACAAGGGAGACATCTAGTGGCCAAAAGAAGCATTGTTGAATGGCAGTTTAAAGGCTTTTTTGATCTTGATTGTTCGGTGAGTGCATCCCCAAAGGGGATCGTGTGTGCCCCACAAGTGGTGAACTTTTATGGTGGAAGCTGCAGTTTAATCACAACAAAGAACGGATAGAATAAGCACCTTCTTTTCTGGACACTGATCAGAATTCTAATGAACTCACTTTATATAGAACATTTTTTAAAAAGTGTGCATGCGCTGCTATATATGAAAAAGTGGACTTCTTTTAAAGTTGCAATTTTTTTGTATATTTTTTTATATTTCTGTGTTTTTAAAAAGCAGCAGCTGTAAAGTGGATATTCTACGTAAGTAGAGTACCACTTAAAAACCGTAGTTTATTTCATATTTTTTCTTATTTTGCATATTGGTTTCCAAAAGCGCAGAGTGGTGTACTATTTGGGCAGGCATTTATAATAACTTTGTAGTACATTCTTTTACAATATTAAAAGAAGGATTGAAATCATCATGGCCATCTGGGATACAGGGTAGGGCCAGCCCAGTACAGATCTTGATCAAAGGCTGCACGTCCCCAAACAATATATAACCCTGATCGACCAGGGAGTGAGCCAAAGGGATAGCTGCAAACAACTGGTCACTAGACCATTCTTTCAAAGCCTGGCAGCAATAATCACTACTTGCAATTATCACTTCAGATGCCAGCAGAGAAAAATAAATAAACTCATCAACATTCATGTTTGCAACCAAACTGGTATTCTGTCATCAACTAGATGTGACCAGAACTGTGTGACTGCGACAGAGTGAACCAGACATAAATAGGTGAAGGTAGGGGGGCGTGGCCTGACCTCGACTGAAGATGGCAGCATAATCACAGAGCTCCCGCTGAAGAGACCTTTTCTAGGCTATTTTTAGAGGCTTCTTATTCATTGATTTTTCATCGTATCATGGGAACGTCTTCCCGTAGCTCTTCGGCCTCCCGATCTCGTTCCCCGAGGGACGAGGCTAGTCGGATCTCGCAAAACATCCCGGAGAGGTTTCGCTCCTATAACTCCAACATGGCCGCCTCCCGAGACCCGAGACCTCCGATGGATTCCTCACAGACTCCCTCTTCTGGCGAAGGGATAGTCCTCACCCCGCACAATCAACCGAGTTTACAAGATCTACGATCGGTTGCAACGGATATAAAGGAGACCCTCACTGCAGCCCTTACCAGTGCTATCTCAGATCTGAAGCTAGACATACAAGCTATAGCAAATCGGGTCCAAGATGTGGAGAATATTACCTCAACCCACACAACTATTATAAAAAGATCTTGCCAGATTTTGGATACACACACGCTACAATTAAGGGATCTGAATCGGCATACAGAAGACCTCGACAATCGTGGCAGACGCCACAACATCCGTCTGAGAGGCCTCCCGGAATCTATTGCCCCAGAACGACTGGTGGCTGAGGTAACAGGCTTATTTAACGCCATTTTGGATAGGCCTCCAGATACCAGGATAGAGATGGAGCGCATACACAGAGCCTTACGACCTAGGGGAAAGGAATCTGACCCTCCCCGTGATATAATCTGTTGTTTGCCTGACTATACTCTGAAAGAGGAGATCCTTCATAGCGCTAGAGCGACGGATACACCGATCACCTATAAAGGAGCCTCCATTTCACTTTTTCAGGACTTGTCTAGCATTACTCTGAGGAGACGCAGAGAACTCCGCCCCCTTCTGGACACTTTGCGCGCCAAAGGAATTCCATATCGTTGGAAATTCCCCTTTGCTCTATCGGCCTCTTCTGGTGGCAGATCAGCCTTGTTGCGGGTACCAGAAGATCTTCATCACTTCTGTAATACATTGGAAATACCCTTCACGGCGGTCCCTGATTGGTATGCTGAGTTTCGTCCAGCGGTTTCCAAGTCTACACAGCCGCTCGCTGAGCCTATGGAATATCAAGCTACCCGCTTCCAGAGATGCCGCTCGCCCTCAGAATCTAGAGTGTCGCACCCCCGCTCTGGAATTGAGCGTGGTGTCAGCCCGCAGACCACTCCGCGACCGAGGAGAGCTCACCGCGAGCACTGAGCTAAGTCCAATACATGGTCATTCTCAGGTTCTCTGAGTAACATTAGTTCCTTTATTGTGGATGTCTGTTTCTCCGTTTTTTTTTTTTTTTTTTTTTTTTTTGGTCTCCCTGTTTTTACCTTGCACCGCCATACGGAACAGTTTTTGCCCACACACGGAAACTGGTGATCTCCTGATATGGAGAAAAGATGGCTATGAGTTCTGGTCAGCCAACATAATCCAACAGGCTTAGCGCCTAGGAGCAGAGACTTGTACTGATCTGCAATGTTTCTTACTTTGGGGAAACTTTCACCTCTTTCTATCTTGTTTAGCGTATGAGCGGTATTAGCAATACAATAAGCTGGTCGGGGAGTGGAGTGCATAACCGCACATCAGACTTTCTCGTTAACTCGGCAGATTCAGTGGGGCATATTTCTGTGTCACAAACTGTAATCATATATACATATTACCTTTCTTTAATGTTCAATTGGGCAATGATAGTTGCTAGGATCCATTGTGTATGTTCCTCACACCAGTATCCTGTTATAGCATGTAGCGGAGATTGGAGGTTTGAGCCTTAACATGACAGATGTTTTCCCTCCCTGTTTTTTCCTCGGTTATTGTAAGGGCTGCTTCGCAGCATTGTCCTGTTTGACTCTTAAGTGATTTCTAGCTCATACATATGCCCCTCCCATCGCTCTGAGATTGATCAATTTTTGGCGGGATGGCAATTCTCCTGTGATTTTTTTTTTTTTTTTTTTTTTCCAGTGTTCCATTTTTATGCCTCTGCTCGGTGGCTCCCCCCAATCTCCTAAACAAGCTACTAAGTTTTATTAACGCCATGTTCTTCGGTTCTAGAAGTTATTTACCAAAGTGATACAACCGACTGTAGTGCTGTACGGGGTTCCACGCTTCAGAAATGGGAGGGAATCCGTTTGTTGGCCAGGAATAATTGAATAATTGTGTGTACAATGGGGGGAAAATGAACCCCAGAGGTCAACCTTTTTTCTAGGTATCAGTTTTACCATTTATTTTTTTTTCTCAATGCACTCCTGGTCGCATGTTGATCTCGGGCTTTTATAATATAATAAACCCGTCTCAGCCCTTCAGATGACCAGGGGTAGATAGTTCATAGTTCTTATACTATACATGGTCTAACGGTTATATACTGTTATGAGTGGTCTATTTATATGTCCATTGAGGACTATTCGTCCTTTTACAGTTATTAGGGGTGCAGAGGTATTTCTTTCTCACCTACTTACACTCACCTCTTCAAACCTAGGTCTTCCTGCACTGATCCTTGTTAAGTATATTTGTGTGAGGTCCAGACCTGTTTTCTCATAGTAGCTATTTTTTTTTCGAAGTGGGGAAGATACATCTTCAAATTTTCACCACAATATTGTTAGAGTTACTTAAGTAACACATCTTTCAAGTCCTCTCTGAGTGCTGGCTCTACTGAATGTAGATGGCCACCATTCTACGTGTCTCGTTCAGCGGGTTTTGAGTTTAGGTTCTTGATTATCGAATTCAGAATTTTATCATTCCTTTTCTAGTTCTTTTTCTTTTCTGCCATTCTTTGGTTGCTTAGGGTCACATCCCCACTAGGTGGGGTCGTGGTGTGGATCAGTCATTTCTTTTCTTCTTGATCTTTTTTGTTTTTTAATACAATTTCCACAGTACGACCGCTCACCGATATTTTCCGGACTTTGGTTGAGCTATTCAACCCAATTTTGAAGAACTAGCCGGCCTAGTTCCTCCCCGGACAAATAGATATTATTATTTCCTGTTGCAGTTACTTTTTTTCTGATTTCTTATAGACGCTCATCCGAACCTCCTTCTCATTTACTTTATAGGCACGCCTATATTTGGCCACCAATTATCTTTAATCCAGCATCTCCTGTCCTCGTTCTAACAGCGCGCTTCCCCGTCGGTCATTATCTCTTCCCATCATCTGCAGTGTGGCTGTAGAGAGATCCAAGCTACCTTATAGTATACGCTTACGTCCTTATTGCCTTGCTTGATCTGCAACCCGGACCTTGCTAATTTATCCCACGTTAAGGGTGCATTTCACGCGAAGAGCACTACCCCCCCCTTATTTGTTTATTATTTCTTTTTTTTTTGGGTTATTTTTTGTATATTGCATTGCGAGTATGGTTCCCAACCCTCGCATTAACTCGTCGGACGCCCTGAAGATCGTCTCCCTGAATGTCCGTGGGCTAAATATTCCAGAGAAAAGGTCTCAATTACTCCTCTATATGCACAAAAGTAAAGCGGACATTGTTTTCCTACAGGAGACACACTTCAAATCATCCCAGATACCTAAATTAACTAATAATAGAGGGAAAGATATTACATTGGCAAACATTTATGCACCCAATTCAGGTCAAACGTCATTTTTTACGTCCACTCTATCCTCACTTGCTTCGTTCCAGAAAGGCATTCTCATCCTTGGTGGGGATTTTAATGTTCCCCTCCATCCGGCTCAAGATTCTTCCACGGGTACATCATCCCTGCCCTATTCTGCGCTTCGCAATGTTAGATTACGCTTGCAGGAACTGTGTGTCCACGATTCGTGGCGTACTCTCCACCCTCAAGGGAGGGACTTCTCTTTCTTTTCCATCCCTCACAATAGATATTCTAGATTGGATTATATTTTTTTGACTCAAAAGGACCTACCTGCCCTTGTAGAAGCCACCATAGAGACCATGGTCTTATCTGACCATCATCCGGTCTCCATGACCTTACAGATAGCCAATAACCGCATCTCTGCCCCTATCTGGCGGCTTGATCCCTCTCTACTAACGGATCCAGTTATTGCAGCCTCTATACAAGAAAGTTTAACACATTACTTCTCAGATAATCATCTACCAGATACTGACCCTATGACACTATGGGAAGCACACAAATGTACGATTAGGGGGGTGCTGATAGCGGCTGTAGCCAAAAGAAGGAAGGAACATAACATTCAAATTACACAACTCACTAATCGCATTAAAACCTTGGAGAAAATCCACAAACTCTCTCTTGCCCGTGACACCCTTTCTGATTTAACTCAGGCCAGATTAGAACTCCTACAATTACTAAATTCTCAAATTAAAAGACGCTATGTCCTATCCCGTAAAATATTCTACGAATATGGTAATAAATCAGGTAAGTTCCTAGCCAGGGCCCTCCGTAAACAACGAGCTTTTAAAACGATACATTCCATCACAGATCCCGTGGGCAATAAAGTAGTATCGAACCACCTAATTGCTGATCAATTCGTCCAATATTATACCCAATTATATAATTTGAACGAGACTTCCGAGCACAGCGACACTACAAATAGGACTCAACGAATCTCTGAATTTTTACAGTCGTACGCACCAAGTGGCATTACTTCTGAAATGGCGCTTCAGTTAGAAGCTCCCTTGTCGTCTCTTGAATTTGATACTACCCTCAAACAATTGAAACCAGGGAAAAGCCCAGGCCCAGATGGCCTCACTGTAGGTTACTATAAATCATTTGCGCCCACTTTACAACAATATTTTTTGGCAGCGTTTAATTCCTTAGCGTCGGGGGTCCCCCCACCACGAGACTTATTGAGGGCCCACATAACTGTAATCCCGAAACCAAATAAAGACGAATCCCAAGTGTCAAACTACAGACCCATATCTTTACTCAACGTTGATTTAAAAATTTTTGCCAAAATATTAGCTAATCGTCTCCTCCCTATCATACCCCAACTCATTTCTCTTGATCAAGTTGGTTTTGTTCCGGGGCGGGAGGGTAGAGACAACACGATTAAAGCTCTTAACATACACCATTGGCTTTCCTCCTCCAAAAAGACGGGTTTCTTTCTTTCGTTGGATGCGGAGAAGGCGTTCGACAGAGTGGCCTGGGACTACATGGCGGAAGTTCTTCGCAAATTGGGCTTTCCAGAAAGACTGTTTTCTTTTATTATGGCTCTATATGCCTCCCCCACGGCCCAGGTCCGCATTAACAGTCGGCTGTCGGACGCCTTCTCCATATCCAACGGGACGCGTCAGGGATGTCCACTTTCCCCGTTAATATTCATTCTTACCTTAGAGCCCCTCCTCCGGAAGATTAACGCAAACCCAGATATCAAAGGTATAACGATTGGAGACACATCACATAAAATAGCTGCGTTTGCAGACGATATTTTACTCTTCCTTTCGGAACCACATATCACGATCCCTAACCTCCTCAAGGACCTTGGTGACTTCAAAGTTCTGTCCAACCTACAGACTAATTTTGCTAAATCGGAAGCCCTGAACATTTCCCTAAGTTCAGAAACAATAACCACATGTCAACAGAATTTTCCCTTTCGTTGGAATGAAAAAGCTATAACGTATCTGGGCATCAAGTTGCCTTCTCGATTGGAAGATCTTTATGCCCTCAATTACACCGCCCTTTTACAAACCATTCGGAAAGATCTTAAAGCTTGGTCGACGGGCGTTTTTTCTTGGTTTGGCAGGGCTTCAATTATTAAAATGAATATACTACCCCGTTTGTTATATATTCTACAAACTATCCCCATAAAACTTCCTCCCGCCTATTTTAAAGCTTACCAATCCTATTGCTCCAATTTTATTTGGAGTGGTAAACGACCACGGATTAGCTTCGCCAGATTGAGTCTACCTAAAACGAAAGGTGGCATTGGGTTACCTGACATCAAGAAGTATTTTATTGCCAGCCATTTGTCTAGAATAGTGGACTGGAATGTGCATACTACCACTAAAGTTTGGACGCAAATAGAAAATATGTTTTCCACTACACCGCTCAAATTGTTACCCTGGATAGACCCTGGACATATCCCGACAAAATGCAAACAGAACCCCTTGATTGCGAGTACACTACTATATGCCTTTAACTTAGCCTGTAGTAATCGCGGTATTTCCTCGCACCGCAGCCCGATGACACCGCTAAAACACAACCCTGCTTTCCCAATAGGCCAATCGGATGCCTTTCTTTCCGGTATGTGGCCCTCTTCAGATATTAGAACAATGCTTTTTTTCTCTGGCAATAAACTTAAAACCCTTCTAGACCTTCCACACCAGCCCTCGGGACGCCCATTCCCTCAATGGGTCTACTTCCAGATAAAACATTTTCTGTTATATCAGGGGGCGAAATCCGACTTCGCCCGTAATCTTACCTCATTTGAAGTTCTTTGTAATCAGTCGGAACCACAAAGGCATGTGATCTCTACTATTTACGCCTTACTCTTTGCAAATATTAACCCCAAAGCAAATATGGCAACAGTTAAATGGGAAAATGATTTATCCATCTCCCTGTCCGTAGACGACTGGTCAATTATATATGCTAACTTACATAAGGGATCAATTAATGTATCTGTACAAGAAACCAATTTTAAGATATTCTCTAGGTGGTATCTAACTCCAGAAAGGCTCCATCGTCGTGATCCCAAAATTCCCTCAATGTGCTGGCGATGCTCAGATAATGTGGGTACGTTCTTGCACATTTGGTGGTCCTGTCCGCGCATACAGCCTTTTTGGAGAGAGGTTCACCGTCTAGTCAGACACATTACCACTATCCCCATTGATTTCTCCCCTGCCCAAATGCTTTTGCACCACTCTGGTCTTCCCAAGAAGCTTTATCATCGCTCATTGGCACAGCATTTGCTCAATGCAGCGAAAATGTGCATTCCTGTAGTCTGGAAATCTTGTTCGCCCCCTTCTGTCGCTGCCTGGATCGCAAGAGTGTCTAAAATTGCTGAGATGGAAGAACTTATCCATCAATCGAATGATACCCCTACTAAATTTTGGGGGACTTGGGCTTGCTGGCTTCACTTTCGTAGTTCGGATGAGTGTCTTAACCTGTTAACCGGTTCTCCGCCGCCTTGAGGTGGATGAACTGGTTATTCCCAATTTTTTCTCATGTTTCCCCTTTTTTTTCTTTTTCTGCATATCAGATAAGGGTAGACAGCTTAGCTTTTATACAGACTTGAATCTTCTGAAGCCTTGAATGAAGGTTCAGGATTCTCTGCTCATTCTCTTGCCTACTGAATTTTTTTTTTTTTGTTTTTTTTTTTTATTTACTTCCTTTAATAATTTACGTGACTTCGACTTTATTGTCTTCCCTATTCTGATATAGATTATTCTATACTTGGCGATTTCCAGCTACTGTTTGCCTCTGTATTCTAATATAAGGTCAAAAATATGCTGTAGTGTTTTTTTTGTTCACTTTTCATGTTATTTTGCTCTTCTATGCAATGTTATTGTATTGTATTTTATTGACTAATTTCTTCAATAAAAGCTTTTTTTGGAAAAAATAAATAAATAGGTGAAGGTAAGTTTATTAAAGTAAATGCATATAAATGTGAACACACCACCAATACAAACTGAGTGAACAAACCAAATAGTGACGTTAAACAAACAAACCAGCATATGTAGCAAAAGGGAGAACCAGAATCGTAGTCAAGCCAGGCCAGGGTCATAAACAGGAGGTCAGCAGATGGGGGGGACAAGGAGAAAGGGATCAGGTTGCAGGATAAGGCTCCAGGGATGCAGGAATAGATAGGAACAGGTTCAGGAGGCAGGATGCGGGATACAAGGATGCAAGGACAGGTTACAGATAAACAGGCTGCAGGTCAGGGCACAAGGACAATACCAGGGCAAGGTGAGTGTGCACTTGCCGGGTATTTATACAATGGCTGCTATCAGTCATGTGACGACTGATTGCAGAAGGTAATACCTGCTCCACACTGCCAGGATCACTCCACTGTTGGACGCCAGTACTGCGGCCCAAAGATGACATAATTCCAGCAGGGAAAAGCTCTTCTGAAAGCTCCAAACTGCCAGGAGACACCTGCTGGTGGATCTCAGTACTGCACTCCAAATGATCGATATTACCAGTGGAGGGAACAGTTCCTGACACATATGTCCAACTGGTGCTCTGACACAGGCGCTAGATGCCTCTCCAACTTGCCCTCCACCTCTGGTTCCAGACACAGCTTGCTGGTTCTCACCCAACCACCCCAGGTGGGCAAGTTGGGATGGCCTATCCTGTCACTGGGGGTGCGTCAATCTGCAACAATTACAACTACGGGACTTGCAACTATTGTCAGGGTCGGCTGCCTTATGTCTGCGTCTCGTGTCACAAAGTGCACCAAAAGTTCACTTCCACTCTGGCCTGGATATCAGTGACTGCTGTGGACAGTACAGTCACTACGGAGTGGACCTGGGCCATAGCCGAGGAGATCGACTCCAGGGACGCCTGGGTACTAGGCTGGGATGCCACTGGCAGTGGGAAAAGTAGCCTAAAAAGCTCGGCTTTTCTGGATGTGGCGGAGTAGGAAATACCCCTACGCTGCAACTCCACTGTGAGCTTGGGGATGGTCCAAGCCCTGGGGGACTGCGTGTTGCCAGTCTCTGAACCCGCGGAGGGTGACAGAGGGGCAGAGGTGCAGTCTTCGATGCCAGCCTGTGACCTGTCTGCAGCTAAAAGACAAGGAGAGGGGAAATGCATGTTGTTAAGATGAATTGAAAAGGTAGAAGGGGACAGAGGAGTTATGGACAGAAAAAGAAATGACAAGCGTAGTGAAGAAGCCGGTTTGAGTTTGAACTCTGTTGAGTGGGAATTTAGAAAACTCAAAAGAGCGCATGACAACCGAGGTAAACAAGGAGGTGACTGGCCAGTTAACTGCTAGCTTGGGTGTCCATCTGTGCTGAGCACAAACCTGTGAACCAGAGCCCCAGGGCGTACTGGGTGAGAAGCTGAAATCTGGTACTACTTAGGTAGGAATGTTGCGATCTGTAGTTTGTGACGGGTGCTCGGCCTGCTGGTGCTTGCACTGCCAGCAAGCTCGATGTCCAGTGGCGGTGAATAGAAAGATCCCCTAACAAGGAAATCACAGTACCCCCCGGGACTTGTAAGGCAGACCAAAATATGAGTAAAAAATATATTACAAATTTATTCACAAAAATGATACACAAAATCGTTTTACAGAACAGTATAAAAATCCATACATATATCAATGCGTGGAATCCTACATATAAATATATAGTCTGCACAACATCAAAGGTTTCATATATGGTTTTAGAATGTGAACTCAAAACGCCTGACATGTTTCAGGAAAAGATTCCCTTCTTCGGAGGCATATCTAAGGAGAACAAATAGCTGTAGTCATTTATTTGTAAATGACCAAAACAACTGAGAATAAATCTCATATCAAGAGTAAACAGTTGTGTGTGAGTATATATATAAATGTATATCAAAGAATTATTGATAGATCGCCCCACGGAGATGCACAGCCACAAAGTGCTAGGGACCCATAGGTGGCCCGCATCAAACCCACACATAGGTCTTATATTATGCTGTTAGGGGAACAAACAATCTCCACGTGTGGTGTCTAGGCAATTGAACAGCATGTCCAGTGGCGGTGCGTCCATAAGGGCGCACGGGCGCCACCCCCTCCCTCCAGCCACCCCTCTAGCACCAATAGATAGATTCATGCATAGCATGAATCTATCTATAGCCGCTGCTGCTACCTCCTATTCAGGCACCCAGCCCCTTTTCGGGCGCCTGAATTACAGCGGCGGGGGTGTTTTGAAGCACCTGATTAGAGCCATATGCTCTAATAGGCGTCAAAAAATGTGACCTGCAAGCGCCATGCTAGGCACTTGCAGGTCACTCAGCTGTGCTAGAAAAGCAAATGAATATTCACGTTCCTAACACTAAACCGCCTCTCCGCCAATCAGGTGCTCAGATCTGTTACCCATCACCTGATTGGCTGAAACGCCAGGCGCTGTGATTGGACACCTCTCAGGCGTCCAATCATAGCAGAGGATGGGATAAGACATTGAGGAGCTATCCCACCACCACGAGACAGGGTAAGTACAGACGGCGTTCGATGGGGCACAGTGAGGCTGCATTTGATATGGCACAGTGGCTGCGTTCGATGGGGCACAGTGAGGCTGCATTTGATGGGACACAGTGTGGCTGCATATGATGGGCACAGTGGCTGCATTCGCTGGGGCACAGTGGCTGCATTCGATAGGCACAGTGGCTGCATTTTATGGGCACAGTGGCTGCATATGATGGGCACAGTGGCTGCATTCGATGGGGCACAGTGGCTGCATTCGATGGGGCACAGTAGCTGCATTTGATATGGCACAATGGCTGTGTTTGATGGGCACAGTTGCGGAAATTGATGGGCACAGTTGCGGCAATTGATGGGCACAGTGGCAGTGTTTGATGTCACAGTGGTGGCAATTGATGGCACAGTGGCTGTGTTTGATGGTACAGTGGCAGCAATTGATGGGCACAGTGGCAGCAATTAATGGGCACAGTAGCTGCAATTGATGGTACAGTGAGGCTGCAAGTGATGTTTTTTTTTTAGAATTTTTCAGATTGTTTGCACCCCCAAAAAATTTTGAGCACCAGCCGCCACTGCCACTGTCAAACCCACCTCACTCCTCTTCTGTACATACTGTCCAGTATCATACCCTCCGCACTCCTCTCCTGTAAATACTGCCCACTGTCATACCTCCACACTCCTCTCCTGTATATACTGCCCACTGTCATACCCTCCACACTCCTCTCCTGTACACACTGCCCACTGTCATACTTCCACACTCCTCTCCTGTATATTCTTCCTATTGTTATACCCTCCACACTCCTCTTTTGTACATACTGCCCACTATCATACCCTCCACACACCTCTTCTGTACATACTGCCCACTGTCATACCTCCACACTCTTTTCCTGTACATACCGCCCACTGTCATACAATCCACACTCATCTGTACATACTGCCCACATTTATACCCTCCACACTCCTCACCTGTACATACCTCCCAATGTCATACCCTCCACACTCCTCTTCTGTACATACTTCCTACTGTCAAACCTTTCACACTCCTCTCCTGTACATACAGCCCGCTGTCATACCTCCACACTCCTGTACTGTGCATACTGTCCATTGTCATACCTGCCACACTCCTCTCCTGTACATACCCCCCACTGTCATACCTCCACACTCCTCTCCTGTACATACCGTCCACTGTTAAAGCCCCCACACTCCTCTCCTGTACACACTGCCCACTGTCATAGCCCCCACACTCCTCTCCTTTACATACAGCCCACCGTCATACCCTCCACACACCTCCTCCACACTCCTCTCCTGCAGATTCAGATGTAAAGGAAAACTCTGTGGATACAGATGTAAGGGGAAACTGCAGAATAAGATGAAAAGGGCAGTAAACCCTGTGGATTTGGATGTAAAGGGGAACTCTGTTGACTCTGATGTAAAGGGAGACTCTTGTGATTAACTCCATATGATCAGAAATGTTATTTAATCATAAAAATATTTGTATAGTGTATACTACATAAAAATTGCTGTGCGTTCCATTATACAGAGGTAATAAATTGAATGTACTACAAAAAAATAATTGCTGTGCGCTGCTAAAGTGTTCTGATTTGGCTTGACGAAAAGGTGGCAACCCTACTACCAAGGCTATATTGCAAACAGGGCCACTCCAACAGCATGGGCATGATATTTATTGGCGGCAGTGCAGTCCACTGAGCAACATACAGGAGTGGAAACAACAAATTTTGCCTATACTTACCCCGTCCTGGGTCATATAAATGAACTAATGGTGGTTGTCGAATGGAAACTGGAATATGTGCCGAGTACTGGTCCATAGAAAATTTTACTGCAATAAAGATAAAACCAAGAATGGGTAATGAATGTTACCCCAACATTTCATATGGTTGATATGTACAGTATATGTTGTACCATGTACTTTTGTTAAAAAGTATATATTTCTCTTTGCATTGCTTCCTTTGTTTGAAATACCTGGTGATCCTGCCAGTCCCCTGTTTTACTATATTAAACTATCCATGATAGGAATGAGAGCACATCCATCCCAATGTCAGTTTTCTGGCCTGCCTGTCCTGCAATGGTCAAATTTGTGCGAACAGAGATTGTATGATCACTTAAAAAAAAAACTTTAATAAAAAAGAATATATATACCTTTGACTATAATTTCAAAAGTATTGGGACACCTGCCTTTTCACGCACATTAACTTTAACAGCATCCAAGTATTAGTCCGTAGGGTTCACTATTGAGTTGTTCCAGCCACCCACCTTATGCAGCTATAATAGTTTCAACTCTTCCGGGAAGGTTGACCACAAGGTCTAGGAGTGTGTCTATGGGAAGGTTTGACCATTCTTCCAGAAGCGCATTTGTGAGGTCAGGCACTGATGTTGGGCAAGAAGGCCTGGCTCACAGTCTCTGCTCCAACTCATGCCAAAGGTGTTCTATCAGGTTAAGGCCAGTCAAGTTCCTCCACCCCAAACTTGCTCATTCATGTTTTCATGGACCTTGCTTTGTGCACTAGTCCAAATCATTTGGTGGAAGGGGGATTATAGTGTGGGGTTCTTTTTTTCAGGGGCTGGGCTTGGCCCCTTAATTCCAGTGAAGGAAACTCTTATGCCGCGTACACACGACTGGACTTTAAAGCAGACTAGGTCCGACGGTCTTTTCAACGGACTCTCGACAGAGTTACGAAAAGGACCTTCCAAATGAATGGACTTGCCCACACACGAACGGACTAAGTCTGTTTGAAAGTCCGTTCGTTTTGAACATGATGACATAAGACGGGACTAAAAAAGGAAGTTCAATAGCCAGTAGCCAATAGCTTCCCTCGCGTCGTATTTTGTCCGTCGGACCAGCATACAGACAAACGGTTTTCCCGATAGGAATTGAGTCCGTCGGACAGATTTGAAACATGTTCTATTTCTAGGTCCGTCTGATTTTTTTTATGAAAAACTATAGGATTAGCCTACACACAATCGGATTGTCCAACGGACTGATTCTGTCGGACCTAGTCTGCCGGAAAGTCCGGTCATGTGTACATGGCATTAAGGCGTCATATGGCTTTGTGTGTTTTTAAGAGAAGATGTATTTAACACTTTTGTAATAAAGGGAAGTTTTATGAATTTATGTTTCATTGGTTTGGTTGCCGGTAAAATCCCACAGAAGTGGGAAAACTATGTAAATTATGGTGGCAACCTTTTCCCAGAACAGAGTGAGCAATACAAACAAACCTATATAAATGCATTTGCTTTCTAGCTCATATGACTTTTCTTACCAATGTCCAGACTGTCAATGCTGTAAAGAGTACTTGTGTAAGTTGTATTAGCCAGGATGCGATTTAACACACTGATATCGTCGGAAATAATGTCCAGATGTTTTTCTCCTCTGCCATTAATCTGAACCCCTTGAATTCCAGATATATTAACTTGAATGTCAAAGGTTCCAAGAGATGCCTCAAGTGCCACCTACAAGAACAGAATTCCAAAACCTAAGATTCAAAGTTTTAATGTGAATAATATACCATATAAAATGGCATAAATGTCATAAATTCTACTGTGGGTTATAATATTTTTGAATAGACTATCAGCTGTAGTCATTGTAGCTATATTCTATATTTTCTTCTAACATAATGCATTCCAGTTATGCTGACTTCGGTGTAAGCCCTTGTACACACGGTCGGACATTCTGACAACCAAATTCGTTGGATTTTGTCCGACGGATTTTGTCCGATGGATTTTAGCCGAAACTGTTGCATACAGACGGTCGGACAAAGTTGTCAGAAAATCCGATTGTACATAACGTGATGACGTTATTTTGTTACGACGGGACTACGTTCAGGCTAGTAGCCAATATCTTTGGTCTAGGAATTTGATCTGAGCATGCGTGGCACTTTGTCCATCGGAGTAGGCTACACATGATCGGAGTATGTCCGATCGGAGCAGTTTGTCTGAAAATATTTCCAGCAAGTTGGAAAATTTGGTCCGACGGATATTCCGACGGAAACAGTCCGATGCATACCACACACAGTCGGAATATCCAACAAAACGGTCCGATAGGACACATTCCGACGGAATCTCCGACCGTGTGTACAAGGTGTAACAGTTCAGATTGTGATTACGGAGTAGGAGTGTTTAGCTGCCATGGGCATAGGGTGCTGAAATGAGGAAGAAAATGTGACAAGCACGGGCAGATCCGGAATATAAAGTCATGATATTCAATTTATTAAATTTCAAGTATATTTAAAGCCAAAACTAATTTAAAAGCACATTATGATTAAACCCTCTGTCAAGTTTTTAATCCGACACGTACCATTTGGGACTAATAAATATTTAAATCTCCAATTCCTTTAAAAGATATTATTTCCAAACATTCCAGATGACAGACAGCAAGAGGAATCACAGCAACTGGCAGGACTATTCAACAAACCTGGAAGTGTTAGAAATTAGATTCTTCCCACACACAACGGGAGTTTTAAGCTTATTCTTTTTACTGCAAGGCAACAGATCAGACTTAAAGTGGTTGTAAAATCTTGTTTAAAAAAATAAAAATAAATAAATAAATAAATAACAAACATGTTATACTTACTTCCTCTGTCAAGGTGGTTTTGCACAGAGCATCCCAGATCAGTGGCAGCCAATGCACTGTAGGTACATGGGCGCCACCCCCTCATCCATGCGCACGGCACCTTTCAGGACGCCAAATGCATGGATTCCCAGGGGGCGGAAGGGGGTGGTATTTTTTGAAGCACCTGATTAGAGTCAGAGGCTCTAATAGGCTTCAAAATAGGGTGGGCTCGGGGGGCAGAGAGTGCGCCCTGATCCCACCCAATTGTGTGCCGATGAATGTGGGTGAATTTTTGCAATTTCCCCACCAATCAGGGAGGCAGGTTGTCAGACCTGTTTCCCAATTGGCCAAAGCACCAGGGCATCCTACTGGATGCCTGGCACTTAGGAAGAGGTGGCAAAGAGGCCTGGCTCCTAGTCATATGCAGCCACTTGTGATGGGCACAAGTGGCTGCATATGATGGGCACAAGTGGCTGCATTTGACGGGCACAGTGAGGCTGCATATGAGTGAGCCCCGATCCCACTCAACTGTGTGATGATAGCGAATTAATTTTCACTATTTTCACACTAATCTTCCTCCCCACTAATCAGGAGGCAGGGCGTCAGATCTGTTTACTGATTGACCAAAGTGCCAGGCCACCCTATTGGATGCCTGGTGTTTAAGAAGAGGAGCAGAGATCGCCACCGCTCTGGTGCACTGAGAGGAGCTGCTGCCTGGCGGTAAGTGCCGGGGGGGTCTGTCAGAGCCATGCGCGGGGTTGGGTGGGCTGCCAGAGCTGCGAGCCGCTAGTGGGGGGGGGGGGGGGGGTCAGTGGGCACAGTGGCTGTGGCTGCATATACTGGGCACGAGTGGCTGCATTTGATGGGCACAAGTGGCTGCATTTGACGGGCACAAGTGGCTGCATATGATGGGCACAATGGCTGAACAAGATGGGCACAAGTGGCTGAACAAGATGAGCACAAGTGGCTGCATATGGTGGGCACAAGTGGCTGCATATGATGGGCACAAGTGGCTGCATATCATGGGCACAAGTGGCTGTATATGATGGGCACACGTGGCTGCATATCATTGGCACAAGTGGCTGCATTTGATGGGCACATTTGATGGGCTGCAATTGATGGGCACAGTGGTTGCATTTAATGGGCACAGGGAGGCTGCAATTGATGGGGGGGGGCAGTATTTTTAAGTTTGTTTGCATACCTGCCCAAAAAATTTTGAGCACCAGCCACCACTGGCCAAGATCCTCCTCTTCTCAGGTCCCTCTTTTCTGCTCCTGACCCCTCCCTCCTATAGAGTGCCCCCACAGTCAGCAGCTTCCTATGGGGGCAGCTGAGCCGAATCACAGCTCCGTGTGTCCATTCAGACACGTTGCCCCGACCCTGTCCCTCCCCTCTCCCCTGATTGGCTGACTGACTTTGATTGACAGCCATGGGAGCCAATGGTGCCACTGCTGTGTTTCAGCCAATCAGGAGGAGTGTCCTGGATGGCTTAGACATTTGTGGACATCGTTGGAGAGAGATGGGGCTCAGGTAAGTAATTAGGGGGGTGCTGGGGTGGCTGCTGCACACAGAAGGTTTTTTTATCTTAATGCGTAGAATGCATTAAGATTTAAAAAAAAAAAACCTTTTGCCTTTACAACTCCTTTAAGCACAAATCTGAAGCCTAGCCTCACTAAACTAAGCTCAATTCCTACATTCATTTTGGGCCAACTCACACTACTGTAGTCCCTCATGGTGTGCTACTGTAACAAATGTTCATTACCGTATTCAGAATTTTGTGTAAACGAAACCTGTGCTTTGTCGTATACTGTAAATGTATTTTAAAAGCTGAGAATACTGTACCGTGTAGTTTGGCAGAAATGCATCAATTTGTAAACCTGTAACAGAAACAAAACAAAGTTTAAAACACATTAAACTTAATTCACAAACAAAACAAAAAGGATAAAATAGATAAAAAGGAAAAATACCATATATACAGATCAAATTCATCAATGAAGTTCAATTGAATGTGTAAATAACAAATAAATAAGACATCAAAATCAATAGTACCCTACTGGATATTGCAACCAAATGCACCAGTGCTGCAAATATTTAAAAAATGTGCAAACAAAGCAAGATAATTCCACATGCAGATAAAGTTAATTAATGTGGTAGCAATATCCAAATAAGATGACCCTGCTGGGTATTGCAACCAAATGCACCAGTGCTGTAAGAAATCAAAATATGTGCAAATATGACGAATAGGTACACCAAATAAATTTCATAGGATAATAAATTGCATCAATAAAGTGTCCTTTTTTGTGTTTCACATCCCACATCAATGTGTCCAAGTAAATAAATAATCAAACAAATCACAGTGGTGATAGACGTGCATATATAAAGAAATTGTTAAGTGATGGTGTGATCACTCCGTGTGTGCTAACAGCTCACCTCACATCAAGACCGTTGATTTTTTACAGCACTGGTGCTTTTGGTTGCAATATCCAGTAGGGAAATATTGATTTTTATGTCTTATATATTTATTTGCTATTTGCACATTCACTTGAAATTTATTGATGAATTTGATCTGTATATGGAATTTTTCCTTTTTCGTCTACCATGTTTCCCCGAAAATAAGACCTACCCCAAAAATAAGACCTAGCAACGGTGACGACAGAAGACCAGGACACCGCTAGTAAAAGAGGTGGAAGAAGGAGCAGAGGCCCGGCAAGAATAACAGAAGAGGGGGACAAGACTCCCGAAGTCGGAAGAAGAGGCAGCGGCGACAGAAGACCAGGCCACCACTAGTAAAAGAGGTATAGGAAGAAAGCGGAGACCCAGCAAGAAGAACCGAAGAGGGAGACAAGACCCCCGAAGAGGGGGACAAGACCCCCGAAGTCATAAGAAGACCCCTGGGCGGCGACGAAGAAGAAAGCCGGGCTCCCCCGCTATTAAAAGAGCTAGCAGAAGATAGCGGAGGAGTCCAGGGAGAAGACCCCCCAAGATGGAAGGAGACATCCGGAGCTGTGCAATAAATTATTTTAAAACCTTGTGTTGTGTTTTATTAAAATTTTTTTCACCAGGTGAATGGGTAAGGGTACATTGTACCGCATACTCATTCACATAGGGTGGGGGGCCGGTATCTGGGGGCCCCCTTATTAAAGGGGGCTCCCGGATTCCGATAAGCCCCCCGCCCGCAGACCCCGACAACCAACGGCCAGAGTTGTCGGGAAGAGGCCCTTGTCCTCATCAACATGGGGACAAGGTGCTTTGGGGTGGGGGGGCTCGTCCCCACCCCCTTTCCTGACCGGCTGGGCTGCGTGCTCAGACAAGGGTCTGATATGGACCTTGGGGGGGGACCCCCACGCCCTTTTTTCGGCATAGGGCTTCCTCTTTAAGTCCATACCAGGTGACGGGGCTAGCGAGGTGTCAATCTCGCCACCGAAGGCGGCGACATTGACTTCCTTCGCTAGTCCTGTCTACCTGGAGCCAAGTTCAAAATGAATGGACTTTCCTCCGTGTGTGGGCAAGTCCATTCATTTCAAAAGTCCAGCGGACTCCCGCCATAGTCCGGCGGTTTGACCGCCGAAAAAGTCCGGTTGTGTGTGGGCAGGTCCGCTCGTTCAGAAAGTCCAGCAGACCTCCACTTCAAAGTCCGGCGGTTTGTCCGCCGGGCTAAATCTGATCGTGTGTACGCGGCATTAGTGTCAAAGTCAAAATGTTGAAGAACTTGCTTACTTTGACTGCATCCAGAGAATAGCCATTCGTAACTGGATGTTCACTCAAGTTGGACAGTCCTATCACAAGGCCCAGCAGCCAACAAGGTGCTTACTCAGGAACAAGTCTCTGCCACAGACGTTGTTGTAAAACATACAAGATAATGTCTCTGCCACAGACGTTGTTGTAGAATACATAGGGAAACTATGTGTAATGGTGAGCTGCGCTAAGAAAAAATATTGGTTCAAAGATTATATCTATATATAAGAAGCTTGAAGGCAAAAAAACAAAAACAAATGGCCTAACTAAATGGTAAATATATTATATCCCCATCTAAACTGGTTCATACGATTGAAAGTATAAAAAAATCGGTGACAAAGGATTATAATGTATAAAGTGTATACATAAAATTAAATATGATAAATAGTTAAATTCATAAATTATATAAATAAATCATTTACATAACGAATTCATATGTGAAAAAAACCCAGATAGTGAAACACTGGTGCCAAAACAGGTAAATGGACCCCGCCAAATATGATCTCTCAGAGATCCTCAGATAAAGGAATATAACAGAATATGTAAAAAGGAAATCAAGGATGCAAAAATTCAAAATGAAAGACAGATTGCAAAAGACAGTAGGACAAACCCCAAAAAATTCTTCAAATATATTAATAGTAAAAAGGTTAAGTCTGAGCATGTAGGCCCTTTGCAAAATAATCTGGAGTGGGTGACTGGGGACAAAGAGAAGGCTAACTTATTAAATACTTTCTTCAGCTCTGTGTATACAAAGGAGCATGGGGGAGCTCATGTCCATAATGGGGGTGGTCGTGACGCAGCCCCAAATCCACAATGGCTCATAAGTGATATGGTCCAGAAATATTTGGACAGAATAAAGGTGGATAAAGCACCTGGACCTGATGGCATCCACCCATGGATCCTAAAAGAATTGAGCTCTGTAATTTCAAAGCCATTGTATCTAATTTTTAGGGACTCATTAATGACCGGAATAGTACCACTGGATTGGCGCAGGGCCAATGTGGTGCCTATATTTAAAAAGGGAACAAAGTCTTTACCAAGTAATTATAGACCGGTTAGTTTAACTTCTATAGTTGGGAAGATACTGGAGGGATTAATAAAAGACCACATAGACGAGTTCTTGCGGGAAAAAAATATTTTGAGCAACAGACAGCATGGATTCATGAAAGACAGGAGTTGTCAGACAAACCTGATTTCTTTTTATGAGGTGGTAAGTAAAACCTTGGACAGAGGGGTGGGCGGTGGACGTGATATATTTGGATTTTGCAAAAGCGTTCGATACAGTTCCGCACACACTGCTCATGTGTAAGGTAAAGTCTACAGGTTTGGAAACATCAGTTTGTAGATGGATAGAAAACTGGCTAAAAGACAGAATTAAGAGAGTAGTGGTTAATGATTCTTACTCTGAATGGTCTAAGGTTATGAGTGGTGTAGCCCAAGGTTCAGTGCTGGGACCCTTACTTTTTAATATCTTTATAAATGATATTGGGTCTGGGATCAAAAGTAACATTTCCGTCTTTGCAGATGACACCAAGCTATGCAGTGCAATAACGTCCTTACAGGATGTCACCAATTTACAAGCCGACCTCAATGCTCTGTCTAATTGGGCGACTATGTGGCAGATGAGGTTTAATGTTGAGAAATGTAAAGTTATGCACTTGGGGGCTAAGAATATGCATGCATCATACACGCTAGGGGGAGTACAACTGGGGGAATCCATAGTGGAGAAGGATCTGGGGGCTTTGGTAGATCATAAGCTCAATAATAGCATGCAATGCCAAGCTGCGGTTTCCAAAGCGAGCAAAGTCCTTTGCTGTATTAAGAGAGGTATGGACTCCAGAGAGAGATATCATCATTTTGCCCCTGTTCAAATCATTAGTAAGACCTCATCTGGAATATGCCGTTCAGTTTTGGGCACCAGTTCTCAAAAAGGATATCGGGGAACTGGAGAAAGTGCAGAGAAGGGCAACCAAACTGATAAGAGGCATGGAGCAACTCAGCTATGAGGAAAGATTAGAGGAACTGAATTTATTCACTCTTGATAAGAGGAGATTAAGGGGGATTTGATCAACATGTACAAATATATAAGGGGTCCATATAGTGAACTTGGTGTCGAGTTATTCACTTTACAGTCAACAAAGAGGACAAGGGGGCACTCTTTACGTCTAGAGGAGAAGAGATTTCATCTCCAAATACGGAAGGGTTTCTTCACAGTAAGAGCTGTAAAAATGTGGAATAGACTCCCTGTAGAGGTGGTTATGGCCAGCTCAGTGGATTGCTTTAAGAAAGGCCTGGATTATTTCCTAAGTGTACGTAATATAACTGGGTACTAAAATTTATAGGTAAAGTTGATCCGGGGAAAATCCGATTGCCTCTCGGGGGATCAGGAAGGAATTTTTTCCCCTGCTTTAGCAAATTGGATCACGCTCTGCTGTTTTTTTTGCCTTCCTCTGGATCAACTGTGGGTATAGAATTGGGTATATGGGCTGGTATATTTATTATATATATATATATATATATATATATATATATATATATTTTTTTTTTTTTTTTTTTTTTTTTTTTTTTTGGTTGAACTGGATGGACTTGGGTCTTTTTTCAACCTGACTAACTATATAAATAAAAAAAGAAATATAAATGAATATTAGGACAAAAAATATTAATACTAAATACCCCTGTAATTTAAACATATAAAGCCATAATTAGGACAAGGATTCAATTTCATTTGATATATGTACAAAAAGAAAAGAAAGAATTAGTCCTCTCAAGTCCCAAAAATAGTGGGAACCACACCGGACTCTCCTCAATAGCAATTCCAATCAGTTAAACGATAGTGCCACAATTCATGTAGGAAGACAAAAGGACACTCGCATAGCCGAGAGCCGGCCGGCTTGTTTTTTGAAAACGTTCAGAATTTCTTGTAACATGTGAGTGTACTGGTTTTTTATTTTATTAATATAATAAATAAGGGTTTTTTTACGCTATGCGAGTGTCCTTTTGTCTTCCTACATGAATTGTGGCACTATTGTTTAACTGATTGGAATTACTATTGAGGAGAGTCCGGTGTGGTTCCTATGACGGTTCATCCAGATTATCCATACATATGTCTTTTTGATCTCACATAACACTGAGATCTTACGCTCTGGTAAGCGGCCTTATTTTCCCATTGGTGGAGGTGCTTTATTGGATTTCTGTCTACACGAAGTGACGTGGGTGTCAGCTCTTCATTTCACTTTGGATGAATTATCACTATTATTGCTCGTCACTATTTTTGGGACTTGAGAGGACTAATTCTTTTTTTTCTTTTTGTTCATATATCAAATGAAATTGAATCCTTGTCCTAATTATGGTTTATATGTTTAAATTACAGGGGTATTTAGTATTAATATTTTTTGTCCTAATTTTCATTTATATTTCTTTTTTTATTTATCTGAGGATCTCTGAGAGATCATATTTGGCGGGGTCCATTTACGTGTTTTGGCACCAGTGTTTCACTATTTTGTTTTTTTTCACATATGAATTAGTTATGTAAATGATTTATTTATTTATATAATTTATGAATTTAACTATTTATCATATTTAATTTTATGTATACACTTTATACATTATAATCCTTTGTCACCTCACCGATTATTCATACTTTCAATCATATGAACCGGTTTAGATGGGGATATAATATATTTACCATTTAGTTAGGCCATTTGTTTTTTTTGTTTTTTTGCCTTCAAGCTTCTTATATATAGATATAATCTTTGAAGCAATATTTTTTCTTAGCGCAGCTCACCATTACACATAGCTTTTATTATCGGAGTATTGCGATTTGAGTTGCTGCTTACAGGGAGGGCTTTTGAATAGCGCAGTTTACTCTTTTTACCACATAGGGAAACTAAACTTGAAGAACACTCGTAGGATACCTGGATCTTTCAGCCAACTTGGCGATATCCACGAGACCGGATTCTCTTGGGTACTTCAAACGTTCCAGGCTCTTACTAAGAAACCAACCCGTACATGGTCTTCTTCTGAATAGTCCTCCCCTGGAATGCTTGAAGTCACTGGGTCACTCCCAAACCGGAGACGGCACCCAACCCCTCAGAATCCTTCTTTAGCTTCCTTTCCTCGGGCTAGCCAGCCCCGAGACATCAAGATCGGGTGGATCCGCACCCCAGGCCATAGCCTTCCTGGCGGCTGGTTAGGAGGACCAGGACCATGAAGTCAGTGCATCATTCAGGACCTGAACACCGTACCACGTGACGTCTGCATCTTAAAATACCCTCTCCCAGAAAACACGGCAAGAGCGCCACTCCCACTGGGCGGGCTCCGAGAGAGAGTAACTTAAGCACCTAAACAGACCATAGTTCCATGCCTGCCAGAAGAGACAGTGCCCCCTGCGGGCAGGCTGAACATCCCACAGTCCAGTCAGACTGATGCTGAAGTCCAAATTTAGACAATTGTACCCAAACCAAACTGCAGTTTAGATATAACCTTAACTTTATAAACCGCATAGCGCATGCTCTTCAGGAGCCGCTGCTACACTATAATCCAATCTATTACAGTAGTATATAATGTACAATGTGGGCGTTTCTGTAATATAATTGCGGGGAAGAGAGCTCCGATAGGTCACAGAAGCACAGAGCGGCGCTATAACCAAGGTATTTGGCACAATTATATTACAATGAAAAAAGAAAACCACGCTACTAGTGTCAACTAACGCTGCAAGTGCAACTCAAAGTGATATACGACACCAGACAAACAGTTAACACAAATGGAGCTGCACTGTGAAAAGAAACTAATGAATTAAACGTGTGAGTATACAATTGATGAACAAATCACACAAATAAATTGATGTGTCCCCCCCCCCCGTACACCATAGTGTATATAGTCCCAGAAAGTCTATATATTGGATAATATTGTACAGATTTATAAAAAGTCCACTCATTGAAGCAAATCAAATAGGTGAGTATTAATTAGACACCCAGTGACAACTCTTCATACGATATGCAGTAATGTGTATCCACTAGGGATGAGCCGAACACCCCCCGGTTCGGTTCGCACCAGAACTCTCGAACGGACGCCGCGTTCGTAACGAACGTTAGAACCCCATTGAAGTCTATGGGACTCGAACGTTCCAAATGAAAAGTGCTCATTTTAACGGCTAATATGCAAGATATTGTCCTAAAAAGGGTTTGGGGACCTGCCTCCTGCCTCAGGGGATATGGGTCAATGCAAAAAAAAGTTTTAAAAATGGCCGTTTTGGCGGGAGCACTGATTTTAATGACGATTAAAGTGAAAAAAAAAAAGTGAAATATTCCTTTAAATATGGTGCCTGGGGGGTGTCTGTAGTATGCCTGTGAAGTGCCACGTGTTTCCCGTGTTTAGAACAGTCCCTGCACAAAATGACATTAAACGGAAATAACACCATTTAAAACTGCTTGCGGTTTTAATGTTATATCTGGTTCCTGCAATATGGTTGAAAATCATTGAGAAACATGGCATGGGTAGCCCTCCCTGCCCATTACCAGCCTATTTGGGTCTTGTACGCATGTTAAGGGGAACCCCGTACCCATATTAAAAAAAAGGAAATGCGTGTGGCCCCCAGGCCCTATATACTCAGAACAGCAGTATACAGGCGGTGCAAACAAGACAGGGACTGTGTATGTTTGTTGTGTTAAGTTGAATCTGTTTGTAATTTTCAACTGGTACATTTTTAAAGTGTAGCTCCAGTCAAAAAAACTATTTTTAAGCTTTTTGGAAAACATAGGGAAGGGTTATCACCCCTGTATAATTTGTTTTGTCGTCCATCTTTTTTCATCTCACTTGCTGCTGTCTGATGTTTGTAAGTTGGATGTTTGAAAGTAGGGGCCTGCCCTATATGCTCTGCAGAAATGGCGTAACAAGGTGTTGGTTTTGCCACAACATTGTAAGCCCTCAAAGTGACTCTTGGTGGGCGCTGGAGCGCCCTGCTGTGAACGATTATATCAAGAATTGTAATTACATGCCATTGTTGAACAGTGGTAGAAAAATTGACCTTTGGTGGTTGTGGTGCTGGTGCCACAACACTATAAGTCCTCACCGTTACTCTGGGTGGGCACAGGAAGGGGCCCTCCTGTGAAATATTATATCAAGAATTGTAATTACATGTCCCTGTTAAACAGGGGCAGAAAAATTGGGCCTTAGGCACTGGTGCCATCACACTGCAACCTCTGCCATATACTCTAGTTTTATTGCAGGAATTAGCCCTGCTGCAAAGCATTGCATCAAAAATTGTACTTAAACGCCCCCGTTAAACAGGGGCAGAAAAATTGGGCCTTAGGCACTGGTGCTGGTGCCATCACACTGCAACCTCTGCCATATACTCTAGTTTTATTGCAGGAATTAGCCCTGCTGCAAAGCATTGCATCAAAAATTGTACTTAAACGCCCCTGTTAAACAGGGGCAGAAAAATTGGGCCTTAGGCACTGGTGCTGGTGCCATCACACTGCAACCTCTGCCATATACTCTAGTTTTATTGCAGGAATTAGCCCTGCTGCAAAGCATTGCATCAAAAATTGTACTTAAACGCCCCTGTTAAACAGGGGCAGAAAAATTGGGCCTTACGCACTGGTGCTGGTGCCACCACACTCCAACCTCTGCCATATACTCTAGTTTTATTGCAGGAATTAGCCCTGCTGCAAAGCATTGCATCAAAAATTGTAATTAAACGCCCCTGTTAAACAGGGGCAGAAAAATTGGGCTGCTGGCATCACCCAGAACCAAAAATGTTCTTCCAACATATCAGCGGAGGAGGAAGAGGATAGACAATCAACATAACAGGACAGTCACTCAGCATCAGCATAGGCAGTCTTGAAGGGATGTGGTATTTCAAAAAAAATTATTCAGTTACATCAGCTTCAGGTGCTTGGTAGCTGTGGGTGATCCAAGACTGATTCATCTTGATGGAGGTCAGTCGATCAACTGATTCGGTGGACAGGCGCACCCTGTGATCGGTAACAAAGCCACCAGCAGCACTGAAGGTGCGTTCCGAAAGAACGCTGGATGCAGGACAGGCCAGTAGCTCAATTGCATACTGTGCAAGCTCTGGCCAGTGATCCATCCTCAAGACCCAGTAAGCCAGAGGATTTTCAGTGGGAAAGGTGTCCATGTCTGACCTTGCCCCTAGGTATTCCTGCACCATGTAAATTAGACGCTGGCGATGGGTGCTGGAACCAATCATACCTTGGGGCTGCGGACTAAAAAATTGTCTGAAAGCATCGGTCAGACGGCCACCTTCTCCACCGCACCTTCTGTCTGATGCCTCAGCAACACGTTGTCCAGGACCAGGAGTTTGTGACCTCCCAGTCTCTGGGAACGCGTTGCACAGAGCTTTCTGCAAGGCCTCCCGGAGATGTCTCATCCTCTGCTCCCTCTGCGATGGCAAGATAAGGTCGGCAACCTTACCCTTGTACCGTGGATCAAGGAGAGTGGTCAGCCAGTAATGGTCCCTCTCCTTGATCCGAAGAATATGAGGATCCTTCCGCAGGCTTTGCAGGATCAGGGAGGCCATGCAGCGTAGGTTAGCTGAGGCATTCGGTCCGGAGTCCTCTGGGTCACTAAGGACAACATGATCCGCAGCTACCTCCTCCCAGCCACGTACAAGTCCACGTGTTTCTTGGGACTGTAAATCATCCCTATAAGACTGCTGCTGCTGATGCTGATGCTGAGTGCCAGCCTCCACCTCCATGCTGACACAATCATCCTCCTCCTCCTCTTCCTCCTCCTCACCCTCTTCCTGTGTGATGGGTGGCACAGCAGGAACACTGTCTGGATAGAGCTTGAGAGGCAAGGAAGTCCTCCTCTTCCTGCCTCTGTTCTGCCTCAAGTGCCCTGTCCATTATTCCACGCAGCGTATGCTCCAAGAGGTGGACAAGAGGTACAGTGTCACTGATGCATGCACTGTCACTGCTCACCATCCTTGTGGCCTCCTCAAACGGTGACAGGACAGTGCATGCATCCCTGATCATGCCCCACTGGCGTGGTGAGAAAAAACCAAGCTCCCCTGACCCTGTCCTGGTGCCGTAGTCGCACAGGTACTCATTGATGGCCCTCTGCTGCATGTGCAGCCGCTGCAGCATGGCCAATGTTAAGTTCCATCTGGTGGGCATGTCACATATAAGGCGGTTCTTGGGCAGGTTCAACTCCTTTTGGAGCTCAGCCAGCCGAGCACAGGCATTAAATAGGGTGACCACATTTCCAAACTGCCATTCAGGGACCCCCCCAGCATGCACTGGTCATGTGACATCACTGGGTGGCACCGCCCCTTACCCATTCAAGATATTTCACTTGGCTTACAATGCAGATGGTGGGTGGTCGGGCTTGAGAGCGGAGCAGGGTTTATATGCAACTTTAGTGCCTTAGATAGGCTAACATACATGAAACAAATGCTTGTTCTAACATTGTAGCTGCAGGTGGCCACTTAGATTCAAAGAATGTAATTGTTTTTTTCAGCGTTAGGCTGACATAATTAAACAAACGCTCTTTATATCTAAGGCACTAAAGTTGCATATAAAAAAAAAATAAAAAAATACTTTATACTACAAAAGGTCCACTGTCCATTACACTGACCTACATGACCACTACACTGACCCTTACATTGACCTACCTGATTCCTACACTTACCCTTACACCGACCTACCTGATTTCTACACTTACCCTTACACCGACCTACCTGATTCCTACACTTACCCTTACACCGACCTACCTGATTCCTACACTTACCCTTACACTGACCTACCTGATTCCTACACTTACCCTTACACCGACCTACCTGATTCCTACACTTACCCTTACACTGACCTACCTGATTCCTACACTAACCCTTACACTGACCTACCCGATTCCTACACTAACCCTTACACTGACCTACCTGATTCCTACACTTACCCTTACACTGACCTACCTGATTCCTACACTGACCACTACACTGATCTCAATGATAAATTAATATTGTCAGTCTAAACTTACATTGGGAAGGTATAAATAATAAGTTGCCATCTGAACACTAAAGGTAAATTCACATCCCTCTAAATAGCCATATAAGAAAAAAGGCAGTGCACTAGTACCTAACACTTAAAAACTCACACAAATATAAAGCCATAAAAAAGTCCAAATAAGTTAGTACACAATAGAACCACAGAGCCCAGACAGCAGCACAAGTATCCATGTGGGTGAAGGAAAATCTGTTATCCTTAATGGGTGACAGCGCCCTCCACCACAAGAAATGCTTATTCACATCCAAAAGGTGGACCCCTGAATCAACAGAAGGTCAAAAGCACTTGTCCCACCTTGGGGAAGATATGAATGCCTTGATACTCAGATATATTCTAGAACATGCGGGTAAACGAAGTATACTAAGTGCTTTCCGATTTGCTAAAAAAATATTAGTTTATTAAAACAAATACGTACTCACATGAAATCCTCTTGATTTAAAAGTGTATAGTAATGCAGTGCCGATTGCGGGTCAGCACAGCAGGATGGCAACGAGTGACATCATCCAGGTTAGCTGCTCCCTCCACTACACTGACCTACCTGTCCACTACACTGACCTTCCTGTCCACTACACTGACCACTATACTGTCCACTACACTGACCTTCCTGTCCACTACACTGACCACTATACTGTCCACTACACTGACCTTCCTGTCCACTACACTGACCTTCCTGTCCACTACACTGACCTTCCTGTCCACTACACTGACCTACCTGTCCACTACACTGACCTACCTGTCCACTACACTGACCTACCTGTCCACTACACTGACCTTCCTGTCCACTACACTGACCTACCTGTCCACTACACTGACCTACCTGTCCCCTACACTGACCTTCCTGTCCACTACACTGACCTTCCTGTCCACTACACTGACCTACCTGTCCACTACACTGACCTACCTGTCCACTACACTGACCTACCTGTCCACTACACTGACCTTCCTGTCCACTACACTGACCTTCCTGTCCACTACACTGACCTTCCTGTCCACTACACTGACCTACCTGTCCACTACACTGACCTACCTGTCCACTACACTGACCTACCTGTCCACTACACTGACCTACCTGTCCACTACACTGACCTTCCTGTCCACTACACTGACCTTCCTGTCCACTACACTGACCTACCTGTCCACTACACTGACCTACCTGTCCACTACACTGACCTTCCTGTCCACTACACTGACCTTCCTGTCCACTACACTGACCTACCTGTCCACTACACTGACCTACCTGTCCACTACACTGACCTTCCTGTCCACTACACTGACCTTCCTGTCCACTACACTGACCACTATACTCTCCACTACACTGACCTACCTGTCCACTACACTGACCTTCCTGTCCACTATACTGTACACTACACTGACCTTCCTGTCCACTATACTGTCCACTACACTGACCTACCGGTCCACTACACTGACCACTATACTCTCCACTACACTGACCTTCCTGTCCACTACACTGACCTACCTGTCCACTACACTGACCTTCCTGTCCACTATACTGTCCACTACACTGACCTACCTGTCCACTACACTGACCTTCCTGTCCACTATACTGTCCACTACACTGACCTACCTGTCCACTACACTGACCACTATACTCTCCACTACTTGTCTACTACACTGACCTTCCTGTCCACTACACTGACCTACCTGTCCACTATACTGTCCACTACACTGACCTACCTGTCCACTACACTGACCTACCTGTCCACTACACTGACCTACCTGTCCACTACACTGTCCACTACACTGACCTCCTGTCCACTACACTGACCTACCTGTCCAGTGTACTGTCCACTACACTGACCTACCTGTCCATTACACTAACCACTACACTGACCTACCTGTCCACTACACTGACCTACTTGTCCACTACACTGACCACTATACTATCCACTACACTGACCTACCTGTCCACTACACTGACCTTCCTGTCCACTACACTGACCTTCCTGTCCACTACACTGACCACTATACTCTCCACTACACGGACCTACCTGTCCACTACACTGACCTTCCTGTCCACTATACTGTACACTACACTGACCTTCCTGTCCACTATACTGTCCACTACACTGACCTACCGGTCCACTACACTGACCACTATACTCTCCACTACACTGACCTTCCTGTCCACTACACTGACCTACCTGTCCACTACACTGACCTACCTGTCCACTACACTGACCTTCCTGTCCACTACACTGACCTACCTGTCCACTACACTGACCTTCCTGTCCACTACACTGACCTTCCTGTCCACTATACTGTACACTACACTGACCTTCCTGTCCACTATACTGTCCACTACACTGACCTACCTGTCCACTACACTGACCTACCTGTCCACTACACTGACCTTCCTGTCCACTACACTGACCTTCCTGTCCACTACACTGACCTACCTGTCCACTACACTGACCTACCTGTCCACTACACTGACCTACCTGTCCACTACACTGACCTACCTGTCCACTACACTGACCTTCCTGTCCACTACACTGACCTACCTGTCCACTACACTGACCTACCTGTCCACTACACTGACCTTCCTGTCCACTATACTGTACACTACACTGACCTTCCTGTCCACTATACTGTCCACTACACTGACCTACCGGTCCACTACACTGACCACTATACTCTCCACTACACTGACCTTCCTGTCCACTACACTGACCTACCTGTCCACTACACTGACCTTCCTGTCCACTATACTGTCCACTACACCGACCTACCTGTCCACTACACTGACCACTATACTCTCCACTCCTTGTCTACTACACTGACCTTCCTGTCCACTACACTGACCTACCTGTCCACTATACTGTCCACTACACTGACCTACCCGTCCACTACACTGACCTACCTGTCCACTACACTGACCTACCTGTCCACTACACTGTCCACTACACTGACCTACCTGTCCACTACACTGACCTACCTGTCCAGTGTACTGTCCACTACACTGACCTACCTGTCCATTACACTAACCACTACACTGACCTACCTGTCCACTACACTGACCTACTTGTCCACTACACTGACCACTATACTATCCACTACACTGACCTACCTGTCCACTACACTGACCTTCCTGTCCACTACACTGACCTTCCTGTCCACTACACTGACCACTATACTCTCCACTACACTGACCTACCTGTCCACTACACTGACCTTCCTGTCCACTATACTGTACACTACACTGACCTTCCTGTCCACTATACTGTCCACTACACTGACCTACCGGTCCACTACACTGACCACTATACTCTCCACTACACTGACCTTCCTGTCCACTACACTGACCTACCTGTCCACTACACTGACCTTCCTGTCCACTATACTGTCCACTACACTGACCTACCTGTCCACTACACTGACCACTATACTCTCCACTACTTGTCTACTACACTGACCTTCCTGTCCACTACACTGACCTACCTGTCCACTATACTGTCCACTACACTGACCTACCTGTCCACTACACTGACCTACCTGTCCACTACACTGACCTACCTGTCCACTACACTGTCCACTACACTGACCTACCTGTCCACTACACTGACCTACCTGTCCAGTGTACTGTCCACTACACTGACCTACCTGTCCATTACACTAACCACTACACTGACCTACCTGTCCACTACACTGACCTACTTGTCCACTACACTGACCACTATACTATCCACTACACTGACCTACCTGTCCACTACACTGACCACTATACTCTCCACTACACTGACCTACCTGTCCACTATACTGTCCACTACACTGAGCTACCTGTCCACTGTACTGAGCTACCTGTCCACTGTACTGAGCTACCTGTCCACTGTATTGACCTACCTGTCCACTACACTGACCTACCTGTCCACCATACTGACCTTCCTGTCCACTACACTGACCTACCTGTCCACTACACTGACCTACCTGTCCACTACACTGACCTTCCTGTCCACTACACTGACCTACCTGTCCACTACACTGACCTACCTGTCCACTACACTGACCTTCCTGTCCACTACACTGACCTACCTGTCCACTACACTGACCTTCCTGTCCACTACACTAACCTTCCTGTCCACTACACTGACCTACCTGTCCACTACACTGACCTTCCTGTCCACTACACTGACCTACCTGTCCACTACACTGACCTACCTGTCCACTACACTGACCTACCTGTCCACTACACTGACCTACCTGTCCACTACACTGACCTTCCTGTCCACTACACTGACCTTCCTGTCCACTACACTGACCACTATACTCTCCACTACACTGACCTACCTGTCCACTACACTGACCTTCCTGTCCACTATACTGTACACTACACTGACCTTCCTGTCCACTATACTGTCCACTACACTGACCTACCGGTCCACTACACTGACCACTATACTCTCCACTACACTGACCTTCCTGTCCACTACACTGACCTACCTGTCCACTACACTGACCTTCCTGTCCACTATACTGTCCACTACACTGACCTACCTGTCCACTACACTGACCTTCCTGTCCACTATACTGTCCACTACACTGACCTACCTGTCCACTACACTGACCACTATACTCTCCACTACTTGTCTACTACACTGACCTTCCTGTCCACTACACTGACCTACCTGTCCACTATACTGTCCACTACACTGACCTACCTGTCCACTACACTGACCTACCTGTCCACTACACTGACCTACCTGTCCACTACACTGTCCACTACACTGACCTCCTGTCCACTACACTGACCTACCTGTCCACTACACTGACCTACCTGTCCAGTGTACTGTCCACTACACTGACCTACCTGTCCATTACACTAACCACTACACTGACCTACCTGTCCACTACACTGACCTACTTGTCCACTACACTGACCACTATACTATCCACTACACTGACCTACCTGTCCACTACACTGACCTTCCTGTCCACTACACTGACCTTCCTGTCCACTACACTGACCACTATACTCTCCACTACACTGACCTACCTGTCCACTACACTGACCTTCCTGTCCACTATACTGTACACTACACTGACCTTCCTGTCCACTATACTGTCCACTACACTGACCTACCGGTCCACTACACTGACCACTATACTCTCCACTACACTGACCTTCCTGTCCACTACACTGACCTACCTGTCCACTACACTGACCTACCTGTCCACTACACTGACCTTCCTGTCCACTACACTGACCTTCCTGTCCACTACACTGACCTACCTGTCCACTACACTGACCTTCCTGTCCACTACACTGACCTACCTGTCCACTACACTGACCTTCCTGTCCACTACACTGACCTTCCTGTCCACTACACTGACCTACCTGTCCACTACACTGACCTTCCTGTCCACTACACTGACCTTCCTGTCCACTACACTGACCTACCTGTCCACTACACTGACCTACCTGTCCACTACACTGACCTTCCTGTCCACTACACTGACCTTCCTGTCCACTACACTGACCACTATACTCTCCACTACACTGACCTACCTGTCCACTACACTGACCTTCCTGTCCACTATACTGTACACTACACTGAACTTCCTGTCCACTATACTGTCCACTACACTGACCTACCGGTCCACTACACTGACCACTATACTCTCCACTACACTGACCTTCCTGTCCACTACACTGACCTACCTGTCCACTACACTGACCTTCCTGTCCACTATACTGTCCACTACACCGACCTACCTGTCCACTACACTGACCACTATACTCTCCACTACTTGTCTACTACACTGACCTTCCTGTCCACTACACTGACCTACCTGTCCACTATACTGTCCACTACACTGACCTACCTGTCCACTACACTGACCTACCTGTCCACTACACTGACCTACCTGTCCACTACACTGTCCACTACACTGACCTACCTGTCCACTACACTGACCTACCTGTCCAGTGTACTGTCCACTACACTGACCTACCTGTCCATTACACTAACCACTACACTCACCTACCTGTCCACTACACTGACCTACTTGTCCACTACACTGACCACTATACTATCCACTACACTGACCTACCTGTCCACTACACTGACCTTCCTGTCCACTACACTGACCTTCCTGTCCACTACACTGACCACTATACTCTCCACTACACTGACCTACCTGTCCACTACACTGACCTTCCTGTCCACTATACTGTACACTACACTGACCTTCCTGTCCACTATACTGTCCACTACACTGATCTACCGGTCCACTACACTGACCACTATACTCTCCACTACACTGACCTTCCTGTCCACTACACTGACCTACCTGTCCACTACACTGACCTTCCTGTCCACTATACTGTCCACTACACTGACCTACCTGTCCACTACACTGACCACTATACTCTCCACTACTTGTCTACTACACTGACCTTCCTGT
The DNA here is from genome assembly GCF_037356315.1 of Lithobates pipiens. Taxonomy (NCBI): domain Eukaryota; kingdom Metazoa; phylum Chordata; class Amphibia; order Anura; family Ranidae; genus Lithobates; species Lithobates pipiens. Next base: position 177,188,234 of record NW_027507789.1, read on the forward strand.
CCACTACACTGACCTACCTGTCCACTACACTGACCTTCCTGTCCACTATACTGTCCACTACACTGACCTACCTGTCCACTACACTGACCTTCCTGTCCACTATACTGTCCACTACACTGACCTACCTGTCCACTACACTGACCTACCTGTCCACTACACTGACCTACCTGTCCACTACACTGACCTACCTGTCCACTACACTGTCCACTACACTGACCTACCTGTCCACTACACTGACCTACCTGTCCAGTGTACTGTCCACTACACTGACCTACCTTTCCATTACACTAACCACTACACTGACCTACCTGTCCACTACACTGACCTACTTGTCCACTACACTGACCACTATACTATCCACTACACTGACCTACCTGTCCACTACACTGACCACTATACTCTCCACTACACTGACCTACCTGTCCACTATACTGTCCACTACACTGAGCTACCTGTCCACTGTACTGAGCTACCTGTCCACTGTACTGAGCTACCTGTCCACTGTATTGACCTACCTGTCCACTACACTGACCTACCTGTCCACCATACTGACCTACCTGTCCACCATACTGACCTACCTGTCCACCATACTGTCCACTACACTGACCTACCTGTCCACTATTCTGTCCACTACACTGACCTACCTGTCCACTATACTGTCCACTACACTGACCTACCTGTCCACTATACTGACCTACCTGTCCACTATACTGTCCACTACACTGACCTACCTGTCCACTATACTATCCACTACACTGACCTACCTGTCCACTATACTGTCCACTACACTGACCTACCTGTCCACTACACTAACCACTACACTGACCTACCTGTCCACTACACTGACGTACCTGTCCACTATACTGTCCACTACACTGACCTACCTGTCCACTATACTATCCACTACACTGACCTACCTGTCCACTACACTGACCTACCTGTCCACTACACTGACCTACCTGTCCACTATACTGTCCACTACACTGACCTACCTGTCCACTATACTGACCTACCTGTCCACTACACTGACCTACAGTGGTGTGAAAAAGTGTTTGCCCCCTTCCTCATTTCCTGTTCCTTTGCATGTTTGTCACACTTAAGTGTTTCGGAACATCAAACCAATTTAAACAATAGTCAAGGACAACACAAGTAAACACAAAATGCAATTTGTAAATGAAGGTGTTTATTATTAAAGGTGAAAAAAAATCCAAACCATCATGGCCCTGTGTGAAAAAGTGATTGCCCCCTAAACCTAATAACTGGTTGGGCCACCCTTAGCAGCAACAACTGCAACCAAGCGTTTGCGATAACGTGCAATGAGGCTTTTACAGCGTCCTGGAGGAATTTTGGCCCACTCATCTTTGCAGAATTGTCCTAATTCAGTTACATTAGAGGGTTTTCGAGCATGAACGGCCTTTTTAAGGTCATACCACAACATCTCAATAGGATTCAGGTCAGGACTTTGGCTAGGCCACTCCAAAGTCTTCATTTTGTTTTTCTTCAGCCATTCGGTGGTGGACTTGCTGGTGTGTTTAGGATCATTGTCCTGCTGCAGAACCCAAGTTCGTTTCAGCTTGAGTACATGAACAGATGGTCGGACATTCTCCTTCAGGATCTCTTGGTAGACAGCAGAATTCATAGTTCCTTTTATCACGGCAAGTCTTCCAGGTCCTGAAGCAGCAAAACAGCCCCAGACCATCACACTACCACCACCATATTTTACTGTTGGTATAATGTTCTTTTTATGAAATGCAGTGTTCCTTCTACGCCAAATATACTTGGACACACACCTTCCAAAGAGTTCCACTTTTGTCTCATCGGTCCACAGAATGTTGTCCCAAAAGTCTTGGGGATCATCAAGATGTGTTGTGGAGAAATTTAGACGAGCTTTGATGTTCTTTTTGCTCAGCAGTGGTTTTCTCCTTGGAACTCTGCCATGCAGGCCATTTTTGCCCAGTCTTTTCCTGATGGTGGAGGCATGAACGCTGACCTTAACTGAGGCAAGTGAGGCCTGCAGTTCCTTGGACGTTGTTGTGGGGTCTTTTGTGACCTCTTGGATGAGTCGTCGCTGCGCTCTTGGGGTAATTTTGGGCGGCCGGCCACTCCTGGGAAGGTTCACCACTGTTCCATGTCTTCGCCATTTGTGGATAATGGCTCTCACTGTGGTTCGCTGGATTCCCAAAGCTTTGGAAATGGCTTTATAACCCTTTCCAGACTGATAGATCTCAATTACTTTCTTTCTCAATTGTTCCTGAATTTCTTTGGGTCTCGGCATGATGTGTAGCTTTTAAGGATCTTCTGGTGGACCTTACTGTGTCAAGCAGCTCCTATTTAAGTGATGCCTTGATTGTGAACAGGTGTGGCAATAATCAGGCCTGGGTGTGGCTAGAGAAATTGAACTCAGGTGTGGACAACCACAGTTATAGTATGTTTTAACAAGGGGGACAATCACTTTTTCACACAGGGCCATGATGGTTTGGATTTTTTTTCACCTTTAATAATAAACACCTTCATTTACAAATTGCATTTTGTGTTTACTTGTGTTGTCCTTGACTATTGTTTAAATTGGTTTGATGTTCCGAAACACTTAAGTGTGACAAACATGCAAAGGAACAGGAAATGAGGAAGGGGGCAAACACTTTTTCACACCACTGTACCTGTCCACTATACTATTAACTACACTGACCTACCTGTCCACTATACTATCCACTACACTGACCTACCTGTCCACTATACTATCCATTACACTGACCTACCTGTCCTCTACACTGAGCCACCTGACCACTATAACCTACCTGACCTCTACCCTGACCCACCTACCCACTACACTGACTTCTCTGTGCCCTGCACTGACCTACCTGACCACTACACTTCTTTATGCACTACTCACACTACTGACTACTTCCCCACACCCCACACAAACATATGGCAGATTGGTGGATTTCAATCACCACTCCAGGCCAGTACTCCATGCAGATCATCCATAGTCAGATGACTGCTATCCCCGCAGGCCGGGAACTCTGCCAGCGGCCGCCGTACGCTCGCCTGCACGGAGCACCGCCGCACCCACTCACACATGGGCTGCCTGCATTGGGCGATGGCACGCAGCTGAGGAATCATGGGGGACAGGGCAGGCTGGACCACTGGAGTCTCTGGGCGGGGGGAGATCCAGTTGCTGAGGAGTCTGCCTCATTGGAGATGTGTGGAGCCTGGAAGAAGTCACTTGGGCTGCCCACCCCCACGCTACACCACTGGGCTGGCCCGGCCGAATTACATCATCGACATTCCACAATCAATTAAAATCGTAAATGGCTGTATCCGTTTCATTCCGGGACACTGTATTGTCCTGGAATGAAGGTGTCCGGGACCCGGGACAGACCTGCTAATTGCGGGAATGTCCCGGGCAATCCGGGACACGTGGGCACCCTAGCATTAAATGATCGGCGGAAATGCACACAGACTTTCCTGGCCTGCTTCAGGACATCATGTAAGCCGGGGTACCTGCCCAAGAACCGCTGCACCACCAGGTTAAGGACATGAGCTACACAGGGCACATGGGTCAGTTGTCCCTGTCGGAGGGCGGAGAGGAGGTTGGTGCCATTGTCGCAAACCACCATTCCTGGCTTAAGCTGGCGCGGCGTCAACCACCTCTCGGCCTGCCCCTGCAGAGCTGACAAAACATCCGCCCCAGTGTGGCTCCTGTCCCCCAAACAAACCAGCGCAAGCACGGCATGGCATCGTTTTGCCTGCATACTTGCGTAGCCCCTGGAACGCCTACGGAGCACCGCTGGTTCTGAGGACAGAGCACTGGAAGAGGCCATGGAGGAAGAAGAAGAGGAGGGGGTGGAGGAGAGAGGTGTGTCACAACCAATAGTAGCATTTTGGAGGCGTGGTGTTGGAACAACCTCCAACACTACTGCACCTTGTCCTGCATCCTTCCCAGCAGCCAGAAGAGTGACCCAATGGGCCGTGAAAGACAGGTAACGTCCCTGTCCATGCCTGCTGGACCATGAGTCAGCGGTAATATGCACATTACCGCTGACCGCCCTGTCCAGCGAGGCAAGGACATTGCCTTCCACATGCCGGTAGAGAGCCGGAATCGCCTTCCGTGAGAAAAAGTGGCGTTTGGGGACCTGCCACTGAGGAACCGCACATTGTACAAACTCACGGAAGGGGGCCGAGTCTATCAACTGAAAAGGCAGCAGTTGAAGTGCTAGCAATTTAGCCAAGCTAGCATTCAACCGCTGGGCATGTGGATGGCTGGGAGTAAATTTCTTCCGCCGGTCCAGCAGCTGGGGCAGGGACATTTGCCTGCTATAATCGGACGTGGATGTACCACTAGCAGAGTTCCCGGAAGCACTTGGCTGTGACACACCTAATTCTACAGCTTCATTCCTCTCAGAGCAGGTTTCAGAGAGGACTGAAGGTCTAGTGGGGTTGGAGATGCCAGCTGATGAGGAGCAAGGAGAGGTCCGCTTTGTTCTTTGGTGTGGGTCTTTGAGGTACGCTTGCCAACGAGCTGCATGGCAGGTCAACATATGTCTGGTCAAGCATGTGGTGCCCAAGCGGCTGATGTTTTGGCCACGTGAGATACGCTTGAGACATATGTTGCAAATAGCAGCGGTGCGATCTGATGCACTCGTCTCAAAAAAGGCCCACACCAAAGAACTTTTAGAATAACGCGCAGAGGAAGCGTTCTGCGCAGGCGGAGCTCTGCGGTGTGATTCAGTCGGTGTGCTGCCCCTAAGCTGGCCCCCGGAGGGCATCCTGCCTCGTTGGACATGTGCCTCCTCCTCCTCCTCCTCCTCCTCCTCCCTCCTTCCAGGCAACCACGTGGAGTCAGTGCCCTCATCATCCCCTCCCTCCTCATCGCTGTAGCAAACCTGGCAGTATGCTGCAGCTTGTGGAACATGACTGCCAGATTGCTGTGCTTCTTGAGCATCCTCTCTCTCTGCGCTCACGCTACTGCCTTCCTCTAGCTGAGTGTCATCATCAGAGCCCACCAAACACTGGGCATACTCCTGGAGCATGTACCCAACACTGTGCTCAAAGAGTTCAGGAGACTCCTCAGGAGGACGTGGTGGGTCTAGGGAAGGAGTCACTGATGATGACATTGAGAGGAGGGAAGACGATGCGTTGGCAGCTGCTTTGCTACTACCCTGAGACTGGGTGAGAGAGGATGAGGAGGATGAAGAGGGCTTGGTCATCCACTCTACCAAGTCGTTGGCATGTTGCGGTTCAACATGTCCAGCTGCAGAAAAGAAGGACAAGCATGTCCCATGGCCACGTGCTGATGACAATGCACCGCGTCCACGACCAGCACTGTTGTCTCTAGACACAGAGCCTGCTTGCCCTCTTTTATCGGCTCGTGCCTGTCTGCCTCTCCTTGCTGGCCTTCCAGACATGGTAATGGCCTGAAGGGAGTAGGGTAAAACAGTAGTTGGGTAGTTTATATTGTGCTGGAGGCACACAACACCCACTAACTCCTGCAGATGCCTTTTTTATAGAACAGCAGAGTTAAAGGGGTATATACAGTTGTATACTGTGCTGTGCTGGAAGCACACACAACTTCCAATAACTCCTGCAGATGACAATTGGGCCCAAATAGAGAACAGCTATGTAGGTGGATTATAGCGGTATGTACTGGGTACAGAGCACGCAGACAGCACGCACTATCTCCTGAGTGACACTACTGACTGCAAGCGCTATTATTAAAGATGGACCACTAGCTATATAGGTGAGGTGAATATCACGGTGTATACTGCGGTCAGGGCACGCAGACAATAACCAGAAAACAGCAGAGTTAAAGGGGTATATACAGATGTATACTGTGCTGTGCTGTGCTGGAAGCACACACAACTTCCAATAACTCCTGCAGATGGCAATTGGGCTCAAATAGAGAACAGCTATGTAGGTGGATATAGTGGTATGTACTGGGTACAGAGCACGCAGACAGCACGCACTAACAGTACTGACTGCAAGCTCTATTATTAAATCTAGATCACTAGCTATATAGGTGAGGTGAATATAGTGGTGTATACTGCGGTCAGGGCACAGACAGTAACCACTACACAAGAGCAAGATAGGAAAAACAGCCAAAAACGATTGGTGTGTAACTGTGTTGAAGGTACACAGAACACCCACTGCTTCAGATGCTAACTAACACACTACACGAGGCCGCCTCAAAGGCGGCCTTATATAGTGTGGGGCGTGCACTACACAGCCTGAGCTATGATTGGCCACAGGCAGGATGCCTGTGGCCAACCATGGCTCTCCTCGCTGCTGGCGCTGAGATTGGCCAAGCATGCGGGGTCACAGTGCATGCTTGGCCAATCATGAGACAGCAATGCACTGCGCCATCGCAGTGCATTGTGGGCCACACGAATTTTGCCGCGAACGGCCCAAACGTTCGGAATTCGGCGAATGCCCGAACGACCAATGTTCGAGTCGAACTTACTTTCGACTCGAACACGAAGCTCATCCCTAGTATCCACCACCTTTTTAAATATAGGCTTACCAATATTCAGAGCTAGGGATGAGCCGAACACCCCCCGTGAAATGCGTGTGGCCCCCAGGCCCTATATACTCAGAACAGCAGTATGCAGGCGGTGCAAACAAGACAGGGACTGTGTAGGTTTATTGTGTTAAGTTGAATCTGTTTGTAATTTTCAACTGGTACATTTTTAAAGTGTAGCTCCAGTCAAAAAAAACAATTTTTAAGCTTTTTGGAAAACATAGGGAATGGTTGTCGTCCATCTTTTTTCATCTCACTTACTGTTGTCTCCTTCCGTTTGCAAGTAGGAGATGTTTGTAAGTTGGATGTTTGAAAGTAGGGGCCTGCCCTATATGCTCTGCAGAAATGGCGGAACAAGGTGTTGGTTTTGCCACAACATTGTAAGCCCTGAAAGTGACTCTTGGTGGGCGCTGGAGCGCCCTGCTGTGAACGATTATATCAAGAATTGTAATTACATGCCATTGTTGAACAGTGGTAGAAAAATTGACCTTTGGTGGTTGTGGTGCTGGTGCCACAACACTATAAGTCCTCACAGTTACTCTGGGTGGGCACAGGAACGGGCCCTCCTGTGAAATATTATATCAAGAATTGTAATTGCATGTCCCTGTTAAACAGGGGCAGAAAAATTGGGCCTTAGGCACTGGTGCTGGTGCCACCACACTGCAACCTCTCCCATATACTCTAGTTTTATTGCAGGAATTAGCCCTGCTGCAAAGCATTGCATCAAAAATTGTACTTAAACGCCCCTGTTAAACAGGGGCAGAAAAATTGAGCCGTAGGCACTGGTGCTGGTGCCACCACACTGCAACCTCTCCCATATACTCTAGTTTTATTGCAGGAATTAGCCCTGCTGCAAAGCATTGCATCAAAAATTTTAATTAAACGCCCCTGTTAAACAGGGGCAGAAAAATTGGGCTGATGGCATCACCCAGAACCAGAAATGTTCTTCCAACATATCAGCGGAGGAGGAAGAAGATAGACAATCAACATAACAGGACAGTCACTCAGCATCAGTATAGGCAGTCTTGAAGGGATGTGATATTTAAAAAAAAATTATTCGGTTACATCAGCTTCAGGTGCTTGGTAGCTGTGGGTGATCCAAAACTGATTCATCTTGATGAAGGTCAGTCGATCAACTGATTCGGTGGACAGGCGCACCCTGTGATCGGTAACAAAGCCACCAGCAGCACTGAAGGTGCGTTCCGAAAGAACGCTGGATGCAGGACAGGCCAGTAGCTCAATTGCATACTGTGCAAGCTCTGGCCAGTGATCCATCCTCAAGACCCAGTAAGCCAGAGGATTTTCGGTGGGAAAGGTGTCCAAGTCTGACCTTGCCCCTAGGTATTCCTGCACCATGTAAATCAGACGCTGGCGATGGTTGCTGGAACCGATCATACCTTGGGGCTGCGGACTAAAAAATTGTCTGAAAGCATCAGTCAGACGGCCACCTTCTCCACCGCTCGTTCTGACCGATGCCTCAGCAACACGTTGTCCAGGACCAGGAGTTTGTAACCTCCCAGTCTCTGGGAACGCGTTGCACAGACCTTTCTGCAAGGCCTCCCGGAGATGTCTCATCCTCTGCTCCCTCTGCGATGGCAAGATAAGGTCGGCAACCTTACCCTTGTACCATGGATCAAGGAGAGTGGCCAGCCAGTAATGGTCCCTCTCCTTGATCCGAAGAATACGAGGATCCTTCCGCAGGCTTTGCAGGATCAGTGAGGCCATGCAGCGTAGGTTAGCTGAGGCATTCGGTCCGGAGTCCTCTGGGTCACTAAGGGCAACATGATCCGCAGCTACCTCCTCCCAGCCACGTACAAGTCCGCGTGTTTCTTGGGACTGTAAATCATCCCTACAAGACTGCTGCTGCTGATGCTGAGTGCCAGCCTCCACCTCCATGCTGACACAATCATTCTCCTCCTCCTCTTCCTCCTCCTCATCCTCTTCCTGTGTGATGGGTGGCACAGCAGGAACACTGTCTGGATAAATGGGGCCTTGAGAGGCAAGGAAGTCCTCCTCTTCCTGCCTCTGTTCTGCCTCAAGTGCCCTGTCCATTATTCCACGCAGCGTATGCTCCAAGAGGTGGACAAGAGGTACAGTGTCACTGATGCATGCTCTGTCACTGCTCACCATCCTTGTGGCCTCCTCAAACGGTGACAGGACAGTGCATGCATCTCTGATCATGCCCCACTGGTGTGGTGAGAAAAAACCGAGCTCCCCTGACCCTGTCCTGGTGCCGTAGTCGCACAGGTACTCATTGATGGCCCTCTGCTGCGTGTGCAGCCGCTGCAGCATGGCCAACGTTAAGTTCCACCTGGTGGGCATGTCACATATAAGGCGGTTCTTGGGCAGGTTCAACTCCTTTTGGAGCTCAGCCAGCCGAGCACAGGCATTAAATGATCGGTGGAAATGCACACAGACTTTCCTGGCCTGCTTCAGGACATCCTGTAAGCCGGGGTACCTGCCCAAGAACCGCTGCACCACCAGGTTAAGGACGTGAGCTACACAGGGCACATGGGTCAGTTGTCCCTGTCGGAGGGCGGAGAGGAGGTTGGTGTCATTGTCACAAACCACCATTCCTGGCTTAAGCTGGCGTGGCGTCAACCACCTCTCGGCCTGCCCCTGCAGAGCTGACAAAACATCCGCCCCAGTTTGGCTCATGTCCCCCAAACAAACCAGCGCAAGCACGGCATGGCATTGTTTTGCCTGCGTACTTGCGTAGCCCCTGGAACGCCTACGGGGCACCGCTGGTTCTGAGGACAGAGCACTGGAAGAGACCATGGAGGAAGAAGAAGAGGAGGGGGTGGAGGAGAGAGGTGTGTCACAACCAATAGTAGCATTTTGGAGGCGTGGTGGCGGAACAACCTCTAACACTACTGCACCTTGTCCTGCATCCTTCCCAGCTGCCAGAAGAGTGATCCAATGGGCGCCGTGAAAGACAGGTAACGTCCCTGTCCATGCCTGCTGGACCATGAGTCAGCGGTAATATGCACCTTACCGCTGACCGCCCTGTCCAGCGAGGCAAGGACATTGCCTTCCACATGCCGGTAGAGAGCCAGAATCGCCTTCCGTGTTTGGGGACCTGCCACTGAGGAACCGAACATTGTACAAACTCACGGAAGGGGGCCGAGTCTACAAACTGAAAAGGCAGCAGTTGAAGTGCTAGCAATTCAGCCAAGCTAGCATTCAACTGCTGGGCATGTGGATGGCTGCGAGTGAACTTCTTTCGCCGGTCCAGCAGCTGGGGCAGGGACATTTGCCTGCTATAATCGGACGTGGGTGTACTGCTAGCAGAGTGCCCGGAAGCACTTGGCTGTGACACACCTAATTCTACACCTTCATTCCTCTCAGAGCAGGTTTCAGAGAGGACTGAAGGTCTAGTGGGGTTGGAGATGCCAGCTGATGAGGAGCAAGGAGAGGTCCGCTTTGTTCTTTGGTGTGGGTCTTTGAGGTACGCTTGCCAACGATATGCATGGCAGGTCAACATATGTCTGGTCAAGCATGTGGTGCCCAAGTGGCTGATGTTTTGGCCACGCGAGATACGCTTGAGACATATGTTGCAAATAGCAGCGGTGCGATCTGATGCACTCGTCTCAAAAAAGGCCCACACCAAAGAACTTTTAGAATAATGCACAGAGGCAGCGCCCTGCACAGGCGGAGCTCTGCGGTGTGATTCAGTCGGTGTGCTGCCCCTAAGCTGGCCCCCGGAGGGCATCCTGCCTCGTTGGACATGTGCCTCCTCCTCCTCCTCCTCCTCTCTCCTACCAGGCACCCATGTGGAGTCAGTGCCCTCATCATCCCCTCCCTCTTCATCGCTGTAGCAAACCTGGCAATATGCTGCAGCTTGTGGAACATGACTGCCAGATTTCTGTCCTTCTTGAGCATCCCCTCTCTCTGCATTCACGCTACTGCCTTCCTCTAGCTGAGTGTCATCATCAGAGCCTACAAAACACTGGGCATCCTCCTGGAGCATGTACCCAACACTGTGCTCAAAGAGTTCAGGAGACTCCTCAGGAGGACGTGGTGGGTCTAGGGAAGGAGTCACTGATGATGACATTGAGAGGAGGGAAGACGATGCGTTGGCAGCTGCTTTGCTAGTACCCTGAGACTGGGTGAGAGAGGATGAGGAGGAGGAAGAGGGCTTGGTAATCCACTCTACCAAGTCGTTGGCATGTTGCGGTTCAACATGTCCAGCTGCCGAAAAGAAGGACAATCGTGTCCCATGGCCACGTGCTGATGACAATGCACCGCGTCCACGACCAGCACTGTTGTCTCTAGACACAGAGCCTGCTTGCCCTCTTTTATTGGCTCGTCTGCCTCTCCTTGCTGGCCTTCCAGACATGGTAATGGCCTGAAGGGAGTTGGGTAAAACAGCAGTTGGGTAGTGTATATTGTGCTGGAGGCACACAACACCCACTAACTGCTGCAGATGCCTTTATTATAGAACACCAGAGATAAAGGGGTATACTGTAATGGAGTCACACAACACCCACTAAGCCCTGCAGATGGCTCTATTAGAGAACAGCAATAAAGGGTAGATACAGGTGTATATTGTGCTGGAGGCACAAAACACCCACTAACTCCTGCAGATGCCTTTATTATAGAACACTAGAGATAAAGGGGTATCTACAGATGTATACTGTGCTGTGCTGGAGGCACACATAACTTCCAATAACTCCTGCAGATGGCAAGTGAGCTCAAATAGAGAAGAGCTATGTAGGTGGATATAGCGGTATGTACTGGGTACAGAGCACGCAGACAGCACGCACAAACTCCTAACACTACTGACTGCAAGCTCTATTATAAAAGATAGATCACTAGCTATATAGGTGAGGTGAATATAGCGGTGTATACTGCGGTCAGGGCACGCAGACAACAACCACTACAGAAGAGCAAGATCGAAAATCGGCCGATAACGATCGGTGTATACTGTGTTGAAGGTACACAGAACACCCACTAACTGCTTCAGACGCCAACACACTACACAAGGCCGCCGCGCTGGCGGACTTATATAGTGTGGGGCGTGTACTACACACCCTGAGCTATGATTGGCCACAGGCATCCTGCCTGTGGCCAATCATGGCTCTCCTCGCTGCTGGCACTGTGATTGGCCAAGCATGCGGGGTCACAGTGCATGCTTGGCCAATCATGAGCCAGCAATGCACTGCGATGACGCAGGGCATTGTGGGCCGTGAGCGCCACACGAATTTGGTGCGTACGGCCCATAATGTTCGGAATTCGCCGAATGGGCAAACAGCCAATGTTCGAGTCGAACGTATGTTCGACACGAACACGAAGCTCATCCCTATTCAGAGCATATCCCCCAGTTAGGGGTATTGTGGTTATCCAATTGGTATGGCTCCCCTGTTATGGAAATAACGGATCCCACGTCCTCCTATCAGGGATGATCCATTGTCGTGCGGTCACTCCTGCAGTGCTGCCTAGTCAGCCGCACTGCGCTCGATCCAACGGATGGATGATGGAGAGACGGATGGAGCGATCAGGCATCCAGGACCGTAAAAAAACAGCAAAGCGGCCAACATCCAAAGCGGCCGAGTGCTTAATCGTAGGTAAAACTGATAGGAAATCGATGCGCACAAATGTGCTAAATACAATAAAATAAAGCTGGCCAGCGAATAAAAAAAAAACGGCTCGCCTGTGCAGTACGGAGTGAGACGTCGCTCACCCCCTGTGTTTCGTCACACAGAGGACGTCGTCTCGGGGCATCCTATAATCCACTCTATTACAGTAGTATATAATGTACAATGTGTGCGTTTCTGTAATATAATTGCGGAGAAGAGAACTGCGGCGGGTCACAGAAACGCAGAGCGGTGCTATAACCAAGGTATTTGGCACAATTATATTACAGAAACACACACATTGTACATTATATAATACTGTAATAGAGTGGATTATAGGATTTTAAATTTTAACTAAGTTCACACTGCGGATTCCTGTCAGGCAGGGAGAGAGGGGGGGAGAGAAGACAGCACATTACATGGTAAGACCTCCCCCCGAAAATAAGCCCTATTGTGTCTTTTGTTGCCAAAATTTGTATAAGACCCAGGCTTATTTTTGGGGAAACACTGTATTTATTACGCTTTGTTTGCACCTTTTTAATTATGTGCAGAACTGGTGATTTTAGTTGTAATATCCAGTAGGGTATTAATGATCTATTTTATTCTCTTGCAGCACTGAATTAGGGAAAGCCCCACAGTCACTACAAGTGCCAGCATGTCCAGGCCTCACCCCTCCCCCATTTTGTGTTCCTGTCACTTTCTCACATATGGGATGTTCCCAGTACAGGGGGAGTTCAGAGAAGTCTCAGTCCCATTCAATGTATAGAAGAACCCCAGCCATGTCAGTGTCCTGGACTTTAGAATGCTCGAACTTCCTCCTGCATCTGATCTCTTGATGAACTTGCATGCAGTATCTCAATCTCCCAATGGCTCCAGCTTAAAAGCACGTATCCCCACCGGGCCCTGCCATGACTGAGGACAGGTGAGGGGGGACCCAGGGGAGGCAATGAGAGATGAGGGAGGTGAGGAGAGATAAGCACGCATGGACTGGCAGCAAGAGATGTAAGGGGTGGGGGGGGGCGGAACCAGCTCACAGGGAGGTCACTCACGCTGCTTGGAGGCAGCCGGGGTGCAACGTTCTGTGGAAAAGAATGGAGAGCTGATGGCCCACCCATTCAACTCAGCAGCCCCATCCCACCTGATTCCTGAGGGGAGGGGAGTAGTCTGTCACATACTATTCCTCTCGAAACTGGCCCCTCAAGTAACCCCGTCGCTCCCACACAGGCAAAGCGGTATAAAACCTGATGTGACAGGGAGGTCGCACAGGCCCCCCTAAAGCAGGGACCGGGGTCGCAGTGGCGACTCCAGCAATCCCTGATGCTACACCACTGGGTTTTTTTATTTTTTGCTAAATAAAAGAATAAAGACCAAAAAATTTAAAAAAATTTAAAAAGTCATGCAACAGGTGATTTTCCTCCTTCACTGATGTGCACTGATGAGGCTGCACTGATGGGCACCGATGAGGTGGCCCTGGTGGGCATTGATGGGCACTGATAGGCTGCACTGACAAGGCGGCACTGATGTGCACTGATGAGGATGCACTAGGATGAACTAGTGGGCACTGATAAGGCTCACTGATAGGAGGAACTGATGGGCACTGATAGGTGGCACTAATGGGCACTGATAGTTGGCACTGATGAGTATTGGTAGGGGGCACTGATGGGTGACGATGAGGAGGCACTGATGAGCACTGAATGGCAGCACTGGTGGGCACTGTTGGGGCTGCACTGATAATCAGTGACCTGATTATAAATGTGCATGTCCTTTTAGAGAAGCCAGCTATTGGCTCACTTCTCCTCTCCTCATGCTGTCAGTGCCAATAACCAGCTTCTATTTATTTCCATGATCAGCTGTGATTGGACACAGCTCATCACATGGTGAAGAACCACTGATTGGCTCTTCACCTCAATCTGTGATAAGTAGTGTCCTCCGGACACTGATCACAAAGTGTGCTGCCCACGCCTCACATTGGGAGACTTCATGGGAGGCCAACATATGACAGTCTCCCAGAACTAGCCGGCTGTGCTGTAGCCATCATTCAGCTATAGCGCAGTCGGCAAGTAGTTAAATCAGGTTTAGTCTCCACCCAGAAACGTACCGCATCAATCACCTTGCAAGTGGACAGACAGACAAGGAGAATGGCACAACGAAATCCAGGATGCTGGAATCAGGAGCAGGAGCGCTATACGCTCCTGACATTAGCCCCTCCTATTATGAAGGGCCCTCGGATCCCTTGGAGAATACTGGGCATCCAGTACAGGACCATCAGGCTGGGAAAAGATTAGGGGATCAGCTCTTTATTTCGAGAAAAAGATGCATTCCAACATTGCACACGCCTTTAGAATAACATGTGTAAGTTACATTCCATTCAATGGCAGGTGTCATAAATAACTCACTCACCTTTTTTATTATTTCACTTATTCTCCTCTGCATTTTCTCCTCCTTCTCACATCACTGCATGATTTGATCATGCAGGAATATTGTTACAGCCTCATTGGCTGGAATTTCGAAAACCGGCATTGCTGCACAGCCATTGGCAGCCTTTCAGCAATGCAGCGGCGCTGAGTCTGAATCGGGTTGCGCACTATGAAGTGAGGTGATGGGCAGTGTAGATGACAGGTCTCACTCAGACTGGCCACCCGGACAAACCCTCCATAGAGTGAATACTAATATGGGGGGGGGCCTTTATATCAGTGCCCCCTTACATTATTCTATTTACTCGCCCCTTACATCAGTGGCCCCCCTCAGACTGGCCTGGCGGCGCTGTCACTGTGCTTCTCTGTGGTGCACCGTGCAGGGCTCAGTCAGATGGCTCCAGCTTGGTGGCTCTGGTTCAATCCTATAGTCTCCTCTCCACAGTCCACACACATCTGACTTCCATTGTGACCCCCACCCTGGCTCCTTTCTACCCTCCCCCTCATAGAGTGCGGACATGATACAAGAGATGGTCAGAGACTGCAGACATAATTCAGGAGATGGTCAGAGGCTGCAGACATGATACAGGAGATGGTCAAAGACTGCAGACAGGATACAGGAGATGGTCAGAGGCTGCAGACATGATACAGGAGATAGTCAAAGACTGCAGACATGATACAGGAGATGGTCAGAGGCTGAGGACATGGTAGTGTCCTCCTCACCCCCTCACAGTAGTTTCCTCCTCTGTCCCCCTTCATATAACCATACCCCTCCACATCAATGTTCTCCTCCTGTGCCCCTTTCACCTCTCCAATCCACAGGGCAGCACATC
Source organism: Lithobates pipiens (assembly GCF_037356315.1). Taxonomy (NCBI): domain Eukaryota; kingdom Metazoa; phylum Chordata; class Amphibia; order Anura; family Ranidae; genus Lithobates; species Lithobates pipiens. The sequence goes on from NW_027507789.1 coordinate 177,203,571, forward strand.
AGTGTCCTCCTCCTGTGCCCCTTTCACCTCTTCAGTCCACAGGGCAGCAAATGAGTGTTTTTATTACCCCCTCACAGTGTGTCACTATCCCCACTGTCCTCGGCTCCTCCTCTGCTGTAACGAGTTGACTGGGCACCGCGGAGAATGAGTGCTTTCCGTTTAAAAATGGCACCTGGTGGCGGCATTACCTTGCTGCACATGCACTGCCCCAACAAGTGTGTACGATGCTTCCCAAGCCCAGCAGGCTTCAGAACTGCGCAAGCACAGTTGCATGGTCGGCCCACAGCCATCTTTTTACGGGTGCCTCGGCCCATAAGGAAAATTTATGGGCAGGCAAAAAATAGGCTGAAATTTATGGACTGCTGGTAAATTAAATTAACGGGCAGTTGGCAACACTGGCTGTCGCTGAAACTGGCCCACTGGGAAACTCCTGGTAGTCCCGATGGCCAGTACATGCCTGACTGACCCTCAGGCTTGGTCTTCTGCAGAGAGACTAAAGGCCCAACACTTGGGGCCCCCCTGAAACCATGTAATAGCCAGGTTAATCCCCTGTGCTTCGGAACCAAAAGAGTGTGGCTTAAGCTCAAAACATAGCAAACAACTATTTTTAAGTTGGAAAACATATGGGGGGGTCACCAGTTAATCAAGTAGGTTGACCTTGGGCTTTGGTTCCTGTGTTACTGCTGGAGGTGCATTCACATGCAAAGACAGTTCTAGGACCTGGTGTGTCAGTTTGCAAAGCTCCTCAGCAAATAAATGAGCCTGTGTAGAGTCCATCTTCACAGAAATACAAAAATCTTGTTAAAGGCTTGTGATAAAGTCATGCTTACCCTTATTGCAGGTGGTCAGACACTATTGTGTCCTGAGAGATGTTGGGCTTACCTGGTAATAGGATTGTGTTAAGTGGGATGACTTGGACTCCATGAATGGGATACCTTAACGGTGAGTTGGAAGGGGCCAAAATGATTTTTTTGGTCTGCTCCCTGACAAAGACATAAGCATAAAAGTATAAAGTTATACATTGATACATTCTGTTTAGTTTTTTTATGGTTTATCAATTACAAAAAGTGCTGACCCTAGCATTTTATACATAGTGCTGCATATAATGTAATAAAGATGTAACATAGAAAATAATAGACTTATTAAGTATTATTAAGTAGACAATGGAAATTCACTTGTTAATGTTATCAGGAGCCTTGAAAGTTATCAAGTTGGCTTTGTCATACTTGCTACTGCCTTTGTTGAACGTCTAGTTTTTGTGTCTGAGCCGGGATGGGCTGGTCAATGAACTAAGTCACGTGGTCTTGAAGCTCTCTTCTGACTTTGGGAACTGTTGCTCTTGTAGCTTTGGATTTAATGCAATGTTCACACCTAACGGTTACTTGACCCATGCATCCGGGAGTTCACCCCTTCTCTGGAAACCCATTTTACCCCCTTTTACCTATTCCTTCCCCCTTTTAACCTTTAACCTTTTCCACTCAACCCTCCCACAAATAAATAGTCCACACCGGAGTTTGGAGTGTAAATGGCCATAGCAGCCTTTATTTAACAAATCTTCAAACCAAAAACTTAAATAAATAACTTTATTACTATATATAAAACACTATATTGCAACGGCAATTTAAAAATCCCAGTCAGTTGGTCTTTGACGGTACCTTGGTTTCCTCCTTTAACTTTACACTTTCCACCAATACACTGTGGGACCAAATTTTACCATACCAGGCCTCCGGCCGTTTATCAGCCCGGAGACAACCCCCTTTCCCACAGTGCCACCAATCCCGTATCCCAGCCTACCCTTCCGCTGGGATACACCAAAAAGGGGGCACATACCACCTATGAGCCCCCCCACACTTCCATCACATGAGTTTCTTTACCCCGTCAAAGACACCGCCGTTACTGCTGCTATGATGACTCGCATCACCGAACCCTGCAAGAAAAATAAATAGACAAAACAACAAGAAAAACACCAACAATAAAATACATTCAATCTCTAATACAAATGGGCGGGTGGGCAACTACTCCCGTGTTCTGCCCGCGCTTGCCTCCTGACTCCTCCCCTTCTTTTTATATTACTCCTCCCCCTCCTTTCTTCCTCCACTGCTCCACCCCCTCTCTCACTCCTATACTTTTTATTAACCCTGTAGGTGTTCCCCGAGCATTAGTCATGCCCAGCCCTTCACCTCTGTCCTTGCCTTCTTTTCCGGGCCTCCCTGGACAAGGGGATACTGTTAGATCCCTTGTCAGATTTCTCCTCTGTAGTTCCTGTATGCATTCTGGGTGTCTGTGACCTAGATGTCTGTGCCATATATGTATACAGTCATTGTGCTTGTGTGTACATAGTCTCACCTTTTCCTTCACTGTGTCAAGATGATAAAGATAACCATCCAGCTTGGCACCTGCTATTGTCTGTTTGCCATTTAGAATAGAACACTTGTTACCTTGGAATTTCACAGTGAGCTCTCTGGCCATTAGACGCTTCACAGATAAGAGTCCTCCTTCTTATATGCTCCTGCATGTCCTGTTCTCTGCCAAGTCTCATTTTGTAAAGCTTCCGCATCAAAAACAGCTTGCTGTTTAAACTGGATCTTTCATGCAGTCTTTTCAGTACGTCCCACATACCTTTCGCTGTGTCCTCATGGCGTATATCAGGGGTAGGGAACCTTTTTGGCTGAGAGAGCCATGAACGCCACATATTTTAAAATGTAATTCCGCGAGAGCCATACAATATGTTTAAAACACATTTTTTAATTTTTAATCGATTAATCGACTAATTTCAATTATAACTGTAATATCCACATCTCCCCTACAATTGTCTGCTTGCTTACCACTACACAGGCAGGCAGATCCACGAGCAGTTGAGGCGGGTGATGATGACGTCAGCGCATTGCTCACCTAGGCCGCTGCCAGGTGTACCAAGATGCTCGCAGCTCCGAAGCTAGGCCGAAACCGCGGCCTTTAATATGGGCTCAATCCACGGATCGGCACACCATGCAATTCGCGGATTGAGAGATGAGAGCCAGATGCAGCCATCAAAAGAGCCACATCTGGCTCCAGAGCCATAGGTTCCCTACCCCTGGCGTATATGAATGATCTAATCATCCTCCACTAGTAAACTTATGGTGGCTGTGCTGGTCTGTTTTTCTTGTCCCAGTCTTGATTATTATCCTATGGCCTCTCTGTAGTGGTAACCTCCCACAAGTCGTCTCTGGATAATAGCATTTCCACTTTGAACTTCCATAGCTGATAATTGTCATTGTTCAGCCTGGCCACTGAGAGTTTAAGCTCTGAGTTTCCGGCCATTTTGTCCTCCTTTATATATGAACATTCTTACTTGTCTATAGGAGATGACACTGGAAACCTTTCTTATGTCGATCTCCGCATTAGCCACACTGTCTCCCATTCGAGGCTTTGTTCTGCCTGGGCTGCACCTGGTCATAAGACTTTATCCGGACACTGGGCCCATAACCTGTTGCAAAGTATGATTGCTGGGTGCAGCAGAGTTAATTCAGATTAGACGTTGTGGAGTAACAGGAACTGGCTTCTTTATTGAAACATAACCACACTAGAAAAATGTCACCTCACATGGTAAGAACAACAAGTACAGCATTATGTACAGGAAATACAATACATCATAGAAAATGTATAGCATAGCATATCACTGAGCATTAGCGACATCTAGTGTCCTGATTGTGAACTGCAGTCAATAGGCTAAGCTGAAAGTTGTTGTATCTCCAACAGAAACCATCCGAGTGCCTGCCACAGCGTGTTTAGACTGTGCCGGTGTCTTGTCATATAAGGTCCCCCATCCGATAGTGTCCACTGTGTACTGCGCATGCGCAGTACACAGCAACACAGATTCCGAAAATTGCCGAGGATGAACGGCGCCTGCGCCGTGAGTCGAGGTTCCATCCCCACTATCCAAGCGGACATAGAGTAGGAATATAAAAGAGCTGAGCGCAGTGAGGCCGAGCCCCGAAGTGTGGCGAGCGAAGCTCGCTCGCGAGGGGCCCTCTAATATTCACAACCCTATGTCCGCTTGGATGCTGGGGCCACCACCTCCACTGACGGCGCAGGCGCCGTTCAACTTCGAAGATTTTCCGAAGCTTCGTCTGCTCCGTACTGTGCATGCGCAGTACGGGGCGGACGCTATATGATGGCCGGACACTATATGGCACAACACCGGCAGTGTGTCAAGTGAAGTCATGGTGAAAGGGAACGGAGCCTCATGTGCAAGTCTGTGGAACAGGAGGAAGGTAAGCCGGGAGTGGACTGAAGGGACCAGCTGGCATGGAGAGAGAGGGTCACTGTGACTCAGGAGGGGACGTGTCATGTTGGTGAGGTGCCATCATCATCTGTGCTGCTGCACACTGCTGTCAGTGTCACTGTGAGTGTCAATGTCATGTGTGTGTGCTGCCCATTCTAATTTCTAGCCCTCTCGATTCCTTTCCCTGAACTACTTATTTACTATATCAAAAATAAAATAAGAAATATGTTTTTGCCTTAATATCTACCTTAGATCACTTTGCTAATTGCATATTGTACTTGTTTGTAGCCTAAAAACTGAAATTTGCACTTAAAACTGTGATTTTGTAACTTTTAGATATGCCAGTAAAAACTTGACAGTGCCAGTAAATTTTGGGTGTTGTGTCAGTAAATTTCGATCTGGTAGGTTGGCAACACTGGATCGTGGGGAGCGCTGTACAGTCAAATGCCTTTAGAGAGTGCAAGGTTACTAATCAGCCTCCCCTCCCTCTGTACTCTTTTATTATTTTATTTTTTTATGGATGCACACTGCACTGATAAGATCTCTGGACCCCTGCCTGCATTGTGTGTCCAGTGACCAGTCACACATAGTTGGTTGTTAACAATTTCAGCTCAGCTATTTAGCCTGAGCTCTGTGTGTGCTGCATAGATTGATGCTATTGTGAAGGATTTACTGATGATTCAGGCTAGAAGTTTCACACACCCATTAACTGTTTTTCTTGAGAACTAAAAATTTTTATTGATTTTCCAAGGAAAAAGACATACCAACAAAGGGGACAGGGCAGTACATTTTGCCATAAAACAAGTAATCCTGGTTCAAATTCAACAGATATGTTAGCCGGTGCCAAAGTTTGATCTAGTTAAAAACATTTACAACATCTACAAGAGATTGTAGAGACAACACGTTCGTTTATTAACACAACAAATTACGCCTGTACAGAGATGCACAAATAGGTACAAGAAAGGGAAAGTGTAGAAGAGAGGGTGAAATGGAAAAGAGAAGGAGTAGAACGTAGTGGAGAGGAGAGAAAAAGAGAGGGCAGCCGCCCGCCCCTAGAGCCCCGTGTCACCCGAGCAGCATCTGCCCTAGTTACCGATGATCTTCATAAACCCAGGACCTACATAGCGTTAGGCCACAGGGATCTCCAACCGGACCCAGGGTCCCCATATTGGATTGTGTTTATCAAGAGCATTGTTTAAAGAGGAAGTAAAGGCAAAAAAAATAAAATAAAATAAAAAACACACCCTGTACGGCAAAGACATAATGAGCTAGTATGCATAGCACACTAGCTCATTATGAATAACTGACCTGAGAACGAAGCCCCTGAAGCGGTCCTCCGTCTTCCTCTTCGCCGCTGCCATGTATCCCAGAGCAACTTCCGGGTCTCGCTGCTCCGGTGCTGTGATTCACCGGAGCCAGAATGACGTCACTCCCGCGCATGCTCCTAGCTGCCTGTGACCATATGAGCCGCCATGCGCTCAGAGGTATATATCTATACCCAGGTTCTGCTCCCACTTATTCATATAAGCATGTCGTGGCCCGGTAGGTGACCCATCAATAATCAGGAGTTGGTAAGTGAGCGATATCATGCCTCTAGGAGAGGGACCTTCTAAGCATATTTTTTTCAAACTCAGTTAAGGGGGAAAATTGGAGATTCGCTACCAGGGATTGCGCATAGTGGCGTATTTTTAAGTAACTAAAAAAATGCCTGTCTGGGTATATTAAAGGCGTCCTGTAGGTCTTTTTTTTCTTAGGGTTCTAGTTTGAGGGACAACCAGTTAGCCATAGCGAAAAAGGGCCCTCTCCATCCAGAAGTGGAACATCTGTGAATTTAAACTGTCTGGGATATTAGGAGTGAATAAAAAAAGAAGTGACTAGGGAAGAGGTAGTGGTAAGCGGGTGTGCCGATTTGGCGCGCCGTCATAATGTGCGTAGGAGTGCCATTGGCCCTAGTAGCTGTAGACCACCACCCACTACTCCGGAGCTCCATAACATGGCGTTCGGATGGACGGGAGCTAGCCATAGTTTCTCAATTTGCGTCCATCGGTTGTAAGCGTGGAGCGTGCACCAAAAGGCCACAGGGCGTAGTTAAGCAGTAGTATTTGGATATGTTGGGGAACGCTAGGCCGCCTTGATTTTCGGGGGGCGTATAGAACCGATCTAGCAATTCGATGCCTCTTGTAGTGCCAGAAAAAATTTATCAAGTATATCAAGTATGAATAAAAAAAGAAGTGACTAGGGAAGAGGTAGTGGTAAGCGGGTGTGCCGATTTGGCGCGCCGTCATAATGTGCGTAGGAGTGCCATTGGCCCTAGTAGCTGTAGACCACCACCCACTACTCCGGAGCTCCATAACATGGCGTTCGGATGGACGGGAGCTAGCCATAGTTTCTCAATTTGCGTCCATCGGTTGTAAGCGTGGAGCGTGCACCAAAAGGCCACAGGGCGTAGTTAAGCAGTAGTATTTGGATATGTTGGGGGAACGCTAGGCCGCCTTGATTTTCGGGGGGCGTATAGAACCGATCTAGCAATTCGATGCCTCTTGTAGTGGCAGAAAAAATTTATCAAGTCGCCCTGGAGCCTCTTAAAGTGCGAGGCCGGGGTGGTAATGGGTAGGATCTCATAGAGATATAAAAGTTTAGGTAAGATTGTCATCTTCAGAGTCACCAGGCGACCGAAAAAAGACAACCCCAAGGATTTCCACTTGGTCAGGCAAGCCCTGATGGAGGCGTAGAGCTGGGGGAAGTTGGCTTTGTAAAGAGTGTCGTATGTGGGAGTGATGTGAACCCCGAGGTATTTTAAGGAGGACGTCTTCCATGAATAGCTGAACGCTTGCGAGAGGGCCGCTAATGTTTGGTGGGGTATGTTGAGGGGGAGGTCTTCCATTTTTGAGTTATTGATCTTGTAACCTGAGAGGACACTATATCGGTCTAATTCTACATGGAGATTCGGGAGCGAAATGTGGGGTTGCATGAGGGTGAGGAGGACATCATCCGCAAACAGAGAGACCTTAAAGTCTCTAAAACGGACCGGAATAACCCATTAACTGTTTACTGTCCTCCTAATCTTGACCACTTAACTATTTGTAAGAAAAATTTTATTTTGGAAATTAAATGTTGCCTTGCCACTTGATTGTACTTTTCAAATGAGGATACTATATAATTGTACATTGAGTTCAACCATAAACGCTGTCTCTGACCATCTCCTATAGTATGTCTACAGTTTCTGACCATCTCCTGTACTATGAAAAGTAGGTATAGGACACACTCCTTGTCACACCCCCTTAAAAGGGGAATTGTACAAAAAAACAAGATTGGTTAAAACCACTAGTGCTTTTATTTTTACCACTACTATTCCTTTATATTGGCTTTTGGAATTTACAAATGCAGCAATTTAGAAATCAGGTGAAAGGTTTAGCACTGGGAAACACTTTTTGATGGATACAAAGTCAATTTTACATACAACTTTATATATCAGATCAAAATGAGGGACAAATGAAGAGGAATGAGGGACAGAGGGACATTGCTCCAAATCAGGGACAGTCCCTCGAAATCAGGGACAGTTGGGAGCTATGTGTCTGAAGTCTCTGACCATCTCCTGTACTAAGTCTGCAGTCTCCGACTATCTCCTGTACTATGTGTGCAGTCTCTGACCATCTCCTGTACTATGTCTGCAGGCTCTGACCATCTCCTGTAGGGATGAGCTTCGAGTTCGACTCGAACATTGCCTGTTCGCCTGTTCAGCGAACAGTGAACAATTTAGGCTGTTTGCAGCAAATTTGAAAAGCCGGAACACCCTATACAAGTCTATGGGAGAAATCTAAAGTGCTAATTTTAAAGGCTAATATGCAAGTTACTGTCCTAAAAAGTGTTTGGGGACCTGGGTCCTGCCCCAGGGGACATGGACCAATGCAAAAAAAAGTTTTAAAAACCCCTACCCCTCTGGGTCTGCCCACACTCCAATCCCCGGCGCTGTGCCTCAGAAAAGGAAAGTTGGGGCCGGAAAAATTTGAATTCAGCAGCCTCAGATACATCTGGATGCCAAGGGGTGAGTGAGCTCACCATCCATCCCTGTCTGTGACTGAAGTCTCCCCCCCCCTTCTCCCTCCTGCCTCTGAGTGAGTACACTAAGGTAAATCAGGGTTCTCAGAGCACCCCTTACATCAGATTTGCCCTTTAAACCAGAGGCCACAGTGTTCCCCACATTAGATTCCTCTCCGTACATCAGAGTTTTCAGTGTTCCCCCTTACATCAGGGTTCCCAGAGCATCCCTTATGTTAAAGTCCCCAGAGTTCTCCCTTACATCAGAGTCTGCAGAGTCCCCCCTTACAGTGAAAGGGAACTCAGTGAGTTTGGATGTAAAAAGGGGAACTCTGTGGGCTCTGATGTAAAGGGGGACTCTTGTTATTAACTTCATATGATTAGAAATGTCATTTAATAGCAAAATATATGTATAGTTTTTACTATAAAACAAAAATTAGCATACTCCGCTAAAGTGTTCGGGTTTGACTTGAACAAAAGGTGGCAACCCTAGTGAGCGATGTCATCCCTGCCTGCAGTTAGTGAGGCTATATGAGAGGACTGGGGTGCTGGCCGATTACAGAGCGATCGTGGAAAGCCAGTGAGAGAGCTGGAGGCTGCAGAGTGAGGACAGAGAGGAGTCGTCATGTCGGGGACAGTCAGCTGACCTGCCTTGTGTGCAGCAGCAGAGTGTAATCACAGCATGTCTCTGATCACCAGCCAGGCCCACTGTGAGAGAGTCCCGGAGCAGAAGGAGAGAAAAGAATAAGCGTAGGGACGGCATGACAGGTGTGGACAGCACAGTCATGCTTGTAAGGAAAATAATTAATTTGTCTCCTTTAAGAAAAGGGGAGTGGCCGGAGCAGGGGAGGCGCTCGGGTTAGAAAATTATTGGGCAGGAAGGGGAGTGACGTCAGTACTGAGCGGTGGAGGAAAAGATGCCACACACCCTCACCGCTCTTCCTCCCCGATCCATGGATGGCTGTGATGGCTGCGGAAGAGTCCTCCTGCACAGATACAAGCGGCTGCAGCGTTGGCACAGGGGTATGTAGCGGCTGCAAGCACGGGCGGGGGCCGGTATGCAGAGTATGGGACGAATGGCAGACGGGGGGGGGGCCTGTGACTCCACGTGCTCGGCGGGCCCTGCGGCCGGAGTACCTCAGCTAGACTCCTCAACAGGGCTCAGTGGCCAGCAGGGACTCCACGTGCTCGGCGGTCAGTTCAGCCGGAGCACTTCAGCCTGCTGCCTCACCAGGGCTCGGTGCCAGCGAGTGCAGCTAGATGGAAAAGAGAGAGAGAGAGCATCACACCTCTACCCCCCCTCTCCCACAGCGCACAGAAGCCCCGGGGTTTCAGGGAGGGTGAGAGACGCACGCAGTTACAAGACTGCGGGGGGGGGGAGCCCAACACGACTCATGATCCCTTCCGTCCCCCCCCCCGTCCCCATTACTCGTCGCAGAGGCCAGGAGCACGTGGCCAGTTTTGGCGGAGCGGGTCGGAGCAGCGTCACGGGTGGTGGGTCAGGCGGCAGGGTAGGCCCGCTGTCCCACGCGACCTAGGGCGTGAAGGAGGAGCGCGGCATTGGTGGAGAGCATGGTCTGAGTTCGGACTGCTGTTGCTGAGACCGGGAGCCCAGCTATGCAGGCACCAAGCGGGTCGGTGCGACAGGACGGCGAGCAGGATGGGAGCGACATCACCGAACCCCAGCAACCAGAGCAGGACCCTCTGGGGGGTGCAGCCAGTGGCCGTTCGGACGGAGGAGGACAGCAACTGATCAGAGGGAGACCTGTCCGGGTCAGAGAGGGACGAGGACCGGGGACGTTCAGCAGCGGTGGATTCCAAAGTGGCGGCTGGCGGGCCAAGTCCTGGACAGCCCGGTGAGTGCAATTCTTCCTTTTCTGTTTTATCTTCCTTATAACTAGTGGTAGATCGGGGGGACAGCAGGGCCCCCCGGTGGTGGGTAGTTTGTTAGGGGGCAGGCGGGTATAGGCCCCACGCGGAACATCCCAGGCACCGCATACGTAAGGAGCGTGCCAAGGCGGCTACACAGCTGGCTTCGGGGGGGGATACCAGAGGGGATGACCATCTAAAGACCGAGGTAACAAGAAATGTGGAAAGGGGAAGGGGAGATCCTCAAATTTTTGCCGATAGGGAGATTCAACCTGGGTGAGACGATCACAGAGATCAGCTGTTTTCTTCTACCCACCCCCTTCTTCACACTGGGTTGCAGGCGTTCACCATCTTGGCAAGTGGGGGGGGGGCGGGAAGGAGGCCCCCTAACACGGCTCGCTGCCGTTCTGATACCTGGCAGCCTGTAGCGTAGGACGTATGGCGGTAGGGCTGGGCTGCGGGTCAATGAATTTTTGACAACGATTGGATGTCTGACAGGCACTGCGATGGGATCACTCGGATAGTTGCCAGTGTATGCAGCTTATGGCAGCGGAGCAGGCTCTTAATCAGTTTCAGGCTGGGACTGAGGTCCCGCAGCCTCGGGACAACCGACCACGAAAAGTAAATTCGGGGCGAGCTGTTGCTTTGGACACGCGTGCTGGCTGCGGGGGGTTCCCGGGCGCTGGAAGGTGGTTTGGGTGAGGAGGGACGACGACGGTGGATGGTTTGGACGCTTCCGTTTTCCCAGCAGTACCCGACCGGTAATCGGCTCCGGTGTTGGAATCGGGTTTCGCGTGAGGTCACGATACCACGCGCCCCCCCCCCTCTCCCTTCTTGAGGACGGTTCCGGTTACTGACCGGTTAGTTTATCCATTGGGTGGGGGTCCCGGGAAAGAGCCCGCCATGTTGGGAGGGATTCACCACCTTTCCTATCCGGAGTGTGGGTTGATTAAGGCTTTGACGGCTCAGGAGGAGCATGCGGTTTTCAGGTACTTGTTGGGGTGCAGCGGCATCATGGGTCGGCGATGGGTGGGGGTCACGGTGGTCGGAAGCTGATAGTGAATCAGCTTTCCGGCTTTTGCCAGTTCATCCAGACAGTTTCCATCTGCCAGACTGTACGTGGGAGGTGGTATGCTTTGTAGATCATTGTCTCCCATGCCATGCTCCTTCTCATGCGTTTTTCTTCACAACGTTCAGCTCCGTTTTTGGGAATGGGTGGTGCGGGATGTCACTGCGATCACCTAGGTCATTCAATCTCTGGTGGACTTCAGAGGCATTTGCCAACCGGGTTACACCATTTGCGCCGTCCCGTTGGGGACCGTGCGACATATAGCGGAACAGCTCGGGGTCCCGCTAACGATGGGTAAGATGGAGGGCCTCACGTCTGCCACGGTTTTTTTTCAGGGCATGGAAGTGGATTCGATGGGAAGGGAATGCGATTATCGAGGGACAAGAGGGGAAAGTTCAGGGCTGACGTCGTGGACCATTGCTAGGCGAGTGTTATTGTTCTTCAGCTACAAACGTTGTGGGTTAGAAACATAAATACACAAACATATCCATGAGAATTTGCGTGCTTGAATTTCCATGGGCAGGTTTTTGCCGCCGGCTGGCGGCGGAATCTGAGTTAGTCGAGGTCCCCAAGGATTTCAGAGGTCTCAACAGTGAGCCCAGGGGGGACTTGCGGAGGTGGCAGTACATCCTGGAGTCGTTTTATGGGCATACTCTAAGGAGGTCTGGGCCCATCTGTATCTTTTAGGGGGATTGTCACGTAGGCTGTGGGCCCCGTGGGCTACAGGGGCCTGTTTTTCGGGAAAGGCAGCGCTGCCCTTGTCCCCCAGCAAGGGGGGAGGCTCGGTTCTTGAGGAACTTGGTTCATCTGGAACGGTTTTAGACTGTGGTAGCGAGGTAAATGTGGTGGGAATCCTTCCGTACCAAAGGTGTGTCTCTGTTGTGACATCCTGGGGGGGGGTCCGGGTGGCATCCGCTTGTCGGCAAAGTCTACGCCGGGGCCCGGCGGGGTGAGCCGTTGGGTGTTGGGCTGTTTCCAAGGGAATGCTGTCTGTATGCAGTATATGTACCAAGGTTGGGTATCGCCGTGGTGGATGTGTGGTCTCGTTTTCACCGGGTCAGTTGCCGGGAGTTGGCACCAGATGCGGTACAACACCGGTCATGAATTGGGTGGGACATTGCCTTGTGTATCACGGCGTGGGGGAATTCAATTATCCGTTGATAGGACAATTTGTGGGGGGCCACTTTAAGGTGCGGTAGGTATGTGCAGCATTTCGGTACAGGGTTGGCACCGCCTCCGAGGGTCGAGAGGTAACCCACGCAGGTCGCTATTTTATTATCGGGGGATTGGAGGGAGGTATTTAGGCTGCCACCATCGATCGGTATTGGCGGACTTGGAGTTTCTGTGAAGCTACGAGGCGCCCGGTTTTTCCGCCGACATGCTACACAGCCCATTTTAGTGGCTGAGCGATAGTTGTAACTCAGAGCATGATCGTGCCCTGTTCCGCACGGCCTTCTCGCCGGCTCTCGTAGGGGGACAGTACGGATACGCGAGATAGACAGCCCTTCTTAACGGTCACAACGTAGGGCGGATGGTGTGGGTTTGTTAGGTTATTTTCAGGATTCCGTCAGAAGGTGAGTAAGGCGGTCGAACTGATCGGACCGCTACGGACAGGCGTCTGGAGGGGTTCCGGATTCAGGAGTCACGTATAGGTGGCTGGTAAGAGGAGCACATTGTTTACGGAACATTTTTCATAGCTGGTTTTCGAAACTGGTTGACAGCGGTGGCTATGAGCCACCAAGTTATGCCTCCCAGTCGTTCTGAATTGGGGTGGTCACGGGGGCTGACAGGCCCAGCCCCAAGTTATGTTACAAATAAGTGCATGGACAGGTGGGACTCCGATGGATTTGAGTTTTTGTCTTATATTCGCCCATATTCGTGGCGGATTTGGGTCTAAGGATGCAGCTTTCGGGCCTTTATCTTAACATTACGGAAGGGGGAACTTACTGTGTTTTGGGTTGTCATTTTCGTGTTTGCATTGGGGAAGTTGGCCAGTGTTGATCCTGGGTCACTCATAGGTTTACTGGGGTGGGGCAGGGGATCAAATGTTTGGCTAATAGGTGCGCAGTGAGGCAGCTCAGCCAGCATGGTCATGGCTTGGTCGGATATGGTGGGCAGTCATCTTGGCCTGCGGGAAAGGTTTATAGGACTCTAGGGGGGTGAAAACATGGCAGTGAGTAGGCTTGTGAGCAGGAACGGGGGTATGGCTGTACGTCATGGTGAGCTGGAGGTGGATACTTGGAGGTATCTTGGGAACGATGGGGGTGCGCTTCAACTAAGTGGGAACCAGTCTTTGGGCTCTAGATTTTTGGAAGGCATACAGCGAGCGAGGAGGGTGTGGAGGTGCACGCAAGGGTAAGGTTTTACCCCTTTCGTGCTGTGGCAGTGGTTGGATCTTGGAAGGAGGAGAATATGGATGTTATATGCATATATAACATGATTGGTACCCATCCGTGGTATGGGGGTTAACATGGTTGGTACCCATCTGTGGGATGGGGTTAGCATGGTTGGTACCCATCTGTGGTATGGGGTTAACATGCTTGGTACCCATCTATGGTATGGGGTTAACATGGTTGGTACCCATCTGTGGTATGCGGTTAACATGGTTGGTACCCATATGTGGTATGGGGTTTAACATGTTGGTACCCATCTGTGGTATGGGGTTAACATGGTTGGTACCCATCTGTGGTATGGGGATAACATGGTTGGTACCCATCTGTGGATGGGGTTATCAGGTACCTTCTGGTTAACAAGGGGTTAACCTGGAAGGGGTAAAAGGTGGGTCACTGCGAAAGTTGAGTACCGTCTCCGGGTCCGGGGGTTTGCGACTGGAGGCCTAAAGTAAAAAGAAGTTTGTCGCAGTGACCAGTGGGGTGGGGTTCCCCTCAAAGACCCCAAAAAGTACAAAAAAGTTGGTTATGAGTTATTTTAAATGTTGTTTATTTAATCTCAAAGTAATTGTTAATAAAAGGCCATCAAGGCCATTTAATCCAAAATCTTGTCATGTCATTTGTGAGGGGATTTGGAGAGGGTTAGATATTATGGTTAACGGGTGGAGGAAGTGACTGTGGGTTAGGTCCTTCACATGTCATGTTCCTTCTTCCCCAATGCACATCTACCAGGTGCTATTCCCTGGTACACTGATATCTGTGCACTGAGTGTCCCTCTGTGTACAGATATATCAGTGTTGTATATAAGGAATAGCTCTCAGTATACAGATATCAGTATTAGGGAAAGCACTCAGTGTATAGATGTCAGTTATATATAGAGAATAACACTTAGTGATATTTCCTTATGTGTTACACTGACATCAATACACTGAGTGCTTTTCCCTAGCACTGATATCTGTATACTGAGAGCTATTCCTTATATACAACACTGATATATCTGTACACTTCAGCGGAAAGAACGATCAGTGAGAAGAAGGTTCCTTACATTGGTGGTCAGCAGAATGTTCCTTACATTGGTGGTCAGTAAGAAAAATGTTCCTCACATTGGTGGTCAGCAGAAAGAATGTTCCCTACATTGGTGGACAGTGAGAATAATGTTCCTTACACTGGTGGTCAGCAGAAAGAATGTCCCCTACATTGATGGTCAGCAGAAAGAATGTTCCTTACATTGGTGGTCAGCGGGAAGAATGTTCCCTACATTGGTGGTCAGCGGGAAGGATGTTCCTTACATTGGTGGTCAGCAGGAAGAATGTTCCTTACATTGGTGGTCAGCAGAAAGAATGTTCCCTACATTGGTGGTCAGGAAGAAGAAAGTTCCTTACATTGGTGGTCAGCGGGAAGAATGTTCCTTACATTGATGGTCAGCAGAAAGAATGTTCCTTACATTGGTGGTCAGTAAGAAGAATGTTCCTTACATTGGTGGTCAGTAAGAAGAATGTTCCTTACATTGGTGGTCAGCAGAAAGAATGTTCCCTACATTGGTGGTCAGTAAGAAGAAAGTTCCTTACATTGGTGGTCAGGTGGGAAGAATGTCCCTTACATTGATGGTCAGAGGGAAGAATGTTCCTTACATTGGTGGTCAGTAAGAATAATGTTCCTTACATTGGTGGTCAGTAAGAAGAATGTTCCTTACATTGGTGGTCAGCGGGAAGAATGTTCCTTACATTGGTAGTCAGCAGAAAGAATGTTCCCTACATTGGTGGCCAGTGAGAATAATGTTCCATACATTGGTGGTCAGGTGGGAAGAATGTTCCTTACATTGGTGGTCAGTGAAAATTATATAAAGTAAATAAAAATTATAAAAAAAAAGCACATCCATGACCCCCTGCACACGCTCTATATGAAAAGCTTTATGTAGGATGAGCACATGTTCATAACAAAAATATGTGTCTATAGACAAAAATGCTGGACTCAGGAGCGCACCCGCAAGGTAACCCCCCCCCCCGGGAGATCGCTTCTTGTAGGGGGTTATCTGATGCAGGGAGGAGCCGCAAGGGCCACCGGCGGACCCCAGAAGACAAGGATCAGGGCCACTCTGCAAAACGAACTGCACAGTGGAGGTATGTTATTTAAAAAAAAAAAGTCTTTACAAACACGAACGTATGTAGTGTGGGCAGTGCAATATGATTGTGGGGATTTGTGTGGGTGTGACTTGAGTGTGGGTGGGAACACATGAGCGGGGACAGGGGGCCCCAGGATCTCCTATTGCCCGGGGGCCCCATGAGTTGTCAGTCCACCCCTTCCCCTCCCGCTACAGTTAGAATCACTCCCTAGGTAACACACATAACCCCTTGATCGGCCGCTAGTGTTAACCCCTTCTCTACCAGTGACATTTGTACAGTAATCAGTGCATTGTTATAGCACCGATCGCTGTACAAACGTGAATGGTCCCAAAATGGTGTCAAAAGTGTCCAATATGTACGCTGCAATGTCAAAGTCACAAAAAATAAATAAAAAATAAACACAGATCGCCACCATTACTAGTAAAAAACTAATTATAAAAAGGCCATAAAACTATTCCCTATTTTGTAGACACTATAACTTTTGCGCAAACCAATCAACATATGCATATTGTGATTTTTTTTTACCAAAAATACGGTATGTAGAAGAATACATATCAGCCTAAATTGAGTAAAAAAAATTGTTTAAAAAAAAAAATTGTATACCGTATTTATCGGCATATAACATGCACAGGCGTATAATACCCACATTCATTTTAAGAGGGAAGTTTCAGGAAAAAAACTTACATTTTAAATAAGGAACTTTGAAGCAAAATCAGGATCAGTGCCCATCTGCAGCCTCACAAGTGCCATCAATGCATCCTCAGTCCATATCAATGCAGCCTCACCATTGCCATCAGTGCAGCCTGATTGATGCCCATCTGCAGCCATTTAGTGAGAATCTCTTATGATAGGCAGACCACTGGTCCAATGGCGGCCCAGGAGACGGGACTTCCTATTACAGAGGCCGCCAAGTAAACGGGCGATTCTCACTGTATGTAATCTGATGGCGATTGTCCTGCCCCCTCCCTGTCCCCGCCGAGGCAGCTAAAATTGAAGCATTGGTGTATAACATGCACAAGCTATTTGCACCCGATTTTCATGGTGAAAAAGTGAGTGTTATACGCCAATAAATACAGTATTTATTATAGCAAAAAGTAAAAACTATTGTGTTTTTTTTTTCAAACTTGTCTCTATTCTTTTGTTTATAAAACAAAAAAAAATGCAGAAGTGATAAAATACCACCATATGAAAGCTCTATTTGTGGAGAAAAAATTATAAAAAAATGAATTTTGGTACAGTGTTGTATGACCGCACAATTTCTCATTCAAAGTGCGACAGCGCCGAAAACTGAAAATTGGCCTGGGCAGGAAGGGGGTGAAAATGCCCAGTATTGAAGTGGTTAATATCACTTAATTATTTATATATTTCACTTTATTTTATTCACTAACATTATATTGTGTACCTTATCGTTAGGCATGAGCCACAGCGGAACTGTGTTGAAGTTTTGAATTTAACATTCACCCCACTGAAGTAAAAAAAAATTTAGATCGGTTCTGCCTATTTTCAAGGCTAGTCAAAAAAATTGCATAGAGCACATTATTGAACAATAGGCATTGGGAAATGTCAAACAAAGGGCAATAGGGCCCGTTATTGAACAATAGGCATTGGGAAATGTCAAAGGGCATAGGGGATATTATTGAAATATAGGCATTGGGAATGTCAAACAAATGGCACAGGGAACATTATTTAATAATAGGCACTGGAAATATCAATAAAGTATATACAAAGCCGCGCCAACCCTCCACTACATATAATATAAAATTAAAATTAAAAAATAAAATAAAATATGAAAATAAAAATAAAGACTAATACAATTATGCAAAAAGACCTCAAATGATGTGTAGATAACCAAAAAAAGCCAAAAATGGCATAAAGTGAAAAAAGTCCAATTTAAGAAAAGTTCATAGGTGAATCCAAATAACGGACGTAAGTGTTCTTAAATGACAGCACCACAGTGGTTCAACACTTTCCAAGGCGCGTGAGATACCCGTCACCATATGTTGAATGCGCTTACCAGAAAATATATGGAATGAAGCATATACAAATGTTAAGTGGATGACATCCAGGTTAACCTTCCTCAGCTGGGTCAGCACTCCATCTCTTAGCGGTGTTTCCAAGATAATAGTCTGTTCAGTGGTCTCGATATGAAGCACTCAGAGGCCCACAGAAAAGAAAGGGACTGACATAGCGTAATAACGTAGGAACAGTTTAATAAATAAAAGTAATGCACTTACAAGTACGTAGATAAAACACAGCATATAGGAGCAATGTAAAAAGCCGGCCGGCAAACAGGAGTCCGTCCTCCTCTCCTACAACGTGGTGGCGTCACTGCGTGCCTTCCCAGACGCGTTTCGTCATACCTGACGTTGTCAATGGGGAACGGGCAGCGCAGTGACGCTCCGCCTAATAAAGCTAACGAAGGGAACCAAGCCTCGTATTGAAATACGAGGCTCAGTAACGCTCCGCCTAATAGAACTAACGAAGGGAACCAAGCCTCGTTTTTGAGATGCAAGACTTAGTCAACATACGCCATTACGGAAAATGGCAAATAACCCCAATACGAGCGCTGTCTATCCAGAATTGAAATATTATAGCAACCCGTAACGAACACACTTAACATCTGTTAAATAGAACATCATAGATGAAAATCACATCCAACAGATATATTGTGTGTTTAAAAAGAAAAGGAACATTAAAATAATGAATATATGTGCTCGTGTAACACAAATAGAAAGTTGGCAATATATAAATCGCATAACACTTCATAATCGCATATCCCTCCGTGAAACACGAACGAAAAATCAGTTAAATCGTGAAACGAAGGAATTACATCCAGTCCTTCTAACGGGATTGGCACGAAAAAGACGTCTGCATATATGGTGTCATATGCCTAATAGTATGCTGACAGTATAAAGAAATCGCATACCCTTCGCAATACACGAAAGAGATAGAAAATTAAAGGGGAATAAGTAGATAAAAAAGGATTATTGGAGAAAATTATTTCACACGAATCCATGGGTATAGTGTTTATCTAGATGGAAAGGACAAATGAAATAGATGTTAATAAAAAAATATATATAATATGGAGTAGTCAATGTGCATAGATCCAACCATAAATAATACGAGTTGGATCCCCGCACATGGGCCAAACCCCATAATAACATAAAAATAAAAATAAAAATAGCCTAATCTGTACGATCTGTATGATGGGTTCATCCAATACGTACAATTCTAATATAGTCAACAATCAAGTTCCGCAGGTTGTGCATTCAGGCTTGGCTAACGCCTCACTCTTTAACCCCCCTGGCACCCTTCCCGCTGCATTACGTGTATTTAGGGATGTTGTCTTAAGGGATTTAGACACAATGGAAGTGAAAAAATGCAGAATGAAAAAAGTTTTACAGGAAGGTTTAGATTCCCTCTGTATGAATAAAGAGCTGGTTATTAGACCAGCCGACAAGGGGGGTGCAATTGTGGTATTGGATCGGGCTGATTATGAGACTGAGATCAGCAGAATCTTGAGTGACACCAATACTTACACCCAATTACCCTCCGATCCAAAACTTACTTATACCAGGGAATTGGAAAAGCTGGTAAAGACGGGACAGGGAGCGGGTCTTTTGAACCAGAAAGAATCCCTTTTTTTGATTCCTAGGGCCCCACGAACACCGATCTTGTACTATTTGCCAAAAATACATAAGAATCCTGTCTGCCCCCCGGGAAGACCCATCATTAGTGGTATTGATTCCATCACTTCCCGGGTGGGCAGATATTTAGATTCATTTCTACAGCCTTTGGTCCAGAAGACCCCCTCCTATGTTAAAGACTCTAGACATGTCATTAACCTCTTGGATGACTTGTCTGCAGGGCCCGATACATGGATGGTCACGGCAGATGTGACCTCCCTGTATACGAGTATTCCTCATAGCCTGGGTTTTGAGGCGGTTCATTCTTATCTTGATAGAGACCCTAGGCTTTCCATTCAACAGGTGTCTTTCCTGATGTCTCTTCTGCGGTTTGCGGCTTCCCACAACTATTTTTGGTCTGGGGGCCAATACTACAGACAGACAATGGGAGTTGCTATGGGGGCAAAGTATGCCCCCAGCCTGGCTAATCTCTTTATGGCCAGATGGGAGGAGGATGTCATCTATGCCCACGATATACCTCAGATTGTTTTGTGGGCTAGGTATATAGATGACATCCTCCTCCTTTGGGATGGCCATGAGCGAGATTTGAGACATTTTATGGATTCCTTGAATGATAATGAAAGGGGCATACATCTCAGTTATGAGATAAGCCAGGTGAGAATAAATTTTTTAGATCTTAATATTGTTATAAAAAAAGATCGTTTTGTCACCTCAACGTTCTTTAAAGACACTGATCGTAACTCTTTCATTCCGACTGATAGTTGCCATCATGTCCCCTGGCTTCGATCAGTTCCCAAAAGTCAATACATCCAATTGAGGCGCAACTGCTCTGAAGTTGAGGAATTTTTGGCACAGGCCGAAGTTCTCACTTCCAGATTTTTAGAAAAAGGATATCAACAAGATTTCTTAATTAAGACTCTTAATGAAGTGACCAATATTCACCGTGCCGATTTGTTGGTCGAAAGGGGCCCACGTGTTAATGACACTCAAGGAAAAGTCCCCTTTATTACCACTTACTCTTTCCAACAGAAGAGTATAAAGAAATTGATAAACAAACACTGGCACATTGTTAGCAGCGATGCTACCTTGAAAAATGTGGTTAGTGAGAGGCCCCAAATAGTGTTTAGAGGAGCATCGTCAGTCCGTCATCGCTTGGCACCAAATGTCATAGACCCTCCAGCTAGAGGTAGGGTTTTTTTTTGACCAGCTCACAGGATTTTACAAATGTGGTAAGTGTAGGGTCTGTTCCTTGAATTCTTGTCTTCAGAGACGGACCACCACTTTTCGCAGTACGGCTACTGGATTAAACCATAGTATTAAACCATGCATCACATGTGCCACCGTGGGAGTGGTGTACATGTTGCAGTGCCCTTGTGGGCTGCAATATGTGGGACGCACAAAGCGCCCCCTACAGGTGAGACTCAATGAACATATAAGCAATATTATCATTGGTTTCCCCAACCACTCTGTGTCTAAACACCATTTGAAATTTCACAGTAAAGACCCCTCTAAGACCCTTTTCTTGGGGATTGACAAATATAAGCCTCACTGGCGGGGTAGCTCTTTAGTAAGAGAAATTTCTAAACTGGAAATGTCTTGGGTCCACCGTCTCAAAACTTATACCCCTTTTGGGCTTAATATTGACACCGATGTCAACGCCTTCATTGACAATTCTTAGTTAAACCTCTCTTTTTATCTGTTTGGTTTTGATTCTTTATTCATATATTTTTTATACATTTAATTTATGTATTTTTTGCACTTCGAATGTTATACTAGTTTTATATATACAATACCCCTTTGGCCTTGCCTGTTGTGAGATGCTAGACTGGTCCATGCATTCTAGATATGTGCGCCATTTCTGGATATACACTTTAGGTATATGTATTATTTTTATTTTTTATATATGGATCCTTTTATTATGGACGATCTATTGATCGTACAGATTAGGCTATTTTTATTTTTATTTTTATGTTGTTATGGGGTTTGGCCCATGTGCGGGGATCCAACTCGTATTATTTATGGTTGGATCTATGCACATTGACTACTCCATATTATATATATATTTTTTTATTAACATCTATTTCATTTGTCCTTTCCATCTAGATAAACACTATACCCATGGATTTGTGTGAAATTATTTTCTCCAATAATCCTTTTTTATCTACTTATTCCCCTTTAATTTTCTATCTCTTTCGTGTATTGCGAACGGTATGCGATTTCTTTATACTGTCAGCATACTATTAGGCATATGACACCATATATGCAGACGTCTTTTTCGCGCCAATCCCGTTAGAAGGACTGGATGTAATTCCTTCGTTTCACGATTTAACTGATTTTTCGTTCGTGTTTCACGGAGGGATATGCGATTATGAAGTGTTATGCGATTTATATATTGCCAACTTTCTATTTGTGTTACACGAGCACATATATTCATTATTTTAATGTTCCTTTTCTTTTTAAACACACAATATATCTGTTGGATGTGATTTTCATCTATGATGTTCTATTTAACAGATGTTAAGTGTGTTCGTTACGGGTTGCTATAATATTTCAATTCTGGATAGACAGCGCTCGTATTGGGGTTATTTGCCATTTTCCGTAATGGCGTATGTTGACTAAGTCTTGCATCTCAAAACGAGGCTTGGTTCCCTTCGTTAGTTCTATTAGGCGGAGCGTTACTGAGCCTCGTATTTCAATACGAGGCTTGGTTCCCTTCGTTAGCTTTATTAGGCGGAGCGTCACTGCGCTGCCCGTTCCCCATTGACAACGTCAGGTATGACGAAACGCGTCTGGGAAGGCACGCAGTGACGCCACCACGTTGTAGGAGAGGAGGACGGGCTCCTGTTTGCCGGCCGGCTTTTTACATTGCTCCTATATGCTGTGTTTTATCTACGTACTTGTAAGTGCATTACTTTTATTTATTAAACTGTTCCTACGTTATTACGCTATGTCAGTCCCTTTCTTTTCTGTGGGCCTCTGAGTGCTTCATATCGAGACCACTGAACAGACTATTATCTTGGAAACACCGCTAAGAGATGGAGTGCTGACCCAGCTGAGGAAGGTTAACCTGGATGTCATCCACTTAACATTTGTATATGCTTCATTCCATATATTTTCTGGTAAGCACATTCAACATATGGTGACGGGTATCTCACGCGCCTTGGAAAGTGTTGAACCACTGTGGTGCTGTCATTTAAGAACACTTACGTCCGTTATTTGGATTCACCTATGAACTTTTCTTAAATTGGACTTTTTTCACTTTATGCCATTTTTGGCTTTTTTTTGGTTATATACACATCATTTGAGGTCTTTTTGCATAATTGTATTAGTCTTTATTTTTATTTTCATATTTTATTTTATTTTTTAATTTTAATTTTATATTATATGTAGTGGAGGGTTGGCACGGCTTTGTATATACTTTATTACTGTTGGGTGCCATATCACATTTATTGCTGCCGCCTATTTTGTTAGTTTGTTAATTTTACACTATTTTTCCTAGCGCGGTTTACATTTTTCCTATATTGGAAATATCAAACAAATGGCATAGGGGACATTATTAAACAATAGGCATTGGAAATGTCACACAAATGGCAAAGAGGACATTATTGAACAATAGGCATTGGGAATGTCACACAAATGGCATAGGGGACATTATTAAACAATAGGCATTGGGAATGTCACACAAATGGCAAAGGGGACATTATTTAACAATAGGCATTGGGAATGTTAAACAAACGGCATAGCGGCTGGGCAATGCCAAGGGGAACATGTCTTAACCACTTGCCGACCGCCTCACGCCGATATATGTCAGCAGAAGGGCTAGTACAGGCAAACTAATATACCTGTACGTGGCCCTTTAAGAGGCAGCCAGCAGGCGCGCACACCCGCGCCAAGCTCCGTGAGTCGAGCCGCGGGTCCCGTGGACTCGATCACCGTGGGGATACCCGCGATCGCCTCGTGGAGAGGAAGAACGGGGAAATGCTAATGTAAACCAGCATCTCTCCATTTGTGCAATTGTTAGTTAAAGCGACGCAGTGCTGAATCGCAAAAAGTGAGCTGGTCAGGAAGGGGGTAAATTCTTCCGGGGGTGAAGTGGTTAATCATGCGTGAAACAAAATGTTAAAAATGCCCAATTTCTTTAAATAGAATACTTGGGGGATGACATCGACCTATCTGAATTGGCACACATGTGTAATATATAAAATTGACTACAACATACAATAAAAAACAAAGTGTAAAGTCATACTAAACAAACAAATGTCCTATATTGCAGTTTACAAATCCCTAAATTTGTCAGCTGCATTTGTTTTCTTTCTTAGGCCCACGCTTTATAATCCAAGCTGAAGTGACGTAAATAAGATTAATTAAAAAAAATAAGTGCCAGGTGCAATGGCTAGACCTTGCGGCCTGGTAACAAAAGTTGCCTTGTATTTGTCAAAAAGCCTAGCCCATGAGGCGTAGTGCAGAAAAAAAGCCAAGACTGTTTCACACAGTGTGGTCCCACCCCCCCCCCCCCTCATGCGACTTCGGCATCCACACTCATTGGGCACTTGACAAAGCAGATTCTCTGCCTTTCCAGCACCTGACTATTCAAGTCAAATCAGGACCCCCACTGAGCCCCTCAGAATCTTCCACCAGGGCTTTACTCCTGGCCCCTACATGACCAAGTGGGCACATCGGTTTCTGTTCCCACAAATAGATCCTTCAGGTCCCCATCATACCAGCAGGGCAGTTTTTAAGGCAGGGCAAAAGGGGCAGCTGCCCTGGGCCCTGTCATTGTTGTGAGGCCCAAAGCAACTGCTTCATACTTGCCAACTATCCCAGTTATAATTCCCTCGTCCTTTGAAGTTTTAGTCCTGTGCTGTGTCCCGAGATCTCAGTGTGAAGTGCTGGTACTAATGTTGCCCAGCTCTGCCCTATTGTATGTACAGATGACTCACCTGCAGACCTTCTGTTTACATGTAAATAACCGGAATTCATATGTAAATAGCGGCGGCATTACTAAGTAAATAGCTGCAGCCGGCAGCATTGATATGTAAATAAAGGCGGCATTCATATGTATATCATGCCCCCCTACAGTGAGGAGATGATGTGCTGTAACCTCTAGCAACCAATCAGTAAGCAGTACTACTGTACAGTAATCTCTAGCAACCAATTAACAAGCAGAAATAATTTTCTGTAACCTCTAGCAACCAATCAGTGAACCATAATGTGTGCTGTAACCTCTAGCAACCAGTCAGTAAGCAGTAATGATATGCTGTAACCGTTGGCAACCAATCGCAATTAGTGCCTGATCTGATACAGTAAACTGATTTTAAAGTGGTTGTAAACCCTTATAACACACTTTGACCTACAGGTCAACCTAGATTAAGGCTTACCTGTAGGTGCTGCAAATATCTCCTAAACCTACAATTCCCCGTACAAGGATTCCTTCTGCGCGTGCGCCGATGTACTCGGCACATGCGCATTTTAGAAGGGTCACGGCGTGCCGTTTTCATGAAACGGCATTCAGTGACTGGTGGCGTCACACGACTCTGGCCAGTCACAGAGCCGGAGTTCGTGACCCTGGAAGAAAGATGGACGATTCGAGCCGGCAAGGAAATTGGGGACAGCGCTTTACTTCCTCTTTAAGTCTAGCTGCTATTTATTGTATGTCTCAGAGCAGATGGAGAGTGAAATTGCATTGGGGGGCCCCAAGAAATTTTTTGCCCTGGGTCCAATCAATATTAACCACTTGGTTCCCACACTACGTCTATTGACGTCATGGGCTTTCAGTGGTTATATCTAAATGATGCCTGAGGCCACAGACATCATTCAGATATTGCCGTTTTCAGCCGGCGATTCCCTGCACCATAAGAACGATCATATCGGCTGTTCCGCCGCTTGATCGTTCTTACGGGCGGCGGGAGCTTCTACCGACTCACCGTTTCCATCGGTGAGTCGGTCACAGGATCCGCCGGCCCCAGCAAGTAATCATAGAGATTTCCGGTGGACTAGATTGTCCCCGGAGTCTCTATGATCGTACGGAGGCTGGGCGCGATGTTATGACGTCACGCCCGGCCTCGGTATTCAAATTAACGGCGCCGATCTGGCTAGGAAGCCAGGATGTTTTTTTTTTTTTTTTTTCGTTTTTTTTTAATTCTTCCCAGCCTAGAGGTGAGATATGGGGTCTTATTGACCCCATATCTCACTGTAAATAGGTCCGATCGTGCCATATTTTCGTGCCATCAATTTTTATTTTTATTTTTTTTAAGTGTAAAACTAAAAAACTAAAACTAAAATTAACAATAAAAAAAAAAAAATTTTAAAGCGCCCTTGTCCCCGTGAGCTCGCACACAGAAGCCAACGCATACGTAAGTCCCGCCCACATATGAAAACGGTGTTCAAACCACACATGTGAGGTATCGCCACGAACGTTAGCGCGAGAGCAATAATTCTAGCCCTAGAGCTCCTCTGTAACCCAAAATATGTAACCAGTAAAAAAATTTAAAGCGTTGCCTATGGGGATTTTTAAATACCAAAGTTTGGCGCCATTCCACGAGCGCGTGCAATTTTGAAGTGTGGCATGTTGGGTATCTATTTACTCGGCATATCCTCCTCTTTCACATTATGCAAAAAAATTGGGCTAACTTTACTGTTTTTTTTTTTTTAAGCATGAAACAGTTTTTTTTCAGAAAAAAAGTGTTCGAAAAATTACTGCGCGAATACCGTGTGAGATAAGTTGCAACGAGCGCCATTGTATTCTCTAGGGTCTTTGCTAAAAAAAACATATATAATGTTTGGGGGTTCTGTGTAATTTTCTAGCAAAAAAATTAGGAATTTTACATGTAGGAGAGAAATGTCAGAATTGGCCTGGATGCAAAGTGGTTAAAGACGGCCCTGCATACCAGCAGGGGTACTATAAAGCCAGCCATCCCAGCCGAAAGGCCAGAATGACATTATTGGCATTTGGGTGGTCCTGGCTGTCCTTGCACCTGTGGATCTACACAGTATGAAATGCAAGAATCCTTACTAGGAATGCTTTTTTATCATATTGACAGACCTATTTCTACTTCAATAGCCAGTTTTTATTCAGCTTAGAGGACAGCCATGGGTTCCAAGATGGAGCAGAGCTATGAAAAACTGTTCATGGCAGACTTTTCCCTTTGTGTATATACATTTTTCTATCTCAATATTGATATGGTATTATATTTATTTTGTAAGGTCCACAGGAAAATTAGCATAGCGTCCCTCTTATTTGAATACCTGCAATGATACAATCTCAGGATATCATCCAAGAGCAGATGCATTCCCTTTATGCTAAAAATAGCGAACACAATGGGTACGGTTTTATTGATTTCTGGCACACCTTTAATCTATTTCACTCAGGATAGGCATAAAAACACATACACTTCCTTGATGTTGAAATTAACCTTTCACCTGAGTTCTTTCATAAGTAAAGTTATAGCAATGGAAATAATTGTACCTTTTTTTAACCACTACAATACAGGGCACTTTCGCCCCCTTCCTTCCCAGCCCAATTTTCAGCTTTCATCGCTCTCGCGCTTTCAGTGACAATTGCGCAGTCATGCTACACTGTACCCAAATGAAATTTTTATCATTTTGTTCACACAAATAGAGCTTTATTTTGGTGTTATCTATTCACGACTCCGTTTTTTATTTTTTGCGATATAAGCGCAAAAAAAGCGGACATTTGGAAAAAAAACTATATTTTCTTTTTTCTATTTTAACCTCCTCGCGCCCGCCCTATAGCCGAATTACGGCCGTAGAGCAGGCGCGTTCGTTCGGGCGGTCGTCCCTGGACGGCCTGATGTTTACTTCCGCAATGCGCGCCGCCGCGGGCGCGCATCGCGGAAGTTCTGTGTTCGCCGTGTCCCCCGGGGACATCCACCCCAGTGCTACCTGCCCCCAGTGCCATCCACCCCAGTGCTACCTGCCCCTAGTGCCATCCACCCCAGTGCTACCTGCCCCTAGTGCCATCCACCCCAGTGCTACCTGCCCCCAGTGCCATCCACCCCAGTGCTACCTGCCCCCAGTGCCATCCACCCCAGTGCTACCTGCCCCCAGTGCCATCCACCCCAGTGCCACCTGCCGTCAGTGCCACCTGCCCCCAGTGCCACCTGCCCCCAGTGCCACCTGCCCCCAGTGCCACCTGCCGTCAGTGCCACCTGCCGTCAGTGCCACGTGTCATCAGTGCCACATAGTGCCATCTGTCATCAGTGCCACGTATCAGTGCCATTTGTCATCAGTGCCACCTGTCAGTGTCACGTGCCATCTGTTGTCAGTGTCACGTGTCATCAATGCCACTTATCAGTGCCATCTGTCATCAGTGTCACGCGTCATCGGTGCCATGTATTAGTGCCATCTGTCATCGGTGGCACATATTAGTGCCACGTATTAGTGCCATCTGTCATCGGTGCCACGTTTCAGTGCCACGTGTCATCAGTGCCACGTATTAGTGCCACGTGTCATCAGTGCCACGTATAAGTGCCACGCGTCATCAGTGCCACATATTAGTGCCATCTGTCATCAGTGCCACATATTAGTGCCATCTGTCATCAGTGCCACCTGTCATCATTGCCACGTATCAGTGCCATCTGTCATCAGTGTCACGTGTCATTGTCCTGGTGCTTCAAAAGTGTAATAAATAGTCAACAAGTTAGATGTGTAACTTATGTTCCTAGAACACATGATGGCGCTACCTGCATGTTGGGCCTCTCTATGTGGCCAGGCTGTGAAAAAGTCCCACACATGTGGTATTGTAATACTCAGGAGGAGTAGCAGAATTTTTTGGGGGGTGTCATTTGTGGTATACACATGCCACGTGAGAGAAATAACCTATTACAATGACAATTTTGTGGAGAAAAAAAAAAAAAAATGAAAAATCTTAATTTTGCAAAGAATTGTGGGAAAAAAATGACAACATCAAAAAGCTCACTATACCTCTTACTAAATACCTTGGAATGTCTACTTTCCAAAAAGGGGTCATTTGGGGGGTATTTGTACTTTCCTGACTTGTTCGGGTCACAAGAAGCGAGATAGGCCACCAGTACATCAGATGTGATCAATTTTGTGCGATTCGCACCACAGCTTGTAGACTCTCTAACTTTCACAAAGACCAAATAATATCCACTAATTTGGGTTATTTTTACCAAAGACATGTAGCAGTATAAATTGTGACCAAAATTTATGAAGAAAAATCAATAATTTGCATAATTCTGTCACAGAAACAAAGAAATATGCGTTTTTTTTCAAAATTTTCGGTCTTTTTTCATTTATAGCGCAAAAAATAAAAACCCCAGAGGTGATCAAATACCACCAAAAGAAAGCTCTATTTGTGGGAAAAAAAGGACAAAAAATTCATTTGGGTACAGTGTTGCATGACTGAGTAATTGTCATTCAAATTGTGAGAGCACCGAAAGCTGAAAATTGGTCTGGGCAGGAAGGTGTTTAAGTGCCCTGTAAGCAAGTGGTTAAAAGAAATCCAATAAAATCAAATTTTGTCATAAATTTAAGCCAAAATGTATTCTGCTACATGCTTTTGGTAAAAAAAATTCCGTTAAGTGTATAATAATTGGTTTGTGTGATCACGGACATATGTACGCAAATGATCATGTACATATGTGTGCAGGTGATCACGTACATATGTGTGCAGATAATCATTGGGACATGTGATTTTAGTGGGACATATGTGGGGGACATGTTTTTATTATTAGGGACATGTGTTTTTATTATTTGGGGACATGTATGTTTTGGGGACATGTGTGTTTTGGGGACATATGTGGGGACTGTGTTTACACTGTGTTGTGTGTTGTGTGTTTAAACTAGACTGATGATCAGTGAGTAAAAAGCTGTAAAAAACAGCTCATACTCACTGATCATCAGCTGGCTGCAGCAATCTGCTCTCCTCTCCTCAGCGATGACTTCTGTGTGAGGAGAGGAGAGCTGATTGCCTAGCAACCGGCTGTTTGTTTACATCACATGACGGCCATGATTGGACACGGCCGTCATGTGATCAGGAGGGCCAATCACAGAGCCCTCCTGCCGATCTGAGATGCGCCGTGTCCGGGTGACATGAGCACATCGGGATCGCGCCACTGCGCGGGCACGCGCACGCGCGATCCCGCTCCTTCTGAAGGACGTTCCTGAACGTCCTATCAGAAGTAGACGGCTCCCACCCGGCCGTATATATGCATTGGCCAGGTGGGAAGTGGTTAAACTATAACCTGGGTTGCCGCAGAGACCTGTGTGCCTGTGCTAGAATAACATTTTGGGTGCACTGGCTGCTTTACCCAATGGTTTGTGCGGATTAGGACTCCCGCCACACTAAAAGTGATGTATGGTCACATTGACACTGGTGGCATGACATGTCAGATGGACCAGTGTGCATTAAAAATGGTCACACTGTATGAACAATTCCTGCCCACGCTATAGATGAAAGACAGCTACAGCGGGACACGAATCAGGTGCACTCTGTGACCACTGTGTCCTTTGGATTCAGCTGAGTACAGATTGCAGTAAAGAGCCAATCACACCGGCCCTTTACCCACTTCCCACCCAAGGCCATCATATGACATCCTGGACTTTCAGTGGGAATATCTCAATGATGCCAGCAGCCACCGGCATCATTCAGATATCCTTGTTTTCAGCTGGCGATTCTGTGCAGTTCTGCCGCTTGATCGTTCTTACAGGCGACGGGAAGGGATACCCCCCTCGTGCCGCCATCTGGTGCTTCTCCGGGCTCTCCCGTGCTATCGGGGACCCGGAGAAAGAATCGCCTGCCGCCGGATGATGATGATAGAGATTTCCGGTGACCAGATGGTCACCAGTCATCTCTATTACTGTCGGAGACCCGGGCGCGGCGTTATGACATGACGCCTGGGTTCCCGGATGTAAACAAAGCTGCGATCGCGGCTGTCAGCGTAGGATCGGTGAAATTTTTTTCAAGATCTCATGCTTTCCAGTCTGGAGGAGAGATGTGGGGTCTTATTGACCCCACATCTCTCCATAAAGAGGACCTTTCATGAATGATTCCCATTACAAGGGATGTTTACATTCCTTGTAATAGGAATAAAAGTGATAAAAAAAAGCCGTAAAAATAAAAGAAAAGTAAAATTAAATTAAAATAAATATTTTTTTAAAACGCCCCTGTCCCCGGTAGCTCATGCTCAGAAGCGAACGCACAATTTAGTCCCACCCACATATGTAAACACCATTCAAACTAACTACACATGTGAGGTATCGCCACGTGCGTTAGAGCGCAAGCAACAATTCTTTTTCTCGACCTCCTCTGTGACTCTCAATATGTAACCTGTAAAAAAATGTAAAGCGTCGCCTATGGAGATTTCTAAGTACTGAAGTTTGGCGTCATTCCATGAGTGTGCGCAATTTTAAAGCGTGACATGTTAAGTATCTATTTACTCGACGTAACATCATCTTTCACATTATATAAAAAAATTGGGCTAACTTTACTGTTTTGTTATTTTTTAAATCATGAAACTTTTTTTTCCCCAAAAAAATGCATTTCAAAAATTGTTGCGCAAATACTGTGCAAGATAAAAAGTTGCAATGACCACCATTTTATTCCCTAGGGTGTCTGCTAAAAAAAAATATATAATGTTTGGGGGTTCTGAATAATTTTCTAGCAAACAAATTTAGATTTTTACATGTAGGAGAGGAGTGCCAGAATAGGCCGGTTATTGAAGTGGTTACCATGTGATCAGCTGTGTCCAATCACAGCTGGTAACATATAAGCAGACATTGTTTACACTGATAATCAGGACATGGATCATCAGTGCAGCTCCATCAGTGCAGCTTACCAGTGCCCATCAGTGCTACCCATCAGTGCCACTTTATCAGTGCAGCCTGATCAGTGCTTCATCGTCAGTGCCCATCTGTCAGGGCTGGCTTCTTATCAGCTCTCTTCTCTGTGCTCAGGCTGCTCAGTTGCCGGATAATTGTCAGCATTCAAATGACTCCTCAGTGCCTCACCTGGTTATCATTATCTGCTCGTCAGTCCCGCCTACAACCAGCCCCTTCTGGCTATTTAAACTCCATTGTTCATTCCTTTTATTTCCCTCCCCTTGTCAACATATCTGGTGTCCTGTTCTTCTGCCTCCGACTACGCTGATCTCTGGTTTTCTGATTACTGGCTTGTCTGACTATTCGTGTTGGCTTCTAATACAGGGTACAGTGTTGCATGACTGTGCAACTGTTATTCAAAGTGCGACAGCACTGAAGGCTTAAAATTGGCTTTGGCAGGAAGGGGGTGAAAATACATGGTATTGAGGTGGTTAAACAGGTGTTCTTGAGTAAGGGTGTTTATATACCCCAAAATTTTTGATTGTGGAATTCAGTTTTTCTTGATCTGATTGTAATGCCATTGGGTAATTCTTTATAATTGCTATTATTTGTATGTATTTGTACAGTGCCTTGAAAAAGTATTCATACCCCTTAAAATGTTTCATATTTTGTCATGTTACAACCAAAAACACAGATGTATTTTATTGGGATTTTATGTGATAGACCAACACAAAGTGGCACATAATTGTGAAGTGGAAGGAAATGATAAATGGTTTCCAAATATTTTTTACAAATAAATATCTGAAATATGTGTGGCATGCATTTATATTCAGCCCCCTTTACTGTGATACCCCTAACTAAAGTCTAGTGGAACCAATTGCCTTCAGAATTTACCTGATTAGTAAATAGAGTCCACCAGTGTTTAATTTAATCTAAGTATAAATAAAGCTGTTCTGTGAAGCCCTCAAAGGTTTGTTATAGAACCTTAGTGAACAACCATTGTGCAAGCCAAGGAACACCAGACAGGTGTGGTCAAGATTTGTACATCTCATGGAACACTCAATCCATCATTTGAAAATGGAAAGAGTATGACACAACTGCAAACCTACCAAGACATGGCCATGCACCTAAGCTGACAGGCCAGGCAAATAGAGCATTCATCCAGAAGCAGCCAAGAGGTTCATGGTAACTCTGAAGGAGCTGCAGAGATCCACAGCTCAGGTGAAAGAATCTGTCCACGTGACAACTATTAATTGTTCATTCCACAAATCTGGCCTTTATGAAAGAGTGGCAAGAAGAAAATCATTGTTGAAAAAAAAAAAGCCATAATAAGTCCTGTTTGTGGTTTGCAAGAAACTATGTGGGGGACACAGCAAACATGTAGAAGAAGGTGCTCTGGTCAGATGAGACCAAAATTGAACTTTTTGGCCTAAAAGCAAAATTCTATGTGTGTCGGAAAACACCATCCTCACTGTGAAACATGGTGGTGGCAGCATTATGTTGTGGGAGGCTTTTCTTCAGCAGGGACAGGGAAGCTGGTCTGGGTTGATGGGAAGATGGATGGAGCAAATACAGGACAATCTTAGAAGACAACTTAATTGAGTCTGCAACAGACTGGGGCTGAGGTTCGCCTTCCAGCAGGACATACATACAGCCAGAGCTACAATAGAATGGTTTAGATCAAAGCATATTCATGCGTTAGAATGGCCCAGTCAAAGTCCAGACCTAAATCCAATTGAGAATCTGTGGCAAGACACAAAATAAATTGCTGTTCGCAGATGCTCTCCATCCAATCTGACAGAGCTTGAGCTATTTTGCAAAGGAGAATGGGCAAAAAAAATAGGATTTTTTTCATCATACTTACCGGTAAAATCCTTTTCTTTGAGTACATCATGGGGCACCGAGTCAGGCTAATATTCATTACCTGCTGGATTATACCACATCATCAGGTGAATGGACACTGGTAGACCAATGGTCTTCAGACAGGAAGTGATCCCCTATATAACCCCTCCCATACAGGAAGTAATTTAGTTTTGTAGAAAGCCCTAAATCCTCAAAAAAGAGGGGGAGGGATCTCTGTGTCCCATGATGTACTCAAAGAAAAGGATTTTACAGGTAAGTATGATGAAAAAATCCTATTTTCTTTTTCATACACCATAGGACACAGAGTCAGGCAAATATTCATTACCTGCTGGGACATCCCAGAGCAATAGCCTTGAGGGGAGGGAGACACCCTTCCAAACAATAGCCATCAGAACTTATACGGCAGCCCACAGTACACTGCAGCCGAAAGCCGAGTCCTCGGCTGCTTAAACGTCCACTTGATAAAGTTTTGTGAACGTATGCACTGAAGACCAGGTAGCAGCCTTACAAATCTGAGCCACAGATACCTGATGGTGAAAAGCCCCCTCTAAACCCCATATATCCCCCCAGCACTTTAACCCCCTCTACATCCCAGATATCCGCCCCAGCACTCTGACCCCTCTAAACCCCATATATCCCCCCAGCACTTTGACCCCCTCTACAGCCTAGATATTCCCTCAGTACTCTGATCCCTCTACATCCTAGATATCCCCCCAACACTCAGACCCCACTATACCCCTGATATCCCCCAGCACTCTGACTCCTCTACATCCTAGATATCCCCCCAACACTCAGACCCCTCTACACCCCAGATATCCCCCCAGCACTCTGACCCCACTACACCCGAGATATACCCCCCAGCACTGTTACCATATACCATAAGATACCCCTTGAATTGTCACTCCACTACATCCCTGATACCCCCTACACTGTGGCCTCTCTACATCCCTGATATTTCTAGCACTATAGCCACCCAAGCTACCCCAAGCATTGCAACCCCCTATACACCCCAGATCCCCCCTCAGCATTGTTTTCCCCATACACCCTTGATATTCCCCAGCACCATTATTCCATCCATATAGTACCCCTTTTCCAGTGGAGATACAGTGCATGTAAACTTTTGGCTATGTGCCCACCTCCAGCACTGGACTCACCTATACCAATCAAGCAGGCAGAAAAAGGGGCAGAGGAGGGAGCATCCATCAGGTCATTCCGAACCCTTCAGTGCAAACAGTGCTGGACAGCTGGGCTCACCATGACACCATCCACAATGCTACTTCCACAGGTGGGCTCTCAGTGCTGCCGACTCAGCAGCTCCCACTCCAGCTCCTACCCCGTAGCCTTCAAGTCCCAAGCATTCAAGCTGCATGAGGCGCATGAGTCAGAGCATCACTGGTGCTCCGGTCCTGCCCCTCCATGCTGGCTGTGAAATAATAGGTATCGTTCTGCACAGCACGGCACATGGCCAGCATGCCTCCACTGTGTGTCCATCACTCTCAGTGCCATCATGGGGCCCCCAATTTTGAGGCAGCATGGGCTCAAGGAACAGCTGCTTTGGGAAAGTACAGCCCCCGCATGCAGATGGGGCCCCTGGGCAGTGCCTAGGTGTGTCCACTCATTAAGACAGCCCTGCCTTGAAGACTCATACAGAGCTGAATGGAGGGTTGTCTGGTGCCCTTTATCTGACGCACCTGATCCTTCAGGGCACAGATCCTTACAGGTGGCAAGAATACTCTTGCTTGGACCATGTTTAGGATCAGACCTAAATACTCTAAACTTTGAGCTGGTCTCAAGGCTGACTTTTCAGTATTTATGATCCAGCCTAAGCTTTTCAAATACCGCACTGTGTATAGTATGCTCTGTTCTAGAGCCTTTACTGAGTGATCTCTGAGCAGGAGGTCTCCAGATACCCGAGCACCAGGATCCCTTGGGCCCTTTAAAGACCCAGTACTGGTGCTAGGACCTTTGTGAACACCCGTGGGGCTGTAGCAAGCCTGAAGGGTAGAGCCACAAACTGAAAATGACGTGCCTCTACTGCAAAACGTAGGAACCTCTGATGAGGCTGAAATATAGGTACGTGTATATACGCGTCTTTTATAATGATGGAGGCTAGAAAGTCTTCCCTCTGGAGTGAGGTTACTACTGAGTGGACAGACTCCATCCAAAAGGACTGTATCAATAGATACTTGTTCAGGGACCTTAGGTTCCAAAATGGGCCTTGTGTCCCCGTTTGGTTTCTGAAACAGTTTTGAGTAAAATCCTGTGCCCCTTTGAAATACTGGGACCTCTACAATCACTCCTTAATGCACTAGATAAAGTAGTGCCTGAAGCAATATGTTTCTTTTTGGAGGAGTCAAGGGAATGCTGGATCTTAGAAACCTCTGAGGGGGCACCCACCGCAACTCCAGCCTGTAACTGCAAGATATAATTAAGCTGACCCACTCGTCCTGAATTGCCATGCACCCCCCACCCAATGGAGTGAGGGTGTTCCCCCAAAAGGAGGCGTTGGTGCTGGGTTTAGAAAAATGTTGGACCCAGGTCCTTTTCTGTCCCTGACCTCGTGGCTTGCCCCTGGCCCGAGCGCCCTGTTGGGAGCGGAACCCCCCTGACACTATTTGAGGAAGCAGTCCCTGGGTTTTTAAACAAGGGAAGCCTGGTTCTTTTCTTCACAGGAAGTAGAGAACTCTTCCCTCCGGAAATCTTTTGGAAGGAAAAATGAACCACTGCAAGTATCTGTTCAGAGCCTGCTCTGTGTCCCACAGCTGTCTTCTGGAAGCACCACATGCTTGGCTTACACATCCTAAATAAGCTGGGTGTGCGCCGGAATGTCCTGTGCGTGTGTGCGCATGCACGTGCACGGTCCCGGCGAACGGGCGTGAATATATTTACATATGACGCAAATATTCGTGTGTCCAGATAAAGGCTACTGCATCTTGGCCACCAAACAAACTGCTCAGAACAGAGGAACACTTGCGAATGCACGTGTGCCATGGTAACCAAGGCAAAATGGCGCCATCATACAGGTAAAAAACATCCAGATACAAGCAAAAAAGGTACACTTTGCAAACATCCACAGCTAGCCCAGAACTCCCCCGTATGGTCACTGCACACAGGTGTCCAGCTTTTAGCTAGCTTGACTGATTGTTACAATCACTGGGACACCCCGCAATAATAAAATAAAGGGGTTTCATTTATCCATCCAGGTGCAGGGCCACTTAGAAACGAAGGGCACAATCTTCAGCCTTCACGGCGGATTCCTGTCACTTGGACCTTCAAGGACTGGGTACCCTTTTCATGTTTAGAGTCCACTCTCTTGGACCTGTACAGCACCCTGCAGGAAATATCTTAGCACTGTAGTGTCCAGCACCCGGAGGCCACATTACAGGCAAAACCTCGCAGGATCTTGAGTCTTCTTTGCGAGGTTCGAGTACCATTTATTTAAGCAAAAAAGCCTGTGTCAAATGGATCCAATTGGTCAATCCCTTGATTAATTTTGGAACCATTTGTGGGACTAGACACCTGGAGCTCAGAAAGCTCAAACAAACCGCGCCATACACGTTGCAGACATTGGTAGAAAACGTAAGTACCTGTATGGGAGGGGTTATATAGGGGATCACTTCCTGTCTGAAGACCTTTGGTCTACCAGTGTCCATTCACCTGATGATGAAGTATAACTCAGCAGGTAATGATTATTAGCCTCACTCTGTGTCCCATGATGTATGAAAAAGAAATGTCACTCTCTAGATGTGCAAAGCTGGTAGAGACATACCCAAAAAGAATTGTAGCTGCAATCACAGCGAAAGGTTGTTCTACAAAGTATTTACTCTGGGCGGCTGAATACAAATGCAAGACATTTATTTGTAAATAAATTTTGAAAAACAATTATTTTCTTTCCACTTCACAATTATGTGCCACTTTTTTGTATTCTATCACATAAAATCCCAATAAAAACATTTTATACATACAAAATTTCAAGTGGTATGAATACTTTTTCAAGGCACTGTATATGTAAATGTCTCTATATGTTGTCTAATATATCCCTATACAACAATCATATACTGCACATTACAAATGTTTTATTTTATATATGTAAGAAGGCCAGTATGGTGGCCTGAATTTATGGGAGGAGCCCGGGGGGGTATTTAACCAGCCCGTTCGCCTGTGGTAGTTGTCGGTTTCCGGTGCACAATACCACGTCACTAGGCCGACAGCGCGTGTTGATCACCATTGATTACCATTCGGACAAACGTCTCCCTTCTAGGAAGTCTCGCAGTGCTCGTGTTCCGTCCGGTTTTGTACAATCTCGCTGGCTCGACTGCCACAGGTAGGGGTCTCGATTGACCTTCCTTTCCATTTTTTGTTTGAGTGTCGTAAAACCCAAAAAATGTCATATCGTTCGTGATGATACCGGGTTGTTATCACTCAAAACGCACATGTCCGCATACGCCCTTCATTTCACGGGCGTCGTTCGGTAGATATTGCTTGTAATACTATGTTAGTAGCTGGTTGTCTAAATCTTGTTTGTCGTGTGCCGCAGTCATATCGTTGCCAGTCGTATCTTACGGCACAACGACTCGTGCCTCTGCCACAAGCTGGCTCACGTAGGCCATTTCTTCATTTCACCTGTCACTTACTACGCTCCGATTCGAATCCAGTTGCATAAACTAAATGCGCCAATTCGTCCCGGTGTGCCCCTAGGTACTCGGCCTCATTTCAGTACATGCTCCAGAGCCCGCTCGTTCCAACCGTCCGGGCCTCTGTCATGGGGGGGGTCATTTCACGTCACCTACTACGTTCGAATCGATACCAGTCGTCTTTTCAAATAAAAACGCACAGGTTCGACCAACGTATCCCAAGGATCTTGGCCTCATTTCAGTACATGCTCCAGAGCCCGTTCGTTACCATTCCAACCCGGGCCCTGTCATGGGAGTCATTTCACGTCACCTATCACGTTCGAATCAATACCAGTCGCTTTGTCAAAACGCACAGGTTCGATCGACGTGTCCCAGTTTGCGTTGGCCTCATTTCGGTACATGCGCTAGAGCCCGTTCGTTGACGGTCGCGAGTCGCGTCCTCTCCGAGTCGTAGCTCTACCATGGGAAACATTTCATCCTCATCTAGTACGCCCGGTTCGAGTCCAATCGCATTTACTTGCATCGACTCGTCCGGACGGTCCCAGATTTGTAGGTTTTTCGGCCTCATTTCAGTGCATGCTCCAGAAATCCGGGTCGGTTCCAGCCTCAGTCCGTGGCCGGCCGTCCCAGGCCTCTGTCATGACAATAGTCCTTTAGTTCATTTCACTGTCACATTCCGCGCTCCGGTTCGAATCCAGTCGCACGATCGCATGCACCGATTCGTTCCGGTTCGCCCCAGGTTATTTCCCACATTTCAGTACGTGCTCCAGAGTCCGTGCTGTTGTCAGTCGTACTAGCGACACGACCAGTGGTGCCTCTGTCACGGCAACCATACTTCATCTCACGATCACTTATAGCGCCCCAACCCGAATCCAGTAGCATCTATGATGCATCGATACGGTTCGGCGTGCCCCAGAGGGAACAGCCACATTTCATTCGTTTTTTCCACAGGTTGCCTGGCGTTCGGCAAAAAAAAAAAAAAAAAAAAAAGAGAAGGAAACCCCAAAAGGAAAACAGAAAGTATGAGGGAAATAACGGCGCGATGACTTAGAAATTGTGGCGAAGAAATATCTACTCACCGGTGCACTTCAGTTGTGTTAGCCAGCCGCTTACGTCGCTTGTCAGTTTCCTTGTTAGGCTCCTTCAACAATTATCATCTGTTGTTTCTCTCTCCAGGTCAGTCTAACTTTAGCAGGTCCACCCTGCACCAGCTTGGACGTTGTCTCCCAGGTAAAAAAAAAAAAAAAACAAGAGGGCTAGGAGTGGAAAAGGCGACAGCGAGACGGACCGATACACATATGTATGTACGCTAAGGCACACGTCAATATATATGTGTATACGCGTTCGCTTCCGCCTTAGTACCCAGCAACAGGTGGGTTCACTTGGAAAATAGAGAAACAGTCTTGACTTTGTCATCCTTTATAGGTTCCGGTCGTCCATCTATCTTCCCCAAAGAGATAGGACATCACTCCTAGGACACGATCCATCAGGAGCCATGTCCCAGCTCGGCAGCGAAGACCTTACTGCCCCCCTGTCACCTCGCCCGCCTTCAGTGAGCGACAGCATACAGTCTTTCAGGGGCTGGACTATCCCTAGGCTGACAGCGGAGCTCAGACGCAGGGGCATCCCCTTCCCAGCCACAGCTAGGAAAGCAGAGCTGTTTAGGCTCCTCTCTACCCCCCCAGCTACCGCCGGGCCTAGTACCCCGCCTCAGGCTACTCTGCAGTCCATCTCAACGGCCATAGGCCAACTACATGCCATGGTGTCGTCTCTATCCAGCTCGGTCACGGATGTTCAAACCAGAGTGACCCTCTTAGAAACACTCCCAGCCACAGCCACCCCGGTTCCGGACTCAGTCCCGTCTCCATTACCAACAGGTACCGAAGGCACATGTCCCGTGGTCTGTCCAGCACATCTGGTGCCGGCCAGCATTAGGAAGGACATCTTGGACGGCAAGGATGTTAACCTTGCCTCCTTGCTCATTTCAGTACATGACCTGGCAGAGAATAAGGCTTACACCTGGGGGGATGTATCCGTAGTCCTCAAAGCTAAGGACCCCAGGCTGAACCATAAACTATACATCCCCGAGTTTACCCTAGCCTTTGGAACGCTGAGAGATGTCGTTTGCTCAGCCTCTCCTGCCAGGAGGGTAGAACTAGATTTGTATCTCCACACGGTGGTGGACCTGGGATACAAATATGGTGGCTTTGCTTTCTACGATTACCATCGTTCCTTCTCAGCGAAAGCAGCCGCCAAACTGGCACAGTTCCAGTCACCCACAGACTGGAGCCTTATGGATACGGAACTATTCTGCCGGCATTTTGCCGGCCTTCGTTCACCCCTGTGTGCCATCTGCCAGTCCTCCACCCATACCGCTCCCTGGTGCGCCAACATACCGGTTAGTCGCCCAGTAGAGTTCCCCTCCACCTCTGCCGCAGCCCTAGGCCCATCAGGCTCGGCACCTAAGAACCAGGTGGACAAGTTTGGACGCACGGTCCGAACCGTTGGGGGTGCGGCCATCTGCAATAACTTTAACTATGGTTCTTGCAATTACAGCCAGTGCCGTCTACTGCACATCTGCGTTATATGCCACAGGGCACACCCCAGAAATTTGTGCGAGGTCAAAACGCACAAAGGCTCTTGACTAAGCCGTATAGATGTGCTTTGCCTGGGCTTCTATCTCAACACGCACCCCACTCCTTCACTAGCCACCTTCCTCATCGGTGGCTTCACCTCAGGTTTCCACACCGGCCTCATCTCCCTACCCCACCAAACCCACAAGTGCAGAAACCTCCGCTCAGCAGCCTCTGACGAACAGGCCATCGACCTGCTGCTGCAGAACGAGGTGGATCGAGGCTTCTTCATAGGCCCCTTCACTCAGCCCCCCTTCAATATGTGGAGAGTTAGCCCTATTGGGCTTGTCAAGGGCAAGTTTTCCAATAAAAACCGTTTAGTGTATGACCTGTCTGCACCTCGTTCTTCTCACATTCCCAGCTTAAACTCCTTGATCCCTTCTGAAGAGTTCTCCTTAAAGTACTCCTCCGTGGACATGGCAATTCAGGCCATCCTTAAAGTAGGCACAGGTGCGTGGCTGGCCAAAGCGGACATATCCGACGCCTTTAAACTGTTGCCTATCCACCCGTCCCTCTGGTGCTGGCACGGGATTAAGTGGAAGGATCAATATTACTTCGCTACGAAGTTGACGTTCGGCTCCAAAAGCAGCCCGTGGCTGTTCGACATGTTCGCTCAGTCTCTCGAGTGGATTCTCTTACACAAGGTCGGCAGTCAGCAAATTATCCACTACCTAGACGACTTCTTGTTGATAGAACGGCCAGGCACACCTCCGAGGGATCTCGACAAGTTAAGGACCATCTTTGGGAACCTCAATGTTCCCATCGCTGAACATAAGGTGGAAGGACCCGCACATTCAATCACCTTCCTTGGAGTCAATTTAGACACCAGCTCCATGAAAGCCAGCCTGCCCCTTGACAAACTAACCCGCATCAAGGCGGCACTCCACGAATTCACTCGGACCAGGGGATGTACAAGGAGACAGCTGCAGTCGCTGTTGGGCATGCTCAACTATGCCATGCGCATTATTCCACACGGCCGTTCCTTCGTCTCACGTCTGTTGGTCTACCTGTCTCAGGCTCAAGACCCGGATCAAATCCTCTGCCTAGATACCGCAGCTTTAGCAGACCTGGCAATGTGGGACGAGTTCCTGTCCAACTGGAATGGCATCTCTCTCTTCATCCCGTGCATCTCACCTCTCTCACCACAGGTAGTCACAGATGCCGCGGCCTCTACAGGGTTTGCAGCAATTTTTGGCCACCATTGGTTCGCCGGACCCTGGCCTTCTCAAATTCTTAGGATCCCGGGGTTTAGTCAATCCTCTTCACTCTTCGAGCTCTACCCCATGGTTGCAGCCGCCCAGCTCTGGGGCCCTACCTGGTCCGGACAAACGGTAGGCTTCACCACCGACAATCAGGCCACAGCCGAAATTGTCAATAAAGGCAGGTCTAAATCTCCCTCCGTGATGTCCTTCCTACGCAGGCTGGTGCAGCTGTCTCTACAGCACCAATTTAACGTTGTCTGCATGTTTATCCCAGGGAAATATAACCTCGCAGCTGACGCCCTGTCCCGTTTTAATTTCCGGTCCTTCTTTCTACAGGTTCCCAGTGCAGATACCGCATCAGCTCCTATCCCGCATTGGTCGCAGTTGACCCTGGACTAGAGCCGCATCTACTAGGAGCCACACAGCTCATCAACCGTTCTTTATCGGACAATACTCTGAAAGCCTACCAGGTAGCCTGGAAGGCCTTCAACACATTTCTGGTTGCCTCCACAGTAGGCACCCCCACAGATGCTAGACACATACTAGCCTTCATCTCGTACTGCCACAACCAACTGGCCTTGTCTTTTAACACCATCCGCTTATATTTAGCTGGCGTTCAGCACTTCCTCTCAATCCAGGATCCTACCAATCCCTCTGTTTTTTCGTCCCACGCTGTCCGAGCCATACTACGCGGCATCCAAAAACAACAGCCGCCAGTGAAAGTCAAACGGCTCCCCATCACCAGTTCCATTTTCAGGGACATGTCCACCATACTCACCAGCTACCCCTTCGGTGCTCTCCCCAGTCTGGTCATACAGACAGCCATTTACCTAGCCTTCTATGGCTTCCTTCGGCCCGGTGAGTTCACTCACAACAGCCCACACAGCCCAGTCCTCCGCAGACGTCATCTGCTCCGTCACCAGGACCATTTCATCCTCCACCTCCCGGTAACCAAGACCCAGCAGACAGGCACCGGCGTAGACATCCACCTCTACAAAACCAACAATGCCTGGTGCCCGGTCGCGGTGCTTACACAGCTTCTCTCTCGGCTACCCGAGCTCCCGGACTCTAGCCCTCTTTTGCCCTTCCCGGTCAAACCACTAACTAACCATCAATTCATTAAGCATGTCAGGATTCTCCTCCGCAACTTGCTCCTCAATCCCAGTGAGTATTCCGGCCACTCCTTCCGCATCGGAGCAGCTTCATCCGCATCCCGGCATGGGGTC
Source organism: Lithobates pipiens (assembly GCF_037356315.1). Classification (NCBI taxonomy): domain Eukaryota; kingdom Metazoa; phylum Chordata; class Amphibia; order Anura; family Ranidae; genus Lithobates; species Lithobates pipiens. The sequence goes on from NW_027507789.1 coordinate 177,246,331, forward strand.
CCGGACCACGTCATCAAAAGGTTGGGCAGGTGGAAGTCGGCCTGCTTCACTCGGTACATCCCTAACCCACAGGTAGAGATTTCACGAGCATTCACTCAACTGGCTCAATAAAGATTAACCAGGAAACAATAAAACTCTCTTATCCCTACCTGACTGTTTTGCCCCCTTATTTTGGTATACCGTCCATTAGACCAAGGCACACTTTCAGGTCCATTTCATATAAGGTGTCTCATGATAAGCTTGTTTTGTTCAGATACATATCGGCCATAGGGCTCCAGCCATAAGTAAGAAGGCCAGTATGGTGGCCTGAATTTATGGGAGGAGCCCGGGGGGGTATTTAACCAGCCCGTTCGCCTGTGGTAGTTGTCGGTTTCCGGTGCACAATACCCTCCCTCCCATCCCCTTTTTAGGGCATTTATCTAAAACATTTCTCTTCAATCACATTTATTCTAATTACTGGGTATGCCCCCTTATTTTGGTATACCGTCCATTAGACCAAGGCACACTTTCAGGTCCATTTCATATAAGGTGTCTCATGATAAGCTTGTTTTGTTCAGATACATATCGGCCATAGGGCTCCAGCCATAAATATATATATATATATATAGCTGTGCCAATTTAAAGCAGGGTTCCGCCAAATTATTATATATTTTTTTAAGTCAGCAGCTACAAATAGTGCAGCTGCTGACTTTTAAAATAAGGACACTTACCTGTCCAGGGCTCCCGCAATGTCCGTCCTCACCCGAAGCCAACCTGCTCCCAGGTAGAAGCGCCGGCATCTTCAGTAAGGGTATCAGGAAGCAAAGCCTTGCGGCTTCACAGCCTGGTTCCCTACTGTGCATGCGTGAGTCACGCTGCATGTTCTGAGTGGTCCCTTTTGTCTTCTGGGACCTATGTGTCCCCCAGAAGACAGCGGGGGGGGGGGATGAGGGGCCAGACATGGCGTAGATATCCACGGTGATCTTTTGCCGGAAATGGGAGCAAATACCTGTATTAGACAGGTACCTGCCCCCCCCAGAGAGGGTGAGAAATGCAGACAGCGGAAGTTCCATTTTTGGGTCGAACGCCACTTTAAGGCCGCGTACACACGGCCGGACTGTCTGTCCAACTTAGTCCACTGAAACGTGTTTCAGCGGACAGTCCGCTCGTGTGTGGGCTTCAGCGGACTTTTTCAGCAGACAGTCTGGCGGACTAAGTCTTTCGGAATTTCCGTAATATTGTTCGTCCAACTTTGGTTTCAGCGGACAGTCCGCTCGTGAGTAGGCAAGTTGGACGGACTAAGTATGGCGCATGCTCAGAAAGGATTTACACGGCCGAAGGTTGCATTGCAGTGTATTGGACGTCGTATTTCTAGTCCTGTCATACGTGCTGTACACGTCATCGCGCAAGCTTTCAGCGGACTGTCTGTTCATCGTGTGTGGTCAAGTCCGTTCATTCAAAAGTAGGACGGACTGTCTGTCGGATTGTCTGACGGACTTAGTTGGCCAGACAGTCTGCCCGTGTGTACGCGGCTTAAGGCAATATTTGTATACAGTACTTCTATATATGCATTTCAACACACTATTTCACAGACTGTACAAAGGGCCTCAACTTTTCTCCAGCTCAAGATTAATGTAAATGTAAACCCTAAATAAATAACATGCAGTTTGTTCTGTGCATTGTATGACAACTGTCTTTTTTTTTTCTTCATAAGAAACTGTTTTCACCCATTTATTTTCATACTTATTTGCATCTGAGTGCTGTGGATCTCCTTAGACTATCCAATTCTAAAACCAAAAAAAAAAGAAACTATTGTGCGAAGTTGGGCAAGATAAGAGAATATTGTGTAAACAGACGAGTCACATGCAATATAACTTGGATCTTGGTGAGCTTTGTGTTTTGGTTTTAGATCTGTTTAGTAATCCATTGTGAAAATTTCCTGTGTTCAGCAATTTTCTGATCTGAAAACCAGTCAATTCTGTGCTCTGTCCTTGTCTTACAGTACACCCAGGATCAGCATGTGTACATCCAGGATCATAGCCCATCCTATCCACCTGCAGCGCCTCACAAGTGCTCTTCAGATCGTGGACTTTTGGCTATGGCTGATTACTCGCTGTCTCTCTATGAATTGTCATGCATCTCTGATGCTGGGCATGCTCCCAGGAAAGAGAGCATTTAAGCTCCTTTCCTCGTGGTGACTAGTGCTGGGACTCTTGCCAGGTACCTAGTCTCTGTGATTCTGTTGCTACTGTTTGCCTGTTGCTGACCCAGATTGCTTTTTGTGTCTCCCGCGCCAGTTGTTGACGCTATTTTTGTTACTTATTTAACTGCTGCCAGCCTCAACCTCTGCCTAGACACTGACTACCCTCGTGCCTGGCGCCTGTTTTGACCAATTAGCATTAGTGTTTCCTTCCTTTTTTTTTACAGTGGATACTTTTTTTTGTTTGCTCAGGGATTAGCCCTTCTCAGTGCAATAAGAAAGTTCCTTATTATAAGAGTAAAACAATTGGCCACTCACATGTAATAGGATAAGAAGCACCAAATATGTCTTAACCTCCCTGGTGGTATGATTAGTTCTGGTTTTAGGTGCTGAAAGCGGTACAATTATTTTGCATGGAAATTTGGCGTTTTATATTGTAGTCCTGTAATTCTTAGGAATAACTCTTTTAAATCTGTTCAAACCAGAGTCTAGCAGACATCCCAGGTATGATAAAGTTTATAATATAATAAATAATAATAAAAATTATTCAATAATGTAATCAAATCCAAAAACACTGAAATTTGCTCATTTACAGAATTGTCGCTGTCATTAGATTTAGTGTTTGATGACGAATTTCCCCACAAATCACTATCGCTCAATTCTGCAACTGATTATAATTTATTATTGCTGTTTTCTAGTTGGTCTAAAATCACTTTTGACATAAAGGGACACTTTTTGGTTGCTATGGACAATCTCCAAATTCCAGGCAGAAAAAAATGTATTTATAATATAAAAGTGCATGCAGGGCATTGCACAGACCACTAGGGACAAAGGGGGTGTGTCATTTTTTTATACAGTACTGTGATCTGTAAGATGACAGTACTGTGTGTGTTTTTACTAATCTGGCGCCGATGTCCGCTCCCGTGCGCCGTAACGTCGCAGGGAACGGAGCTCGGTGGCATTCAGGCACTGTGTGAATCGAGCGGAGGACAGCTCGATCACACAGCGCGGAGGACATCGCTGGATCCAGGGGACAAGGTAAGTAACTTCTCCCTGTGTCCTCCCTGTATCCAGCGATGCAATCCCGAGTCTGGCTCTGGGTTACCGCTTATGGTACTTAAATCCCAACCCGAGCCAGACTCGGGATTACCGCCAGGGAGGTTAAATTGGAGCACTATAGTCAGAGTCTGAGCCAAAAGAATAGGAGATCCTGCAGCAGGAAAGCACTCGCAGCAGCAGGAGATCACTTGCAGCCCTGGTTAACACTTTTTCAAGAATTACTTATTGCACTTAGACCCTCTAACTGCTAAACAGTTTATTGAGGGAACCATGAATGCAAAAATGTACTGTGACATACTGAAGCCGAGCATGATCCCCTCCCTTCGGAGACTGGCAGCAGGGCAGTATTCCAACATAAGGACCCCAAACACACCTCCAAGACCACTGCCTTGCTAAAGAAGCTGAGGGTAAAGGTGATGGACTGGCCAAGCATGTCTCCAGACCTAAACGCTATTGAACATCTGTGGGGCATCCTCAAATGGGAGGTGGAGGAGCACAAGGTCTCTACCATCCACCAGCTCTGTGATGTCGTCATGGAGGAAGAGGAAGAGGACTCTAGTAGCAACCTGTGAAGTTCTGGTGAACTCCATGCCCAAGAAGGTTAAGGCAGTGCTGGAAAATAATGGTGGCCACACAAAATATTGACACTTTGGGCCCAATTTGGACATTTTTACTTAGGGGTGTACTCACTTTTGTTGCCAGTGGTTTAAACATTAATGGCTGTGTGTTCAGTTATTTTGAGGGGATAGCAAATTCACAATTCACACTGTTATACAAGCTGTACACTCACTACTTTTAGAAAAGTGTTATTTCTTCAAAAATGTGAGGGGTGTACTCACTTTTGTGAGATACTGTATGTTGTGCAGCCTGGTGACAAGATCAAAATATTTTTCTGTACATGCTGAAAACATCCCCGACCCCCCCCCCCCCCCCCCCACCCCCGCTCTTAAAACGACTAACAACTTATTAACCTTACTCTGATTACTTACTGTCAAAAGGAATATATGCTTTTCATTCATCTTACATCTTGGCAACACAACGTAGATTAACTACAGGAAATTAATATAGATGCCTAGAGCAAATTTTGCAATGTAGGTTGACAATGGGGGTTATTTACTAAAGGAAAATCCACTTTGCACTGCAAGTGCACTTGAAAGTAAAGTCGCTGTAGATCCGAAGGGGACATGCAAGGAAAATATACAGTGGTGTGAAAAAGTGTTTGCCCCCTTCCTCATTTCCTGTTCCTTTGCATGTTTGTCACACTTAAGTGTTTCGGAACATCAAACCAATTTAAACAATAGTCAAGGACAACACAAGTAAACACAAAATGCAATTTGTAAATGAAGGTGTTTATTATTAAAGGTGAAAAAAAATCCAAACCATCATGGCCCTGTGTGAAAAAGTGATTGCCCCCCTTGTTAAAACATACTATAACTGTGGTTGTCCACACCTGAGTTCAATTTCTCTAGCCACACCCAGGCCTGATTATTGCCACACCTGTTCACAATCAAGGCATCACTTAAATAGGAGCTGCTTGACACAGTAAGGTCCACCAGAAGATCCTTAAAAGCTACACATCATGCCGAGACCCAAAGAAATTCAGGAACAATTGAGAAAGAAAGTAATTGAGATCTATCAGTCTGGAAAGGGTTATAAAGCCATTTCCAAAGCTTTGGGAATCCAGCGAACCACAGTGAGAGCCATTATCCACAAATGGCGAAGACATGAAACAGTGGTGAACCTTCCCAGGAGTGGCCGGCCGCCCAAAATTACCCCAAGAGCGCAGCGACGACTCATCCAAGAGGTCACAAAAGACCCCACAACAACGTCCAAGGAACTGCAGGCCTCACTTGCCTCAGTTAAGGTCAGCGTTCATGCCTCCACCATCAGGAAAAGACTGGGCAAAAATGGCCTGCATGGCAGAGTTCCAAGGAGAAAACCACTGCTGAGCAAAAAGAACATCAAAGCTCGTCTCAATTTCTCCACAACACATCTTGATGATCCCCAAGACTTTTGGGACAACATTCTGTGGACCGATGAGACAAAAGTGGTACTCTTTGGAAGGTGTGTGTCCAAGTATATCTGGCGTAGAAGGAACACTGCATTTCATAAAAAGAACATTATACCAACAGTAAAATATGGTGGTGGTAGTGTGATGGTCTGGGGCTGTTTTGCTGCTTCAGGACCTGGAAGACTTGCCGTGATAAAAGGAACTATGAATTCTGCTGTCTACCAAGAGATCCTGAAGGAGAATGTCCGACCATCTGTTCGTGTACTCAAGCTGAAACGAACTTGGGTTCTGCAGCAGGACAATGATCCTAAACACACCAGCAAGTCCACCACCGAATGGCTGAAGAAAAACAAAATGAAGACTTTGGAGTGGCCTAGCCAAAGTCCTGACCTGAATCCTATTGAGATGTTGTGGTATGACCTTAAAAAGGCCGTTCATGCTCGAAAACCCTCTAATGTAACTGAATTAGGACAATTCTGCAAAGATGAGTGGGCCAAAATTCTTCCAGGACGCTGTAAAAGCCTCATTGCACGTTATCGCAAACGCTTGGTTGCAGTTGTTGCTGCTAAGGGTGGCCCAACCAGTTATTAGGTTTAGGGGGCAATCACTTTTTCACACAGGGCCATGATGGTTTGGATTTTTTTTCACCTTTAATAATAAACACCTTCATTTACAAATTGCATTTTGTGTTTACTTGTGTTGTCCTTGACTATTGTTTAAATTGGTTTGATGTTCCGAAACACTTAAGTGTGACAAACATGCAAAGGAACAGGAAATGAGGAAGGGGGCAAACACTTTTTCACACCACTGTAAAACAGCATTTTAGCTTGCACATGATTGGATGATACAATCAACAGAGCTTCTCCTTATTTCAGATCTACCCTTTAGATTTAGAGCGACTGCACTTGAAAGTGCATTTGCAGTGCAAAGTGGATTTGCCTTTTGTAAATAACCCCCAATATCTCTATGACTACATTTGAATTGCCTAAATAACTTTTTTATGATTTTTTAAGGAAATATAAACCTTTTGTTTCTAATGTTTTAGCAGATTCTCTGCACCCTATTTTTTTATTATTATTATTATTATTATCATCATCATTAATATTATTCTAAGCCGAGTGTTTTCAGACGTTATAATGCCTAGCGACTGCTAAAGCCTTCTGACTTTACTTCTTGCTTTGTGCAGAAACTGAGGCTACCATTGCTGATTTCCCCTTCTTAAAAGGTCAGCTGCCTGGCTGTTATGATTTACTAAAACTGCAAAAAACTGCACCAAATTGCAAAATCTGGTGCAGCTCTACATAAAAAGCAGTCAGATTCCATTTTTTTTCCGTCTTAATTGAACAAACTGAAGTTAGAGGCTGATTGGCTACCATGCACAGCTGTACCCAATTTTGCACTCTCCAGTTTTAGTAATTAAACCCCATTAAGTCTATAACATCCCCATTATTTCTCTAAGGACCTGCTTACAAATGCAACTACAATATAAAATTTTACAAAAGTCTGCTGCTTCAATATTACGGTATATTGAAGTATAATTACAAGCATTTCAGACGTGTCAAAGGTTTTTATAGACAATTACATTAAGTTTATGCAAAGGGTCAATATTTGCAGTGTTGACCCTTCTTTTTCAAGACCTCTGCATTTCGCCCTGATATGCTATCAATCAACTTCTGGGCCACATCCTGACTGATGGCAGCCCATTCTTGCATAATCAATGCTTGGAGTTTGTCAGAATGTATGTTTTTTTTTTCATTCATCCACCTCTTGTGGATTGACCACAAGTTCTCAATGGGATTGAAGTCTGGGGAACTTCCTGGTCATGGACCCAAAATGTTGATGTTTTTTTCCCAAAGCCACTTAGTCATCACATTTGCCTTATTGCAAGGTGCTCCATCATGCTGGAAAAGGCATTGTTCATCACCAAACTGTCCTTGGATGGTTGGGAGAAGTTGCTCTCTGAGGATGTTTTTGTACCATTCTTTATTCATGACTATGTTCTTAGGCAAAATTGTGAATTTGCCCTTAGAAAAGGTTTACCCAACACCCACACTTTACAGCAGTGTCTTACCTTTTTTTGTAATGTTCATATTCCTTTTTACGTCTCTCCGATGCAGATTTTAAATCATCTGCAGACATATAGTCCTTGAGTTGATGCACCTGAACCCCTCCTTTTCTCAATGATTGGCAAGCGCATGCACTCTTCTTGGGGACTGGAAAACTGAAACATAAATAAATTAAAAGGAGCATTACATTAGAATGTGGTAGATATATGACCCAACATTCTGAGATATATATCAAATTCTTTGACCAAAGTACATTTAAAGTTAATTTTTTAGCTTTGAAGATAGAGGGATTAGAGGACCTGTCATGTTTTAATTGTATGTGCCTCAGTTAGGGAGATTCGTTGTCCTGTTTACGATTACCACCCAGAGTGAAATTTAAAGTAAACTCAAATTTTGTCTTGTCCCCAGAACAGCAAGGAAAATCATAAACCCAAGGTAAATATAGTAGCAAGTCCTAGTTGCAATCTTGGAATACCCAAGAAAATGTTAAAATGTTTGTTCACCAATGCCAGAAGTCTGCCAAGCAAAATAGGCGAGTTGGAAGCTCTGGTGCATCAGGAGAGCTATGATGTAATTGGTATTGCTGAAACTTGGCTTCATTCCTCACATGACTGGGCTATTAATATTCCTGGCTATGCACTCTTTTGGAAAGACAGAGTAAAAAGGAAAGGTGGAGGGGTCTGTCTGTATGTGAGAAGTGATCTCAAAGCGAGTGAGAAAGAGGACCTGGTGGACCGAGAGTGTGATGAGTCCGAAGCATTATGGATGGAACTGCATACAGATGTGCGTAGTTCAAAGTTAATCATTGGAGTTTGTTATAGACCACCCAGTGTTAATGAGGAGGTGGGGACTCAGCTCCTTGCACAGATAGAAAGGGCTGCAAGGGCTGGGACAGTGATAATAATGGGGGATTTTAACTACCCAGAAATTGACTGGGGTAATGGCACTGCTGGGACAGTTAAAGGGCAAAAATGTATAAACCTATTACAGGACAATTTTATGGTCCAGTTTATTGAGGCCCCAACTAGGAATGATGCTCTGTTGGACCTGGTAATCTCAAACCATGCAGAACGTATTACTAATGTTCAGATAAAGGAACATCTGGGTAGCAGTGACCATAACATGATTTCATTTGATGTTAGCTGTAAGCAAAAATCACATACGGGAAAGATAAAAACACTTAATTTCAAGAGAGCAAATTTTCCAAGGATGAGGGCTGCTCTCCAGGACTTAGACTGGGAGAGAATATTGGCATCAATGGGCACAGAACAGAAATGGGAATTCTTCAAAAAGACTGTTTGTGAGCTCACGGCAAAGTATATTCCCATGGGCAATACGTTTTAAAAGGCTAAAAATAAAACCGATGTGGCTCACGGCCAAAGTTAAAAAAGCTATAAACTATAAAAAACAGCTTTTAAAAAATATAAAAATGAAGGAACGTTAGTGTCATGTAAATGTTACAAGGAATATAACAGAATATGTAAAAAGGAAATCAAGGATGCAAAAATTCAAAATGAAAGACAGATTGCAAAAGATAGTAAGACAAACCCCCAAAAATTCTTCAAATATATTAATAGTAAAAAGGTTAAGTCTGAGCATGTAGGCCCTTTGCAAAATAATCTGGAGTGGGTGACTGGGGACAAAGAGAAGGCTAACTTATTAAATACTTTCTTCAGCTCTGTGTATACAAAGGAGCATGGGGGAGCGCATGTCCACAATGGGGGTGGTAGTGACGCAGCCCCAAATCCACAATGGCTCAAAAGTGATATGGTCCAGAAATATTTGGACAGAATAAAGGTGGGTAAAGCACTTGGGCCTGATGGCATCCACCCATGGATCCTAAAAGAATTGAGCTCTGTAATTTCAAAGCCATTGTATCTACTTTTTAGGGACTCATTAATGACAGGAATAGTACCACTGGATTGGCGCAGGGCCAATGTGGTGCCTATATTTAAAAAGGGAACAAAGTCTTTACCAAGTAACTATACACCCGTTAGTTTACCTTCTATAGTTGGGAGAGACTGGAGGGCTTAATAAAAGACCACATAGATGAGTTCTTGCAGGAAAAAAAGATTTTAAGCAACAGACAGCATGGATTCATGAAAGACAGAAGTTTTCAGACAAACCTGATTTCTTTTGATGAGGTGGTAAGTAAAACCTTGGACAGAGGGGTGGCGGTGGACGTGATATACTTGGATTTTGCAAAAGCGTTTGATACAGTTCCGCACACACGGCTCATGTGTAAGGTAAAGTCTACAAGTTTGGAAATATCAGTTTGTAAATGGATAGAAAACTGGCTAAAAGACAGAATTCAGAGAGTAGTGGTTAATGATTCTTACTCTGAATGGTCTAAGGTTATCAGTGGTGTACCCCAAGGTTCAGTGCTGGGACCCTTACTTTTTAATATCTTTATAAATGATATTGGGTCTGGGATCAAATGTAACATTTCCGTCTTTGCAGATGACACCAAGCTATGCAGTGGAATAACGTCCTTACAGGATGTCTCCAATTTACACACCGACCTCAATGCTCTGTCTAATTGGGCGACTATGTGGCAGATGAGGTTTAATGTTAAGAAATGTAAAGTTATACACTTGGAGGCTAAGAATATGCATGCATCATACATGCTAGGGGGAGTACAACTGGGGAATCTATTGTGGAGAAGGATCTGGGGGTTTTGATAGATCATAAGCTCAATAATAGCATGCAATGCCAAGCTGCGGTTTCCAAAGCAAGCAAAGTCCTTTCCTTTATTAAGAGAGGTATGTACTCCAGAGAGAGAGATATAATTTTGCCCCTGTTCAAATCATTAGTAAGACCTCATCTGGAATATGCCGTTCAGTTTTGGGCACCAGTTCTCAAAAAGGATATCGGGGAACTGGAGAAAGTGCAGAGAAGAGCAACCAAACTGATAAGAGGCATGGAGGAACTCAGCTATGAGGAAAGATTAGAGGAACTGAATTTATTCACTCTTGATAAGAGGAGATTAAGGGGGATATGATCAACATGTACAAATATATAAGGGGTCCATATAGTGAACTTGGTGTAGAGTTATTCACTTTACAGTCAACAAAGAGGACAAGGGGGCACTCTTTAAGTCTAGAGGAAAAGAGATTTCATCTCCAAATACGGAAAGGTTTCTACACAGTAAGAGCTGTGAAAATGTGGGATAGACTCCCTGCAGAGGTGGTTATGGCCAGCTCAGTGGATTGCTTTAAGAAAGGCCTGGATTATTTCCTAAGTGTACATAATATAACTGGGTACTGACATTTATAGATTGGATCATGCTCTGCTGGGGTTGTTTGCCTTCCTCTGGATCAACTGTGGGTATAGAATTGGGTATATGGGCTGGTATGATAGTATTATATATATATATATATATATATATATATATATACATTTTTTTTTTTGTGGTTGAACTGGATGGACTTGTGTCTTTTTTCAACCTGACTAACTATGTAACTATCTTGGCATCTTGTGCATTTGAGAGGTTTTCATGGCAGCTATAAACTGTCATTGCACTAAAGTTTATATGAGTACACCAGGCGTAGTGTGGAGCCAGGTGACGCGTCTAAACAAACTCGGAGTAATACGGGAGCCATGGCCCCACTGATTGTTATTGTGAAAGCGATCTTATTTTTCTACCACTATATCATTTGTAGATGGTATTTGCTTGTTTAATTTTGGTGTTAGTAGGCAAATAAAAAGGTATGCACTAACCTATATTGTTTTGTGAGAACCACAGTGTATTGAAAAACAAAGATCTTCAGGCATTCATCAATAGCACAGCCTGTAGAATGCCACAGCCAGACAGTGGGTATTTGTGAGCATCTTCTTCTATTTAAGGGAGAGCCAGTGGGTCCAGGTGGGGAAGGGACAGTTTAGGCGCAGTTAGGGTTAAGCCTGGGATTCCACTGTAAAGGAATTGTTCTGTCAACATACATAACCACATAAACATTCCCCAAAGGTAAGTGAGCGATTTGTGCCAGCTTCATTTCCATGAACACCTAAGCGTTTGGAGAAGTGGAAGATGTGGGAGAGGAGGCACGTATGGTGTGGAGAAGGCATGCTGAGGCAAGCCATCAGATGCGGGAAGACCACTGAGGAGTTCTGGAATAACTTGGAGTACTGGGAATAATTTTGGAGTAACTTGAAGCACTGGGAGACATTTTTGAGTAATTTGGAGCACTGAAAGTAATTTTGGAGTAAGGTGGAGTACTTTTGAGGTAACTTGAAGTACTGGGAGTAATTTGGAGTAACTTGGCGCATTGGAAGTAATTGGAGTACTGAGAGTAATTTGGACTAATTTTGGACTAACTAGGAGTACTGAGATTAATTCTGAAGTAACTTGGCATATTGAGAGTAACTTGAATTACAGGGTGCCAATTGAAATAACTTGGAGGGCCTGGAGTTACTTGGAACATTGAGATTAATTTGGGAGTACTGTGAATCATTTGAAGCAACTTGGAGTACTAGGAATAAGCTGAAGTTACTTGGAGTAATTTGGAGTAAATTGGAGGCCATGTTATCTGAAATCTAAAGATCTCAAATAGTTAACGAAACAGATACCGCTCAGATTAGAATTAAGTAAGGAGGTTAACAGGAAATATATATATATATATATATATATATATATATATATATATATATATATATATCTCAGAAGGGGGAAAAAATCGAATTTTTCCTGGAGTATCCCAATTAGAGTAGTGGGTAAAATATCCAAAAGGATTGGTGATACGACTCAGTGCACATCTTGCTCCATGTATACGTTCCTTGAAAAGACATTCGAGGGTGAATACTGGTGTGTGAGATATCAACTACCATATTTATCGGCGTATAACATGCACAGGTGTATAACACGCACATTCATTATAAGAAGGAAGTTTCAGGAAAAAAATTAAATTTTAAATAAGGCAGCTAAAAGTGAAGTATTGGCGTATAGCACACACATGCTATTTGCACCCGATTTTCATGGTGAAAAAGTGAGTGTTATACGCCAATAAATACAGTAGTTGTTTCTCTGGAAGCTCAGATCTTGGCTTTAGTAAAGAGGGGGTGGGGATATAGAAGTGCAGGAGCCAGAGGTTTGTAGCTACTAGCTGGTTGACAGTTAGAAGGAGAGCAGAGCCTAAGAGGGGTTAGTCCTGACTTGTTACATCCCAATAAGTATGCCAAGTTGCATGATGTTGGGGATATCAGCTCAGGGGTGGCATTGCTGGAGCAGCCCCTCCCCTAGCTGCTAGGGGAAAGACTGTTCCAGGAAGGGGATGGGTAAGGATACAGGCAAGGTTAGGCAAGGTACTGGTGGGAGGGGACTCAATTATTAGAAGGACAGATAGGGCAATCTGTCACAAAGACTGTGATCGCCAAAAGGTATATTGTTTACCAGGCTCTCTGGTTCAGCTTTGCGGATCAGATTAGACAGATTATTGGGTGGGGCTTGGGAGGACTCAGCTGTCATGGTACACATTGGTACCAATGAAAAAGTTAGAGGAAGTTGAAGCGTCCTAAAAACAATTTCAGGAACACAGAAGCTACAGTATATTGAAGAAAAGGACCTCCAAGGTGGCATTCTCAGAGATACGGCCTGTACTTTGAGCCACACCAGAGAGGCAGCAGGAGCTTAGTGAACTTAACACGTGGCTGATGAATTCGTTCAGGAAGGAGGGTTTCGGGTACCTGGAGAACATGGCTAACTTTTCAGTCGGTTACTAGCTCTATAGTGGGGACGTACTGCACCTTAATGGGGAGTGTACAGCTGTGTTGGGAAAGAGTACGGCCAAAAAATAAAAGGGGCTTTTAAACTAGGTGGACAGGGGAGGGATCAGAGGAAATAATAGCCAGAAGTTAGTGAAGATCAGAGGGTGCTAATGGAGGCATTAGCGGTGGTATAACATCTAAATCTGGGGTGAGTGAGTTGGTGGACCAAAATTAAAGCCACAGAACAACTAAGGAGGAAAGAATATGTGCCTATACAAAATTAAGTGGCATGTTAACAATTGCTAGGAGCCTAGCTAACAAAATGGAGGAAGTGGAACTGCCGATGCACAAGAAAACTTGATTTGACAGTTCACATGACTGGCTGGCAACTAAGAGGTTTACTTCCTCTTTAAAGTGACCATTTTTTTTCTGTCAAAAGCTTGAGGGGGGGGGGGGGGGCGGCACCCGGGCGGGGGGGGGGGGGGTAGGATGGAGAGGCATAGAGGGGGGGTGTTTAGGGTGGAGATGCATGGAGGGGTGGTGTTTAGGGCGGAGATTCAGGGAGGGGGTGTTTAGGGCAGAGATGCAGGAAGGGGGGGTGTTTGGGGCGGAGATGCAGGGAGGGGGGGTGTTTGGGGCGGAGATGCAGCAGGCGTGTTTAGGGTGGAGATGCAGAGGGGTGGGTGTTTAGGGTGGAGATGCAGGGAGGGGGGGTGTTTAGGGTGGAGATAGAGGGAGGGGGGGTGTTTAGGGTGGAGATGCAGGGAGGGGGGGTGTTTAGGGTGGAGATGCAGGGAGGGGGGTGTTTAGGGTGGAAATGCAGGGTAGATGCTCCCCCCTCCATGAAGCTCTGCAGCTGAGAAAAGTGATCAGAGGTGGGGGGAGGGGGGCCAGGTTCACGGCAGGTCACAACTCACTGGGTGGAGCAGTCACACTCTGCTGCTCTGCAGAGGAGTCCGAGGAGGGGGAAGGAGGAGGGGGAAACAGGATGCTGGGAGAGAGAGACATGCCATGCCAACATCAAATAGAGAAGGTCAGCAATCCCCTCCGATCCCTGCACTCATCTCTTGCCCTCTGGTACACTGCCAGCTCTGTCTGTTCATCCATCCGCTGCCACTGTGATTCACCTCGCATCAAAGGGTCCCGATCCCGGATAGTTGTAGTCATGTCTCCAGGGTCCGCACAATGAGCCTGCCGCGAAACTGGAAGTGACGCGGCAGTGCCGAAAAAGCACTGCCTAATCACCCTCCGGTCCTGGCCAATAAAAAAGACAAGACAGGAGCCAGGGACAAATCAGTGGTGAGTGGGAGAGTGTGTCGGCACACAGTTTGTGCCCTGCACATGCCCTAAACACTGGCAAATCAGCTTCCCAACTTGCAATTAGCTGATTGCAAGCTGGGAAGCTTCCCACAGCTTGGGGGGGGGGCGGCTCCCAGGTGCCCCCTTTGGGCGGGCCGTCACTGTCTGATAGCTTGGAGAAGGAAGAGGGGAGAAGGAGAAGGGGAATGCCTTGCCATCCTAGCTTATAAGGCTGTGTGCATCTATTGATGCATAACTCTAGTCTCTGCATGCAAGAGTGGCTCCATAGGATGCTACAAGAGAAAGACGTCACAATAAAACAGGACAGCTTGGGAAATGGTCATGGCACCAGTGTAGACAAGAACACAGGCAAGGGGCCCACTATGCACTCACTGCTCACATTAAAGTGGTTGTAAACCCTCACATATACCCAGTGAAGTGAACAGCCTCAGAAGATAAATCCTTTTAAATAAGTTTTACTTGTTTACCTGAGTCTACTCTTCCCTAAACCCCTTCAAATGAGCAGAAAAGTGTTAAAATCTTTCTTTGTCTGTCCCGCCCGAAACAAATGTATGTGTGTTGGAAAAACTTCTCAGAAGTGACTCATTCTGATAACAGAGGAAAGAAACACAAGAGAGAAATGACACTTAGAGCTTTGGAGAGAGACAAGTAAACAGTACAGATATATGTGCTTTGCTCAGATTCCATGACTGAGGTTTATAACCCTTTAAAGGATCTGGGTTGCCAATGATCTGTTTTCAGGCATGGAGCCAGCTTCAGCCAACAACATGTTCCAGACACTCGGATTTAGTCAGCACAGGGAGGGAAAGGTGAGAGTCAGCAGTCCCGCCTCTGCTGCCACCACCTAGCTGTAACTCTTCCCTTTTTCCCAGCCCCTGCATTTGTCTCTGCCTTGTTCAGGAAAGAGAAGAAAAAAGATCCCAGACTGACTGTGTGACCCTCAGAGGAGGTCTGTACTCAGAGGAGAGGGAGGAGGCTGTGAGGAGGGAGGAGTCTGACAGGGTGATGTTCTACACATAAGATTGGGCAGAAAGGATACCTTATGCGTGTATGTGAGAACACTTGACCAAGAATTTATGAAGTGTGAGAGTGAGAGCCCCTGTCTCAGTGAAAATGAGGGTAAAATGGACACAAGACTCTCAAAGAGGCAGTTTGAGAAGTTCCAATAGAAGATTTGTGGGCAGAGAAAGCTATGCTTTAAGTTTTCTCTGGATTTTTCAAGTCTGGATTTTGAGGCTGGAAACTTGAAGACTTTAAAGAGCATTGGGATGGATGGAGTCTTCAGTTTTGTGTCTGGGCTTTCCAGAAGTTCTGCAGGTTGTGTGTGTGTCCAGGTGCACACACTCATAAGGCAAATCTGAGCAGAGCTCGGAGGAGTTGGTGTTGGAGCAGTTGCTGCAGCCAGGAGGGAAGTGTGCTACCATTTAAAAACCCAGGCAATATGCTTGAGACGGCACTCCATGTGTGAAAGGTTCTATGTCAGTGGACTGAGAGAGTTGTGCCAGCTGAGAGAGTACGGGAGGCCATAGCTGAGACAACTGAATGAGAGAGTCGTGGGGAGGAGTGTGAAAGCCTGGAGTGTCAGGAGCAGGGATAAACTTTATGTAACCCCTCTGACAACATGGGGAAAGCTATACGGAAGTTCCTGTGCGTCAGAGGAGGGCCGGGTCATCGGGTGGCCCCGTCCTCCGTTATTTAAGAAGTGTCAGAAGAAGCGAAGCGTCACACTCCTGAAGACACCCACAGAGGTGGATCGTGCGGTCGGTGTGGAGAAGAGCAAGATGCAGGACAAGAAGAGCGGAGGATGAAGAAGATGGAGAAGCAAAACACCAAAGGAAGACCAGAAGAAGGAAGAAGCGCAAAGAAGAAGAATTTAATAAAGGACTTGTCAAAAACTGTCTTTTGTCTTATTTAACCTTTTTGTCACTTTTTTTGTTAAATGGTGGGGGTAAATTTGTACCCCATTACCAATTCACACGGGGGGATCTGGGGGTCCCCTTGTTAAAAGAGGGCTTCCAGATTGAGATAAGCCCCCCACCCGCAGACCCCCACAACCACCAGGCAAGGGTTGTGGGGATGAGGCCCTTTTCCCCATCAACACCCTCCCAATGTCACAGTGCACTGGAGCAACAAGTGAACATCAAGTTCTTTTACAATATGGGAAAAATGGCGACGGAGACGCATGAAATGTTGGTGCAAGTGTACTGGATGGAAGCCGTGAGCAGAAAATGTGCTTATGGCTGGTTCAAACACTTTTGCAATGGGAAGGAAACAACTGAGGATGAGCCATGTTCAGTTCAACCGGCAACAAGCAGATCCCCAGACATGATTGAACAAGTGCAGCAAATGCTGACATGAGATTGACCAGAGTTGCACAGGACTGGACAGTGGATGCTGCTGCATGATAACGCACCTACACACTGTGCGATCTGTGTGTTTCAATTCTTGGCTTAGCACAGCATACTTGTTTTCCATGATCCACCATACTCCCCTGATCTGGCGACTTCTTTCTGTTTCCCTGTCTGAAGAGCACCATGAAAGGCGCGTGTTTTGTGGAAGTGGCGGCAATACAAGAATGAGTGACAGCGGTTCTGCAATCGGTTCCTAAAGATGCATTTACTGACGGTTTCCAGAAGCTTTAAGAATGTTGCCAAAGGTGTGTTGTGAAGGATGGTGATTATTTTGAAGGCCAATAAAGGGAATTTGTATCTTCTGTTTTCTTTTTTCTGATACCATTCACCAAATGTTTTAGACACACCTCTTATACTTCTGAAGCCTGCATTCTATACAGTATGTTGTATATTGCATAGTCCCAACTAAAGTGTGTAAAGGCAGTATTTAGCATCCTGAATACCTTTTTAACTAGTGGAAGCCCACAGCACTAGACATGTGCAATCCGTTTCATTACAAATTCGTTTTGGGACAAAATTTGCCATATTCATTCATTTGGAAGCATCCGAATGAACGAAAGACTCTTTTTTTTTTTTTTAATGCATATACAAAACTAATTGTCAGAATGCAAATTCGAAAAATGCAAATCCATATGAACAAAAACCCGGAAGAACGAAAATACAAAAATGAAAAACGATTCAACCTATGGGTTTAAACGCATCAACTACATTTGGCTAATAAAAATTTTTGTATTTTCTATTATAATTAAATAATTAACAATTATGGTTTTTATTATTATTATTTATTATAAACTATTAAATTATAGGTAAAATAGCTGAAGTCAGTAATTTTTCTATTCAGGTCTCTGAGACATAGCAGCTTATTTGGGATAAATGTAAAGGGAATTATTCCTGCGCCTAATCAGGAAGAAGTCTGATTGTTGTACCGCTGTACACACTGGGATGGGGTACTAGAACCCCAATAAAAGAAAAAAGGGGGCAAAGAAGTAGTGATGCACAGTACTATAGTGGAAAATCTGGCCGGAACAGGTTAATAGGTACACTAGGCTCTCAAATAATTAGGTAATAAATATAGTATCGTTCGTCCTAGAAGGTGCTATATAAGAACATAAAAGCCAATATGTGTTTGAAGAATAGTGAGGAGCCCTCACAGCTGTACCGTAATAATATTTTGAGTAAAAATCATGTGAATGTTCAGAAAATTTCAATAGTTTAAAACATAATTCCCAATGCGATTTTGTAAGGTTAGCAAAGTTGCATAAAGTGGCAGTGCTGGATATAAAGAAGGTCCGTGCAGGGGGGATGGCTCACCTCCGGACTTACCGGACCTTATCACCCACTGCTCATGGATCTTGGCTACAGGGCCCTAAGCCTATGATCCTAGGTACTAGTGACATACATTCTTTGCTGTAAACATATTATGTGACTGTATCTTGGGTCCTACCATTGTATGATTTTCATCATTTGGTGTACAATATGTTCTTTTCGCATGCTTGTTATTGTGATAACTCAATAAAATCTTTTTGAAAAAAAAAAAAAAAAAAAAGAAGGTCCGTGCAGGTAACTACTACATCATATAGTGATTTAAATAATATATATAAAACAGTCGACAAGATATATAGTGATTCCCAATGCGATTTGTTCAAACTAATAAAGTCGCATAAAAGTGCTAGTGCCAGACAGAGAATAGATCTGTGAAAATATCTATTACATCCAAATATGAAAATATAATGTGCAAAAAACAGTCACTAACTAAATAAAAACAATGGTGCAAATAATGGTTGACTTGTGACTGAAGAAATCGCATAAAGTGACAAATGCCAAAAAAAGGGGGGGGGGGAGTGAATATGTGCAAGTGTTCTATGTGGTAAAGAATAGTATCAGCTAAATACTATCATCGAACACAACAGAATATTAAATCCAAAGCAGAACAAAATAGAAAAAAAACATATACATTAATCTTGGTGTTAGGGGAAAGGAAAGAACCTTCTAAAAAATATATATATAATCCGAACAAAAGAAGGGGGTGTGCATAATGTTTTAGACTTAGTAAATACAAAAAATTGAGCAATAATCTTTGTTAAAAATGTCCATTCAACTTGTGCGACACCCGATGGCGGTTATCTCAAAAATCGCATATAACGAAGCAATCGCATACAGTGCTGGTGCTTTAAATATCTGTGCACTACAAAAAAACAGCTTAAGCGGTGGTGGTAATAGTGATGGTGAATGTATCCCACGTGGTCCTGTGTGATCGAAATATGGGTGTCCCCTTACCTTACGGCTGTAAGGTAACAGCGTATGATATATATGTCCTCAGGGTTCCTGATGATCGTTATCCCTCGAGGTCCTGTTCCTATGTCCCCGGGTCGTGGCGTCTCCTGCCGTCTCCTGCCTATTCTGCCGTACTGGACTCTTTATGTGGTCACTCAGCAGTACTTCAGCGTGGGGGGGGGGGGGGGGGTACCTCGGCGGTGGGTGTTTATGTAAGGGGTTAAACACATAAGGAAGGACGCTACCGGAAGTGACGCAATCGAGCTCGAGGCTCGTTTATACCTCATATAAGAAACCTATCTGTTTGTGAGTATTCAATCCGTTTTTATGAATAAACTTCAATATTGTTGGAAAAACTATTAAATAAACACCCATCGCCGAGGTACCCCCCCCCCCCACGCTGAAGTACTTTATATCCAGCACTGCCACTTTATGCAACTTTGCTAACCTTACAAAATCGCATTGGGAATTATGTTTTAAGCTTATTTGGGATAGATTCGATTTACATTTTTTATTGGAACTTCCTTTCAAATTTGGCTAAAGTAAATGTTTGTGAACGTAACAAATAAGAAAGCATCTGAAGTTACGAATTATCCGAAGTAGCGAATGCCAGGTCTAAAAGAATGGAACGGAACTATTACAAATTCATCTGAAGTTATGAATGATTCGAAGTTAGGAATGCCGATCATAACTAATGGTTCAATAAACAAAAAAATAAATAAAAAATAAAAGGAAACTAAGCATATTTTTCAGTAGTGCACATGTCTACGCAGCACCAAGGCTCAACCACTTGTTTTTATGGTGCCTTGGCCACTCTTATAAACAAGGCTCAATGAAAAATATACGTTTTTGGAAAATAATCCCTTGTCCTGAGGTTTATGCATGTCTATGAGTGTCACTTCTAGCACAGTAATTAGGAGTATTTTTTGGATACAAGACTGTGGCATTTGGGTGCAGTGAATGCAGCAAGTAGGCACAATTTCTGTTTAAATATTCCCTTTTAAGCCACTATCACTGTTAATAACAATTTAGCCTTGCCCATCATCACCTGAACCATGCTAGGCATATGACAGAACTTGTTCTTCTTACGGTTGCTGATTGAACATTGATCGAAACGAGCCTAGACACAGAAAGGGGGAGGGGCCTAATATATGATCTTGCAGCCAGATTGTGTATATCCTGTAGAACCCAGAAAATAAGAGGACAGTCTTTCAGATCTGGTGCAACATTCCGCTAACAGCCTCAGGTGTCAACAAGTGCAGCTGATCTTTAATAGAAAGATCCAACACACATCGGGAGCCATTGATAAATTTGATCACACAGATAGGCAATGCTGAACAGGAACAATGAGACACATTATGAGACATATGTATTATAATTATCTAGTTTGATTCATAACTATCTCCCTCAGCTGCTTTAGGTGACAATCACAAAGTCGATGAGATGTGAATAGTTTGCTGTGTTCAGAGACAACACCCTGTGGTATTATGTTTGCATATAAACTGGCCAAATAGCAATGTGAATTGTCTGTGCTCAGGGTCAGGTGGAGGAGCTATTCATGCTTAACAGCTCAAATGAGCGATTATATACTTTCAAAATAAAATATTAAATTTCAAGTTACCTTTTTTTAGATTTTGATCCATCTATGGCTAGTAGACATGTGTGGTTTGTTTTGTTGAAGATTTAGACAAATTTTGCGTTATTCGGAGATTCAGATGTATCCAAATTTCCGTATTACAATAGTAACGAATTTAAATTAATGCAAATTAACAAAACAAAATTTGGCCGGTAATAAAATCGAATTTGAAAACAAATTTGAATTCAAAATTTAATTTGAAAACAGTTCCTGGTTCCGACACCACATACAGTGGCATACAAAACCAGCCTCCCAGCACCCGTGGACAGTGAGCGACCGCCACCTCCCCTGCACTTGCTCAGGAAATGGCGAGGATGGACAGATTTGTAGTCCATAGCTCTTCTGGAGTGCCCGCAGCCAACCGCTCTGAGCACCCCCCGCTGGGCCCACACACTTGCAATATGGCAGATGGAGCAGTAATACCAGCCATGATGGACACTGCTCTTCCTACGGCCGCGGCGCCTCCCCCACCTGAGGATCAATATCCAGGACTAGCACAAGCAGTCGCAGCTCTCCTGTCTCCCACCATTACATCTGCGGTTGACAGAGCTACAGCTGCAGGGATAACTCAGCTCAGGAAGGAGATGGGAGGCCATGCTAAACGGCTCTCTGAGCTGGAGCACCACGTGTCAGACATAGAGGATGAACTAAAAAACACCTTCACATCTGAACAACAGTTAAAGCAAGCCCAACAATTCATCCTTGATAAACTAGATGATTTCAAAAATTGTTCACCCCCGGACCTTATTATGCAGTTGCTGGTGAGATTCTACTCGGATCGGTATAGGTCTCGGGTGGACTACACACCGGCCGAACTGAAGGACTATTTACAAGGTATTGAGCTGCCTAGTCTAACAGACACACAGAGATCACTGCTAGATGCCCCTATTACAATAGAGAAACCACAGGAGGCTCTTAGCCTTTTCCCTAATTTTAAGGCCCTGGGTGATGATGGCCTCCCTATAGAACTTTTCAAGCAATACGGAAGTACCATCCTCCCACACTTGTAAAAAGAAAAACAGATCTGGTGCTATACCTTTAAGAATTAAATGCCAAAATGGAAAGAGTTGATACGGAGTAAAGAAAAATATACTTCTATTAGTTCACCTATAGTATCACTGTAGTGCTAGTGAAAAAAATATACTTCTATTAGTTCACCTATAGTATCACTGTAGTGCTAGTGAAAAAAATTGTGCTATAAAAAAATATTATTAGGTAAATATACGTGAGGTTTAGATAAATATACAAATAAATCTTTCATAAAATGTAAATAAGAATTGTGTACATGAAAAAATTGGATAAAAAAAATAAAAAAGTGTGTGTATATATATATATTTCTATATGTGTGTGTATATCTTTTACAGGCACAATATACAATATCCTTACACAGAAGTGCTTATAAAAAGTTAATAAGTAACAGTGCAATCAAATATCAGAAAGTGCAAACTGTGAGGACATCCAATAGGCAATCCTTAAGTCCTCAAATATACAGGTGCAAGGAAGCACTAAAAGTTTCCACAAAGTCCCAAGAGGTTTTACAGATGATTTGTACAGGAGATATGAAATTAGTAGTGAAGATCTTCCCAGCGTTTTACACCAGAGGGTGTTTATTCATGTATTAGGGGCTTTCAATACAAAGAAATCCACGAGAAACTCATGTTATACGCGGACGACACCATGCTGTTTCTAGGAGACACAGGGCAATCCCTTGGGGAGGCTATGTCCATGAGTAGACACTTCGGTGGCTACTCCAGGCTTGTAGTTAACTGCTCTAAATCCTCTCTCATGCTGCTGGAGGACACAATTCCGAACAGTGAAAAAAAGTCGATCCACGGAGTACCGGTCACACGCAGCTTTAAATATCTGGGTGTACAGATCACTCCAGAGGCCAGAGAGTTTGTCTCGCTTAATTTGTCCCCCCTTATTAATAGGATTAGAGGTAGAGCCAAATTCTGGTCGCACCTTAAAATGTCCCTGTTAGGACAAGTAAACCTCATGCTCCACAACACCCCTATGACGATCCCTCTTAAGGTGTTCCACATAATTAACACTATCTTCAGAGCCTTTATTTGGCTTAACAAGCCCCCATAGATCAAACTTGAACAACTACAGAGGTCCAAGGAGAGCGGAGGCCTTGCACTCCCTAACCCTTGGATTTACTACCTGGCTGCACAGTTACTGCATATTGCCCGCAATATGGTGACTGGACAAGAGTCGGTGGGGGAGGGTACAGATTTTAAGGGCTCTGATGTGTCATGCCACAGGAACAACAGATGTGGAAGCGGGATTAGAGGCCTTGGCATAAGCAAAATCCAATAAAAGATTCCCTACATATGTACTTATGCAAAAAGTATGGAATATGCTCAGGCAGATACAGGCTGTAGAGGGGTTTACCAGCTACAGCCCGATATGGTCCAATGGACATTATGAGGAACTGCAACTGTTGGGAGATGGGGGTCGGTGGAGAAGACACAGAGTCACACTCCTGAAGCACATTTTTGCCAATGGGAAACTGCGCCTTTTTTCGGAATTTCGGCACTGAGGGAGCAATTTTGCCTCCCCCACTCAATGCTTTTTTATTACATGCAGCTGAGACATGCAATAGGGGTGCAATCCGATGGGGCTCCGTAGACTCTCTCCCCAATGCCTGTTTTCCACTACATGTCGGAGGCATCTCTGTTCAGGGGCTTCATATCCCAATGCTATTCCATGATCCTCCATACCCATCTGGAGTAGGTGGGAAAAGGATGTGGGCACCTTCGAAGCAGACCAGTGGGAGGAGGTGCTTCCGGTGGTACAGTTATGCTCCCTTAATGTAGCCCAAAAACTATCCCAACTGTACATTGTCCTTGGGGTTCACTACGCATCAGCCAGACTTTTTAAAATGGGGAGATCGGATTCGCATTGCCCTAGATATATAAGAGACCATGGTGATCTCATACATTTGCTATGGTGCTGTCCCAAGCTTCACCGGTTCTGGACAGGGGTCGTGTCCGCGATAAATAACGCCTTCCAGGTCATGGTACCGTTGAATCCAAAGCCCTGCTTACTGGGGATTATGGATGACATCCCCAACAGGATAGACTACATTTTTCGTTCTCGGACATGCTTCTGACCTGTGCATTCATGAAATAATAGCTATATCGGACTATGCACCAATCTTAACAGGTCTAATCACACAAAGTCACACCAAAAGTCACAACAAAATCTCGCGCTTTCCGTCTTATCTGGCTCATAATAGGGACCTCTAACAGATCATTAGTGACACATGGAAGGAATACTCCTCTACTAACTCACTGTGACAACCCCATTTTGTTCTGGGAAACAAATTGGGATTGTCACAGCACAAAAAACACTCATAGCACAGAAATTTTGTGGGTACAAGGACTGCGGACTGTGTACAGTATATACCACTGTAAAGCCGTATTAAACTCAAAATCAAAAATGTATTACATTGCAGCTTAGTAATCATTAGATGTGGTGGCTGCATTCATTTTTTTTAGGCTTTTCCATCTGGTGATCTGTTCAGTGACATACCTCCTGTATTAGTGAGACACAATGAAAGAGAAATGGGGGCACCTTTGAAAAGCAGCATTGTCAATCTGGAGGGAGGGAAGTGTTAGATGTACAAGCAAATTTAAATACACTAACACTTTATAAACTGTTGCAGCAAACAGATTTTTTCTTTCAGGATAAAGGTATTAC
The DNA here is from genome assembly GCF_037356315.1 of Lithobates pipiens. Classification (NCBI taxonomy): domain Eukaryota; kingdom Metazoa; phylum Chordata; class Amphibia; order Anura; family Ranidae; genus Lithobates; species Lithobates pipiens. Next base: position 177,270,695 of record NW_027507789.1, read on the forward strand.
ATAAAAAATAAAAGCTGATCATTGTCAGTGGTAAATTATTTGTCTCAATGCTCTAACTGCTACATCTGCAGGATGGCTTTTTCTTTTGAAAAACAAAAAACATACTGGCTGGATCACCAGGTGAAAATAGAAGCCTAAAAAAGAAAGAAAAAGAAAACAAATGTAGCAATCACATCTATGAATTGGTAAGCTAAAATATATTAACTGTTTACTAGTAGGTTTAATACTGCTCTAGATTATTTAACCATGTTCCTTTAACCACTTAAGGACTGCCGCATGTAAATCTACGTCGGCACAATGGCACCGACAGGCACAAGCACGTACCAGTACGTGCTTGCCTTCCAGCAGGTGAGGGGGTCCAATCCGACCCCTTCCCGCTGGCTGCGGCAGTCCATTTGGCTTCAGGAGCGATCCGGGATTAGGGGATGGCCGTTGGTTTCTGGCCATCCCCTCTCGATCGCTCCTGGCGAATGAGAAGCTTCCCCTGCCTGTGTAGTGTAAACACAGGCAGGGAGGAAGTGATGTCACTCTCCTCGGGGCGGTCTTTTTGACTGGACTGTGAGGAGAACACATAGTAAGTGCACCAATCACTACACTGACACGTAGGTACACATAGGCACACAAATCAATATCTGATCTGATCAGATCTATACTAGCGTCCCCAGCAGTTTAGGGTTCCAAAAAAACACATTGTTAGCGGGATCAGCCCAGATACCTGCTAGCACCTGCTTTTGCCCCTGCAGTATCGATCGATCACTGTCACTTACAAAACACTAAACACATAACTGTAGCGTTCGCCGAGTCATGCCTGATCCCTGCGATCGCTAACTGTTTTTTTTGGTAGCTTTTTATATTTAAAGTGGTTTTGTACAGAAAATTGCAAGTTCATCTTATTCAAATGGCTTTGGAACATAGATGCAGTTATGACCATTGAAATAAAATAATATGCAGTATTTACCTTTTATTTTTAATGTTTATGCTGACTTCTGGGCTCTCCTCCCGTGGGAGTAGGCGTGTTTATCGGCTTCGCAATGGTCCCTGGGAACTTTTTTAGCTATTTCCCAGGAATCCATGGGGGACACAGTCAAGCCGAAATTGCCATTTTAAAAGTGGGCAGGCAGCTCTATCAGCCATTACCACTATAGCACAGGAGACAAAAGGAAGGAAAACAAAGAGGACACTCAATGAGCATGTGCGAGATGGAGCAGTGGATTCTGGGAGCTCAGTGTCATCGCATCCAGGAAGTAAATGCCTGTGGGCTTCAAACGCCCACAGTGAAAATGGAAACCGCCGGACTGCTTTTTTAGAAGTTTTCCTTAGCAATGAAATCGTCGGGGGTTCAAAAGACGCCGATCGTGGCTGCAAAGACCCGGTAGGAATCGCCCAACAGTGACACAGGTATAAAAAAAAAAAACGGCAGTGGAATCCCGCTTTAAATCCTGAAGGCGGTGCTTGGTTTTCGGGGTCCCGTACGCGGCTAGGCTCCCAAAAAGTCCCCCACATGTGGTATCCCCGTACTCGGTAGAAGCAGCAGAATTTATTTTGCGGTATAATTTCACTTATGCCCATAGCATGTGTGAGCAATATATAATTTAGTGACAACTTTGTGCAAAAAAAAAAGTTTGTAATATTCCCGCAACTTGTGGCAAAATATAAAATATTTCATGGACTCAACATGCCTCTCAGTAAATAGCTTGGGGTGTCTACTTTCCAAAATGGGGTTATTTGGGGGGGGTTGTGCTATTTTGGCATTTTATGGCCTTCGAAACTGTGATAGGTAGTGAGGAGTGAAATCATAAATTTGCACCCTTAGAAATCCTGAAGGCAGTGATTGGTTTTCGGGGTGCCGTACACGGCTAGGCTCCCAAAAAGTCCCACATATGTGGCATCCCAGTATTCAGGAGAAGCAGCAGAATATATTTTGGGGTGCAATTCCACATATAACTATGGCATGTGTGAGCAATATATCATTTAGTGACAACTTTTTGTAAACTTTTTTTTTTTTGTGTCATTATTCAAGCACTTGGGACAAAAAAAAGAAAATATTCAATGGGCTCAACATTCCCCTCAGCAATTTTCTTGGGGTGTCTACTTTCCAAAATGGGGTAATTTGGGGGGGGGGGTTGTACTGCCCTGCCATTTTAGCACCTCAAGAAATGAGATAGGCAGTCATAAATTAAAAGCTGTGTAAATTCCAGAAAATGTACCCTAGTTTGTAGACGCTATAACTTTTGCGCAAACCAATATATATATGCTTATTGACATTTTTTTTTTTTACTAAAGACATGTGGCTGAATACATTTTGGCCTAAATGTATGACTAAAATTTAGTTTATTCGATTTTTCTTATAACAAAGTAGAATTGTATTATATTTGTTAAGATGTATGGCTCTGCATATTTATTTACCGTATATACTCGAGTATAGGCCGACCCGAATATAAGCCGAGGCCCCCAATTTACCCCCAAAAAAACTGGCAAACTTATTGACTCGTGTATAAGCCGAGGGTGAGACATGCCTGTCCATCCCTGTGTGTGTGTCCGTCCATCCCTGTGTGTCCGTCCATCCCTGTGTGTCCGTCCATCCCTGTGTGTCCGTCCATCCATCCCTGTGTGTGTGTGTGTCCATCCATCCATCCATCCCTGTGTGTGTGTGTCTCCATCCATCCATCCATCCATCCCTGTGTGTGTGTGTCTCCATCCATCCACCCATCCCTGTGTGTGTCTCCATCCATCCACCCATCCCTGTGTGTGTCTCCATCCATCCACCCATCTGTGTGTGTCTCCATCCATCCACCCATCTGTGTGTGTGTGTGTGTGTGTGTGTGTGTGTGTGTGTGTGTGTGTGTGTGTGTGTGTCCAGCCTACCTTTGTCCCGAGCCTCCGTCCCGTGCCTTGCCTCCTTGCCTCCGTTCCGTCCCGTGCCGTGCCGTGCCTTGCCGTCGTGTCGTGCCTTGCCTCCTTGCCTCCGTCCCGTCCCGTGCCGTGCCGTGCCGTGCCTTGCCTTGCCTTGCCTTGCCTTGCCTCCGTCCCGTGCCCTCTTCGGCGGCCATTGTAAAATTCAAAAGCCGCGCCTCCTCCTTCGCCTGTGATAGGCGGAACACTGAATTTCCCAGCAGCCTGTGTTCCGCCTATCACTGACGTCGTATCATCCTCGTCCGTAGTACGAGGATGATACGATGTCCGTGATAGGCGGAACACAGGCTGCTGGGAAATTCAGTGTTCCGCCTATCACAGGCGAAGGCGGAGCCGGAGGCGCGGCTTTTGAATTGTAGAATGGCCGCTGTCTGTCTGCTCGACACGCTGATCGAGCGGGCAGACAGCGATGACTCGAGTATAAGCCGAGGGGGGCACTTTCAGCCTCAAAAAAGAGGCTGAAAATCTCGGCTTATACTCGAGTATATACGGTAATCCATATCTAGCACTATATTTGATTTGCTGCTTTTGCTTAGCACACACGCACAATCAAATATGCTCAATAAAGATTAAATAAATAGATATTATAAAGTTTAAATAAGGTGATTTGTGCATCAAGCTCCTTAAACAATCCACATTCAGTGAAAGTTCATGTAGTGCAATCTTTGCAGTACATGAACTTTCACTGAATGTGGAATGTTTAATGAGCAGGGGCGAACTGACTCATCAGGCACTTTATGTAGTGCCAATCCATAATTTGTTAATTGAAAGGTTAAAGAGCTTGACTTGTAGTTTTGTTAGCTATTTTTTTTTTGACAGGGGCACAGTTTCAGTGCTTGCCATAGGCACCATTTTCACTAGATACTCCTCTGTATATAGCACCAGTATTTGGGTTGTGGTCCCTTTAAGAGAGTCACGGTAGACTTCAGGGGGTCACCCAGAATGGTTGAGGAATTCCAGGAGTAGTGAATCAGGAGAAGATTGACTCTCAGTCCTCTCTATATTAATAGAGCGTTATTCGGGACCCGGAATTTGGGATGCTCTGAAGTGATATTCGGGTGGGATAGAGCCTCCCTCCCTGACCACAGGGATTCAGCACACAGGGGGTTAAAGGCCTCCAGGAAACAACTCATAAAAGACAGGAAGTAGCGAAGAGGTGGGGGTGAGGAGGAGTAGGTGCTTACACCTATCGTGATGAGCTGTGTACCTGTTTGGAGCTGCTAAAGATTCAGCAAGGACTTTAAAGAGGAAGTAAAGCCAAAAAAAAAACACACCCTGTAAGGCAAAGGCATAATGAGCTAGTATGCATAGCATACTAGCTCATTATGAATAACTTACCTGAGAACGAAGCGGTCCTCCGTCTTCCTCTTCGCCGCTGCCATTTATCCCGGAGCGATTTCCAGTTCTCGCTGCTCCGGCGCTGTGATTCACAGGAGCCGCGATGACGTCACTCCCGCGCATGCGCACGGGAGCCGACACTTGTAGCATATCGCCGCGATCTGAGGCCTGCCCAGTGCGCCTGCGCGCCGCTGTCTACTGCGCTTGCGCGGTAGACAGCGGTGGCTGTCTTCGGGTAAATATCTCCTAAACCGTGTAGGTTTAGGAGATATTTCTTGGACCTACAGGTAAGCCTTAATCTAGGCTTACCTGTAGGTCAAAGTGGTTTGTAAGGGTTTACAACCACTTTAAACTCTGGGGTGAAGACCCGGTGATGTATCGAATAGTGTCCCCTATCAGATAGTGTCCACCCTGTACTGTGCTTGCGCAGTACGGAGGACAAGGACATTTCAAAAGAAAAATGTACCCTGTGCTGTGAGTCCAGGTTCAAGCCCCACCATCCAAGTGGACATAGAGTTAGAATAAAAAATAGCGATTCGAGGCCTTTGCCCCGAAGGCTGGCGAGCAAAGCAGTCCCGCGAGGGGCCCTGTTACTATGTGCAACCGTATGTCCACTTGGATGGTGGAGCTTGCACCTGGACTCAGTGCGCAGGCGCCGTTGTTCTTTGGAGACTTTCGGAGTCTCCTTCTCCTCCGTACTGCGCAAGCGTTGCGCCTGCTCAGTATGGGGCAGACACTATCCGATGGCCGAACACTTTTCGACAGAACACCGGCAACAAAACTTTATGTGCTTTTTCTTTAATTTTGCTTTGTGTTGAAGATTAGCAGACTTTATTTTATGCTGAAGATTAGCAGACTTTATTTGATGCTGAAGATTAGCAGACTTTATTTTATATTTTTGACCTGTGTTCTGAAGGAAGCCTTATTTTTGATTTGCTTATAAATTAAAGCCTTTTGTTTCAAGTTTAAATGGTTTATGCACTTAGTCCCGCGGAGCTATTATACCCAAAGCAAAAATTGGGTTATGTTTGGCAGTAAATTGTAATGCCGCATACACACGTGCAGAAAAAGTCGGACGGCAGCTTTTCATCGTATATTCGGATCGGGTGTATGCCTCATCTGAGATTGTTTTTTTACGAAAATTCTGACAGACCTAGAAAGAGGACATATTCTAAATATTTCCGACGGAACCAAATCCTATCGGGAAAACCGCTCGTCTGTATGCTGTTCCCGACGGACCAAAAACTATGCATGCTCTGAAGCAAGTACGAAACGGAAGCTACTGGCTATTGAACTTCCTTTTTCTAGTCCTGACGTATGTACTGTACGTCACCACATTCTTCACGGTCAGACTTTGGTGTGATCGTGTGTACGCAAGACGGAACTCCGTCGGAAAAACCTTCAGAGTTTTTTCCGATTGGAAAACTGGTTGTTTGTACGTGGCATAATGGATATCTCCTGGTTTATATATTTTTTTTTTCAAAGGAAAACTGGCTCAAAATAGTAAGAAAAAAAAATATATTTTTTAATTTAGCTGTATGCTACCAAAACCTACCACCAAAGAAGAACCCAAAATAAATTCTCACAGCAATACCACATAGGTGTATGTTATTTGTTGTTTGCACCCGTAGTACAACCAAGAAATAATAGTGCACATTTTAAATACACACTGACACTGATACCAATATAAAAAAAAAAAATACAAAAAAATACTGACCCTGACCTTTGACCCAAACACTAACCCTGGCACTGACCTACATCAAACCTTGATCTAGGTATTTTTTAAAAAAAATATACATTTATTTTATTTATTATTATTTATTTAATAATTTTTACACATACTTTTTTTTTTCTATCTCTGCAAGGAAAGAGAAAGATACAATGGGGTTCTTTACTAAAGGAAAATCCTCTTTGCACTGTAAGTGCACTTGAAAGTAAAGTCGCTGTAGATCCGAGGGGGGGGCATGCAAGGAAAATAAAAAACAGCATTTTGCACATGATTGGATGATAAAATCAGCAGAGCTTCCACTCATTTCAGATCTACCCCTTAAATTGAAAGCGACTGCACTTCCAAGTGCATTTTCAGTGCACTTTCAAGTGCACTTGCAGTGCAAAATGGATTTGCCTTTTGTAAAACCCCCAATGTATCTTTCCCACTCATTCAGGGAGACAGAAAACACGCTGGCGGGATTCACAGTGACTGATCACTGTGATAGCCAATCAGAGGCTATCACAGCGATCAGGTGACCCAGAATCTCGAGTTCCAGGTCCTGATCGTTAGTATGGGGCCTGGGGCTCACGGTAAGACCTCGGTCTCTGTGCTGGGCACTCCCAGCACAAAGGGAGAAATGCAAATATGCGGCCCCATGAAAAAAAGCCCAATCCAGTGGGGCCACATTTTCAATACTCCCAACTCTCTGAGACAGGAATGAGGGACACCTATTAGCAAAAGTATGTTGGCATAGGACACACCCTCTTCCATGCCCCCTTAAAGGAGAATTGTACAACAAAAATGATTGGTTAAACCCACAAGTGTTTTTTTACGACTACTATTTCTTTATACTGGCTTTTTGAATTTACATTGTTTAAAAAGGGAAAAATCTGTGCTAACCGGTGATAATTGATTCAAATCAGTGTGATAATTCTCCCTTAAGGCAAGAAAATTATGTGACACGTAGCGCTCGATAAGTGAATAATTAAACTCACACTGCCTAAAACACAAAAACAAAAATAGCACTCACATACACACTCGTAAGTATATATATAAAGTGCTACAAGTGCAAATATGTGTGTATAAATATCTTACAAGAAATATATATACCTAAAATAATAAATATATACCTATATATGTATATTCAAATATATAGACAGCACTGATTAATCAAATATTCCAGTGAAAAATATATATCAAGTGAAAACAGAGATGATCAAATGTAAAAATTAAAAATACATCAAAATCAGTGAAACAATATATAAATAAAAAATATCAGTCCAAATAGTAAAGTCCACGTGAAAGATGATAACCAGTGTCCAAATAAATTATTTGCTCCTTCACCACACCATCTGTGACCGTGAAACCCCCGTTGTGGATACACTCACCAGCTGATAAGCCTCACACTCACGTGTTTGGCTAATAGAGCTTTATATCTTCTAGATGGGTGCCCACTGTAAATCATCAGACTTGCGAAGCCCATATATCTTGATCCCTTCTCAACAAATCACATGTATATGTACCTTGCGTGGAAAAAATAATAATGGAAGCCTCCAATAGCGTAATACAGTTAAGCACTTTAATCAAATAAGCCAAAACTTAATGCACTCACATGAACAATAAATGAACAAGCCAAAATATAAATCACTCCGCTCCACACTTGAACACTTCAGGTGCCCAAGTATCCTGGGGCATTGGTGGTCACAGCGGACCTTTAAATAGGGAAACGAATGATTCCTTCTCACCCCTCCTCACACATTACGCTTGGTCTCACACAGCTGATCGGTGTCTAATACGGGTGCTTCAAACAATTCCTTTCGTTTTCCTCCATCCAGCGCCACCTCACGCCACCCAGTTCTCAAACTAATCCAAAGCTATGTTCGCCAGATAGCCCCGCCCCGACATGTTTCGTCATCAACAGATTTTTTGATGGGATTGGCTATCTGGCCTGGCGAATCCCCTTTTATCTCTCCCCCACACCTAGTCCGCAATATGTCTTTGGATGTCGCGCATGCGCAGATCGCGTATTCCGCGTCCGCGTAGTTCGCGTGTCTCCATACCACCAATGCCTCAGCATTTACACCGCAGCAGATGATAACAGCAGGTCTCTACCTATCTACCATGGATAAGGCATACAGCGGAACAGTAGTAAGGTCACTCCCATCTCCCACAATGGTGTGTTTAACCCGCCGTATCCACCACTCCATAACGAGTGTCCCAAGCCCCAAACATAATAATGAAAAACTTTCATATAATAAAAATAAAAATAGAAATAAAAAAAATAAAATAAATAAAATAAAAACAAAAATCAAAAAATTTCAAAATACAAATAAAAAATAAAAATAATAATAAAAATTAAAATTAAAATACAAAGAAGATAAGTGCTAATTAACCCTCCTGTTAAATGCTATTAGCATTTAAAATTTCATATAAAGAACGTATAAAAAAAGTATCATATAAAAAATAAATAAAAAATTCATTATTATATATTTATATAGACATCCTATACATTCACTCTGCTAAATAATTTTCTTTTAAAAATCTTTTTAAAACTTCATTCTTTTTAATAAATAAGCAGATTAGTCGTACCTTCATGGCACATCCCTATGGTGACATTCAACCTAACCAACTCTTAAGACACATAATACTGGTAGTCAAAAACAGTCTAAGCCATTGTACACACGATCGGAGATTCCGACGGAATGTGTCTTAATGGACCGTTTTGTCGGATAATCCGACTGTGTGTGGTATGCATCGGACTGTTTCCGTCGGACCCAATTTTCCAACTTGTTGGAAATATTTTCCGACAAACTGGTCCAATCGGACATACTCCGATCATGTGTAGAGAATTTTGATCGGACAAAGTGCCACGCATGCTCAGATCAAATTCCTACATCAAAGCTATTGGCTACTAGCGTGAACGTAGTCCCGTCATAACGAAATAACGTCATCACGTTCTGAACGATCGGATTTTCTGACAACTTGGTCCGACCGTGTGTATGCCCCAGATTTTCTGACACAATCCGTCGGACAAAATCCAACGATTTGGTTGTCGGAATCTCCGACCGTGTGTACAAGGGCTAAAGCAACACAACAGCAGGGGCCATAGCTCTAACACCCCCTAATCAATAAAAGGCGTAGGCCACTCCCCCTGCGTATCCTACTTCAGACATGAAGACCCCCATTCTACCCTCGGTGGACCTCCATGTTGAGTAGGACCACTTATCTGCACGTTGTACAATGGTGGTGGGTAACCCCAAGGAGGGAAGGGGGCTCTTAATACTAAGGAAAGGAAATATCTGCTACCTAGTGCAAGTAGGATTCCGATGATTTACACCTTACCCAAAATTCACAAGAATGCGGTATTACCTCCAGCTCGCCCTATAGGGAATGGTATAGGTTCGGTGACAGCTAGGTTGGGGGAATACTTGGATCGGTTCCTCCAACCGAGTGCTAAAACCACTAAGGCATTTTTGAGAGATACTACGGACCTCTTGAAATCACTTGATGAGGTCACCGTATCCCCTTCAACTGAAATTTATCTGGTAACGGCTGATGTGGCTGCATTATATACCATCATCCAACATCAGGATGCCCTTTTGGCACTGAATTGGGCCATGAGTAGGAGGGAGGACGTCCCACATACTCAGAAGGTGTTTGTGGGTCGGGCATTGGAGTTCTGTATGACCCACAACTACTTCTGGTATGGGGGGAGGTTCAACTCCCAATGTGTTGGCGTGGCAATGGGGGCAAAATATGCTCCCAGCCTTGCCAACCTTTTTATGGCCGAATGGGAGGACAGATTTGTGTTTGCTAATAAATCTCCGCAACTCATCTTCTATCAGAGATTTATTGATGACCTCTTCTTTATATGGGAGGGGACGGAGTTGTCCGTTAAGAATTTTTTGGAACACCTTAACACCAACCCCCACAATATAAAATTAGAATATAATGTAAGTTCCATCTCGGTGAATTTCTTGGATCTTGTAATAGAGAGAAAAGGCAGTAAATTTAACACGACTGTATACTTTAAATCTACTGATTGTAATAGTTTTGTCAATTAATAGTGGGCACCATCCGTCATGGATTAAAAACATCCCAAAGGGACAATTTCTGAGGGTCCGTTGTAATTGTACAGAGGATGCTGATTTTGAAATTCAATCCCAAGTTAGATTTTTACAAAAGGGTTATGAGGAGGGGACTCTGGATAACATCATTAGGGAAACTGCTGATACCCCGAGAGATGTATGCCTTAGGGGGAGATCTAAGGAAATAGAGGATACATGACACCAATGGGGTTTTATATCAAAATACCATCACCAGTATAAGGATGTAGAGCAAATTTTTAAAAAAACACTGGTATATTCTAGGTAGGGACAAACATTTGGGTGAAGTACTGCCCAAACAACCTAAATTTATTTATAGACGGGCACCTAATATTGGGGATAGAGTGGTGAAAAAGATTCTTGACCCCCCAATAAGACAGACCATTTCTAGAGAATTTAAAGGCTTTTTTGCATGTAGGAGGTGCATTTGCTGCAGGACTGTGCGCCAAGTAAATAGAGGGGTCACCTCCATCACTAACAGAGAAGGGGAGACATTTAAAATTTATGAATTTATGACTTGTAACATGACACATGTGGTGCATTTACTGTTGTGCCCTTGTGGGCTGTTCTATGTCAGTCGCACCAAAAGACGGCTCAGGGTACGCATTTCAGAGCACCTAGAGAACATTCGAAAGGGCTTTCAATACCATAGTGTATCGCTTTATTTTAAAGAATGTCACCAGCAGGACCCAAGTCTGCTGCAGTTTTGTGGTATTGACTATGTTCATCCCTCTTGGAGGGGCTCAAATCGCGTGAGGGATCTGTCTCAGAGAGAAACACGATGGATTTTTCTGATGAAGTGCATTTCTCCGAGAGGGATGAACATAGAGTTAGACCTTAACTGCTTTATTAGTAATTTTTGATGGATTGGATTGAGGTAGAATGGGGGTCTTGACATGTCTGAAGTAGGATACGCAGGGGGAGTGGCCTACGCCTTTTATTGATTAGGGGGTGTTAGAGCTATGGCCCCTGCTGTTGTGTTGCTTTAGACTGTTTTTGACTACCAGTATTATGTGTCTTAAGAGTATTGGTTAGGTTGAATGTCACCATAGGGATGTGCCATGAGGGTACGACTAATCTGCTTATTTACTAAAAAGAATGAAGTTATTTAGCAGAGTGAATGTATAGGATGTCTATATAAATATATAATAATGAATTTTTTATTTATTTTTTATATGATAATTTTTTTTATACTTTCTTTATATGAAATTTTAAATGCTAATAGCATTTAACAGGAGGGTTAATTAGCACTTATCATCTTTCTATTTTGATTTTTATTTTAATTATTATTTTTATTTTTTATTTGTATTTTGAAATGTTTTTATTTTTATTTTTGTTTTTATTTATTTTTATTTTTATTTATATTTTTATCTCTATTTTTATTTTTATTATAAGAAAGTTTTTCATTATTATTTTTGGGGCTTATGACACTCGTTATGGAGTGGTGGATACGGTGGGTTAAACACACCATTGTGGGAGATGGGAGTGACCTTACTACTGTTCCGCTGTATGCCTTATCCATGGTAGATAGGTAGAGACCTGCTGTTATCATCTGCTGCGGTGTAAACGCTGAGGCATTGGTGGTATGGGGACATGCGAACTGCGCATGCGTGGACGCGGAATACACGATCTGCGCATACGCGATATCCAAAGACATATTGCGAACTAGGTGTGGAGGAGAGATAAAAGGGGATTCTCCAGGCCAGATAGCCAATCCCATGAAGAAGTCTGTTGATGACGAAACATGACGGGGAGTGGCTATCTGGTGAACATAGCTTTGGATTAGTTTGAGAACTGGGTGGCGTGAGGTGGTGCTGGATGGAGGAAAATGAAAGGAATTGTTTGACGCACCCGTATTAGACACCAATCAGCTGTGTGAGACCAAGCGTAATGTGTGAGGAGGGGTGAGAAGGAATCATTCGTTTCCCTATTTAAAAGGCCCGCCGTGACCACCAATGCCCCAGGATACTTGGGCACCTGAAGTGTTCAAGTGTGGAGCGGAGTGATTTATATTTTGGCTTGTTCATTTATTGTTCATGTGAGTGCATTACGTTTTAGTTTATTTGATTAAAGTGCTTAACTGTACTACGCTATTGGAGGCTTCCATTATTATTTTTCCCGCAAGGTACATATAAATGTGATTTGTTGAGAAGGGATCAAGATATATGGGCTTTGCAAGTCTGATGATTTACAGTGGGCACCCATCAAGAGGATATAAAGCTCTATTAGCCAAATACGTGAGGAGTGTGAGGCTTATCAGCTGGTGAGTGTATCCACAACAGGGGTTTCACGGTCACAGATGTAGTGAAGGAGCAAATAATTTATTTGGACACTGGTTATCACCTTTCATGTGGACTTTACAATTTGGATCCTATTTATTTGGACTGATATTTTTTATTTATATATTGTTTCACTGATTTTGATGTATTTTTAATTTTTACATTTGATCATCTCTGTTTTCACTTGATATATATTTTTCACGATTTATTTTCACTGGAATATTTGATTAATCAGTGCTGTCTATATATTTGAGTATACATATATAGGTATATATTTATTATTTTAGGTATATATATTTCTTGTAAGATATTTATACACACATATTTGCACTTGTAGCACTTTATATATATACTTACGGGTGTGTATGTGAGTGCTATTTTTGTTTTTGTGTTTTAGGCAGTGTGAGTTTAATTATTCACTTATCGAGCGCTACGTGTCACATAATTTTCTTGCCTTAAGGGAGAATTATCACACTGATTTGATATAATTTCTGTATAATTAGCATATATTTGGTATATAGGTGGTTATAGGTGGTGATTGATTTTAGTGCAGTGGTGATGTGCACTTTGGAGGGAATGTGAGTAAGTGCATCGATTTTTTCTGGTGATAATTGATTAATGAGGTACAAATTACCTCAAATAAATGTGCATCAATGTACAAAGGTATGTGAAAAAAAATGATATGGAATATATAAACTCCACCTGAAAAAACACTCAAAGGTGATAAAACATTACCAGGTGCTGCAACTAAAAAAACCTGAATATAGGGTTAAGTGTAAGTGAAAAAGAGCTTCAATTGCGTGACCTACGTGTGGTTTAGTGAGATAATATAAATAAATCATCAAAAAATCAATAATTTACCAGCAGCTGTACCTGGTACTTTTTTGATATTTCTACCTGATGTAATCATTTTTGGAAATAAAAGAATTTTGTGCAGCAATCCGCATCGTTGTTTCTACATATTTGTCCATGGTAAGGACTAGATTGCTTGTACTTTTAAGGATCATTCAGTGCATCTTACCTCTACAATTGCGATTATATATATATATATATATATATATATATATATATATATAGAGAGAGAGAGAGAGAGAGAGAGAGAGAGAGAGAGAGAGAGAGAGAGAGAGAGAGAGAGAGAGAGAGATTACTATTTTGGGCCAGTTTTCTTTTAATAATACAAACAAAATCAGGAAATAGCCTTACCATTTACCGCCAAAGAAAGCCTAAATTGTCTTGAAAAAAGCTACCGTTAAGTACAATCCACCTGGATGCACAAAGTATTTGTGATGATATGTATGGTTTTAGTAACGTATGTCAAAGTTGCAAAATTGTGCTTAGGCATTTACATTTTTTTACCCTTAGGTGCTAACAGTCAATTTCTATGTGCAAGATGAAGCAAATTATTAAATAGCGATGTGCCCTGAATGACGAAACAAAAGTTATAGTACTCTTTTTTTTTTAGCTTCATTTGATTAAATTATAGCTTAATCAACTGTTGAAAATTGAGGTTCTCCTCTATCTATGTATCTGAATTGGGTTCGCTATAGAATCACTTACCTGATCATCTCCTGTATAGATTCTGACTTTGTTCCTGTTTCTGATAATGTTTTCAATGTCACTTGAAAAGAATGTTGGTTACAGTCTGTATATAGGAAATGTCCAATGCACCACATTGTCATTATAAATCCTGATAGAAGAATCCATTGTAAAAAGGATAAAACCTGCATAATTTTCCAAATAGATTTTGATTGTTCGTCAACAGAGAGATGCTTATTGTAGAAGCGGACGTGTAGAGATAAAGAAACAGGTGACCTCATGTTCAATCTGCAATCAGTAAATAATGTTAACATGACCACGCCTCAGGCATATTAAGTGGAATGCAAGCAGTGCTTTGGATGTTCTTTTGTAGTTTATATGAAGTTTATTTTTGTCAGAATGGAATGCACAGAGCAATACAATGGAAGTCTGGGCTTGCCTAACAGCTTCACTTAAAGTTCACCTGAGCTCAGAGCAGTGGTGGCTGGTTCCAGTCAGCCATGCAACCGACCACAGGGTTTCCGCATCACTGCAGTGTGAATCAAGCCTTAGGACTCCCAATTGTGCCTAATCAGTATCATAAAGACTTATCTTGAATTCCTCCAGAATAATTGGTAGTGCTCATCGTTTGTGTTTTACACTGTATCCTATAGAACTCCTAGAAATTCCTGTTTATTATTTATTATAGGTACTTATATGAAGCCATCAATTTACGCAACGCTTTACATAGTACAGTATATTCACAATGGTCTCTGCCCTCAAGGAGCTTACAATCTAATGTCCCTAAGCCTTGGTTCACATTGGGGGGATTTGACATGTCAAATTGCATGCCAAATCGGCAGCAATGGCACCGTCCCAATTGGTGCGGCGCCACAGCGATTTACAAAAGTCGTTTCTGTATTCATTTTGGCAATTTTGGGGTGCGAATTCTATTAGCATCTGTGCAGAAACCAGCACAGATGTCTCTGAAATCGTCCCTAAAATCGGGACTGACATGCTCCCCTCCCCCCGCCAGAACACTCTGATCAGCACTCTCTGCCATTGGCTGAGAGCTCGGATTGGGAGTCAGTCAGCTGCTGGTTTTTGAGCATGCACGTCCGACAGAAGCCGGGCTTCTAGAGAAAAAAAAAGGAGGGTTTGGGACTTTGTATGAAGCATGCAACTCAAAAAGCGACATGGCCAAATTGTGCCTGGTGAATGTGTAAATTGTTATATCCAAACACGCTAGGGCATAGCATAATACAAACAAAAATTAAATTCATAGGTAAAATTTATTTTGTGTATAAATAACACAAAGGGGATTATTTACGAAAGGCAACTCCACTTTGCACTACAAAACTACCCTCAAATGCACTTAGAAGTGCAGTCTCTGTAAATCTGAGGGGGACATGCAAGGAAAATAAAAAAATAGCATTTTAGTTTGCACATGTTTGGATGATAAAATCAGCAGAGCTTCCCCTCATTTCAGATCTACCCCTCAGATTTACAGCAACTGCACTTCCAAGTGCACTTGCAGTGCAAAGTGGATTTGCCTTTCGTAAATAACCCCCATAGTAATATAGTAGCAAAATAGCACGTTTGTTCAAATCATTAACATTATAAAAAAACAGACTCTTGGATTCATGTTCATACACTATATAACCAAACCATAATACGTTGGGTACAATCCAACAAAACATCAATATCATTCGATCAATAAAATTGACATTAATGAGATGTAAATACACGTAAACACATTGGTATCTATATAGCTCAACGCATTTTAAGGATAACTTCCAATCTTCAGGAGCAGATGTGGGATGGGTGTCTATAAGATATTATAAAATGAATGGGTCTATCCACAAGAGAGGAAGGGGAGGAAAAAAGGTGGAAAAATATGTCACCCACCAGTACTTACGGATGGACTATGGATCTGAATGATAGCATCAAGCGCTGAAGACTGGCTGGGAGGGTCATCGGTACCAGGAGCTGAGGTGGTACACACCATGGCATGAAGATGGAAACCAACAGGAAGCATTTATCCCTGGGGAGTGATCCCCCATAGAAATACAAAGGTGATGTGTAAGGTGATGCCAACAATAATCATAAGTAAATTTGCATTCTGTATTGATAAACTTGGAACATTCAGCCTGCTCATACAAAGTTCAGATCTTGGGCGGTTCCTGCTGAACCAGCCGAGATTCAAACCACCTATGGCTGACCTTAGAACACAAATCTCATCCAGTTCCCCTTCCCCTCCCCTCTCTCACCCAACAAAAAAGAGAAGAAAAAAAACCCAACAGAAATATTAAAATTTCATTGTACTTCTCCCCCCTGTGCACACTTATACTAACACCCCTTCAAAAATCCTTCTTTCCTCTTCTCACTCTTTCTATCCACCCATCAACCCCACATATGTTTCTGTTTTTTAAAACTTAAACCAACTTTCCCACATCTTTGAGAAAGTTTCCACTGAATCCTCACTTAAGTGGTATAGCTATTCCATGGTACAGATATATTCCACCCTCCTTAGCCAATCACCCATGTAAACTTTTGCAAACCCCAGAATTTTGGCATAAGTCCTTTGGCTGCATTCAGTAAATGGGGAATGCATGATTTTCTATACTGTCCTATTGAACTCGGTGTACCTTGGAGCAAACACATGCATGGTTCCCTAGGTATTTCAGTGCCAGAAAGTTCTTGTACCATTCTAGATATCCCCTTCCAGAATTCTTGTATTTTTATACTCTCTGACCAAATGTAAAATGTAGTCCTGCTTTCATTACACCCCTGCCATAATTGGGATCTTTCCCACTTGATATTTATGCTCTCTAACTGGTGTAATATACCATCTTGCCAAGCGTTTAAAATTAATCTTTACAGTATGGGGGTCATTTACTATAGTGCCAGGAAGTACTGGGCACTATTGAAAAAGATAGCGCACATTTTAGCCAAGTAAAAGTTTTAGCCCTTGTACATACGGTTGGAGATTCCGACGGAATGTGTCCTATCGGACTGTTTTGTCGGATATTCCGACTGTGTGTGGTCTCAATCGGACTGTTTCCGTCGGAAATATCCGACGGACCAACTTTTCCAACTTGCTGGTAAAATTTTGTTTTGTCACTTGTCAGTGAACACGAATTATTATTAAGCATAAGCACAGCAGCAGAACAATGGTGAAGCAAGCTACAGTTCAACTTAGTTTTTTCCTAATAATCTGCTGCTATTGTGTTAGTGTGAGAACCTTAGGCCGCGGGGACTGTTCGGCCAACTTTGTCCGCTGAACAGTGTTTCGGCGGACAGTCCGCCCGTGTGTGGGCGTTCAGCGGACAGTTTCAGCGAACAGTCCGCTGAACAAGGTTTTTCGGAATTTCCGAAAAACTGTCCGCTGAAACCTTGTTTCAGCGAACAGTTCCCTCGTGTGTAGGCTTGTTCGACAAACTAAGTTCCGCGCATGCTCAGAAAGGATTTACACGCCGAAAGTTATAATGCAGTGTATAGGACGTCGTATTTTTCGTCCCGTCGTACGTGCCGTTCACGTCATCGCGCACGGTTTCAGCAAACTGTTCGTACGTCGTGTGTGGCCATGTCCGTCCATGCTAATTTTGAGCGGACTGTTTGCCGAAACTGTTTGACGGACAAAGTTGGCCGAACAGTCCCCGCGTGTGTACGCGGCCTTATAGTGATACTAGTGTTGCTGCTAGTGTTGTTGTGATAGCCTCAGAAGCTGCCTGTGTTGTGGGGAGGATTTATTATTATAGAATCTTGTTACCTGTCTGATCAGTGATCGTTGTCACCAGTCCACCAGTTTCTGTTTGAACGAGTATATAATATATATATAAACAAACAAACGGGAAGAAAAATGAAATAAAATGCGCCACTCAATTCCTCCCACCTCAGCGCTACAGCACTACAAGTTCAAGAATCGCACTCAACAAATCAAAATTGTTGGTTTGCACCTAAAATAGCAGCTACTTCAAAGACAATGTCTTAGTAAAAACATACAAATGATTATAAAACTTTTGCAACTCATTAAAAGGCAATCACATTTCAATAATCCAAGCAGCGCTACAGTCAACATCACTTACTGACATAGATATACATAATTAAACTGTATACATTCACATATACTCAGAATGAATATTCACATTCACATTCACATATACTCAGCTGAAGTTCTGCACAGACTAAGGAACATCAACACCACATTGCCATCTTCCATACAAAAAAATACTTCAAAGAGAACAACTATTAAAAACCGGACGACAACCAGCTCCCAACCACAGGAAGACATCTACTCGACCACTACAATTAGATTGCGCCTTGATTAACGCCAGGTCTGCAGTCAAACATAGACTGGAAGTACACGACTTCATCATCGAGAACAATGTAGACTGCCTCTTCATCACCGAAAGCTGGTTAACCTCTGACTGCAACACCATCCTCACCGAATTGGTGCCGGAAAACTACAGGATCCTAACCGAACACCGGATAGGGAAAAAAGGAGGAGGCCTAGCAGTGATCTTTAAAGGTCACCTTGATCTCACTAAACCATCATCTCAGAACCCAGTGTCTTTTATGGAAACCCTGACGCTACATTTTCAACCAACACCCCATGACACCACTCATATTCTACTGTGTTACAGACCACCGGGACCAAAGTCCAATCTTCTTTCACCCCTCACGGAATCCTTTGCAATGCACACCCTAAAATTCAAAAATTTCCTGGCACTCAGAGATTTCAACCTTTGGGCAAACGAGCCTAAAGACCCCATCGCGACTGCCTGCATCAATCAACTAGAAGAACTGGGTCTACAGCAACTGATAAAGACTCCCACGCATGGGTCAGGACACACCCTGGACCTCATTTTCAAAAAGAACATCGACGTCAACATACTCGACAACATAACTCTGCCATGGACGGATCACCACGGCATCAAATTCAAAATCGCTACCAACATCACCAACGCAAAACGGAAACCTGTAACAACGCACTGGACCAGATCGCATAAAAAACTGTACTCCGAAGCCTTCAAAACCACTCTGTCCAAAAAAATATCTACAATAACCTTAAACCACTCTACGGAGGAAACACTCAATTCCCTGAACAAGGCATTACTGCAATCAGCAGACTCGGTAGCACCAAAACGCAGGGCTCTCATCAGGAAGAAAAATGCTGGATGGTTTAATAGCTCCCTCTCCGTACTAAAGCAAGAACGCAGAAGAGCGGAAAGAACATGGAGAAGAAATCCCACCGAGGAAAACCTATTTAACTACAAAGGTCTGACAGAGAATTATCGGAAAGCAATCTTCAAAGCCAAAAAGGACCACTTCTCATATACAATCTCAACGGCCACAAACCAACCACGGGAACTGTTTAAACTGGTTAATCAATCAATGAATCCGGTGTGCCTAGAACCCCCAGAAAGCGAATCCCAGGATTACTGTGACAAACTGTCGGATTTTTTCATTGATAAAGTCAAAACCATCAGGGAAACAATTTGTCAGAAGAAAACATCCAACCTCAGCCAGCAAATACATAAAGAGGATGTCCGCACCAACATACCGCAACCGCCAAAATTTTCACTATCCCCAATTACCGTAGACACCGCAAAAAACATCATTAATAAACTGCGTGACAGTACCTCACCTATTGACATCATCCCCACAAAACTACTGAAAGAATGCTCCGACATCGTGGCTCCAACCATAACCCACCTCATAAACCGATCATTCCACGAAGGGATTGTTCCCAGCATCCTCAAACAAGGCATTGTCAAACCTCTACTCAAGAAACCAAACCTGGACCCTCAGGATCCAAACAACCGTAGGCCGATTACAAGCCTCAACACCATTTCTAAGATCATGGAGAAAGCTGTAGTACATCAGCTACAACTTCACCTGGATACTCACAAACTCCTGGACCCGCTGCAATCAGGCTTCCGCCCGGGTCATGGAACAGAAACAGCTCTCCTCAAGATTTGGGATGACGCCCTCGAAGCAGCAGATGACGGAGAGCCGTGTCTCCTCGTACTGCTAGACCTAAGTGCAGCGTTTGATACAGTAGATCACAATACTCTACTCGTCCGCCTCACAGAAGTAGCCGCAGGGCCGGATTAACATAGGGGCGTTTGGAGCTGAAGCTCCAGGCCCCCATCATATTATAGGCCCAAACACTTAAGTACATACAAAAAAGCCAATCACCACGGCCCGGCCGTCGGCCGCCGGCCGCTATATATCTTCATTGCCAGGCAGCTGCATTATTAATTATAGGCCCACAGATATATGACAGACATTTCAGCCAGCTAATGTAATTGCAGCGCCGCCGCCAGCGCGGCCGGTTGATATAATTTTGCAGTTGCAGACACTGCGGTGCGCCGCCGAGGCTGAGCGTGCTCAGCTGCTCGGCAGCATCCGGCTGTAGGCGGAGCTTGACGTCCCGGCTGGCGTGACGTCATCCGGAGGCCTTCCCCAGCGTCCCGAGGCTTGCCTGGAAAAGGTGGACTGGACGGACACTTCTGTGCGGGCGCCGGGCGGTACTGTGAGCGGCGAGGCGAGCCACAATAATATCTTCATTAAGAACAGCCCGGACAGCACAATTAAGTTAAAGTAAGCCACGGGGCTAGACTCAGGCTGAAGTGGTTAACTTACATGGGGGGGGGGGGGCGGAGTCTATTAACTGCAACTCCATAGTGACTGTGCAAGTGTGCAGGCATTCCATCCGTGCCTATTTAGTGCATCTCATCAGTGCCAGTGCTCTCTATTAGTGCCACCTATCAGTACCACCAGTGCCCTCTATCAGTGCCACCTATCAGTGCCAGTGTCCTCTATCAGTGCCACCAATCAGTACCAGTGTCCTCTATCAGTGCCACCAATCAGTGCCAGTGTCCTCTATAAGTGCCACCAATCAGTGCCAGTGTCCTCTATCAGTGCCACCTCTCAGTGCCAGTGTCCTCTATCAGTACCACCAATCAGTACCAGTGCCCTCTATCAGTGCCACCTATCAGTGCCAGTGTCCTCTATCAGTGCCACCAATCAGTACCAGTGCCCTCTATCAGTGCCACCTATCAGTGCCAGTGTCCTCTATCAGTGCCACCAATCAGTGCCAGTGTCCTCTATCAGTGCCACCAATCAGTGCCAGTGTCCTCTATCAGTGCCACCAATCAGTACCAGTGCCACCTATCAGTGCCAGTGTCCTCTATCAGTGCCACCTATCAGTGCCAGTGTCCTCTATCAGTGCCACCTATCAGTGCCAGTGTCCTCTATCAGTGCCACCAATCAGTACCAGTGCCCTCTATCAGTGCCACCTATCAGTGCCAGTGTCCTCTATCAGTGCCACCAATCAGTGCCAGTGTCCTCTATCAGTGCCACCAATCAGTACCAGTGCCACCTATCAGTGCCAGTGTCCTCTATCAGTGCCACCTATCAGTGCTAGTGCCCTCTATCAGTGCCACCTATCAGTACAGCTCATCAGTGCCATCCAATCAATGCCAGTGCCCCCTATCAGTGCAGCTCATCAGTGCCACCTATTAGTGCCTCCTATCAGTGCTGCCTATCAATGCAG
The DNA here is from genome assembly GCF_037356315.1 of Lithobates pipiens. Lineage (NCBI taxonomy): Eukaryota > Metazoa > Chordata > Amphibia > Anura > Ranidae > Lithobates > Lithobates pipiens. Next base: position 177,292,121 of record NW_027507789.1, read on the forward strand.
CTCATCAGTGCCATCCAATCAATGCTAGTGCCACCTATCAGTGTAGCTCATCAGTGCCACCTATCAGTGCCCATTATTGCAGCTCAGCAGTGCCAGTGCCACCTATCAGTGCAGCTGATCAGCGCCGCCTATCAGTGCCACCTTGTCAGTCCCCATAAGTCCTGCTTGTCAGTGCCGCCTATCAGAGCCCATCAGTGCCCATTAGTGCAGCTCATCACTGCAACTTATCATTGACTATCAGTGCCGCCTATCAAAGCCCTGTCAGTGCCTATTAGTGCATTTAATCAGTGCCCATTACTGCAGTTCATCAGTGCCACCTATCATTGACCATCAGTGCTGCCTATCACTGCAGATCATCAGTGCCACCTATCAGTGTCAGTGTCACACATCAGTGCTGCCTATAAGTGCCCATCAGTGCCGCATAATAGTGCTGTCTCACCAGTGGCACCTTATCAGTGCCCATTAGTCCAGCTCATCAGTGCCACCTATCATTGACCATCAGTGCCACCTATCAGAGCCCTATCGGTGCTGCCCATCAGTGCAGTTTATCAGTGCCACCAATCATTGACTATCACTGCCACCTATCATTGACCATCAGTGCTGCCTGTCAGTGCAAATCATCACTGCCACCTATCATTTACCATCAGTGCTGCCTATCAGTGCAGATTATCAGTGCCACCTATCAGTGTCAGTGCCACCCATAAGTGCCCATCATTGCCGCATAATAGTGCTGCCTCACCAGTGCCACTTTATCAGTGCCCATAAGTGCTATCTGTCAGTGACCCCTATCAGAGCCCATCAGTGCCCATTAGTGCAGCTCATCAGTGCCCACCAGTGCTGCCTATCAGTGCAAGTTTTCATTGCCCATCATTGCTGCCTATCAGTGCAGCTCATCATAGCCAATCGCTGAAGATCTGCATATCAGTGCAGATTATCAGTGCCCCATATCAGTACAGCCTCATCAGCACCCCCTTATCAATGCCCATCAGTGCTGCCTCATTTATGGCCATCAGTAAAGAATAAAAATTACTTATGGAAAAATATTATCACAAACTAAGAAAAACATTTTTTTTTAAACGTGTCTTTTTTTCACGTTTAGCAAAAAATAAAAGCCCTAGTGGTGTTTAAATACCACCAAAAAAAGGTCTATTTGTGTAAAAAAATGACAAAAATCAAAACACATTAAATATTTAATTTGTTTTAACAAAAAATGTTTGCGTCTTCATTTTATTTATTTCCATAAAAAGGCCCACCAAAATCCTCAGCCCCAGGCCCATGTTGTTCTTAATCTGGCCCTGAGTAGCCGGAGTCCAAGACATAGATCTCCATTGGTTCGCGTCCTTCCTAGGAAATCGGTCACAGACAGTGAAACTAGGACAATTCCTCTCCGAAACTCGGGCAGTCACCTGCGGAGTCCCTCAAGGCTCTCCGTTGTCACCCGTTCTCTTCAACATTTACATTCGCCCACTCCTTCAAATCATCAGATGCTCAGATCTCTGCTTCCACTCTTACGCTGACGACACGCAACTTTATTTCCGGATCAATGGAAAAAAAGATCACCAACAACAACTTGAAAACTGCCTCAAATCAATAGAGGACTGGATGACCACCAACTCCCTCCAGCTGAACCAATCAAAGACAGAGCTTCTTATCTTACACCCAAATCATAAGCCTGCAACCAAAACCTCCTGGTCTCCACCAACCGTCTTTGGGCAGACTATCTCCCCAAAGACCAAAGCGAAGAGTCTCGGGGTTATTTTAGACGCACAAATGTCAATGGATGCGCAAATAGGATCTGTAGTCAGTCGATCTCACCATCTACTGCGCATGCTTCGCAGACTCATCCCTTTTATCCCAAAGAATGACAAAGCAGTGGTAGTTGGAACAATCATTAATTCAGGACTGGACTACGCAAACTCGCTTTACATAGGATTACAACAATATCAACTTGCGCGATTACAACTGATCCAAAACACGGCGGCAAGGCTGATAACAGGAAAAAAACCCTGGGAATCCATTTCTCCTTCACTGAGGAGCTTACATTGGCTAACCGTAAAAAATCGGATCACGTTCAAGACCCTTTGCCTCACCCACAAATGCGTGCATAGAGAAGCTCCGCAATACCTAATGGAGAAAATAATGCATTACACACCAAACCGCAGTCTTCGATCAGCCAACAAAAACCTCCTCCTCGTGCCCAAAGCCCGGTATAAATCCAAGGGTGATCGGAGATTCGCTGTCCAAGGGCCTCGGCTATGGAATGCTCTACCAATCAACATCCGCCTGGAAGAAAATCACCTGGCTTTTAGGAAAAAACTCAAGACCTTCCTCTTTTAGCAGATGATCAAAGCTCGCCACAGCGCCTAGAGGCGATTCAGTTCGCATTGTGCGCTATATAAGTATTTCATTCATTCATTCATTCAGAATAGATTTTTTTATACTGAATACAAGTGTGCTGAAAGGTAGACCGAGTCCATAAGAAGACTATATAAGGTGAGTTTTGTGGGTAATAGTAGGTAATAAGTGCACTTCACATCAAAATCCTCCACACGGTGCTCCACACGTCCCCCTAGGGGGTTAAACTCACCAGACAGAAGAGTTTAACCACTTGCAGACCGGACCATTTTGCTGGTCAAAGACCAGACCACTTTTTGCGATTCGGCACTGCGTCGCTTTAACTGACAATTGTGCGGTCGTGCGACGTGGCTCCCAAACAAAATTGACGTCCTTTTTTTTCCCACAAATAGACCTTTCTTTTGGTGGTATTTGATCACCCCTGCGGTTTTGCGCTATAAACAAAAATAGAGCGACAATTTTGAAAAAAACGCATTATTTTTTACTTTTTGTTATAATAAATATCCCCCAAAAATATATAAAAAAACATTTTTTTCCCTCAGTTTAGGCCGATATGTATTCTTCTACATATTTTTGGTAAAAAAAATCGCAATAAGCGATTGATTGGTTTGCGCAAAAGTTATAGCGTTTACAAAATAGGGATAGTTTTATAGCATTTTTATTAATAATTTTTTATTATTTTTTTTTACTAGTAATGGCGGCGATCAGCGATTTTTATTGTGACTGCGACATTGTGGGGGACCCATCGGACATTTTTGACACATTTTTGGGACCATTGTCATTTATACAGTAATCACTGCTATATAAATGCAGTGATTCCTGTGTAAATGACACTGGCAGTGAAAGGGTTAACCAGTGGGTGGCAGTGTAGGGGTTAAGTGTTCCTAGGGGTGTGTTACTAACTGTGGGGGGTTGGGCTTTCATTTAGTGAACACTGATCTCTGCTGCAATCACATGGAGCAGAGATCAGCGTCACTAGTTGCTAGGCAGAATGGAGAAATGTTGTTTACACAGCATTTCCTCCATTCGGGCGCTCCGTGAGACGATCGCGGGGATGCCCGCGGCGATCGAGTCCGCGGGTCCCGCGACCGGACTCACGGGGGTCCCGAGCAGCGCGGGAGCGAGCCGCCGGCGGCGCGCTCCCGATGGCAGGGCAGCATTGAATATTGGACGTACCTGTACGTCAATATGCCTGCCCGTGCTATTCTGTCGACGTACATCGTCGTGTGCTGGTTGGGAAGTGGTTAATGAGCCTTACTCCACCACTCAGGTCAGCACCTCCAACACTGGTTCAGATTTCCGTCATCCAGCAAAAGCAGCAGTACATAAAAAGAAAATAAACAGACTCCACATCGAGTAGATCCTCTTGTTTTGTTTTGTTTTGAGTAAAAACAGTTTTTAGCTTAACAAGTGTAGTAAACACTTACAATGCCCATATTTCTTTCAGTAATGTAATGCACGTTTAAAAAAACACGCCAAAAAAGACTACTGGTCCCACAGCCAATTACACAGCCTGATGTCAAATGCAATATAACACAGCCCAATTCCGTTTGTATAGTCTGTTATGGCAGTCCGATTTACCGGCATGTACATGAGTAGCTGAGTCGCTTCTCTGTCTACAGATGGGCTCCTCCAGTTCCTCAGCTGTGTTGTTTGAGACTCAGCGTGTAAAGCGTCACTTACGGTCGCCGCAAAGCCACTCCCTGACCGTTTTCGTCACTCAGACTTTGTCAAAGGGGTGTGGCTTAGCGGCGCGGCATCCTAGAATAAATGGCAGCTTGATCCCACCCTCTGGCTTGAAAATTAGCCAATCACACCTCCCTCTCCGTCTAACCAATAGGCTACCAGACCGGGCGGGGACAGCACCAAACACCAAACACCAGACTGTATGCTGAAATATAATATATATATATATATATACAGAAACACTTGTAGATGGCCCTGGAACGTCCTCCAATGCATCCATGTCACTCTCACAATGGGTTGCCACCATATTCGTTATTATTAGTCACTCACTATCTGACACCTGACACTGTGAGACTTAGACCATTCATTCAACGTGAACGACGGAGATTCGGCAAAGCAACGAAAAACACAAGTTTTTAATAATATTCGACGGAGCATCGAAACTGTACGATGCTGCAATAGTACATTTCCAGAGTGAAATGCTCCGCCTATAGGCTATATAGAGTTTAGCAGCTCTGTCGAATCTTAATTATACATTCAATAGACACCATAAGCCTTCAAAGACAGATTTGACCGTAATTCGTGTGGATTTTCGGACTAATGGAATTTTTGAACAAAATAAATAAAAACGAATTTCGGGAGTAACTAAATAAATTTATTTTTCGGACGAAAACAAAATTCCGAAACTAAATATTTCACTCTGCACATGTCTACTGACCACTAGCCTATTGGACGTAGCACAACCATACATAGAAATTACATTTACTAGTGTTTGATGTTTTTTCTCCCTGAGCTGTCTCCTGCCACTGCCCTCTTCTCCCGCTGATGTGTTCTTCTGGCAGCCGGTTACCCACTGATAAGAAAAGCCGCTCTTCTTCTGTGGCGGTCTTCTGTGGCCATCCAATAATGTCACCCAGAGAGACCGATCCATGGCTGTGTAAGAGACATCCACACAGCGGGTGACAACACAGTGAAGGAAGACCGCCGCAGAAGAAGAGCAGCTTTTTTTTAGTAGCGGGTAACCGGCTGTGCGGAAGAACACAGCGGATGGAGAAGACGTGGTGGCAGGAGAGACAGCTCTGGGAGAATACAGCTTGGGGAGAAGATGGAGGAGGGAGAGACAGCATCTGGAGCTATTTTACAATAAAGGACTTGTCAAAAACCGGCTAATGATTTTTTTACATTTCACTGCTTTTTTTGGTGAACGGGTACGATGTACCCCATACCTATTCACATAGGGGGGGGGCAGGATCTGGGAGCCCCCTTGTTAAATTCTGATAAATCCCCTGCCCGCAGAACGACAACCACCAACCAGGGTTGTCAGGAAGAGGCCCTTGTCTCCATCAACATGGGGACAAGGTGCTTTGGGGCATGTGGCCTTGTACGGCTCAGAAGGGGAATGTGCTCGCTTGTCTCCCCCCCCCCCCCATCCTGACCTCCAGGCTGCATGCTCAGATAAGTGTCTGGTATGGATTTTGGGGGGCCCCACATCAATTTTATTTTACATGTTGGTGTGGGGTTCCCCTTAATGTCCATAGCAGACCCGAAGGGCCTGGTATGTACAGGGGGGGGGGGGGGACCCTACAACATTTTTTTCCTTGAATTTTGGAATTCCATAACATAATATTATTGAATAAGTACATACCATTGCATGCATTTGAAGTGTTAAAATATGGAATAAACCAAACTGATATGCATTGGCTAACTATGCTGCTGAGTACAATGCACACTTTCAGGAGGTGATACTGTCAGTGGGATTTGGTACTCATGGATTGAACCTTTGAGGGCAGCAGGGCATACTGCCATGCTACAGAGCTGAGCACATACCTATGCAGAAAATATATTTACTAATGTTTGATTCTATACAATAATGTTTTGCATTTCAGGCATTAATATTATAGTAACAACCATGCTCAATGCTGATGCTGATGGGGCCCCCTGAAGTCACCCAAAGTAGTGCAGGAACTACTTTTGGGAATCGTTGTGGCGTTGCACCAATTCGGACAGTTCCATTGCTGTCAATAGGCGGCGATTTGGCCTGCAATTTGACATGTCAATTCAGAGCTGGGTGAAGTTGCATAGATATTAGAGCTGCATGATTCTGGCCAAAATGAGAATATAAATTTTTTTTTTGCTTAGAATAAAAAGATCACAATTCTCACAACGTAAAATCTTTTACATTATCCCCAAAAAATTGGGCTAACTCTACTGGTTAGTTTTTTCGTTTTTTTTTTTTATTAATTAAAGTAATTTTTTCCCAAAAAAATGCATTTGAAAGACCGCTGTGCAAATACAGCTGGACATAAAATATTGCAACAACCACATTTTATTTCCTAGGGTTTCTACTAAAAAATATATATAATGTTTGGGGGTTCCGAGTAATTTTCTAGCAAAAAAATATGATTTTAACTTGAAACCAACAAATGTCAGAAAAAGGTTTAGTGTTTAAGTGGTTAAACGTTCCTCCCTTACATAGAAGTGTAAGGCCCCTTTCACACGGGACGGATCCATAATGATCTGCCCCGTGATGATCCGCTTGCTCAGCGGGGATCCCTCCGTTTATCCCCGCTGAGGCGGCGGATGACAGGGCAGTCCCTGCACACTGTGCAGGAACCGCCCTGTCAGCTCTCTGCTCTCCTCTATGGGGGATCGGATAAACACGGACCGCCTGTCAGTGTTCATCCGATTCGCTCTGCAGACGGATAGAAAAATAGGATTTTCCTCCGTCTGCAGAATCGGACCATTGCAGAGACGGACGATATCGGGTGTCTGTGGATGTTCAGCAAACAATTTCAGCAAACAACCCTAGTTGTGCAGGTTGACAACTGCCCAATCTCTTTCCCACATCACCCTTCACAGCAAAAAAAAAAAAAAAACCTGACCTTCTCAGACCTTTATATAAGAGAGGTTGTATTGTTTTTTGGTTTTTTTTTTGGTCTCAGTAAGTGGACAACATCACACATATAATGTCAGTACTTAGTGACTGCCTCCTCCACATCATATGACCAAACAAATTTAATAATCATGCAAATACATCAAAAGACATTCCATTTATCCCTCTTTCAATATCTCCCAGCTTCTTCCTCCCCCATCCCTTTCACATCAAAAAGATAAACAATATACATCCTAGCCAAAAACAAACTCACTGTACCTTCTACAGAGATGAACCTCTTCCTTCCTGCCCATATATTCCTAACATCCCACATTACTTCCTTGTAGACAACAGAAAAGCACCACGCCTGGCTGCATTTTTCTCCAATCTCCACAAACCCAGAACCACCATTTCCTCCCTTAGACCCCTTTCACACCAAGGGCGTTTTGCAGGCGCTATAGCATTAGAAATAGCGCCTGCAATCCGCCCTAAAAAAGCTGCACCCAGGGCTTTCGCACTACAGCTGTGCGCTGGCAGGACGTCAGGGGAAAGTCCTGCCAGCAGCTTCTTTGGAGTGGTGAAGGAGCGGTGTGTTTACCGCTCCTCCACCGCTGCTGCCCATTGAAATCAATGGGGCAGCTCTGTAATATGGCTGGCAAAACGCCGCTATTGCGGAGTATTGCCAGCGGTTTTAACCCTTAGCGGGGGGGGTAAAAGCGCTCCGCTAGCGGCCGAAATCCACCGCAAATCCGTCGGTAAAACGCCGCTAAAAATATCGGCGTTTTACCGTCCACGCTATGGGCGGTGTGGTGTGAAAGGGGTCTTACAAAAACCACCCCTACCATCTCCCTCAGGAACCCTTCAACTTTCCCAGCACTTCTTTAGCAAAGACACAGTTCCAAAACACATGGAACACATCCTCCACAGCCCTCCCTTGGACACAACTTCGATCTTACCAAACCCCTACTTTTCAGAAAACGCATGGTCAGCAGACACCCCATAAAGGTCATCCAGGATATGTCCCTTTGGCTGTTAGTCACTCCTGATGGGTTTACTTCCTCTTTGTTACCCTGCAAAGGCAAAGCATAATGGGCTACTAGTAGCCCATTATGTGTCACTTACCTGACACAGGAGCCAGCGATGTCCCGATTTCCTCGACGGCCGGAAGCATCCATCTTCCTTCCGGTGTCACGGACTCCAGCTCTGTGACTCGCCGGAGTCGCGTGACGTCACTCCCGCGAATGCGCGTGGAGCCGCCAGTCGCGGCATGTCGTTTAATGAAAAAATGGCATGCCATGACCCTTCTAAAGTGTGGATGCGCCAAGTACATCGGCGCATGCGCTGACGAAATCCTCGTACAGGGAATTGTAAATATCTCCTAAACCATGTAGGTTTAGGAGATATTTGCAGCACCTACAGGTAAGCCTTTATCTAGCTTACCTGTAGGTTAAAGTGTAAGGGTTTACAACCAGTTTAATATGTACAGTCTGGAGGAAATCAGGGAAGGGGGGGGGGGGGACATGGCCGAAACCTTTAAATACATACATCAAGGGGGTGAATAGGGTTCAGGAGGGATGTTTTTCAATATGAAACCAAGATCAAGAACATGGGGACATAACCTTAAACTAACTTGAGGAAACGTTCACAACTAATCTTAAAAAGTATTTTTTACTGAAAGGGTAGTTGACGCTTGGAATAAACTTCCAGCAGAAGTAGTGAAGCAGTCAACAGTAAATTGATTCAAACATACTTGGGACAAACATAGATCTATACTCAAAAAAAAAAAGTTAATGAGATAGAAAAATAAATAATAATACAAAACATGTACAAAAAAACAACAAACACACACAAACAACTCGATAGACTACTCATCTTTTTTCAGCTGTCACTTTTCTATGTTACTATGGTACATTATTGGCAGATTGGAAATCAATACACATAAGTAGCTTTTATACTGCAATCCCAAACTCTGAGGGCATTTGAGTGGTCCTGGGTTTCCTTGTGTCTATGGATCTACAGTATCAAGTACAAGAGCTCTTATTGGAAATACTTCACATTGACAACAAATATTTCTGCTTTGATAGTTTTTTTATTTTATTATTGATTTGGCCCACCCTTTGCAGCTATAACACCTTCAACTCTTCTTGGAAGGCTGTCCACAAGGTTTATGGAGTGTGGGAGTGTGGCTATGGGAACGTTTGAGGATTTGTGAGGTCAGGCACTGATGTAGAATGAGAAGGCCTGGTTTGCAGTCTCCACTCTAATTCATCCCAAAGATGTTCTAACAGGCCAGTCAATTTCCACCACCTCAAACTCTCTCATCCATGTCTTAATGGACCTTGCTTTGTGCACTGGTGCGCAGTCATGTTGGAAAAGGAAGGGGTCATCCCTAAACTATTCCCACAAAGTTGGGAGCATGAACTTGTCCAAAACCCAACCCCTGAAAACCCACACCATAATCTCACCTGAGCGAGTTTGGGGTGGACGAACTGGACTGGTCTGCACAGAGTCCTGATCGCAACCTAATAGAACACCTTTGGGATGAATTAGAGTGGAGACTGCAAGCCAGGCCTTCCCATCCAACATCAGTACCTGACCTCACAAATGAGCTTCTGGAAGATGAGCAAACATCCCCCCAGGCACACGCCTAAACCTTGCGGACAGCCTTCCCAGAAGAGTTGAAGCTGTTATAGTCGCAAAGGGTGGGCCAACTCAATTTTGAACCCTACAGACTAAGACTGGGATGCCATTAAAATTCATGTGTGTGTAAAGGCAGGTGTCACAATACTTTTGACAATATAGTGTACATTTCCTTGATGTTAAAATTAGCCAATGCATAAGATGTAGTTTAAACTGTTTTTTTGTGCATTCCCACACACCTACAATCTCTTTCAGTCCAGATGGAGGAGATCAAAAAAAGATACATTTCGTTGGATGTTGAAATTAGCCAACACAATGGTTGTCTCTCACCTGACTTATTCCGTAAACTGATCTATAGAAATATTGTATATACTATACAACTTTATAGCAGCCAACAAATAAATTTAAGTCAAATCATGTGAAAGTTTAATTTAAATATAAACCTAAGACGCACATTTGGAGAAGAATGGGTCCCACACCCAAGGATGAAGCATCTAGGAGAAAGGCATGAGAATGTCAGGACGTATGAGAATAGATGCTGAGAGAAAGGCAGTTTTAAGTTTGTGGAAAGCCTCGACTGCTTCAGGAGGCCAGGTTCTGGTATCGGCACCCTTCGGAGTCAAAGAAGTGACTGGGGACACCAGAGTGGAATATCGACGGATGAACTAGCGATAGAAATGTGAGAACCCCAAAAAGTACTGCATTGATTTTAGACCAGAGGGCTGAGGCCAGTTGGAGATGGCCTGAAATTTGGCTGAATCCATAAGCAGTTCTTTATCTGTGACTATATAACCAATGAAAAGAACTGAGGTTTGCTCAAAGAGGCACTTCTCCAGCTTTGTGTACAGGTGGTGGTTCCAAAGACGTTGAAGAAAAAACTTGCCCACAACCCTGAGCTGTAATTGTGGGGGTCTGCAGCCTTACAAAAAAAATATTTTGGAAGGCCTGGTAATGTTGCCAGAGCATCTGAGAGGTGGTGACCTCACTCACGGATACAAGCTGGAAGCACCTTCGAGAGACAAATGTGATGGCATTGTGACTCCCAATACAACACCTGACCAGGGGTTCCAATCTACATGGGGGCATGTTTTTGCAACCACGAAAGACCAAGAATGATGGGACTGGAAGCCTCAGGAAGGAGATTTCTTCACCACATAGAACCCCGAAATATATTTTTACGGTTGTAGTTCGGAAGCGCAGGGGACCTATGGCCAGGATTGAGCCATCAACTGCAGTTACCAAGAGTGGCATTGCCAAAGGGATGAGAGGAATGCCTAATTCAGCAGATACAATATGAGTTCAGGGCTCAATGGATGGAAACAGGTATGATGAATTGGGTGAAAAACACCTCCTTCTAAGCGACCAAGACCAAAGGGTTTCCTGGGCAAACAGAGAAGGACTTTAATATGGGACCGTTGACCCCTCAGTAAAGGCATAGGCCAAGTTTCAGGCCATGAAATCACTCTTGTGGCGTATCTGTCCTAACTGCATGGGTTCTTCAGGTGTGGGTATAGTTGCAAAGGTGGCTAACCAGATAAGGTTAGAGAATTCAATGTTTTTTAACAATAGTGGACCTTTGAAACCTGAATAACACCTTACTGACCTTACACTTCTATAATTATACATTGACAAAGGAATCTTTTCTTTTTTACTCTATCATGGCAACACAGTATTTAAACATTAACTTGAGGAAATCAATATAACTCATATATCATCACAACTTTTGTTTTGTGCGTCCAGGTGGACGATACCGTGTGTTTTTCAGGACAAATTGGGCTTTTATTTGGTGCATATATCTCTTACTTTTTTATTATTAATATCAAAGAAAAACTGGCCCAAAATAGTAAAAAAATAAAAATAAATAAAAGTATCGCTCTCCTCCATTCACAGAAAAAGAAAACACGGAGGCGGGCTAATCAGTGACTTCATGAGCCAATCAGAGGACAGCATAGCTATCAGGTGACCCGTAATCGAGAGTTCCGGGTCCCAAGGGTTAGTATGGGGCCCGGGGCTCACAGTGGCTATACTGCTTCTCCTATAAAAAGCAATTTTCGTTTGAAGCCAGGCCCCATTCACTTGAACGGGTCATGTTTGTAGGCAGTACTACGTCTCTTGGGGTCTCGTTTTTGCCACAGCAGGTGTACAGCCCTGAGCGGCTGCATTCCCTAGTTTGGCTGAGCAGTCAGGGGAAGTAAAACTGCGGTTACATTAGAATGTTCTAGATCTAGGAGCTAACATTCTGAGGTATATACCAAACTCTGACCTTAACCAACACATGCCTGTTTAAATTTTCTTATAATCAAAGTTTCACTTTAAATATGAATTTTGACCCACATGTTTTAAAACATGGCAGAGAAGCAAGGAATAATATGTAAAACTCAAATATGTCAGATCAGTGACAGGATATGAAACAATCACTGACCTGGAGATTTCTAGATCAGATGTCTAAAGCCCCATACACATGATCAGAAGTTCTACCAGCAAAAGTCGGATGAGACCTTTTGGTCAGATATTGTGACCGTGTGTATGCTCCATCGGAATTTTGCTGTCGAAATTCCAGCCAGCAAAAGATTTTTCGGTCGGAAAAAGTTCAGATCGGAAATTCCGATCATCTGTACAAATTCCAATGTGCAAAATTCCTACGCATGCTCAAAAACAATTTGACGTATGCTCGGAAGCATTGAACTTCATTTTCTCAGCTCGTCGTAGTGTTGTACGTCACCGCGTTCTTGACGGTCGAAAGTTCAGAGAACTTTTGTGCGACTGTTTATGCAAACCAAGCTTGAGCGGAATTCCATCGGACAAAAAACCATCCGCTCGTGTGTACGGGGCATTAGGGCCATGTGTTCATGTGGGCGTGTTCAGGCATTAAAGTGCGTTGCATTAGGGCAGTGTTTTTATTCGAATGTGCTGCCCACCTAACCTCATCTGACCAAAAATCACTCATCTATGCCAATTTTTAGTTCACGTAATTGTTTAGTGCACATAAATACCTTAAATATGTGCTGCACACCAAACAAAATAAGTTTAAAACATTAAAAAAACAGTCTGTATGCAATCTTGAACAATCAAGAAAACCACCATTGTGTATCACTCAGTACTCCAGGTGCAATCATTGGACTGGAATTCGCCATATCAGAATAACAACCTATTTAGGTATAGAACTGAAGGCATTTTTTTTTTCTCTTTTTTAAATTGCAGGAGGGTGATAACTTTTGCTGTTTTTTTTTTTTTTTTTATATATTAGCATCCCATTGGGAAGGAAGTGAGAGGAAATCACTCCAAAGTGGAGAGAATGCCTGGTTGTTATCAAGGACACTAGACTTTATGCCGCGTACACACGACCGGACTTTCTGGCAGAAAAGGTCCGACGGTCTTACCGACAGACTTCACACGTTCCGATGGACTTCTGACCGAACGGACTTGCCCACACACAAACAGACCAAAGACAGTTCGTTTTGAACGTGATGACGTATGACAGGACTAGAATAGGAAGTTCAATAGCTGCCCTTGCTGGTCTGTCGGACCAGCATACAGACGAACGGTTTTCCCGATAGAAATTGATTCTGTCTGACAGATTTGAAGCAGGTCCATCTGAATTTTTGAAGAAAAAAGTCAGATTAAGCCCGCACACGTTTGTAATATCTGACGGAATTATTCCGTCAGACCTTTTCTGCCGGAAAGTTTGGTTGTGTGTATGCGGCATTAGTGTTCCCATTGAAGGATTTCCCTTCTATTCCTGTTCTGGTGACAATTTTGGGATTTCACTTTTGGTGAGAACGCTCACCTGGACAAATAGAGAGAGTGAATCACCCTAACAGGGACAAAGTTATATGTATGTAATGTCCTCCTTGCCAGGGTAGACGATGACATGCTTTGACAGACCAGAGATAGGGCTGGCATTACTCCATGGTGGATCCATGGCTGCAGTAGAGATCACCACAACAATAATGGGTTCCAGTCACTTTAGTCTTTTTTAAGTTTTATTGCTCCAGCTCACAGGGAGAGAGGGTTAAGGTATAGTTCTCCATTAGCAACAGGGTTCCAGACTCCACCACACTCCTGATCTCACAGTGGAAGACCTTCATGCAATCACAAACTGCACAGTCTGTAGGACTCCACAGCCAAACATTGAGTATTTTTGGGCACCTTCCTCAATTTGAATGAGAGACAGGATTCTCTGAGGGCAGACACTGATCCACCTCCAGAAGGATTTCCATACTCTGGCTCTTGCACCTTTAATGCTACACCCTCAACTATGCAGGGCAGCTTGAGGAATTCTGTGTTATATAGGTCCCAAGCTTACACAACACAAACTTTTGCACATCCAGAGGCCACAGCTCGTAAAGCACCCTGGGGGGGTTGGAGAGAGAGTTCACCAGGCCACTCTCCAACTATTTATAGCCTCCCTCAGAATGCACCACCTCCTAGTGGTTGCCAGAGAAGACATAAATATTCAATAGCACAAGATTGTCACTGCTCCTATTACTAGTGCCCTGAAAGCCAGTGACACCCTAATGCCGCGTACACACGACCAGATTTCGACAGACTTGGTCCGGCGGACAACCCGACAGACTTTGCAGCTGAGGTCCACCGGACTTTCAAACGAACAGACTTGGCCACACAGGATCACTCCAAAAGTCCGACGGATTCAAACGTGATGATGTAGAATAAGGAAGTTCGTAGCCAGTAGCTGCTCTAGCGTTGGTTTTAGTCCGTCGGACTAGCACACAGACAACCGAATTGTCTGCTAGAAAGCCGAGTCCGGTGGACAGATTTGAAGCAAGTTTTCTAGGTCTGCCGGACTTTGGGGAAGAAAAAGTCCTCTGCAGCCCACACACAATTGAATTGTCCGTCGGATTGAGTCTGCCGGGCCAAGTCCGCCAAAAAGTCCGGTCGTGTGTATGCAGCATAATACTTACCTGAGCCCCATCTTCCTCCAGTGATGTGCACGAGAGCCTCAGCTGTCCAGGGACTCTCCCTCCTCATTGGCTGAGACAGCAGCAGGGCACCGTTGGCTCCCGCTGATGTCAAAGTCAGTGAGCCAATGAGGAGAGTGGAGGGGTGGGGCAAACCCCAGCTCAGTGTCTGAATGCACACACCAAGCAGTGGCAGTGTGCAGCTTTGGTCAAAGCTGCACAGTTTGCTTTTACCTATAGATGTCCCTTACATGCATAGGCAGATTTTTAGTAAAGGTGAACTAGCTTTTTAACAGCACCCCAAATGTGGTTAGCAGACATACATTTTCTCATGCAAAAAACACGCAGTAAAAACACGCAAGGCTCACTGCCCAAAAAGGTGCAGGAGCTACTTTGGCATGTAGGGTAGCCCATTGAATTGAACTGGCTGCTTCATGCCCTTACACAGGTATGAATGGAGACAAAGATGCCGAACCAGGGAATCATTCATCAAAGCCAGTTCTGGTTTCTGTAGGTTACTACAATCGGCTTTACTTTAGTATAGTGTAGAAATCTCTTATGTAAAAAAATAGATACTTTCACTGCCTCCTAATGAAATGCTAGTTGCCTGGCTGCCAAGTTAACAACATGTCTTTAGCCTTTTTGGAGTCTCTGACCTGGTATGTGCATAGTGACCAGGAGTTCTAACTCACTTCATGGCTTGTCCCATGCTTGGACTGAGATATCGCTACAGAATGCAGTAATGACATTGACAATGAGCAGCGGTTCCCAACCTCAGTCCTCAAGTACCCCCAGCAGGTCACGGTTTTAGTATTTGCTTCACCTTGCACAGTCCTCTTTTACACCAATGCGATTTGACAGTTCCAAATTGCATGACAAGTTGCACCCTATTGCCAGCAATGGAACCGTTCATATCGCTGTAACATGAGTCGCATTATGAAAAAGGTTCCTACACTACTTTTTAAAGCAATTTGCATGGGCTTCTGTTAAATTAAGTTGCAATGAAACAGGCAGTGCAAATCGCACTGAAGTAGCATGATTTTACACTGGTGTGAACCAGGGCTAAATGGAAGTTCCCAAAACACCACCTGTAGAGGGTACTTGAGAAATAAAATGGGGAGACCGTGACATAGAGGAACATGCTCTTTTTCAAAACAAACATTTCATCACTTGAAGATAAATCATCTGTAAAAGTCTACCACCATGGGACGCAGTGAAGCGAAGGCTTAATCCCTTGTTGACAGCTGATTGTTTAAGTTATTGGATTGCAAATGAAACAATGGTAAAAAGCCATCAATACACAGTAAAAGTCCCACATGTAGACAAAATTGTCATTTTCATGACTAGTGCCTGAATTTTGTCCAGTTCTACTGTCAGATAAGGCTGCATTACTAATGCCGTGTACACACGACCGGACTTTGACAGCAAAAGGTCAGATGGAACGAATCCGTTGGACAAGTCGAATGTGCGTGGGCTCCATCGGACCTTTGATGTCCAAAAATCTGATGGACTTTAGAAATAGAACATGTTTAAAGATTTTCCGGCGGAGCCAGTTCCTATGGAGAAATCCGCTTGTCTGTATGCTAGTCTGACAGACGAAAATCAATACTAGGGCAGCTATTGGCTACTGGCTATGACCTTCCTTATTATAGTAATGTCGTATGTCATTACTTTCGGATCCATAGGACTTTGGTGTGATTGTGTGTGGCCAAGTCCGTTCATTCGGAAAGTCCATTGGAACTCCGCCGAAAGTCCATCGGGAAGACCATTGGACCTAGTCTGCCGGAAAGTACGGTCGCGTGTACGGGGTATTAGGCTTGACTGCAAGGCATGTCCACCAACCAGTCCATACAGCCAGGGCCACTGATAGAAATCATGGGGCCCCGTACAGCCTACCTGACGGGGCCCCCTTCAGCTCCACCCCTGGCCCCGCCCATGGTCCCTCCTTCAGCCCCGCCCTGTCCCAGCCCCTCCCCAGACCCCGCCTTGAAACAAAGTGCAGGCTTGTCTACAAGTGATAGGCATGGCTGGCACTGTCTGCAGCACATTACCGCATTGGCGGCATGGGTGGCACTGTCTGCAGTACATTACAGCATTGGCGGCACTGTCTGTAGCACATTACGGCATTGTCGGCATGGGTGACACTGTCTGTAGCACAATACGGCATTGGCGGCACAGGTGGCACTGTCTCTGCAGGCAGCACATGCGTTATGGGCCATAAAGCATGTGCTACCGGCAGACAGTGCCGCCAATGCTGTAACGTGCTGCAAACAGTGCCAGCCGTGACACTAATGGCATAACGCATGTGCTACTTGCTGACAGTGCACCCATGCCGCCAATGACATATTGTGCTGCAGACAGTGCCACCCATGCCGCCAGTGGCATAATGCCATTGGCAGCATGGATGGCACTGTCTCTGCAGGCATCACATGCGTTATAACATTAGCGTCATGGATGGCACTGTCTGCAGCACAATATGGCATTGGCAGCATGGGTGGCACTGTCTGCAGGCAGCACATGTCTTATGGGCCATAACGCATGTGCTACCTGCGGACAGTGCCACCCATGCCACCAATGCCATATTCTGCTGCAGACAGTGCCACCCATGCTGCTAATACCATAATGTATATACGCTGCTGCATCAGTAGTAGATCTTGAATTCCCCCCAAGCACACCTGTGTCATTTTTAGCTGGGCTCCATGAGGCACTTCTTCCCTGATCCTGCCTGCACTGGAGTGTCCAACTGTCCACAAATGATTCCATTCAGATGCGATCATGATGCCAGTTACTTATTTTTTGTGTTCTGCCAGTCTGCCACCGCCGCTCGCCTCACTGGCACTTCTCGCAAGAGGAGGGGGAGGAATCAATCCACGGCGCCAAGGGGGATGGCACGATAGAGAACGCACTGGCTGGGACTTGAGCCACAGCCAGCATGAAGAGCAGGTGCAGAAGAGGTATTCTTCCGCACCCGAAATAGAGGAAATAGTCCCTCCCCTGCCGCCACCTAGTCTGCAGATAGCTATCTGCACAAAAAAATAAAAAAACTTAAAAATAACCAGGGGGGGGGGGTCTGGGGGCTATTTGATTGGTAGTTGAGCCGGATCAGCCATGGCTGGAGGATTTTTTTTTTTTTATATTATTTATCTGCTCAGCTTGCCCGGGCCCCCCTGCTGGCCGGGCCCGGTACAACATGGCCAGTCGTACTGGCCTATCAGCGACCCTGCCTACAGCACACAAACAGGACATATCCCAGAACAATGGCACTTGCAAACAGTAGTTCCCTCCGGACAGAGGGCATGCTGATGCTCTTCCTACGAACACTGCATCGGATTGGAAGCACATATCACACATCCCCTATGGAATAAGACAGCTGTTGACTTTCAAAGAGGTGGTAGCTAAAAACACCCACCAGCAAATCGAATGTGGCTGTAACAAGAGCTCTATGGGGGTTATTTACGAAAGACAAATCCACTTTGCACTACACTTGAAATTGCATTGAAAGTGCATTTGGAAGTGCAGTCGCTGTAGATCCGAGGGGGACAGGCAAGAAAAAAAAACAAAACAAAATAAAACAGCACTTTAGCCTGCACATAATTGGATGATAAAATCAGCAAAGCTTCCCCTCATTTCAGATCTACCCCTCAGATTTACTGCGAGTGCACTTTCAGTGAAATTTTAAGTGCACTTTGCACTTTGCACTTGTAGCACATGGTGGATTTGCCTTTCATAAATAAATAATTAACAAATAAATAATAAAAGCACAGGTGGTAAAACAAAAAATGTTTTTGAAACTAGTAATATAATTTGCCTTGGCAGTCTTTCAGATCAGGTGTAACCTTCAATTAATATTCTCTGGTGTCAACAGGTACAAGTCAAGTGCAAACATAATGAGAATAGGAGGCCTCGATCAATTTGGTTAAACAGCGAGGCAATGCTGAAAAGGAGCAAATTATGATACAATATATGTGAAAAAGTTGCACTACTAATGAATATGATGAAACAATGGATCATCGGCTAGCATAAAAAAAATAGTGGATTGTGTAATAAATAGAAAAGAATATAAAATGCAGCCCTGTGAAAAAAATGTTTGTGAAAATCTCAGGAGCCACCCCCAGGGATAAGTGTTAAACTAGTGACTGCTAATCAGAGATGGACGAACTTCCGACCGGGCGTTTCACGAACGTGAACCGCGAACGCGGGCAGAAGTTCCCGAACCGCAAAGTTTGCGGCGGGCCCCATTGACTTCAATGGCAGGCGAACTTTGAAAACCTACAGGTCATATTTCCAGCCATAAAATAATTACTAGCTGTGCACACATAGTCCCACCACATGGCCAATGACATAACACATGTATGAAGTGAATCTGGGATCGACAACTACAAGCATTCTTTTTTTATCCTTTTCATGACTAAGCCTATTTTTGGCATTTGGTGTTTACAAGTTAAAATCCATATTTTTTGCTAGAAAATTACTTGGAACCCCCAAACATTATATATATTTTTTGGGCAGAGACTCTAGAGAATAAAACGGCGATTGTTGCAGTATTTTATGTCACACGGTATTTGCACAGTGGTGTTTTAAACGCAACTTTTTGGGAAAGGGACACTTTCATGAATTAAAAAAAAACAAAACAGTAAAATTAGCCCAATTTTTTTGCATAATGTGAAAGATAATGTTACACCGAGTAAATAGATACCAAACATGTCACACTTTATAATTGCACGCACTCGTGGAATGACGACAAAGTACGGTACCTAAAAATCTCAATAGGCAACGCTTTCAATTTTTTTTACGGTTACCAGGTTAGCGTTACAGAGGAGATCTAGTGCTAGAATTATTGCTCTCGCTCTGACAAACGCCGCGATACCTCACATGTGTGATTTGAACACCGTTTACATATGCAGACGCGACTTCCGTATGCATTTTCCTTGCTTCGCGAGCTCGCGGGGACAGCGTGCGCTTTAAAATTATTATTATTTTTTTATTTTATTTATTTTAAAATGAATGAATTGTTTTAAAAAAAATAAAATAAAATTTTGATCACTTTTATTGCTGTCACAAGGAATGTAAACATACCTTGTGACAGTAATAGGTGGTGACAGGTACTCTTTATGGAGGGATCTAAAAGACCCCCGATCCCTCCTTTACACTTCAATGTATTCAGATCGCCAAAAACATGACGCCACTTCCGTGTTTACTATTAGGAGACTGGAATGAAGCCAATTACGGCGTCATTCCAGTTCCTCCCCAGCAGCCGGAGGCATCAGATCGTGAATCGGTGCTCCTCATAGAGCGGGAGCACCGATAACAGCAGCGGGAGGCGGCGGGAGGGGGGGACGTCTCCTCCCGCTGCTCCGGCATAACAGCCGAGCAGCTTTTAGCCGCTTCGGTTATTATGGCTGGATAGCCAATCGCTCGCTGTAAAAAAACGGTCCTGGGATGATGCCTGCAGGTGCGGGCATCATCCCGGTATAACCCCTGGAAGCCGTGTACGCACATCTGTGTACGCTCGGCGGGAAGGGGTTAAATGTGAAATTTTGACAATTCAGGACTCAGGAGCGCATGAAGGCAATGGAGGAGAGGAAAGGTCAAGGTAGGCTATGAAGAGGGTGCAGAAGATGATCACCAGCGCCGTGATATAGAACACTGACACCAGCACCGTGATATAGAACACTGACACAAGCAGCGTGATATAGCACTGTGATAGAGTGCACTGACACCAGCACCATGATATAGAGCACTGACACCAGCACCGTGATAGAGTGCACTGACACCAGCACCGTGATATAGAACACTGACACCAGCACAGTGATATAGAGCACTGACACCAGCACTGTGATATAGAACACTGACACCAGCACCGTGATAGAGTGCACTGACACCACACCAGCACCGAGATAGAGAGAGAGCACTGACACCAGCACCGAGATAGAGTGCACTGACACCAGCACAGTGATAAAAAGCACTGACACCAGCACTGTGATAGAGTGCACTGACACCAGCACCGTGATATAGAACACTGACACCAGCACCGTGATATAGAGCACTGACACCAGCAACGTGATAGAGTGCACTGACACCAGCACCGTGATATAGAACACTGACACCAGCACAGTGATATAGAACACTGACACCAGCACCGTGATAGAGTGCACTGACACCACACCAGCACCGAGATAGAGAGAGAGCACTGACACCAGCACGGAGATAGAGAGCATTGACAGCAGCACTGATACCAGCAACTTGCTGCTGGGCACCAAAAATATGACACCGTTCAACCTCTTCAAACAGGGGGGTACGAGCATATAGTACGGTGTGCTTTTTCTGTACAAGGAAGTGAGCCAAATGTAGAAAAAAGGTCTGTGTGCTCGATTAAATAAATTGTTTATAGAGATATACATGGTCTACTGGTCACATGTGTTAAATTCCTCGGGGGATCCATGCCTCATTCATTTTTAGAAATGTGAGGTAGTCAACACTGTCATGAGCTAGGTGAGTGCGCTTATTGGTCACGATCCCCCCTGCTGCGCTGAACTTCCTTTTCGGACAGGACACTGGATGAGGGACAAGCCAACAGTTCCATTGCAAATTGGGAAAGCTCTGGCCAGAGATCAAGCCTGCCCACCCAGAAGTCCAGGGGTTCATCACTTCTCAGAGCAGTTAACCCGATGTAGTCGGACACCTGTCAGTCTAGGCGTTCCCTGATCCTGGATCCGGATGAGATCTGTCGATGGGTCGGCTGAAAGAATGACCTCATATCAGAAGTCACCAACACATCTTCAAACCGGCCTCTTCTTGCAGGCGCTGTTGGATTGGTACCCGCAACTCTTTCTCTGGGAGTGGGAATTGCTCCTCTGCCAGCGCACGCAAAAGCAGAATGCAGCATTTCTCGCAGCAAGGCCTGGAAGTGCTCCATTCTGACAGCCCTCTGTGAGGGTGGTAACATTTCCACCATTTTGTGTTTGTACCGGGGGTCTAAGTACGTTGCCACCCAGTACTGGTCCTTGACCCTTATGCTTTTTATACGGGGGTCCCTGTTAAAACACTGGAGCATGAAGACCCCCATTTGCACTAAACTGGAAGCGGTATGGTGGCCAGGCTCCTGCTCATCATCCAGGATAATGTCGTCCTCTTCGTTCTCCTCTCCCCATCCACGCACCATCCTCCTCTGACTCCTCTTCAGACTCCTGTTGTTGACTTGTCTCAGATAGAGTAGCCCCCCCTGGGAATTCATCCAGCATTGCGACTTCCTCATCTTCCCGCTCCTGCTCCTCCATGGCTTGATCAATAACACGACGCAATGCACGCTCCATAAAGAAGGCATAAGGTACAATGTCACTGATGGCGCCATGGCTGCGACTGACCAGTTTGGTGATCTCATCAAATGGCTGCAGAAGTCTGCATGCATCGCGCATGAGCAGCCACTAGTGCGGTGAAAAAAAAAACAGCTCCCCAGAACCTGTTCTGCCGCAGAGTTCATACAGGTAGACGTTAACTGCACGTTTCTGCTGGAGCAGCCTATCAAGCATATAGAAGGTTGAGTTCCATCGCGTCGGGCAATCGCAAACAAGATGTCTGACCGGCAGATTGTGTCGCCGCTGAATGTCAGCAAGGCGAGCCATGGCCATGTAAGATCTTCTGAAATGGGCCGAGATTTTCCTTGCCTGCCGCAAGATGTCCTGGACCCCAGGGTATTTGACAACGAATCAATGTACGACCAAGTTTAAAACGTGTGCCATGCATGGCACGTGCGTAATTTTGCCCTGTTTCAATGCGCTAAGCAGATTGGCACTGTTGTCACACACCACTTTACCAACTGTCAAATTGAGCGGTGTTAGCCACTGATCTGCCTGTGAACGCAAAGCTGAAAGGAGTGCTGGGCCAGTGTGGCTCTTGGCTTCCAGACACAACAGACGCAGCACGGCATGGGAACGTCCCACCTGGCATGTCAAATAGGTTCTGGGGAGCTTGGGCGGCGCAGCAGAAGAGACGCTAGCAGTGGAAAAGGAGGAGTCAGCCGAGGAGGAGAGGGAGGAGGATGGAGTAGGAGGAGGAGAAGAAGAGCCAGGCATGCATGCAATCCATGGCGGTAAAACCAAATCTACACGGGTGCCACGGGTTACATGCTTGACACCGTCAGAAGGTTCACCCAGTGGGCAGTAAAAGTGATATACCTTCCCTGCCCGTGTTTGCTAGACCACGTGTCTGTGGTCAGATGTATCTTGTGCCAGAGATACATTCACTTGCCGCTGAACATGGCCATATAGCTCTGGGATGCCCTTCTGTGAGAAATACTTCCTTCCTGGGACCTTCCATTGTGGTGTTCCAATGGCCACAAATTTTCGAAAGGCCTCCGAGTCCACCAGTTTATATGGCAGTAGTTGGCGGGCTGACAAGCCATCCGTCAATCTTTGGGCAAGAGGGTTATCCGGCGTCATCATTTTTTTATGCTCGAGCATTTGGCCCACGGAAGCCTGCCTTTTTGCAGAAAAACATGAGCTTGGCATGATGGAAGGTGGAGAGAGGAGAAGGAGAAGTAGAAGACGAGGCTGGACGGTGAGAGCCTGGAGTGTGGCTTTGTGTGTTCCGTTGCTCCCACTGGGCTCGGTGATGGCAGCTCATGTGCCTTCTTAAGGCGGTCATCCCTAGGTGAGTGTTGGGCTTACCGCCACTTATGCATTGACTGCAAAGATTGCAGATGGCAACACTATTGTCATTAGCGGACACGTTAAAAAAAGCCCACACTGCGGAGCCATGTGCCGGCGTCCTGGGAGCGCCAGATGTGACGTACATGGTTGATGCCTCGCTCCTGATACATTTGCAGTCTGCTTTGTCCCTCCTGTGCAAAGTAAGTTCTTCCTGCTTCTCCTCCCTATCTGCTGGTCCATATCTCCCTCTGAACTCCCCTCCTCTTCCTCTTTTGTGGGCACCCACGTGGCATCACTAGACACGTCATCATCGACGTCACCTTCCCCACCGCTATAATTAGAGATCTCGGAGTAGGCAGCAACAGCGGGGACCAACCTCCTCCTTGGACTGATCTGGGTACTGTTGTAAGACTGCTGAGTGGCAGTTGTTGCTACCTCCTCTTCCTGATCCAATGCCAAGAGTGGCTGCGTATCGGAAATGTCTTGATATGGATCAGAAAATAATTCCTGTGACTCAAGCAGAAGGTATATGGTGGTGGTGGTGTTGGTGGTAGTGTCTTTGAGGGTGCACATAGCAGAGAGTGAAGAAGAGGGTGCAGATCGAGAGGATGAGGAGGGTGCAGAAGAGTAAGGCTGAGTGAGCCACTCAACCAAGTCTGGTGCGTCCTTTGACATAATCGCACGCACCTTCTTCAATTTGCCACTTTGGCTCAAGTCTGTTGCTCCTGCCCTACCCCTACCACCCCTGCGGAAGGGCCTGCCTTTTCCTCTGCCTGTAATTTTTTAAATGACCCTGTGACAAAAGTCTCTAGAGAAGTGCAGTATGTATGTGGAAGAAGGTATATAACACCCCGCTTCAATATGTTGTTTTTGGGGGCCACTGGTCTATCGCGCCAGTTATAATACTTTTTTTTTTATTGCGTTTGTCACTCTTTGTAGTATCGCTGCAGAAACGCTCAGCAGTCACAATGCTGCACAGTGGAAATGCACTATACTAGGTTTTCTATATGTGCAAGTATTTTATACGTGTATTACACACCTATATACTGCACACCTAATAGTACACCTATACCAGTCCCTACAAGGACCTTTGTGGACAGAGTAGCTAGTGATCTGCAGACTGTCCCTCAGTCCCTACACTGATAAAGGACTGCTGCAGAATAGGGCAACAGTCAGCAGTAGTGCACCAGCACCCTATATATTGTACACCTATACCAGTCCTTACAAGGACCTTTGTGAACCAAGTAGCTAGTGATGTGCAGACTGTACCTCAGTCACTACACTGAAAAGGACTTCTGCAGAATAGGGCAGTAATCTGTTGCACAGCCCTGCACCAGCACCCTATATATTGTACACCTATACCTGTCCTTACAAGGACCTTTGTGGACCTAGTAGCTAGTGATTTGCAGACTGTCCCTCAGTCCCTACACTGATAAAAGACTGCTGCAGAATAGGGCAGTAATCTGCAGAATCGCCCTGCACCAACACCCTATATATTATACACCTATACCAGTCCTTACAAGGACCTTTGTGGACCTAGTAGCTAGTGATTTGCAGACTGTCCCTCAGTCCCTACACTGATAAAAGACTGCTGCAGAATAGGGCAGTAATCTGCAGCACAGCCCTGCACCAGCACCCTATATATTGTACACCTATACCAGTCCTTACAAGGACCTTTGTGGACCTATTAGCTAGTGATTTGCAGACTGTCCCTCAGTCCCTACACCGATAAAAGATTTCTGCATAATAGGGCAGTAATCTGCAGCACAACCCTGCACCAGCACCCTATATATTGTACACCTATACCAGTCCTTACAAGGACCTTTGTGTACCTAGCAGCTAGTGATTTTCAGACTGTCCCTCAGTCCCTACACTGATAAAAGACTGCTGCAGAATAGGGCAGTAATCTGCAGCACAGCCCTGCACCAGCACCCTATATATTGTACACCTATACCAGTCCTTACAAGGACCTTTGTGGACCTAGTAGCTAGTAATTTGCAGACTGTCCCTCAGTCCCTACACTGATAAAAGATTGCTGCAGAATAGGGCAGCAGTCAGCAGCAGTGCACCACAACCCTATATATTGTACACCTATACCAGTCCTTACAAGGACCCTTGTGGACCTAGTAGCTAGTGATTTGCAGACTGTCCCTCAGTCCCTACACTGATAAAAGATTGCTGCAGAATAGGGCAGTAATCTGCAGCACAGCCCTGCAGCAGCACCCTATATATTGTACATCTATACCAGTCCTTACGAGGACATTTGTGGACCTAGTAGCTAGTGATTTGCAGACTGTCCCTCAGTCCCTACACTGATAAAAGATTGCTGCAGAATAGGGCAGTAATCTGCAGCACAGCCCTGCACCAGCACCATATATATTGTACACCTATACCAGTCCTTACAAGGACCTTTGTGGACCTAGTAGCTAGTGATTTGCAGACTGTCCCTCAGTCCCTACACTGATAAAAGACTGCTGCAGAATAGGGCAGTAATCTGCAGCACAGCCCTGCACCAGCACCCTATATATTGTACACCTATACCAGTCCTTACAAGGACCTTTGTGGACCTATTAGCTAGTGATTTGCAGACTGTCCCTCAGTCCCTACACCGATAAAAGATTTCTGCATAATAGGGCAGTAATCTGCAGCACAACCCTGCACCAGCACCCTATATATTGTACACCTATACCAGTCCTTACAAGGACCTTTGTGTACCTAGCAGCTAGTGATTTTAAGACTGTCCCTCAGTCCCTACACTGATAAAAGACTGCTGCAGAATAGGGCAGTAATCTGCAGCACAGCCCTGCACCAGCACCCTATATATTGTACACCTATACCAGTCCTTACAAGGACATTTGTGGACCTAGTAGCTAGTAATTTGCAGACTGTCCCTCAGTCCCTACACTGATAAAAGATTGCTGCAGAATAGGGCAGCAGTCAGCAGCAGTGCACCACAACCCTATATATTGTACACCTATACCAATCCTTACAAGGACCCTTGTGGACCTAGTAGCTAGTGATTTGCAGACTGTCCCTCATTCCCTACACTGATAAAAGACTGCTGCAGAATAGGGCAGTAATCTGCAGCACAGCCCTGCACCAGCACCCTATATATTGTACACCTATACCAGTCCTTACAAGGACCTTTGTGGACCTAGTAGCTAGTGATTTGCAGACTGTCCCTCTGTCACTACACTGATAAAGGACTTCTGCAGAATAGGGCAGGAATCTGCAGCACAGCCCTGCACCAGCACCCTATATATTGTACACCTATACCAGTCCTTACAAGGACCTTTGTGGACCTAGTAGCTAGTGATTTGCAGACTGTCCCTCAGTCCCTACACTGATAAAAGACTGCTGCAGAATAGGGCAGTAATCTGCAGCACAGCCTTGCACCAGCACTCCATATATTGTACACATATACCAGTCCTTACAAGGACCTTTGTGGACCTAGTAGCTAGTGATTTGCAGACTGTCCCTCAGTCACTACACTGATAAAGGACTGCTGCAGAATAGGGCAGCAGTCAGCAGCACAGCACAGCCCTGCACCAGCACCCTGTATATTGTACACCTATACCAGTCCTTACAAGGACCTTTGTGGACCTAGTAGCTAGCGATTTGCAGACTGTCCCTCAGTCCCTACACTGATAAAATATTGCTGCAGAATAGGGCAGCAGTGCACCACAACCCTATATATTGTACACCAATACCAGTCCTTACAAGGACCTTTGTGGACCTAGTAGGTAGTGATTTTCAGACTGTCCCTCAGTCCCTACACTGATAAAAGACTGCTGCAGAATAGGGCAGTAATCTGCAGCACATCCCTGCACCAGCACCCTATATATTGTACACCTATACCAGTCCTTACAAGGACCTTTGTGGACCTAGTAGCTAGTGATTTGCAGACTGTCCCTCAGTCCCTACACTGATAAAAGACTGCTGCAGAATAGGGCAGTAATCTGCAGCACAGCCCTGGACCAGCACCCTATATATTGTTCACCTATACCAGTCCTTACAAGGACCTTTGTGGACCTAGTAGCTAGGGATTTGCAGACTGTCCCTCAGTCCCTAAACTGATAAAAGACTTCTGCAGAATAGGGCAGGAATCTGCAGCACAGCCCTGCACCAGCACCCTATATATTGTACACCTATACCAGTCCTTACAAGGACCTTTGTGGACCTAGTAGCTAGTGATTTGCAGACTGTCCCTCAGTCCCTACACTGATAAAAGACTGCTGCAGAATAGGGCAGTAATCTGCAGCACAGCCTTGCACCAGCACTCCATATATTGTACACATATACCAGTCCTTACAAGGACCTTTGTGGACCTAGTAGCTAGTGATTTGCAGACTGTCCCTCAGTCACTACACTGATAAAGGACTGCTGCAGAATAGGGCAGCAGTCAGCAGCACAGCCCTGCACCAGCACCCTGTATATTGTACACCTATACCAGTCCTTACAAGGACCTTTGTGGACCTAGTAGCTAGCGATTTGCAGACTGTCCCTCAGTCCCTACACTGATAAAATATTGCTGCAGAATAGGGCAGCAGTGCACCACAACCCTATATATTGTACACCAATACCAGTCCTTACAAGGACCTTTGTGGACCTAGTAGGTAGTGATTTTCAGACTGTCCCTCAGTCCCTACACTGATAAAAGACTGCTGCAGAATAGGGCAGTAATCTGCAGCACATCCCTGCACCAGCACCCTATATATTGTACACCTATACCAGTCCTTACAAGGACCTTTGTGGACCTAGTAGCTAGTGATTTGCAGACTGTCCCTCAGTCCCTACACTGATAAAAGACTGCTGCAGAATAGGGCAGTAATCTGCAGCACAGCCCTGGACCAGCACCCTATATATTGTTCACCTATACCAGTCCTTACAAGGACCTTTGTGGACCTAGTAGCTAGGGATTTGCAGACTGTCCCTCAGTCCCTAAACTGATAAAAGACTGCTGCAGAATAGGGCAGTAATCTGCAGCACAGCCTTGCACCAGCACTCTGTATATTGTACACCTATACCAGTCCATACAAGGACCTTTGTGGACCTAGTAGCTTGTGATTTGCAGACTGTCTCTCAGTCACTACACTGATAAAGGACTGCTGCAGAATAGGGCAGCAGTCAGCAGCACAACCCTGCACCAGCACCCTGTATATTGTACACCTATACCAGTCCTTGCAAGGACCTTGTGGACCTAGTAGGTAGTGATTTTCAGACTGTCCCTCAGTCCCTACACTGATAAAAGACTGCTGCAGAATAGGGCAGTAATCTGCAGCACAGCCCCGCACCAGCACCCTTTATATTGTACATCTATACCAGTCCTTACAAGGACCTTTGTGGACCTAGTAGCTAGTGATTTGCAGACTGTC
Organism: Lithobates pipiens; assembly: GCF_037356315.1. NCBI lineage: Eukaryota > Metazoa > Chordata > Amphibia > Anura > Ranidae > Lithobates > Lithobates pipiens. Next base: position 177,320,616 of record NW_027507789.1, read on the forward strand.
CCTCAGTCTGTACACTGATAAAAGATTGCTGCAGAATAGGGCAGCAGTCAGCAGCAGTGCACCACAACCCTATATATTGTACACCTATACCAGTCCTTACAAGGACCCTTGTGGACCTAGTAGCTAGTGATTTGCAGACTGTCCCTCAGTCCCTACACTGATAAAAGATTGCTGCAGAATAGGGCAGTAATCTGCAGCACAGCCCTGCACCAGCACCCTATATATTGTACACCTATACCAGTCCTTACAAGGACCTTTGTGGACCTAGTAGCTAGTGATTTTCAGACTGTCCCTCAGTCCCTACACTGATAAAAGACTGCTGCAGAATAGTGCAGTAATCTGCAGCACAGCCCTGCACCAGCACCCTATATATTGTACACATATACCAGTCCTTAGAAGGACCTTTGTGGACCTAGTAGCTAGTGATTTTCAGACTGTCCCTCAGTCCCTACACTGATAAAAGACTGCTGCAGAATAGGGCAGTAATCTGCAGCACAGCCCTGCACCAGCACCCTATATATTGTACACCTATACCAGTCCTTACAAGGACCTTTGTGGACCTAGTAGCTAGTGATTTGTAGATTGTCCCTCAGTCTCAACACTGATAAAAGACAGCTGCAGAATCGGGCAGCAGTCAAGTATAATATTCTTTCTATATTTGGAAGAAAGTATATTATACGTGTACACCTATCCCAGTCGTTAAAAGGACCTTTGTGGTCCTAATAGTAATAGCTAGTGATTAAACTGACTGTCCCTGCTCCACGCAGCGTCCTGTCCCTACACTGACAAAAGACAGCTGCAGAATCAGTCAGCAGTGCACTCAGCAATCACCAGCACAGCAGTGCACCAGAACCCTTTATACTGTACACCTATACCAGTCCTTTAAATGACCTTTGTGGACCTAATAGTAATAGCTAGCTAGTGATTAAACTGACTGTCCCTGCTGCACACAGCGTCCTGTCCCTCCCTACACTGACAAAAGACAGGCTGCTGCAATCACCAGCACAGCAGTGCACTGAACCCTATATACTGCACTACACCTATACCAGTCCTTAAAAGGACTTTTGTGGACCTAATAGCTAGCGATTTGTGTCACTACAGTCTCTCCCTGCTCCACACAGCGTCCTGTCCCTAAACTGACATAAGACAGAATGTAAAATGGCCGCCAGATCAGGTCTATTTATAAGGTAGGGGTAATGTCCAATTGTCCATGTGCTGAAATGTCTCAATTGGCTGTCCTGTACCCCATGATGGATGTGTCATCATGGGTCAAAGTTCTTTCACACTGTAAACACATATGTCTGCCGGCGAACAGCAGCAATAGTCCGTCGGTCGGGCGAATCACGAACATGACAAATTCACCGCGAACCGACCGCCGGGCGAACAGTTCGGCCATCCCTAGTGCAGATAGTTTGCTGTGTATAGAGGCAACACTGTGTGGTATGTCCGCATATAAACTGCCCAAAAACCGATGCGCATTGTCTGTTTCCAAGGTCGGTAAAGGCTCTATTCATGTGTAATAATGAGCGATTACATGCGAACAGTGGCATCCATTGATTTGTACAGTGTACACAGCTGACAGGTTGGAAGGCTGGCCGCAGGCTAGCCTGAATTTGTAGGAGGAGTCTGAGGGCTTTAAATCCCTCCTCCTCCATCAGAGCCTTCGTCGGCTCGTTTCTGGGTTGATGCACGTCACTTCCGGCCGCAGCTTGATGTCGGTTCCTCTCCCGGGCACCATCGAGGGACCACTCGCTCGTCCCTCCTGTCACCCCCGGAGTTCTACCGGCTGCATGGAAGCCGCCCTGCCCGTCCTCCTTGCAGCCATGTTCCGCACAGCTTCCTGGGGGGGCAGCCGGCCGCTTCTCCCGGTGTCCATGCGGGGCGGGGGCCATCCTCCACCCCTCCACTTAGCTCCTTCTGGCCAGTGTGTGGCCATCCGCTTCTCCCGGCACTTATGCCGGGGGAGCGGGGGACCGTCCATCATCCACCTTTCTCAGCAGTTCTTCTGGCCAGCGTGTGGCCCGCCCGCTTCTCCCAGCGCTCATGCCGGGGGGGAGCGGGGGGCCGTCCATCATTTCTTCCTCCACCTCCTCATACAGTTCCCTTCTGGCCAGCGTGTGGTCGCCCGCTTCTCCCGGCGCTCGTGCCGGGGGGAGCGGGGGGCCGCCCATCATCTCTTCCTCCACCTCCTCATACAGTTTCCTTCTGGCCAGCGTGTGGCCCGGCCGCTTCTCCCGGGGGGGGGGGGGGAGGGAGCGTCCATCTTTCCACCCTTCTCTGCTGTTCTGGCCAGCGTGCGTGCGGCCGGCCTGCTTCTCCCGGCACTCGTGCCGGGGGGAGCGGGGGGCCGTCCATCATTTCTTACTCCACCTCCTCATAAAGTTTCCTTCTGGCCAGCGTGTGTCCCGCCCGCTTATCCCGGCGCTCGTGGCGAGGGGGGGGGTGTCCATCTTTCCTCCCTTCTCTGCAGTTTCTTCTGGCCAGCGTATGGCCCGCCCACTTCTCTCGGCGATAATGTGGGGGTCTGTCCTTCCAGCCTCTACCTTACAATCTCCCCACAGCCATACCTGGCCAGCGCGCAGCCGCCCGCCTCTCCCGGAGCTCATGGGGGGGAGCGGGGGTCCATCTTTCTATCCTACAAATGTCAGTTTTTTAATCTGCGACTTTCCTCTTGGTGGGGGGGAGGGGGAGGTGATCGGCCGCCGCCGGCTCCCCCTCTCCCCTTGCTTGTGATTCTCTTGGTGGGGGGTGCGGTGCACCCGCCATTTCTGTGGGTGGGGGGTAATTGGCCGCCCGACAGCTCCTCTCTCCCCATGCACTCTGCTTGCCTCTGGCCTCCGGGCGATTCTGGGGGGAGGAGGGGGGGATAGGCATCTATCCCCACATCCGTGCCGCACACCTGGTGGGGGGTCGGTGTTCTGTCCCCTCCTGCTCCTCTCCTCTGGCTCCGCCAGGAAGGGGGCCGACAGTGACCGTTTACCCCCAGAGCACCGTCATCTCTACTGCTGTGACAGAGGATGTCAGATCACCCACAGCTATCATTACTACGGCAGGTCTGTCAGGGTGCTGCTTCTTTGGTCTATGTGTCGATCGCAGCCTGCGTTCTATCCAGGTTTCGGTCGTAAGCGTTTTCTGTCCAGCATGTTCTGTCACAGCATTTTCTGTTCTACATTTCGGTCGGTATTTTTTGGTCACAGCATTTCTGTCCAGCATTTTCTGTCATTGCGTTCAGTCGTAGCGTCACCGCACACCCACCACTTGCCTGCCAGTTCACCTCCCGGGGAACTCTCACCATGCTCCATGGAGGGGATGCCCACACACTTCCCGGTTTTTCATGGGGGGGGCACTCTCGCACCCCCTCCCCCCCGCACGTTCAGGCACCCATTTCAGTCTCGGGGGTTTCATCACGGCGTTTGGCTCCAGGTTTCTGTCACTGCATTCTTCTGTCATCATGTTCTGTCCAGGGGTTTCCGCCATATCGTTCGGTCCAGCATTTCCATCAGATCGTTCGGTCCAGTTTTTCTGTCATATCGTTCGGTCCAGCTTTCGTTCGGTCCAGCTTTTCTGTCATCTCGTTCGGTCCAGCCTTTTTCCGGCATAGTGTTCTGTCCTGCTTTTCCATCATGGCATTTCTGTCGCAGCATTCTGTCCAGCATTTCTGTTGTAGCGTTCTGTCCGGCATTTCTGTCATAGCGTTCTGTCCAGCATTTCTGTCGTAGCGTTCTGTCCGGCATTTCTGTCATAACGTTCTGTCCTGCATTTCTGTCGCAGCGTTCTGTCCTGCATTTCTGTCGCAGCGTTCTGTCCTGCATTTCTGTCGCAGCGTTCTGTCCGGCATTTCTGTCGCAGCGTTCTGTCCGGCATTTCTGTCGCAGCGTTCTGTCCGGCATTTCTGTCGTAGCGTTCTGTCCGGCATTTCTGTCGTATCGTTCTGTCCGGCATTTCTGTCGTATCGTTCTGTCCGGCATTTCTGTCGTAGCGTTCTGTCCGGCATTTCTGTCGTAGCGTTCTGTCCGGCATTTCTGTCGTAGCGTGCTGTCCGGCATTTCTGTCGTAGCGTGCTGTCCGGCATTTCTGTCGTAGCGTGCTGTCCGGCATTTCTGTCGTAGTGTGCTGTCCGGCATTTCTGTCGTAGCGTGCTGTCCGGCATTTCTGTCGTAGCGTGCTGTCCGGCATTTCTGTCGTAGCGTGCTGTCCGGCATTTCTGTCGTAGCGTGCTGTCCGGCATTTCTGTCGTAGCGTGCTGTCCGGCATTTCTGTCGTAGCGTGCTGTCCGGCATTTCTGTCGTAGCGTTCTGTCCAGCATTTCTGTCGGATCCATAAGGGCTGGGGTTTGTTTCATTTCGTTTGTCGTCCCATAATTTTCTCTCCCGTATAACACACGTCATATGGTGCACGCTCATTTCTTTGCACTTGTACATCTACCCACCATGGTTTGTGGGTACACTAGGCCGCAGGGTTGTTTGCTACCTGTCTGCTTTCTGTCATGGCGTTTTGTACGTAGCATTTCTGTTAGCCAGGGCTCATATCCTGGTCTGTCACGCCTACGGACCATACAGGCTGAGGTTTAGTTTTAATTGATTGCCGTTCCGCAATCTTCTCGCCCGCATACCATACGTCATACGTTGCTTGCTTTTCATCACACTTTGTACCCACCACGCTCTGTGGGTACACTAGCCCTGAGGGTTGTTTGCTATCTGTCTTTGTTGTTCTGTCATAGCTTTTCCGTTCGTAACTTTTTTGTTGTTTGTAGTGTATGTTAGCTGGGGGCTCACCTTCAGGGTCTGTCACGTCTACGGACCCATACGGGCTGAGGTTTCGTTATTATTGATTATCGTCCCACAATCTTCTCGCCTGTATACCGTACGTCATACGTTGCACGCTTATTTCTTCACTCTTGTACGTCTACCCACCACGGTCTGTGGGTACACCAGCCCGGAGGGTTTGTTTGCTATCTGTCTCTGTTGTTCTGTCTGAGCTTTTCGTTCGTAATTTTCATGTCATAGCTTTATGTTCGTAGTATGTCTGTTAGCTAGGGCTCACATCCAGGGTCCGTCACGTCTATGGACCCATACAGGCTGAGGTTTCGTTTTTAATTGATTGTCGCCCCACAATCTTCTCGCCTGTATACCATACGTCATACGTGCACGTTCACCATACCTTTACTACTACCCATCACGGTCTGTGGGTACCTCAGCCTGGAGTGTTCGTTTTTAATTACCTGTCTTGGCGCTGCAGGTTGCTCGGGCTCGCTCACTACATACATTAGGGTTATGTCAGCATTAGGTTCACTTTCACGCGCTGTTGGTCTTGTCATTTCTGCACTTACATCCTCATACATGTCAGGTACATTGGGGTTATTGTTTTGTGTGTTGGTTGTCTGTTCTCTTTTTGCTTGTTGTGTTTCTCTGTTTGGGGCTTGGGGTGGGTTGTGGAGCAGGCCGGTGCACATGCATCCCTCCACCGTCGCATGGGGGTTCAGTGCTTGGTAGCAACCCATATTTAGGGGTGGGGCCATTCCAAACTCTTAGCTCAGTTATCGCCAAGGTACCCCTTTCCTGGCCTCTGCTGGGGGGGGGGGGGGGGTTCAGTGTTCAGGTAGTTATCCTAACTCTGTAACAACCTCTTCCATCCTCCAGTGCGGTGCATGTTTCGTGCAGGTTTCTTCAACTCAGTTCCTGCGGTTATCCATGCGCTCTTATTTGTTAGTCAGGATGGTGGGGTTCATAGCCCGTTAGGCTTGCACTGAGGTTTCAGCTGCAGCTCCTGTTCTTCTCAGGGCGCCCTCAGATGATGTTGGTATTTTTCACAGTGGCTTGAAGAACTGGGGGCAGTGTGGTCTCGGGCATCAGTCTAGCCATGGTTCTTATACAGATTGTGCCGGGGGCTTCTCTCAAGGCGAGTTAGTCTCATAGGTTCACGTTTATGGCTTTTGCTGGGTATTACATTGGCAATTTGGCCTCTTCTGCCAATTCCATGCAGTATCAGGTGACCAGTGTTCAGGACCTATACACTCCTGTCAATCTGTCCATTTTTTGCGGCTCACCCTCTCTATCCGTCAAGGGAGGGAAGTCAGGGTTGTTCTCTTTGGCACGGCTACCAGTTGCCGGCCAGGTTTTGCGTGGTGTTTCAGACTTCCTGGGTCCTTCCCTTGGCAGTTCCCAGTTAGGGCTCTAGGTAGTTTCTCTCTTTCCGCTCACAACTTCCCTTCATTGGTATTGATGGGTAAGCTAGGGGTTTGTGGTCATATTTCTGTACCTTAGCTTTGGTGTTGGGTAAGTAAGTTGGCCTTCACTGCATCATTCCTTGGGTCTGCGCTTTCACCATCCTCTCACTACAAACAGTTTGTTCTCACGTCCAGGTTACTGGCCAAACCAGGCGGTTATCCTAACCCCCTTTCTGTTATTCATCGGGTTCCTGGGCAGTCTTTTGTAGGTCCTGCAGGGGGACCTTTCCTTACATCAGGTTCATGGGGCGCTGGAGATCCTCCATGTTAGTAGCAACATACGTACCCCCCTTTTCTGTAGGCAGCCGGGCATTCGCATTTTCCGGACTAAACGGTTATTGTGGGCCTTCTTTGTAGCTTTCACATCACACCTACTTTGTGTCTTTTTGCCCTCTTTTAGGCATACTGTCCAGCCAGGCCAAGGCACACCCCAGGCCTTGGCAGTTAGGGTAATCGTATTTCCGTATGAAGACTCTGACTACAAGTTGGAAGGCTGGCCACAGGCTAGCCTGAATTTGTAGGAGGAGTCTGAGGGCTTTAAATCCCTCCTCCTCCATCAGAGCCTTCGTCGGCTCGTTTCTGGGTTCCCACCCACCCATTCCCCCATTTGCTTTCATCATTTCATTTTCATTTCATACAACTTCATTCAGGGTATGCCCTCTTTTAGGCATACTGTCCAGCCAGGCCAAGGCACACCTCAGGCCTTGGCAGTTAGGGTAATCGTATTTCCGTATGAAGACTCTGACTACAACTCCTGTTAATCACAAACAGTGTGTGTATGGACGGCCACCTTTACCAAAAAACACCTATGCAGATAAGGGGCATCTGTACTTAAAAACAAACTGCATATCGTACCAAAATTGAATAATGCCATTGCTATAAGTGTAGGCCATTACCTAATGTGAGGTCCTGGGAATAAAAACTATCAGGATGTTGCTAAGCTAGGCCTAGTCATTACTGCTCAACTCCATCATCACAGGAGTGAGCTCTTTCTCTGATCAAGCCTCCTCACATGCTCAGTAATGACTAGGCCATTTACGTATCTTATGAAGCCTGACTAAAATTAGGGTTGCCACCTGTCCAGTTTTGACCCGGACAGTCTGGTTTTTGACACATGTGCCCAGGTTTCAGCATGCCTGAAACCCAGACACACATACCAACAGTCCAAACATCCTGTGACCAGTGGCGTAGCGTGGTGGGGCAGCCAGGTCTCTGGCCCCGGCCGCAACATCTAGAGGGACGTAGCCCGTGCCCGCTATCAATGTCACACTGTCACACACTGCTGGTGTGCTCTGAGCCCAGCTCAGTGATGGGCAGCATGCACCCTGTGATTGGCCGAACAGGTCATGTGGGAGGGTGGATATAAGGGTCTGTGAATGGCAGAGCTGGTCACATGTGGAGGCAGGGCTGGACTGTGGGTGATCGTGGCCGCTTGCTCCTGGAGTCCTGCCTCGATGCCTGCCACGCACTGTATGTCTCCTGAGGTCTCTCTCTCATTTGCCCCTGTGATGGAACGTCCCACACTCCGCTTGAGTGCTTCTGTCAGTATATCGCTTCCTAAGTCCTGGAACACAAGGCCAATGGATCTGGCTATGGTAACCCCCAAGAACCAGACAACACCAGTTTTGGCGTACATCAGGAATAGACTCTCTATATGCTCGCAGGTCCTCAAGGGTACGTTCCCCTCCAAAAGTCTCTGTCCCAGGTGAGTCTGTCACACCCCCCCCCCCACCCCCTCTCTGTCAGCCATCCTCCTCTGTCATCTCCCCTCTCTGTCAGGCCCCCCCATGTCTGCCCCCTCCCCCCTGCCAGTCACCCCCTCTCTACCAGAAACCCTCTCCACTCTGTTAGCCTCCGCCTCTTTGTCAGCCACACCCTCTCTGTCAGGCCCCCTCCATGTCAGCCCCCCTCCCTCTGCCAGCCTCCCTTTGTCAGCCACAATCTCTACCAGCCACCCCCCCCCCCCCACTCTGTCAGCCCCTCTTCGCTGTCAGAACCCCCTCCCTTCTCTCACCTCCTTTCTCTCTCACCCACCTCCCTCTCAGCTCCTCTCACACTCTCAGCCCCCCTCCCATGCCCTATCTTGCACACCTTTCTCTCTCACCCACCCTTCTCTCTCCTCACCCCACCCCCTCTATCTCACCCCACCCCCTTTCTCTCCTGCATCCCCCTTTCTCTCACCTCCCCCTCTCTCTCACCCCTCCTCACCTTCTCCTGTCTCTCATCTCCTCCTCTAACCTCCCCCTTTCTTACCTCCCTTTCCCCACCTCTTTCTACCCTCAGGGGGTGGAAGCCCCAAGAGGTAGGCTGTACGGGACCCCATGATTCCTAACAGCAGCCCTGTGAGTGAGTGCACCAGTTCGGATGTGTCTTGGCTCCTGTGTAAGCTCCATATTTTAAAAAAAAACACATACACCAGGCACATCATTTAATGTAACACAGGGGATTGTAGAAATATCACACAGTGGCTTTGCAACCACTTGAACTGGTTCTCTTATATGCAAAAGCCTAGAGATAATTTAGAATTTGATGAGTGCTGTTGACCTGCTTCTGATTTGCATTCTACTGGCTTCAAGCAGGTTTTTTATTCCCATAGACTGGTACGGGACTGTAAGCCCTGAAGCAAACAATAGTCTGCTGACACCGGCCCTTATATTTATCACTCAAACAGGAGATGAAGAGAAAACAATCCTACTGTATCATATGAATCTATCATATGACATCCTCCCAGTCACGCACCTAGTGCGTGCCCTAAAAGCCATGCTACAGTGCAATCTGTCACCTGCTGAGTCCACAAGACACAGCCAATAACCAATCATTTTACAGGGCCAGCCCTGGTACCCTAGTTCATCATGATTGATCGATTTTCAAATATACAATATCTCACAAAAATGAGTACACCCCTCACATTTTTGTGAATATTTTATTATATCTTTTCATGTGACAACACTGAATAAATAACTTTGCTACAATGTAAAGTAGTGAGAGTACAGCTTGTATAACAGTGAAAATTTGCTGTCCCCTCAAAATGACTCAGCACAGCCATTACCTGGTTCCCGACCGGCTCACGTCTTTTTACAGGGGGGGCAGAATGGCTCCCCTGTGCGAAACCCCATACAGGGTTTCTTCAAGAGCCGCTAGAGGGTGCGCACCAATGTATGTGCCGGCGGTCGCAATCGTGGGTACGAGCGCCAGCATGGGGATTTGTGGGTGTAAACCCACAAATCCCTGGGCTGTCAGGGGAGAAGAGACATGTCGTTTGTTCCTAATAAGTAGGAACAGCAAAATGTCTCCTCTCCTACTCAGTCCTATCCCCACACAGTTAGAACACACTGAGAGAACACACATTTAACCCCTTGATCGCCCCCTAGTGTTAATCCCTTCCCTGCCAGTGTAATTTACAAAGTAATCAGTGCATAAATCTCTCTCACCCCCCTCTCTCTCACTCCACCCCCTTTCTCTCCTGCATCCCCCCTTTCTCTCATCCCCTTCTCTCTCACCCCTCCTCACCTTCTCCTGTCTCTCACCTCCTCCTCTAACCTCCCCCTTTCTCACCTCCCACCACTTTCCACCCTCAGGGGATGGAGGCCCCATGGGGTAGGCTGTACGGGACCCCATGATTCCGAACAGCAGCCCTATGAGTGAGTGCACCAGTTCGGACGTGTCTTGGCTCCTGTGTCTTGCCTACACACACACACACACACACACACACACACACACACACACACACACACACACACACACACACACACACACAATGGAAGAAAGGAAGGAAGGAAAATAGCACTACAGTAGAGCAACTTCACCCTCAAACTCCAGCTCCCACAGTTCCTAGCTCAAAACGGCTCTCGGTAAGGCAGTCTAATGGGGGTCTTTAGGGACAGGGGACACTGATGGGGGGGGTTCCATGATCTAATAGAGGTCTCTAAGGGGGGTGGGGTCCGCTGGGTCCATTGGACTTTGAGAGGGGCAGTAAATTGATGCCCAAGATTTTTTTTTTCAGCAGTTTTGTGTGTCATCCAGGGGCGGACTGGGCCTGGGGGCAGAGGGCAGGGTGACTGGGCCACTCCGCTACCCTGTAAAAAGGTATGAAGACAGAGAGCAATGAAAGATCCCTTCCCCACCGGCTCCGCCAGCAGCCGATGTTCAGTTGCGAGACTTACATTTCTATTGGGTGGAACTGGAGGAAGGGGTTTCTATCATTCCATCAGGACACAAAGGGTTTCCCTCATTTTTTTTCTAGTAGTGGCTGCTGATCTGCTGGGTAGCCAAACGTTGCATAACCTTGTGATTATTATTTTTTTTTGAGGGGGGAGTGTCAGAAGTCATTCTTGGACTTGGGCAGCACAATGTCTTGGTAAGCCCTGCTAAAGAGGAGTAGATATAGGGGACTCTGATCCATAAAAAAAAAAAATACAGTCAAACCTCCCTCTATAATTATATTAATTCAAATGTGAAAAAAATAATTGTGAATGATGGTGTTAACCCCATAGGATAAGCCTAGTATTAATACATTCCAATATTATTTAAACATATATACTGTGCAATCTCCATGCACATATAACACTCTATGAATAGTGGTGTAAATCCATTCAAAAATGTGTTGTGCTAATATCCAACGTATCTAAATCAAATGGAGTTATTAATTGGATATTAGCACAACACATTCCAGTTTACACCACTATTCATACAGTATTATATGTGCATGGAGATTGCACGGTATATATGTATATGTTTAAATAAGATTGGAGTGTATCAATACCTGGATTACCAAGTAACATGTCCGCTGCCTCGGACCACCTCCTTTACCATGTCCACGCAACCTCTAACTATCTCTTGTATCATGTCTACAACCTTTGACCACCTCCCGTACCATGTCCGCAGCCTCTGACCGCCTTCTGTACCATGTCCGCAGCCTCTGACCACCTTCTGTACCATGTCTACAGCCTCTGATCACCTTTTGTACCATACAAAAAGAACCCTAGGGTACTGGGAGCCTAATCAATGAAAAGCTATATGTAGATGCTGCCCACTTTAAGGTCTGAGTCTATATACAGTAAACTTAACCCTATAAATTGCAAAAAAAATAAAAAATTAATGTAAACACCCAAAGACCATCTCCTCAAAGTATGTGTTTATTAGCTGAAAATGATGACAGACTCAGAAAGAGGTTGCTATACCCAACAAAAATACCCCCCCCCCCCCCACACACACACACACACACCACTCACATACCCACAACCTCCCACTAAAAATAGATGACAACTCTACCTCCCCAAAATGAAACCCAGGGCAGGCCTCCTGGGGAGCTAGGTCAGTGTGACTACAACCCCCCCCCCCACAAGATGGATCCCATAGAATCAGTACCTGCATGCTGGATGGACCACGGTCTGTGTCATGGGTATACTGGCAATACAGAGGCCTGAAAGTGGTGACACTGCACCTTAAGGCCACAATGGGCTGATGCAGTGGAACCAAAAATCGGGAATATCTGAGAGCCAGTATGAAGAACACTGCTAGACTAAGGTGACCAGATTTTTAAAATGAAATCCGGGGACATATTATTATTTTTTTACTGGTAATGACAGCAATGACTCACATCGGGACTGCGATATTGTGGTGGACAAATCGGACACTAATGCTGCGTACACACGACCGGTTTTCCCGTCGGAATAAGTTCCGAAGGTTTTTCCGATGGAGTTCCGCTGAAACTGTCTTGCCTTCACATGATCACACCAAAGTTCGACCGTCTAGAACGTGGTGACGTACAACACGTATGACAGGACTAGAAAATGGAAGTTCAATAGCCAGTAGCCAATATCTGCCATCTTGTACTTTCTTCAGAGCATGCGTCATTTTTGGTCCGTCGGAACAGCATACAGATGAGCGGTTTTCCCGATAGGAATTGGTTCCGTCGGAAATATTTAAAACATGTTCTATTTCTAGGTCCGTCAGAATTTTCTAACAAAAAAAGTCAGATGAGGCCCACACACGATCGGAATATCCGATGAAAATACTTTTTCTGTCAGACAATCTGCTCGTGTACGCAGCATTAGTGACACTTTTGATACTTTATGGGAACCAGTGACACTAATACAGTGATCAGTGCTAAAAATATGCACTGTCTCTGTACTAATGACACTGGCTGGGGAGGTGATAACATCTAGGGCAATCAATTGGTAAATGTGTGTCTAACAAGTGTTTTCTCACTGTGGGGCAGGTGCTTTTACTAAGGGAAGACATGGAACCCTGTACCTGCTTTGCTCTGATACCCAGAAATGCAGGATCACGTATATAAGTGATCCTGTGCAGCGCGACCCCCCTGTAGCAGTAAATCAGCTATCAGGTGATCGGCAACTGGTTAAGATCATCAGCATTATAACTCACAGGCAGGGGGCACTCTATCATGGCTCTGGCTGGCTCTGTCATAGTGTGTCACATAACATGGCTGCTGGGTGCTGATTTTGTTAACTTCTGACCAATAAGTGCTGCTGCCTGTGAGTTCTGATACCATCCATTATGCCAGAGAGACAGACACAGTGTAATGTAATCTATTCACAGACACCCCCAAAGCACACCTGTGTTGAAGCCCTGAAGGCACTGGCAGCCCCACAATTGGATCTGCTTCACCTCTATTCCTGCTGCTGGACATCATCAGCTGAGCTCAGCTGCCTCTCTCTATCCTTCGCCTCCGCCGGCCTCAGAGCCTCTCAGGTCTCACTCACCGTGCCCTGGTTACTACTGGGTGGGGAACGGGGGAAAATTACTCTGCCGGGGAAGGCAAGGAGATAAGCAGGCAGGCGGCTGGCCGGGATTTGACCCAAGGCAGAAGAACATGTGAGCGGAGCTGAATGGGCATGTGCTGGAAACTGAAACTAAAGAAATAGTCCATCCCCTCTGATCAGCATCGGAAAGGGACACAGATGTAAGCTAGTAGGAGCGGGGGGGGGGGGGGGGGGGGTGCAATTCTGATTTTTTTTTTTATTCTGCTCTGACTTTCTTTGAAAATTGCCCCAGCTGCTGTTGAAGTCAAATCCAGGGACAAAACCGGGGACAGACTTGGTCAGGGGACAGGGTCTGTACCCTGAAACCGGGGACATCTGGTCACCCCCTACTATATGGAAGCTGTGTCTCCCCCACTCACACACAATACACACGTTTTCAGCATGGCTTCTCTTGTTGGAGCAGATGACAGAGAAGAAGGATAAGCCCCTGTACACACGGTCGGAGATTCTGCCAACCAAATCCGTCAGATTTTGTCCGTCAGATTTAGTCTGACGGATCTTGTCCGAAACTGTTGCATACACACGGTCGGACTAAGTTGTCGAAAAATCCGATCTTTCAGAACGTGATGACGTAATTTCGTTACGATGGGACTACATTCAGGCTAGTAGCCAATAGCTTTGATGTAGGAATTTGATCTGAGCATGCGTGGCACTTGGTCCGATCAAAATTCTCTACACATGATCGGATTACGTCTGACCGGCCCAGTTGGTCGGGAAATATTTCCAACATGTTGGAAAATTGGGTCGGACGGAGATTCGGATGGAATCAGTCCGATGCATACCACACACAGTCGGATTATCTGACGACACGGTCCGATAAGACACATTCCGACGGATTCTCCGACCGTGTGTACGCGGCTTAAGACAGCAAACCGAGGAACTATTAATACAGTAGAGGAACGAGAGAACCCAGCACTGCCTGCTTCCCTATACTGTGTACTGGAACTAAGATAGATTTCCAGGCTAGATTTACATATCCATGTACAGAGCAGAAGACATGTATGTCTGCAGAATGGTGGTACTACTATATTTATAAACTCAGAATTCTGACTTTGAATCTCAGAATTTTGACTTTCAAACTCAGAATTTTTTTTTTTTTTTTTTTTTTTCTACTTCCAAAATATTTTATTATTATGTAGTGAGCATCATACAAAGTCACATTGAGTAAGAACAATATAAAAAACATTGTGTAACCAAAAGTGCAACATGTAACAGATTAAACCAGCGGTGATACAGAGACCACTGAGATACACAGACCCAACAAGTAAAGGAATTACAAAACCCCAATGTAACTTTAACATCTCCTAATAAATATAGGGCTCCCCCGAGATTCACCTGTGCTTCCGCCTCAGGTTCCTCTCCGAAGGGGTAGACCCCCTTGTAATTCCCTCTAAAATTAAGGTCGAATTAAGGGTCTGACCAGGCTCCCAGCTACACTGGGATGTGTGGACTAGCATAAGTATGGATGCTGCAGGGGTCACAATCACAACAATTGCTACTGTGAGTTTGTTAATCCCCACCACTTTGCCATAATGCCTAATCATCCCCGAAGGGAGTAGTAGCCCTATAGAGGGATATCAACAGGAGGGGAAGGGAGAGAGGGGGGAGAGGAAAAAAGGAGAGGGAGAGAGAGAAAAGAAGAAAAAAAAAAAAAAGAGGGGGGGGGGGGGGGAAGAGAAGCCCAGACTTAAAAATTGAAGCGAGATTGCCAAAAATAAAGCTACGGAGCAGAGAGGGGGTGGGGGATACCACCAGCTACCCTCTCCGTCTGCGACTGACAGCGACTCAGGTTATAAATACAAAAAGGGGGGGGGGGCCAGGCGAAGTGCCTAGTTCTCCCTGGTATTTGCTCAGCTGCTAGATGATGATCACAGCATTAACAGTACCCCGTCTGATTTCAATCGTTGCTCTGTAGCAGTGTCTGGTAGTGCTGTGATTTCTTAAAGGTGAGCCAAGGTTCCCAGATTGCAGAAAATTTAGAGATATTGTCATGCGATGAATGGATCAGCTCCTCCATCGTTTCAATGCGATTGATACAGTGTATCCAGGTTCTAATCAAAGGTGGGGCTCTAGATTTCCATAAGGCCGGGACGCAAATCCTGGCAGCATTAATCATATGCATGGCTACTGACTTAAAATATTTTTTTTGGGATATCTCGGATAGGTGGAGGAGGTATTGCTCTGGGACAAATTGCAGGGGCAAGGAGGACACTTTCAAGACCACCTCGTGCACCCTGTTCCAATAAGGCTGAATCAAGGGGCATGTCCACCACACATGGAGGAACGTCCCGACTTCTTGTTCACATCTCCAACACCTATCCAACACAGTCGGGAAGATCTTATGCAACAATTCTGGGGTTTTGTACCATCTAGTTTTAATTTTGTACCCATTTTCCTGAGCGTTTACATTGAGGGACCCTTTGTGGATAGATAAATGAATGCGGTCCCATTCAGTGTCACCTATTTCCCTACCCAGTGCCGCTTCCCAGAACTCTTGGTCCGAGCGCAGAGCAGAGTGAGTATCCTTAAACAGGGACGCATAGAGTGCGGAAATGACATGATCCTGTGGGGCTGAGCCCGAACATAAAGATTCAAACACCGTGGGTGCGTTTGTGAAGCCCCTTCTTCTCTCCGGGTGATCTAAAAAGTGTTTTAGTTGAATGTAAGGCCAGAGGGGGAAGGCTTTAGTGCTAGAAATTGCCGCTAAATCTTGTTGCCGTGCAAACTTACCCCTATGGAAAAAGTGCTTAGCCAGCATCTCCTCATATGGCCATTCCTGCGCCAAATAGGACTTATCCAGCCCGGGAGGGAAATCAGGGTTGCCTCTTATAGGCGTGATCGGGGAGACCGCGTTAGAGAGCACATGCGATTTACATACCCTCTGGAATTCATGGAGAGTCGCCCCGATAAGTGGGTGTGAGTGAAGGGGGGGACTAGATGGTAATTTGGAAAGCCAAGGGAGGGAGCGAAGGTCCCGGTCCGCCAGACGCCTTTCAAGACTGACCCAGTCTTTAAAGCGTTCATGTATCCTCCAGTCAACAACTCTGGCCATCTGTACTGCCCAATAGTACCTCAATATGTCCGGGAGTCCGATCCCTCCCCTGGCTTTTGGCAGAACCAATTTCGGCCAACTAATACGCGCCGGTTTTGACCCCCAAAGAAAATTTCTGCACATTCTCTTGTACGTTGCAAAAAATATTGGCGGCAAGCGTATTGGTACCGTTTGCATTTTGTACAGTATTCGGGGGAGAACTGTCATTTTCAGAGCAGAGGCTCTTCCAAACCAGGATAAAGTCGGGGTATCCCATTTTTTCAGATCCTGTTGCAAGTGCTTGAGCTCTGAGGCAAAATTTTTCTCATAGAGAGTGTCCAGCTTTCTCGGGAGCTGAATGCCCAAGTAAGTGATCGCGTCTGTTTGCCATTTAAAGGGAAAGTTCGACTGACACAATTCCACTACTTTATCTGGTAGGGAAATATTTAGGGCAAATGATTTTGAGTAGTTTATTTTCAGGTTCGAAATAAACTTAAATTGTTCGAGGATAGGCAGGAGGTTAGGTATGGATGTCAGAGGCGATGACAAGAAGAGCAAAATGTCGTCCGCAAAAGCCGCGATCTTGTACTCCTTATCACGGACCTCTAACCCCTGTACGTCTGGGTTGGCTCGAATACATCGTAAGAGGGGCTCTAGGGTCAGGATGTAAAGTAGCGGTGACAGAGGACACCCTTGTCTTGTGCCATTATGGATGGAGAAGGCGTTCGATAGACAGCCGTTAACCTTAACTCTGGCTCTCGGGTTCACATAGAGTGCTTTAATGAAGGCACGCATAACGCTCCCTAGTCCGAGAGCCAGCAGGACCGCATCCATGTAATCCCAAGCTACTCTATCGAACGCCTTCTCCGCATCCATTGCCAGGAAGAACCCCTCTCGGTGCGTGGAGGTCAGCCAGTGATGCAAATTTAGGGCTTTAATGGTATTATCTCTAGCCTCTCTACCTCTGACAAAGCCCACTTGATCCTTCCCTATCCAGGCAGGCACATAGTATGCTAAACGTGTAGCTAGAATTTTTGAGAAGAGCTTGATATCAACATTAAGAAGTGATATCGGACGATAACTTGCCACATCAGCGGGGTCTTTATCGTCCTTGGGGATTACCGTGATATAAGCCTCTAGGAGGGTGTCTGAGGAATGGGGAGCAGCAGACAGCATGTTAAAGGCTTTAAGGAAGCGCGGAGCCAAAATTTACGCATAGCTTTTATAATATTGTGCTGTAAGGCCATCAGGGCCTGGACTTTTGCCTGGTTTGGTAGATTTCAAAGCTGCTTCCCATTCCTCAGAGGACAAGGGCGCCTCCAACCCCGCGCTAGCAGTGTCAGATAATGGTTGCGGGCCAAAGTTGGACAAGAATTCCCGTATCAAGCTGGATCTAGTTCCATCCCCCCTAGGGCCACCCGAGGTGTCATTGAGGTTATAAAGGCTATTGTAAAAAGTTAGAAATTGTTGTGCAATGTCCTCATTTTTGGAGTGCACCATTCCTCGTTGGTCAGTGATATGATGGACTGTCGAAATGAGAGTGCGCTTCTGCATACATCTGGCTAATAACCTCCCGGGTTTGTTGCCCTGCTCGTAAAATAATTTCTGGGATAGAACGTGACGCTTTTGAGCTCTCCTAAAGAGTTCCTCCACCAGTAGCGATCGAGCCTCTGCAAGCTCGTGAGCCATTTGAAGTGCCCTAGTGCGTTTATGTTGTGTCTCCAATCTAGTGATTTTATCTGTGAGGGAATGTATCAGCTTTTGGTGTTCTTTTTTCCTTCTGGCTGCAATAGCCAGAAGGTGCCCCCGTATGACACACTTGTGCGCCTCCCATTGAACCATGGGAGTCACGTCAGGTGTATCATTGGTAAGAAAATAGTCCTGAAGGGCCTGTTTGATATAAGCTGCATCCCCCGGGTCAGCCAGGAGGGAGGCGTCTAGCCTCCACAGCTTGTTAAAACCTACTCTTTGGGGGAATCGCAAGGTTATTGTAATCGGATGATGATCCGAAAGCACCATGTTTTCAATGGTCGCATCTGCCAGGTATGACAGATCCGCTTGATGAATGAAAATGTAGTCCAGTCTCGAGTAGCGATTGTGAGGCGTCGAAAAGAATGTGAAATCCTTTTCCTTGGGGTGAAGGGTGCGCCACGTGTCATGTAATGTTAGTGATGCAAGCTGTAATTTTACTTGACGTAGGGCCGCGTAGGGAAACGACGAGGTGCCAGTTGAAGTGTCGAGGAGAGGGTCCAGGGCCATATTAAAATCCTCCCCTAAAATCAAGAGGCCCTCCTGAAACGTGGTCAGCTTCAAGAGAGTACTTTTCAGGAACGGTAACGTTTACCCGTCAGGCGAGGGATGGAGCCTGTCTTAAAATGGGTCTCTTGTAGAAAGACGATTTGCGCCCTATGTCGGTGAGCTTCCGCCAAGACACTGCTGCGTTTTTCTGGCACATTGAGGCCTTTTACATTTAAGGAGAGCACTTTAAGCGATAGAGGAGCTGAGGAATGCACTATAGAGGGCATGATTAACCAAGGCCGGATTGTGCAAATTCAGTCAGAGTTTGCTAGACGGAGAGGGTACGACTGGTGCAACAGAGAGAAGAAGAAAGAAAAAAAAAAAAAAAAAAAACAGAAGGGGGGGGGGGGGGGGGAGGGATAGAAAGCTGAAGGAACAAGGGCCGATATATAGCCAAAAGGGGTGAGGGGTGCGTACGCCTAAGTAGGCACAGTAGACGACCCCTAGATGTGCTAGAGATCCCTACAGAACTCTCGTGAGTGTAGGGGAAAGTAAGAACACCGGAGGTGGGGCCAGTCCTGCTCACCCACCTAGTGAGCTAGTTTTGAGGGTAGAAGTGTAACGCAAAACTAATCCGGTAGTGTTTCAAAGAAGGAACCTGCCTCCTTGAGGTGGGATAGAGACCAAACACCAAGAGTCGTCCTAGAGCCATCTCCACCCAGGGACCTCTGGTTTGGACCGTAAACTGTATGGGACCCATCGCCACTAGATGATGCTGCAAATAATAAACATAATTCTGCAAGCCTACTCAGAGCCAAACCCTGCGCTATCAGAGAACCATCCTCCCTCCCTGTAACTAGTCCCAAAGAACATTAGAACAATACTAATAACTGTAACAACAACCTTTGTCTGTAGAGAAAAGATGAGATTTAATTCTCTAAATCCCCGGATGCTATTGCTCCTACCCAATGCTGTAGAGGCACTACCCGTAGTTTACAGCACAGAAACCAAACATTAGGTAGCTTGTGACCGCGGCGTCCATGGGACCTACCCCCCACCCGGATCCCGCATGGCGGGGCCGGCTAGGAAATACCCCCACGCCCGGTCTCCTAGGCAAGCATGTGTCTACTGCAATCGGATGACCCAGGACACCGGATGCCACTCTTGTTCTGACTCCCAAGCTTAAAAGAACATTTATGACATTTGAGCGATCCCCTGAGCAACCCGTGAAGTGATAACCCTTAATCCCGGAGTTTGGGGCCCTAGGGAGGCAATAACCAGCCTGTCCCCAAGTACCCACACTCTCCGGGGTAGCAAGCAAAATGTTATCCCCCGGGCCATGGCTACTTCTAATCCAACCAAGAATGTAGTATAGCCCTAAAACATGTACAGTATTGAACCATAATACATTGAAGTAATAAGACAATAAAGCATCCTCCCACCCATCCTTTATCCATGCGCCATAGTATCAGTAGACTCAAATGTTTCGCTAACTCCCAAAAGATAGCAACGGCCCCCCGCGGGCAGGAAAAGAAAAAAAAGAAAACAATTTGTCCAGAACCTGCCGGCCAGAACACAAACAGAGTTAAAAATGAAAAAAGAACCTGTCCACCTAGCCAAATGGCAACAGCATATGATGAAGAACCAGGAACAGTGTTCAGTCAGATTACAGGGTCTGCCGATAGGTAGGTCTCCACAGGCATACAGAGGGGCAGCTCTGCTAAATTTCCGATTTCCACATCACCCTTGCATATTGCTGACAGGCACGCATTGTCAAGCACGGATATGGCCTACCTCATGTCCAGGGTGCCTGATACTCCCTTTAAGCCAGGGGAAGCGCCCCTCCACTTGGGCTATGTATGGTCTGTGGTAAGGAGACCTTCCAATACTGTATAGCCCCAGCCCGTCCTATGGCTGCGTTGTATGGATCGGGGCCTGTAGGCACATCCCCCCCTTCCTAGCCCGGGGGTCAATGCTCGAGTTCCTGGACCAGTTAAAGGGAGAGTTGTTGGGCAACTCAAACATAAGCGATGCCCACTATCTCTGGTACAGATAACAACAAGAAAAAAAAAAAAACGGGGGGGGGGGAGAAAATAGCACGGTGGGAAACTTGGAAAGTGTAGAACGGTGGTAATATAGACCTCAATGTCTGAGAGTCGGTCGCGTCAAACAGAGTAGGAACAAATGATTATCGGCGGGTGGGGAATAGCAGAGGGTGATGTATACCTGCTCACCTACACCATCAATCCGGTGCTAACGGTCGGTTCTGCGGTGAACAGAAGAAGGGGACACTCTAGGGCTCTCATCGGTTTCCATGTCTCCCCGGATCCTCGGCGGTGAGGTATTGGAGGATCTGCGCCTTCTTTGCCGTTGTCTTTGAGAGCGCGGGGTCGCATCAGGTTGGGCCGGTATCCAAGGGTCAAACTCAGAATTTTGACTTTTAATCTCAGAATTCTGACTTTCAAACTCAGAATTCTGACTTTTAAACTCAGAATTCTGACTTTTAAACTCAGAATTCTGACTTTAAATCTCAGAATTCTGACTTTCAAACTCCGAATTCTGAATTTTTTTTTTTCAAAAACATAATTCTGTATTATTTTTTTGATGGCCCTAGGGCTCTTCCATTCTTCCATAACATAGTTACATAGTAGGTGAGGTTGAAAAAAGACACAAGTCCAACCTATGTGTGTGATTAAATGTCAGTACTACAGGGTTTATCCCTGTATGTTGTGGTATGTTCAGGTGTCACACAAGAAACATCTAATGATGGGTAAAAGCAAAGAGCTCTCTCAAGACCTTTGCAACCATATTGTTGTAAAACAGGCTGATGGCATTGGTTATAGAAGCATTTCTAAACTTCTAAATGTTCCAGTGAGCACTGTTGGGATCATAATCCAGAAGTGGAAAGAACATAAACCAAATTGTCCAAGAGCCAAGGATACCTTGTGGATACCTTGTGGAGAGCTTCAGAAAGACCTGAAATTAGTAGGTAAAATAGTTTTAAAGAAAACAATAAGTAATGCACTCAACCACCATGGCCTATATGCACACTCACCATGCAATACTCCATTACTAAAAAAAAAAGCATGTTGGAGCCTGTTTAAAGTTTGCTGCACGGCATTTAGAGAAGCCTGTGAAATACTGGGAGAATATAGTCTGATAAGATGAGACCAAAATTGAACTCTTTGAATGCCATAATAAACACCATGTTTGAAGGTCAAATGGCACTGCACATCACCCGAAAAACACCCCCATACCAACAGTGAAGTTTGGAGGTGGGAACATCATGTGTGGGGCTGTTTTTCAGCATTCGGTACTGGCAAACTTCATATCGTTGAAGGAAGGATGGATGGAAAAATGTACCAAGACATTCTTGAAAAAAATCTACTGCCAGCTACCAGGATAATGAAAATGAAATGATGGTGGACATTTCAGCAAAACAATCATCCCAAACACAAAGCCAAGGAAACTCTAATTTCAAAGAATGAAAATAAAGCTGCTAGACTTGCCCAGCGAATCACCTGAGGCCGCGTACACACGCGCGGACTGTTCGCCCAACTTTGTCCGTCCAACAGTTTCGGCAAACAGTCCGCTCAAACTTAGCATGGACGGACATGGCCACACACGACGAACGAACAGTTTGCTGAAACCGTGCGCGATGACGTGAACGGCACGTACGACGGGACGAAAAATACGACGTCCTATACACTGCATTATAGCTTTCGGCGTGAAAATCCTTTCTGAGTATGCGTGCAACTTTGTTTGACGAACAAGCCTACACACGAGCGGACTGTTCGCTGAAACAAGGTTTCAGCGGACAGTTTTACGGAATTTCCGAAAAACCTTGTTCGTCCAACTGTCCGCTGAAACTGTCCGCTGAAAGCCCACACACGAGCGGACTGTCCGCCCAAACACTGTTCAGCGGACAAAGTTGGGCGAACAGTCCGCCCATGTGTACGCGGCCTTACTTGAATCCAATAGAAAATCTATGGAAAGAACTAAAGATCAGAGTTCATAGAAGAGGCCCACGGAACCTTCAAGATTTGAAGACTGTTTGTGTGGAAGAATAGGCCAAAATCACACCTGAGCAATGCATGTGACTAGTCTCTCCATACAGGAGGCGTCTTGAAGCTATCATTACCAACAAAGGATTTTGTACGTATTTTATAAGTATTAAATACATTTCAGTTAGCGTGTGCAATACTTTTTCCCTGTGTCATTTCATTTTATTACACATAACTTCATTTCTGAATGTATTTGTCTTGGTTTCTTTATATGTATTGATTGCATGTGTTACTGGCTATAAATATATTTACCTAGAAAAATGGTGACGTGTTCAATACATATTTTGCTGTATCTACTAGTTTTTATTGCCTGTTATTTGTCTATTTATTATTAATTCTAAACAGCTCCTGAAAGTTTTATGGATTTATCTGAGAATGTTCTAATTCAACCTTTGGCTTATTGCCTCTTCTGTGGCATAAAGCCATTCTAAAAAAATCTTCTTGTCAGTTTCAGATGCTGACAGTGTGCGCCCTCTAGTGGAAAAATATCAGAAGACAATGATATCAGTTCTGAATTCTAGATTTCAGCAGCCTGTATTTATTAAGGGTTGTTATGCCACCTTCAGGAGAGGACTAGGCAGAACATGTTAACGTACAACAAAACCAGAACTTTCTATTTCCGCCCAAGTGGCGGTCCCTTCAGTAACAACCCCCCAGCCTGCATACTGAGCCTCAGTTTCTTTGAGGTTGGTTTACTAAAGGCACTTTAAGTGCATTTGCTCTAGATCTGAGGTGAAGCTCTGAAATGAGGGAAAGTTCTGCTGGTTTCTATCATCAAATCATGTACAAAGAAAAAGCTGTTTTTTTATGTTCCTTGCATGTGATTGGGTATTCTTTGCCAAGTGAGGCTTTACCTGATTTACTAAGCTCTGGAGCAACTGCACTTGCAATGCACAGTATTTTTGCCTTTAGTAAATTAACCCCAATGTGTGATAGGTTGCCATGGGTTGAAACACTTTGCTGATCCCCATTGGCCTTTTTACTGCAACAAATAAACAGAATTGTTTGTGCTGCCTGGATGTGTCCACTATGGATAAGCTTGGGTGTGTTCGGACTAGGATCCAAAACTTTCAGGAAGCTGTCATCTGTATGGGCCAATCACCTCCAGCCAGGGATTTCCCCATCCCACAGTGGCACATATACACGCCCCTTGGGTAAGTGCCACTGAGGGGTAAAGAATGCCCTGGCAGCAGATGATTGGTCATACAGCTGACAGCTTCCTGGTGGACTTGCATATGTGGGTTCTGATCCTAGTCTAAGCACCCAAGCTTATCACCATAGCTCCCAATTTTCTCTGAATTCAGGAGACTGTCCCTGATTTGAAACAAAGTCCCTCTGTCCCTCTTTCCTCATTTGTCCCTCATTTTGGTCTGATCTAAAAATATAAAATGCACTTTTTTATCTTTTAAATAGTGTTTCCCAGTTTTAAAATTCGAAATTGCTTTTGTAAATTTAAAAAGCCAGTATAAAGGGATAGTAGTGTTAAAAAAAGTGCTTGCGGGTTTAAATTATATTTATATTTCTCATTTTAAGTGGGTGTGGCAGGGGGTGTGTCCTGTGCTTACATGTTTTTGCTAATAGGTGTCCTTCATTCCCATCTCAAAAAGTTGGAAGGTATGTCGTCCCTACTATCCTATATTTTGCTAGTGTCTCCCTCTAGTGGTGACTGGAGGTAAGAGACTGAGTATGTGTGTGTAATAACTGTACACATGGTTTAGCTAACCTGTATCTGTAACCTCATAGTGAGAGCAGTATGTGTGGTCATCGCAAAACTGAATGCAAGTTTGCTATAGAGCATAGCATGTTAGGTTTGGAACAGCAATGTTCCTCACAAGCCTTTACGTTGTGGGTGGCGGCGGCTTGCATATTAGTGTGTGTTGTTATTGGCCACTACTTGTATCTGGATTGGGGAAGTTTGGGGTTCCCATGATATCTGGGCAGTGATATCCAATGATGAGCAACATTGTCCAGCCTCTCTTGCCCTTATACAGCATTGATTGCCCCCATCTCTTCCCGCAGAAGCTTAGAACGGACACTCTGATTGCAACACCCAGAAGGTGGAGCCTGCAAGGCTTGCAGTGTCTGATTGGCTGGGACACAGGGAGGGGGTGTGGCTGGTGTTCTGAGTTCCTGCCCAGCCCGCCTTCTGAAGAGAAGCAGATTGAGGGAGCTTTCCTGCAGGACCGCCCCCTTTCTGCTCAGCTTATCTCTGGCTTAATGAAAAGGGGGAATGTGGTGGTGAACAGAGAGGGACACCTGAGGCAGGTACCCATGCCTGCCACCAGAAAAGCTACAGTGGTGAGTCCCATAGAAAGCTGTCTTCTGACTGTCCTGTTCCAGTGTCTTCCCTCCCAGCAGCTCGGAACAGCCCAGCTCTGCTCATTACCCCCCTATTCACAAACCCTATTTACCCCCCTGTTCTCCATCCCTCCCAACTCTGCTCACCGCCCTCTTCTCCATATCCACCCCAACTCTGCTCACGCCCCCCACTCTGTTACCGGTGCACCGTTTCGTAAAAATGTGATGTCAGATGGGGCGGGGTCACCCCGTTTACGTAAACAGGTGACCCCAACCCCTTCTGACAACACGGGAAAATCCCATGAGTCAGAGGGGGGTGGGGTCACCAGGTGGCCCCGCCCTCCGTTATCTAAGAAGTGTCAGAAGAACAGAAGTGTCACATGGCGGAAGACTCCCAATGAGGCGGATCGTGCGGACAAAGCGGAGAAGAAGCTGGAGCAAGATGCGGGATGCGGAGGAAGAAGAAGATGAAGAAGAAGATGGAGAAGAACACCGAAGTAAGACCAGAAGAAAGAAGATGGAAGAAGAAGCGGAAAGAAGAAGAAATTAATAAAGGACTTGTCAAAAACCGCCTCTTGTGTTTTTTAACCCTTTTGACACTTTTTTTGTGAATTGGTAGGGGTACATTTGTACCCCATTACCAATTTACACAGGGGAGGCAGGATCTGGGGGGTCCCTTTGTTAAAGGGGGCTTCCAGATTCCAATAAGCCCCCTGCCTGCAGACCCCCACAACCACCGAGCAAGGGTTGTGGGGATGAGGCCCTTCTCCCCATCAACATGGGGACAAGGTGCTTTGGGGGTGGCGCTACCCCAAAGCACCCTCCCAATGTTGAGGGCATGTGGCCTGGTACAGTTCAGGAGGGGGGGCGCTCTCTCGTCACCCCCTCTTTTCCTGTTGCCTGCCAGGTTGTGTGCTCGGATAAGGGTCTGGTATTGATTTTTGGCGGGACGCCACGTCCTTTTTTTTTATTTTGGCATGGGGTTCGCCTTAATATCCATACCAGACCTGAAGGGCCTGGTATGGAATTTAGGGGGACCCCCACACATTTTTTTTTAATTTTGGTTCGGGGTTCCCCTATGGGGAAATCCCCATGCCGTTTTTATCAATGAACTTTTAGGTGTATTGTCGGACCGACAATTCATTGTAGCTGCGAGTAGTTTTAAATGACTTTTTTTTCTTTAGAAATTTCATTTTGTTAGACACTGCAAACATGCGCCCCTTTACAGGCATACTATAGACACTCCCCAGGTACGAAATTTAAAGGAATATTACACTTTTATTGTTTCACTTTAAGCATTATTAAAATCACTGCTCCCGAAAAAACTTTAGTTTTTAAAACTTTTTTTTGCATTGATACATGTCCCCTGGGGCAGGACCCAGGCCCCCAAACACTTTTTATGACAATGCCATGCAAATTAGCACTTTTGATTATTCATGTCCCAAAGACTTTAACGGTGTTCGAACAAATTTTTTGCCTGTTCGCATGTTCTGAACGTGAACCGAACAGGGGGGGTGTTCGGCTCATCCCTAATAAGGAAATTCATTCCTTTGCTCTCCAGCATAGCTCAGCATAGTGAAATGCAGATATGAAGACATTACAAGCTCATTTAGAATAGGTTTAAGAATATACATCATTTGCTTAAAAAAAAATACACACAAACATGGCATAAGCATTTTTATTTTACAACGCAACAAATAAATTACAATAGGAAATATCTAAATCGGACGTCACAAAAACAATCCAGGAAAACCATTTGAAGTTCTATAGTGTGCCCAGCCTTTCCAATGTCATTCACCTAACAAAAAAAAGGTTAGGTGTGTTATTTCATATTCAAAAATGCTCAGTAAACACAAGAAAAAAAGGGGGGAAACTATATATACATATATACACTTTATTGACAAAAGTATTGGGACACCTGCCTTTAGACACACATGAACTTTAATGGCATCCCAGTCTTAGTCCATAGGGTTCGATATTGAGTTGGCCCACCCTTTGCAGCTATAACAGCTTCAACTCTTCTGGGAAGGCTGTCCACAAGGTTTAGGAGTGTGTCTATGGGAATGTTTGACCATTCTTCCAGAAGCGCATTTGTGAGATCAGGCACTGATGTTGGATGAGAAGGCCTGGCTTGTGCCCATCAAACGCTGCCACTGTGCTCATAAAACGCAGCCAGTGTGCCATCATATGCTGCCACTGTGCCATCATATGCTGCCACTGTTCCCATCATATGCTGCCAGTGTGCCCATCAAATGCTGCCAGTGTGCCCATTAAATGCTGTCAGTGTGCACTTGAATGCCCCCAATGTGACCCCCGGACACGGGATCCTCCTTGCGTCTCCTGCCGTTCGCATCTCCCGTCCTCTCCTCATGATATGCGTCCAATAGCAGCACCTGTCATTTCACCCAATCAGGTGACAGCATGGTGCTTGCAGGTCACCTTTTTTGACGCCTATTAGAGCCTATGGCTCTAATCAGGTGCTTCAAAAACACTGCTGTAATTTATGCGCCCCGTGCCCGAAAAGGGGTCGGGCGTCTGAATAATGGGTGGCAGTAGAATCTATCTATTGGTGATAGAGGGGTGGCAGGAGAGAGGGGGCGGCGCCCGTGCATCCTTATTGCACGGGCCGCCACTGACTTCAAGCATAAAAAAATTGCAAGTGACCAGCTTCACAATTCCATGAGAAGACAGATGCAGCCTGAGTTAACTGAGTTAATGGCTTTGGAGGCCAAAGTGGAAATGCAGAGTCCGCTGGTAGCCGCATTGAAAGAAACCAGCGGAGCTTTCAAGGAAAAGTATGGCAATGATGATCGCTTCCGTGCAATGCGGAGAAGGACCATAGAGGCCAATGGAATACAGGCATCACCAGAGTGAGAGAATCCAAGGTCAGTGCAATGCAGAAAAGCTTCTGTGGGCTTGGACTGTGTTTCTGGCCAACATGCTGAAAAATCTTTGCATTCCGTGTCAAGTATCAGTATGCCTGCAGAAAGTAGAGAAAGCTCTGGCAGACAGACTGCGGGTGATCAGCAGTCAGATGTTCTGAGTGGCAGTATGTCATCGGGCCAAGGAAGTTCTGTGCCCTTGTCACCGAAGCAGGAGGCTATGGAGCAAGATGATCCATCTGAGCCAGTGAAGGGAGCAGGTATGCTAAAGTTCATTACATTGAATCGCCTTTGCATGGTCGCAAGTTTTCCATGTCTGGATTGTCTGAGAATGAAGAAGAGGATAATGATGTCCCCCCAAAACCTTTAAAACAACGGGTGACAGAAAAAGCAGTTTTTGTTCACAACTTGCCTATACAACATAATGGAGGTGTAGTTCCTATGGATGGTGCAGTAGAGGGCGGCGGAGAGCAAGCTCATCTCCTGACTGATACTCCCACCTGTGTACATAAAGTCAGTGAAGGGTGTGTAGACTCTGCTGTGAAGAGTGATGATAAGGACATCGCCATTGTTGGTAACCCTTTAGTTACTGGTAATGAAATAAGAATTACCAAGGGTAAAGTAAATTATATTTGCTGTCCTCCGTGTGGTAAGGTATATCCTATTGGCAGGGTTTTCCTATCCTCCTCCACTGAGTTTGAGGGTCCTCCTCAATTTCACAGCGACCATTCAAACAAAGTTGAAGCAAAAAATGGAGGAAAGGAATACTGCAAGAATTATTGAATAAGATTAAAAAGTATTGCACTTACATCAACAATGTAAAAAACAGACGAGCATTGCCGCCTTGGCATTCAAACAGCCTTCACAGATCCTCACCAGCTTGAGGCATTTCGCCCCTCCCACTGAGCGTCATCCTGGATCGCTAACTGTGAAAGTGAGGAGGACCCTCATACTCAGTGGAGGAGGATAGGAAAACCCTGCCAATAGGATATACCTTACCACCCGGAGGACAGCAACCATTGTTTTTACAGGATCCTTTATTGGTTTTATCTGGTGAGTGGGGACCCAGGAGGGGAGCACAGACAACCACCGAATCACCAAATTTTGCACGTCAGATTTAATGAACGTTATCAGCACTTTATTGGAACGCAAAGTCACCAGCAATGCATGGCATGCGTTCACTTATATTTTAATGGACTTTGATGATATTTGACAACATTGTATGCACTTTATAGTCCTGCACTTATTGTTTGCACTTTAGCTGCACAGGAACAGCACTTTAGTTGATTACACGTATGTATAATATTATATATATACAGGAGCAGCGCTGAGTACTAAATTTCCAGTTATTCTGTGGTCACTAGGAGTGATGTGAATGAAGGACGGGCTAATCTGACACCATCTGGTAGCTCCTTTAAATGCCCCAATCTGGTCCAATTGAGGTGGATTTGAGAAGGCCCCCCCCTCCAAATAGGAGAGATGTGGTGGACCGTATTCTGGGGATGGGTTTTAAAGCGGAGGAGATTTTTGCCCTTATCAGCCCAATTGGGTCATATGAGTATGACCTCTCCTTTGTGAAGATGGAAGGATTTTGGGAGAGGTAGGAGCAGAGGTAGAAGGAGTCCCCAAGATGGACAGGTTTGTCACCCAAAGTAGTCTCTCGCCAGCCATTATACAAAAACTTCACCATTTTAGTATGTAACAAGTCCATTACTGCTGCAGATCTGGTGGTGTGGTCGGGGGGAGCTATGCGGATGTCCAGGCCCCCTTAATAAAAGTTGTAGATGATATGGACAGTGTTATTAAAACTGCATGTCACGGGTAATGTTGTTAAACACATCCCTTCACCTGCCTTTATATGTTGTGACAGGATTATTACTTTTTATGCAGGACAACTGAAGCTGTGTCATTGCTGTGGTGAAAAGGGGCATTTTTCAAGCTGATGTTCTGTGCAGAAATGTTCCTTCTGTCAGGGCTCAGGGCATGTTGCAAAGGACTGCAATAGTATTCGTTGTAATCTCTGTAACAAGTTAGGTCACCCCTATAGCCTTTGCCCTGAAGCCCTCTATAATCAGCTAGAGGTGGTGGAAGAACTGTTAAGGATAGAGGAGAAGGAACGTAGGGGGGCAGCAAGGGGTTGGTGGAGTTGTTTCAGCTAGTCTTGAGGGGCCTCCCCAGGTGTCAGTTTCCCAATCTGAAGGTGTGAACCCTCTTGTGGCTCCCCAGTCTGTGCTACCTACTGTGTCGGTGTCTACTTCTGTTGTCTGTTCTTCCCCAGTGTTTCAGGTGCCCAGTGTTCCAAATGTATAAAAGTCATCCAGATTGTCTGAGGCTACCAAAGGGGCAGATTCATGCAGATCTGAGGTGGCAGCTTCATTGGGGGGCCTCCCCTGAGGCAGCGTAAGACCTCTAGTGGAGGTTCTAAGGTGAAGAAGGGGGAAGTTGCCACTGCTAATAATATAGATGAGGCCTTTCAGGGTAATGCTTCAGGGGAGGAGGGAGAGTGGACCGAGGTGGGGAGAAGGAGGATAAGGGTAGTCCTGAACTCTACCTCCTTGGTTTCATCTTTAGAGGTAGATGATCTACTTCTAGGAAACAAGTCTGGGTCCTTCTCGGAGGGGGGGGGGGGGGATGGAGAAGGATGAGGTAGAGTGTTCCCTAAAAAGGTCAAGGTCCCCAGTAAGGGGGAGGGAGCTCAGGCTAAGGCCGCGTACACACGGGCGGACTGTATGGCCTACTTAGTCCGCCGAAACACATTTCAGCGGACAGTCCGCTCGTGTGTGGGCTTCAGCGGACTTTTTCAGCGTGAAGTCTGGCGTACTAAGTATTTCGGAATTTCCGTAATTCTGTCCGTCATACTTTGGTTTCAGCGGACAATCTGCTCGTGAGTAGGCTAGTTCGACGGACTAAGAATGGCGCATGCTCAGAAAGGATTTACACGGCGGAAAGGTGCATTGCTGTGTATTGGACTTCCTATTTCTAGTCCCGTCGTACGTGCTGTACACGTCATCGCGCAAGCTTTCGACGGACTGTTTGTGCATCCGTGTGTGGTCAAGTCCGTTCATTCGAAAGTATGACGGACTGTCCGTCGGATTGTATGACGGACTAAGTAGGCCATACAATCCGCCCGTGTGTACGCGGCCTAAGAAACGCCTACCTCAATCACCCTGATGGAAGTTCCCACTCCGATAAAGGTGGCAACGATTAATGTTGCCCTCATAAAATCTGTAAGGACTAGTGATATGGCCTTATTTTTGCTTAGCGAGGTGGATGCTGGTATTTTATTTTTGCAAGAGACCTGAAAAATAGCCTTGCCAATGCTCACCTGACAAAGAGGGAGTGGAGGCATGGGCCCGCCTTCTGGTCTCTTACGGCTGAGCCTTACAGCAGAGTTGCAGTATTTTGTACTGGCATGGTAACGTGTCAACGGGTTATCGAGGTAGAGATTGGAGGGTGTATGGTCCTCCTGGATGTCTTTGTGAAGGGGCATGTGTTATAAATATCTATGGACCACAAACTAGGTGGGACAGGAAATGCCTCTTTATAAAGATTAAGCCTTTCCTTTTTACATCTCGTAAAGTTGTCTTTGGATGTGATTTTTAACACTGTCACTAGGCCTAGAGACGGGAAAGGCTCCAATGACAGCCTGAGATACGATAGCATCCTTCCTAATATGATAGCCAGTTTTTTTTTTTTTAAGAGTGTCGTATAGTGGAGTTCGCTGATCACCTTACGTTGTCTCAATTCTTAATGCTTCAGATATGCCACCTAAAGAAAGGGTATTTGGAGGATGAATTCGACTCTGCTGGATGACAAGGAGGTAAGACAATCTTTTGAGGATTTTTTTTCAGGCTCAGGTAACCATTCTGGATTTCTGCAGCAGCAAGTCGGAGTGGTGGGAGCTTGCCAAAAGCCAGATTAGTGGATTTTTCAGGGCCATGGGAAAAAGGAATCAGCTTGGTAAATCCATTGCCTATCAGCAGCTGCAGAGGAAACTTGATCGCCTTGTCTCGAGTGGTAGAGATTCAGAGGCAATCTCTGAGGTGAAACTTCTCCTTAGGTAGTATCAGTAAGATTGGCACGCTTCTTTTTTGAGCTTTTAGTAGCTTAAACTCTACTCGCATATGTATGTTTTTTACTATATTATAGACATATTTGCTGCCCAAAAAACCCCACCATAGGGGATATATTTTTCTTTTTCTTGATTGGCACGCTTCTTTGTTTCTGGAAAGGGACTATGGGAAATATCACTTGCCCGATCCTTATTAGAGCTGCAAACAAAGTGCAGCAGTTAAGACATTTGTTGGTCTAAGGCACTGATGGGGAACCTTGGCACCCCAGATGTTTTGGAACTACATTTCCCATGATGCTCAACTACACAGCAGAGTGTATGAGCATCATGGGAAATGTAGTTCCAAAACATCTGGGGTGCCAAGGTTCCCCATCACTGGTCTAAGGGATAGTACGGGCTCTTTGACAAAATCCAAGTCAGGGATCCTGGAGGTCTCGAGGTCTTTTTATGTGGATCTTCTGAGGGAGAAGTACCTCGATCGGGGCAAAGATGTCAAGTTTTCTGGACTCTACACCAGGTCTGGGAAATAACATTCCGCTGGCAAGTTTGACAGGGGAAATCACAGCAGAAGAGGTAGTAAAAGCTTTAGATGGTCTGGCTATTAAGAAAACACCTGGGCCAGATGGGTTGACTGCTACATTTTATAAGACTTTCAAATCCAGCTTGGTACCTTACCTTGTTGAGGTATTTAATGGCTGCCTGCAAAAGGGTTTGCTCCCTCCCACCACGAGACAGTCTGCTGTGATTCTATTGTCAAAAAGCAAGGATCCCTCGATGATTGAGAATTGGTACCCCATTAGCCTTCTCAATATTAATAGAAGGATTCTGGTGAAGATAATCTTCGGGTGCTTGTCGTCACTAGCAGACAGATTGCTTTCTCGTTAGCAGCACTGTTTGATCCAGGGCAGAAGCACTTTTTCAGCGGTGTTAGCTGTCCAAGAGGCTCTGGAACGTTGCAGGACTGAAGGCTGGGGAAAGTATTTTTCTGCCATTGGATCAAGCAAAGGCTTTTGATCGTGTCAATCATGAGTACCTCTGGCTTCTCCTTGACAAGTATGGCCTGGAGGGTGGGTTTATTAGATGGCTTAAGACTTTATACAGAGAGGCAGAGAGCTTTATGCTTGGTAATGGTTGAGTTGGATGGCCCTTCAGGGTGGGATTGGGGGTGCCCCAGGAGTATCTGCTGAGCCCTTTCCTATACAAATTCGCAATCAACCCCTTCGTCAGAAGGCTAGAGAGTGAACCGTTGTGCGGGGTGCCCGTGGGCATTACAGGCATACTCCACTTTTAAGTACACAATTGGGTTTATTTACTAAAGCTGAAAAGTGAAAAATTAGGCTGACTTCTGCATAGAAACCAATGAGCTTCTAACCCCAGCTTGTTCAATTAAGCTTTTGTAATAAAACATGGAAGCTCATTGGGTTCTATGCAGAAGTGAGCCACTTTTCAGCTTTAGTAAATAAACTCTATTGAGGACTTAAAAGTGTGGTATGCCTGTACTTGTGAGCCGCCCTTGAGGGTTGTAGCCTATGCTGATGATGTTTCTGTCTTTATCTCTGGGACAGAGGAGGCGCAGGAGGTGGTCTCAGTGATAGAGCAGTATTCCGAGACATTAGGCTCCAAGGTCAACCGTGATAAAAGTGACTTTTTTGGATGAACGAGGGAGGTGAGAACTTTGCACTTCTGAACACCTTCCCGAGGCTTCAATGGAAAGTCAAACTATTAGGCATTGAGTTTGGCCCCGATGTTTACAATAAAGCAAATTGGGAAGCAAAGCTGAATGATGCTGATGTCAAGGTGAAATGCTAGAAGGGGTGGCGGCTTTCCTTGAAGTAAAGGATGGACTTGATTAAGACCTACCCGATTCCTACCTTTCTGTATGTCAGCTTTGTTTGCATCTTGCCAGTCTGAGTCCTGTTATACCAGGATTTATAGTTGTTTCTTCCAATTATTATGGGGGAACAGGCTGAATCTTGTGAAGCGAAATATGACTTACCCATCTAGATGGAAGGGTGGCCTAGGGATGGTCAATCCGTTTGTGTTTTTCACGCTGATGTTTTTGAAACATAATTTTTGTAACATGCTAGCAGAGACACTGTCTGGATGGGTAAGTATTTTCCAAATCTGGTTTAGACCTTTTCTGGGCTGTTGGGAGAGTCAATGAAAAGCCTAAGGGTCAAGCATAGTAAGCTCCCAGCTTATGTTGCCCCATGCCTGAAAATTCTTAGACGGTGACATGTGACAGTGGAGGCTATCAGGTCCCTTCCTAGGAGACTCCTGAGTGAAAAGATCGGGTACTGTCTTTCATGCGCCACTGGCCTTGAGGGATTGCCCAGGTCATATTATGAGGGAGGGTTTACGTTTGATAAATTCTGAGTGGATTTCCTTGAAATTTAGAGACCAGACCTGGCTTGCTTTCCACGGTAGGCTCTATGTGAAGGGGAATGTGAAGTGCTGCTCTTTGGACAATCGTGGTTGTCCAAAAGTGGAGCATCAGGGTGAAGTGAAAACCATGGACCACTTTTTTCTAGTCAGCATAGTAGTCCGATATTACACCTGGAATGCACGATATCAGGTATCCCTTCGGCAGAAAGTCCTTCCTGTTCCTGTGGTGGTGTGTGAGATTCTTGGTGAGGTAGGGAAAATTTGGGGTCTCGAGAAAAGACAGATGGTGGCAAAGGGTCTGGATAAAGGCGTGGAGAATTATCAGGCCTGTAGCTGCTGTTTGTTGATCTCTGAGTGTTGGGTTATTTTCCCTGTTTTCTCTCTGGACACTCCCTTAGATTTTGAAGGATAAGCATAATTTTGAAGAAAGGCTACACACACATGATAATCTATGTTTCTTGGTCTGAATGTAAATAACCTTTGAGTAATGTTCTGTAGAATGTAAAAAACAAAAAAAAAAAAAATATTTATTTTTTGTAAAAAAAAGTTGAAATGTGTTTTCTTGTTTGCAAGATTCTCAAAATAAAAAATTGCCAACTCAACGGACTAAGCCCCTGTACACACGGTCGGACATTCTGCCAACCAAATCTGTCGGATTTTGTCCGTCGGATTTTGCCTGTCGGATCTTCTGTTGCATACACACGGTCGGACTAAGTTGTCGAAAAATCCGATCATTCAGAATGTGATGACGTAATTTAGTTACGATGGGACTAGTAGCCAATAGCTTTGATGAAGGAATTTGATCTGAGCATGCGTGGCACTTGGTCCGATCAAAATTCTCTACACATGATCGGAGTATGTCCGATCGAACCAGTTGGTCGAAAAATATTTCCAACATGTTGGAAAATTGGGTCCGACGGATATTCCGACGGAATCAGTCTGATGCATACCACACACAGTCGGATTATCCGACAACACGGTCCGATAGGACACATTCCGATGGATTCTCCGACCGTGTGTACAAGGGCTAAGACTGGGATGCCATTAAAGTCCCAATACTTTTGGCAATATAGTGTATACATACATACATACATACATACATACACACACACACACACCTTATACATACATGTCTGTAGGTTTCTGGCATCATTTTGGAATATTCCTAGATAAATGGAAAGGAGGTATAAATGAGTTAAACACACACACAATCACAAAAAAAAGAATGGTCAAGCAAGACTATTGCATTCATGTGTAAAGCTAGCTCAATTTACTTTTTTGTTTTTTAATATGCATAAAATACCTTTTTGGAAAAGATTTCTTTTGAAGAAATGTTTAACATAAACAGGGTTAGGATTGCCATTAATATCCAAGTTATGATCTTGGTAATTAGTATGATCTCTACAAGTCTTTATCATCAATTGACATCTATGATTGAAAGTTCCAATCTAGTTGCATGTCCCAGTTGCATTAGATGTGGATAATTTGCAAACAATTTACATAGACAGTAAATGACAGATCTAGATTGCACAGATCCGACTGAAAGATTATAAAAATAAATTGTAAGAATAAACCCTTCTGCCTCCCCTGTAGTGATGGACGAACTTCCGACGGGACGTTTCGCGAACGCGAAACGCGAACGGACACAAACGTTCGCGAAAACGACCGTTCGCCGCGGGCTCCATTGACTTCAATGGGAGGCGAATTTCGCAAACCTTTAGGTCGAATTTGCGGCCACGGGGTAATTATTAGGGGGTAGCACGTAGTCCCACCACCTGGACAATAGCATAATACATGTATGAGGTGAATTTGGGATCGATAACTACAAGCATTTTTTTTTTATTTGGGAAATTGTTCTGACAATTCAGGACTATGGAGCTAATGAAGGCAAT
Organism: Lithobates pipiens; assembly: GCF_037356315.1. Lineage (NCBI taxonomy): Eukaryota > Metazoa > Chordata > Amphibia > Anura > Ranidae > Lithobates > Lithobates pipiens. The sequence continues at coordinate 177,356,489 of NW_027507789.1, forward strand.
GGAGGAGAGGGAAGGTCAGGGACCAGGGTAGGCAAACAAGAGGGTGCAGGAGATACAGAGCACTGACAGCAGCACCGTAATACAGAGCACTGACATCAGCACCGTGACATACAGCGCTGACAGCAGCTCCGTGACATACAGCGCTGACAGCAGCTCCGTGACATACAGCGCTGACAGCAGCTCCGTGACATACAGCGCTGACAGCAGCTCCGTGACATACAGCGCTGACAGCAGCTCCGTGACATACAGCGCTGACAGCAGCACCGTGACATACAGCGCTGACAGCAGCTCCGTGACATACAGCGCTGACAGCAGCTCCGTGACATACAGCGCTGACAGCAGCTCCGTGACATACAGCACTGACAGCAGCTCCGTGACATACAGCGCTGACAGCAGCTCCGTGACATACAGCGCTGACAGCAGCACCGTGACATACAGCGCTGACAGCAGCTCCGTGACATACAGCGCTGACAGCAGCTCCGTGACATACAGCGCTGACAGCAGCTCCGTGACATACAGCGCTGACAGCAGCTCCGTGACATACAGCGCTGACAGCAGCTCCGTGACATACAGCGCTGACAGCAGCACCGTGACATACAGCGCTGACAGCAGCTCCGTGACATACAGCGCTGACAGCAGCTCCGTGACATACAGCGCTGACAGCAGCTCCGTGACATACAGCACTGACAGCAGCTCCGTGACATACAGCGCTGACAGCAGCTCCGTGACATACAGCGCTGACAGCAGCACCGTGACATACAGCGCTGACAGCAGCTCCGTGACATACAGCGCTGACAGCAGCTCCGTGACATACAGCGCTGACAGCAGCTCCGTGACATACAGCGCTGACAGCAGCTCCGTGACATACAGCGCTGACAGCAGCTCCGTGACATACAGCGCTGACAGCAGCTCCGTGACATACAGCGCTGACAGCAGCTCCGTGACATACAGCGCTGACAGCAGCTCCGTGACATACAGCGCTGACAGCAGCTCCGTGACATACAGCGCTGACAGCAGCTCCGTGACATACAGCGCTGACAGCAGCTCCGTGACATACAGCGCTGACAGCAGCTCCGTGACATACAGCGCTGACAGCAGCACCGTAAGCAGCCCCAGGAGGAAGTCAGCACAGCACAGGGATGGTGTGATCCCCTCATAATAAGAACCCCCAGGAGGAAGTCAGCACAGCACAGGGATGGTGGGAGCCCCTCATAATAAGAACACCCAGGAGGAAGTCAGCACAGCACAGGGATGGTGGGAACCCCTCATAATAAGCAGCCCCAGTAGAAATATGACACCGCTCAACCTCTTCAAAGAGGAGGGTAGGGGCATATAGTACGGTGTGCTTTTTTGGGTCAGGGAAGTGAGCCAAATGAATTAAGAAGGTCTGTGTGCTTGATTCCAAAAATTGTTTATAGACATATACATGGTCTACTGATCACATGTGTTGAATTCCTCCGAGATCCATGCCTCATTCATTTTTAGAAATGTGAGGTAGTTAACACTGTGGTGAGCTAGGCGAGTACGCTTATCGGTCACAATCCCCCCTGCTGCGCTGAACGTCCTTTCGGACAGGACACTGGATGAGGGGCAAGCCAACAGTTCGATTGCAAATTGGGCAAGCTCTGGCCAGAGGTCAAGCCTGCCCACCCAGTAGTCTAGGGGTTCATCACTCCTCAGAGCGTCCACATCGGCCGTTAACCCAATGTAGTCGGACACCTGACGGTCTAGGCGTTCCCTGATGCTGGATCCGGATGACACCTGTCGATGGGTCGGCTGAAAGAATGACCTCATATCCGAAGTCACCAACACATCTTCAAACCGGCCTCTTCTTGCAGGCGCTGTTGGATTGGTACCCGCAAATCCTTCTCTGGGAGTGGGAATTGCTCCTCTGCCAGCGCACGCAAAAGCAGAATGCAGCATTTCTCGAAGCAAGGCCTGGAAGTGCTGCATTCTGACAGCCCTCTGCGACGGCGGTAACATTTCCGCCATTTTGTGTTTGTACCGGGGGTCTAAGTACGTTGCCACCCAGTACTGGTCCTTGACCCTCATGCTTTTTATACGGGGGTCCCTATTAAAACACTGGAGCATGAAGGCCCCCATTTGCACTAAAGTGGAAGCGGTGTGGTGGCCTGGCTCCTGCTCATCATCCAGGATAATGTCGTCCTCTTCATTCTCCTCTCCCCATCCTCGCACAACAGGGATCCCAGAAAGGTTTAAAGCATGCTCTTCTTGCTCCTGCTCATCCGCCCCGGCACCATCCTCCTCTGACTCCTCATCAGACTCCTGTTGTTGACTTGTCTCAGATAGAGTAGCCCCCCCTGGGAATTCATCCAGCATTGCGACTTCCTCATCTTCCCGCTCCTGCTCCTCCACAGCCTGATCAATGACACGACGCAATGCACGCTCCAGAAAGAAGGCATAAGGTACCATGTCACTGATGGCGCCATGGCTGCGACTGACCAGTTTGGTGATCTCCTCAAATGGCCGCAGAAGTCTGCATGTGTCGCGCATGAGCAGCCACTGGCGCGGTGAAAAAAAACCCAGCTCCCCAGAACCGTTTCTTTCGCAGAGTTCATACAGGTAGACGTTAACTGCACGTTTCTGCTGGAGCAGCCTATCAAGCATATAGAAGGTTGAGTTCCATCGCGTCGGGCAATCGCAAATAAGACGTCTGACCGGCAGATGGTGTCGCCGCTGAATGTCAGCAAGGCGAGCCATGGCCGTGTAAGATCTTCTGAAATGGGCCGAGATTTTCCTTGCCTGCCGCAAGATGTCCTGGACCCCAGGGTATTTGACAAGGAATCGCTGCACGACCAAGTTTAAGACGTGTGCCATGCACGGCACGTGCGTGATTTTGCCCTGTTTCAATGCGCTAAGCAGATTGGCACCGTTGTCACACACCACTTTACCAACTGTCAAATTGAGCGGTGTTAGCCACTCATCTGCCTGTGAACGCAAAGCTGAAAGGAGTGCCGGGCCAGTGTGGCTCTTTGCTTCCAGGCACAACAGACGCAGCACGGCATGGCAACGTCTCACCTGGCATGTGGAATAGGTTCTGGGGAGCTTGGGCGGTGCAGTGGAAGAGACGCTAGCAGCGGAAAAGGAGGAGGCAGCTGAGGAGGAGAGGGAGGAGGATGGAGTAGGAGGAGGAGAAGAAGAGTCAGGCCTGCATGCAATCCGTGGCGGTAAAACCAAATCTACACGGGTGCCACGGGTTACATGCTTGACGGCCGTCAGAAGGTTCACCCAGTGGGCAGTAAAACTGATATACCTTCCCTGCCCGTGTTTGCTAGACCACGTGTCTGTGGTCAGATGTATCTTGGCACCGACACTGTGTGCCAGAGATACATTCACTTGCCGCTGAACATGGCCATATAGCTCTGGGATGCCCTTCTCTGAGAAATACTTCCTTCCTGGGACCTTCCATTGTGGTGTTCCAATGGCCACAAATTTGCGAAAGGCCTCCGAGTCCACCAGTTTATATGGCAGTAGTTGGCGGGCTATGAGTTCTGACAAGCCAGCCGCCAACCGTTGGGCAAGAGGGTTATCCGGCGTCATCATTTTTTTACGCTCAAACATTAGGCCCACGGAAGCCTGCCTTTTTGCAGAAAAATGTGAGCTTGGCGTGATGGAAGGTGGAGTGGAGGACAATTGTGAGGAGAGAGGAGAAGGAGAAGTAGAAGACGAGGCTGGACGGTGAGAGCCTGCAGTGTGGCTTTGTGTGTTCCGTTGCTCCCACTGGGCTCGGTGATGGCTGCTCATGTGCCTTCTTAAGGCGGTCGTCCCTAGGTGAGTATTGGGCTTACCGCGACTAACGCGTTGACTGCAAAGATTGCAGATGGCAACGCTATTGTCAGCAGCGGACACGTTAAAAAAAGCCCACACTGCGGAGCCATGTGCCGGTGTCCTGGGAGCGCCAGATGTGACCGTACATGGTCGATGACTCGCTCCTGATACATTTGCAGTCTGCTTTGTCCCTGCTGTGCAATGTAAGTCATTGCTGCTTCTCCTCCCTATCTGCTGGTCCATATCTCCCTCTGAACTCCCCTCCTCTTCCTCTCTTGTGGGCACCCACGTGACATCACTAGACACGTCATCATCAACGTCACCTTCCCCACCGCTATAAGTAGAGTAGGCAGCAACACCGGGGACCAACCTCCTCCTTGGGCTGATCTGGGTACTGGCGTCAGACTGCTGAGTAGCGCTTGTTGCTACCTCCTCTTCCTGATCCAATACCAAGAGTGGCTGCGCATCAGAAATGTCCTCTTGATATGGATCGGAAAATAATTCCAGTGACTCAAGCGGAAGGTATGTGGTGGTGGTGGTGGTGGTCGTGTTGTTGGTGGTAGTGTCTTTGGGGGTGCACATAGCAGAGAGTGAAGAAGAGGGTGCAGATCGAGAGGATGAGGAGGGTGCAGAAGAGTAAGGCTGAGCGAGCCACTCAACCAAGTCTGGTGCATCCTTTAAAGTAATTGAACGCACCTTCTGCAACTTCCCACTTTGGCTCAAGCCTGTTGCTCCTGCCCTACCCCTACCACCCCTGCGGAAGGGCCTGCCTCTTCCTCTGCATGTCATTTTTTAAATGACCCTGTGACAAAACTCTTAGTCCCTATACCGCTGAAGGACTGCTGCAGTATAGGTGAGCGGTCAGCAGTGGTGCACGTCAACCCTATCTATTGTGGACCTATAGCGGTCCTTACAGAACAGCAGACTGTACCGCACTCAAGCCTATGTACCGTAGCACCCTATACCAAGTTACCAGTCCTTATAAGAACTTTTGTGGACCAAGCAGGTTGTGTATTAGTGTTTAGCAGACTGTACGTCAGTCCCTATACCGCTGAAGGACTGCTGCAGTATAGGGCAGCGGTCAGCAGTGGTGCACGTCAACCCTATCTATTGTGGACCGATAGCGGTCCTTACAGAACAGCAGACTGTACCGCACTCAAGCCTATGTACCGTAGCACCCTATACCAAGTTACCAGTCCTTATAAGAACTTTTGTGGACCAAGCAGGTTGTGTATTAGTGTTTAGCAGACTGTACGTCAGTCCCTATACCGCTGAAGGACTGCTGCAGTATAGGGCAGCGGTCAGCAGTGGTGCACGTCAACCCTATCTATTGTGGACCGATAGCGGTCCTTACAGAACAGCAGACTGTACCGCACTCAAGCCTATGTACCGTAGCACCCTATACCAAGTTACCAGTCCTTATAAGAACTTTTGTGGAACAAGCAGGTTGTGTGTTAGTGATTAGCAGACTGTACGTCAGTCCCTATACCAATGAAGGACTGCTGCAGTATAGGGCAGCGGTCAGCAGTAGTGCACGGCAACCCTATGTATTGTGGACCGATAGCGGTCCTTACAGAACAGCAGACTGTACCGCACTCAAGCCTATGTACCGTAGCACCCTATACCAAGTTACCAGTCCTTATAAGAACTTTTGTGGACCAAGCAGGTTGTGTATTAGTGTTTAGCAGACTGTACGTCAGTCCCTATACCGCTGAAGGACTGCTGCAGTATAGGGCAGCGGTCAGCAGTGGTGCACGTCAACCCTATCTATTGTGGACCGATAGCGGTCCTTACAGAACAGCAGACTGTACCGCACTCAAGCCTATGTACCGTAGCACCCTATACCAAGTTACCAGTCCTTATAAGAACTTTTGTGGACCAAGCAGGTTGTGTATTAGTGTTTAGCAGACTGTACGTCAGTCCCTATACCGCTGAAGGACTGCTGCAGTATAGGGCAGCGGTCAGCAGTGGTGCACGTCAACCCTATCTATTGTGGACCGATAGCGGTCCTTACAGAACAGCAGACTGTACCGCACTCAAGCCTATGTACCGTAGCACCCTATACCAAGTTACCAGTCCTTATAAGAACTTTTGTGGAACAAGCAGGTTGTGTGTTAGTGATTAGCAGACTGTACGTCAGTCCCTATACCAATGAAGGACTGCTGCAGTATAGGGCAGCGGTCAGCAGTAGTGCACGGCAACCCTATGTATTGTGGACCGATAGCGGTCCTTACAGAACAGCAGACTGTACCGCACTCAAGCCTATGTACCGTAGCACCCTATACCAAGTTACCAGTCCTTATAAGAACTTTTGTGGACCAAGCAGGTTGTGTATTAGTGTTTAGCAGACTGTACGTCAGTCCCTATACCGCTGAAGGACTGCTGCAGTATAGGGCAGCGGTCAGCAGTGGTGCACGTCAACCCTATGTATTGTGGACCGATAGCGGTCCTTACAGAACAGCAGACTGTAACGCACTCAGGCCTATGTACCGTAGCACCCTATACCAAGTTACCAGTCCTTATAAGAACTTTTGTGGACCAAGCAGGTTGTGTGTTAGTGATTAGCAGACTGTACGTCAGTCCCTATACCAATGAAGGACTGCTGCAGTATAGGGCAGCGGTCAGCAGTAGTGCACGGCAACCCTATGTATTGTGGACCGATAGCGGTCCTTACAGAACAGCAGACTGTACCGCACTCAAGCCTATGTACCGTAGCACCCTATACCAAGTTACCAGTCCTTATAAGAACTTTTGTGGACCAAGCAGGTTGTGTATTAGTGTTTAGCAGACTGTACGTCAGTCCCTATACCGCTGAAGGACTGCTGCAGTATAGGGCAGCGGTCAGCAGTGGTGCACGTCAACCCTATGTATTGTGGACCGATAGCGGTCCTTACAGAACAGCAGACTGTAACGCACTCAGGCCTATGTACCGTAGCACCCTATACCAAGTTACCAGTCCTTATAAGAACTTTTGTGGACCAAGCAGGTTGTGTGTTAGTGATTAGCAGACTGTACGTCAGTCCCTATACCAATGAAGGACTGCTGCAGTATAGGGCAGCGGTCAGCAGTAGTGCACGGCAACCCTATGTATTGTGGACCGATAGCGGTCCTTACAGAACAGCAGACTGTAACGCACTCAGGCCTATGTACCGTAGCACCCTATACCAAGTTACCAGTCCTTATAAAAACTTTTGTGGACCAAGCAGGTTGTGTGTTAGTGTTTAGCAGACTGTGCGTCAGTCCCTATACCGCTGAAGGACTGCTGCAGTATAGGGCAGCGGTCAGCAGTGGTGCACGTCAACCCTATCTATTGTGGACCGATAGCGGTCCTTACAGAACAGCAGACTGTACCGCACTCAAGCCTATGTACCGTAGCACCCTATACCAAGTTACCAGTCCTTATAAGAACTTTTGTGGACCAAGCAGGTTGTGTATTAGTGTTTAGCAGACTGTACGTCAGTCCCTATACCGCTGAAGGACTGCTGCAGTATAGGGCAGCGGTCAGCAGTGGTGCACGTCAACCCTATGTATTGTGGACCGATAGCGGTCCTTACAGAACAGCAGACTGTAACGCACTCAGGCCTATGTACCGTAGCACCCTATACCAAGTTACCAGTCCTTATAAAAACTTTTGTGGACCAAGCAGGTTGTGTGTTAGTGTTTAGCAGACTGTGCGTCAGTCCCTATACCGCTGAAGGACTGCTGCAGTATAGGGCAGCGGTCAGCAGTGGTGCACGTCAACCCTATCTATTGTGGACCGATAGCGGTCCTTACAGAACAGCAGACTGTACCGCACTCAAGCCTATGTACCGTAGCACCCTATACCAAGTTACCAGTCCTTATAAGAACTTTTGTGGACCAAGCAGGTTGTGTATTAGTGTTTAGCAGACTGTACGTCAGTCCCTATACCGCTGAAGGACTGCTGCAGTATAGGGCAGCGGTCAGCAGTGGTGCACGTCAACCCTATGTATTGTGGACCGATAGCGGTCCTTACAGAACAGCAGACTGTAACGCACTCAGGCCTATGTACCGTAGCACCCTATACCAAGTTACCAGTCCTTATAAGAACTTTTGTGGACCAAGCAGGTTGTGTGTTAGTGATTAGCAGACTGTACGTCAGTCCCTATACCAATGAAGGACTGCTGCAGTATAGGGCAGCGGTCAGCAGTAGTGCACGGCAACCCTATGTATTGTGGACCGATAGCGGTCCTTACAGAACAGCAGACTGTACTGCACTCAGGCCTATGTACCGTAGCACCCTATACCAAGTTACCAGTCCTTATAAAAACTTTTGTGGACCAAGCAGGTTGTGTGTTAGTGTTTAGCAGACTGTGCGTCAGTCCCTATACCGCTGAAGGACTGCTGCAGTATAGGGCAGCGGTCAGCAGTAGTGCACGGCAACCCTATGTATTGTGGACCGATAGCGGTCCTTACAGAACAGCAGACTGTAACGCACTCAGGCCTATGTACCGTAGCACCCTATACCAAGTTACCAGTCCTTATAAGAACTTTTGTGGACCAAGCAGGTTGTGTGTTAGTGATTAGCAGACTGTACGTCAGTCCCTATACCAATGAAGGACTGCTGCAGTATAGGGCAGCGGTCAGCAGTAGTGCACGGCAACCCTATGTATTGTGGACCGATAGCGGTCCTTACAGAACAGCAGACTGTACCGCACCCAAGCCTATGTACCGTAGCACCCTAGACAGACCAAGTTACCAGTCCTGATAAAGAGCTTTGTGGAACAAGTGAGTTGTGAATGATTAGCAGACTGCAGCAGAAGGGCAGCAGTCAAGTATAATATTCTTTCTATATTTGGAAGAAAGAATATTATACGTGTACAAGCCTATTACCGTACCACTGATACCAGTCCTGAAAAGAACCTTTGTGGAACTAATAGTAACAGCAAGTCTTTAAAATTATCCTCACTGCCTGACACACTGCTTCCTGCCTGTCCCTATACAAATTGGCAAAAAAGAGTAGGCTGGAACGATTAGCTGGAACAGCTCTTTTGTGGACCTGATAGTAACAGCTAATGATGATGATGATGATGATGATGAAGAAAGACTAATCTGGCTGAGCTGTCCCTAAAATAGCAGCATACAGCGCTCTGTCCCTTTATCTAAACTGACAAAAGAAACTCAGGCTGCTGACCTAACACCTATACCAGTCCTGAAAAGAACTTTTGTGTACCAAATAGCTAGCGTTTTCTCTGTCCCTACTCCACACAGGATCCTTTCCCTACAGTGACAGAAGAAAGAATGTAAAATGGCCACCGGATCGGGTGTATTTATAGGTTAGGGGGAATGTCCAAGTGTCCATGAGCTGTCATGTCTCAATTGGTTGTCCTGTAACACATGATAAACGTGTCACGAAAGGTTAAAGTTCTTGTATACATTAAACACGTAAGTCCGCCGGGGCGAACGACGGAAAAAGGCGTTCGAACCCGCGGACGGCGAAAGTCGGAAATTCGCCGCGAAACGACCGCCGGGCGAACCGTTCGGCCATCACTACTCCCCTGTATAAAAAAGTTGAGCACTATTGTATGTCTCTCTAAATTGGCTGGAATACGTGCTTCATATCTATGCATTTGGTATAAAGCTATACAAATTACAGCTAACACAGCTTGGAACAAGACTACAAAAAAAAAGTCATGCTGTTGGCAAAGGTGCCTTTTATCAGCCATAGGCTAAAATCAGTACTGGGGTTGATTTTCTAAAAGTAAAAGAGGTCCAGCTGTGCATTTTAGCCAATCAGCTGCTAATTTCAGCTTGTTCAATTAGGCTTTGACCAAAAATCCTGGAAGCTCATTGGTTTTCTGTACAATGCTGCACCAGATTTTGCATTCTCCAATTTAGTAAACTGTGCCTGGATGTCGAACCAACCTATACATGGAGCATTTACTAAAAAAAAAAAAGCCTGTGTTGCTGTGGTAAACAAAAATCAGCCGTAACACTGCCAGTCATGAACTGCGCCTGCCTGTACATTTTCGTTTTGATTTCTGAGAACATTGTCTTTATAAGACAGATTTTAATTAATGTTATTTAAACTTACTTTATACTTACACTTATTGTGTGCTCAACTTGCCCGTTATGCAAAAAACTTGGTAAATGCATTCACTCTGAGGTTCGCAGTGATACCTCACATGTGTGGTGCGATCTCCATGTACATATACGTGTGTGGGACCTAAGTTTGCATTTGTGTGTGATCACCCTGGGGGGCACTTTACTTTTTTTATTTTATCATTTACAGTGCCTTGAAAAAGTATTCACACCCCTTGAAATTTTCCACATTTTGTCATGTTACAACCAAAAATGTAAATGTATTTTATTGGGATTTTATGTGATAGACCAACACAAAGTGGCACATAACTGTGAAGTGGAAGGAAAATGATAAATGGTTTTCTAAAATTCTTTTACAAATAAATATCTGAAAAGTGTGGCGTGCATTTGTATTCAGCTCCCTTTATTCTGATACCCCTAACTAAAATCTAGTGGAAGTCATCTAATTAGTAAATAGTTAAATAATCAAAAAATATCTGCGCTTAGGAAAGTGAACTGCAGCCTCCCTTAAAACCACACCAAAGTTAAGCAAAGAAAAATATACAAATCAACAAAGGGATAGTGGCGCTGTTCCAAAATAATAATAATAAAAGATGCACCATATACTCAAACGGTGTATATAGCCCACCATCACCTCTAAAAAGGTATGTATATGAAAAATATCACTATAAATAAAGTGCCAGTATCATAATAAAGTTAATCAATAAGAGATAATAAAGTGCATCAGATATATAAAAAGTGCAATGGCATATAAAGTGCAAAAATTATGAAGAAACACAATAGGAATAAATCTTAGAAAAAGTGTGATAAATCAATTATATACAAATAATATATAAATGTATATATATATATATATATACTGTATATATATATATATATATATATATATATATATATATATATATATATATATATATATATATATATATATATGCCCTCCTAAAGTGCAAAGAAAAAATAATTATTAAATGAAATATATAATAAAGAATAAATAAAAAAGTTAATAAAGTGCATAAAAATACTGTGAACTTATCTATATATATATATATATATATATATATATATATATATATATATATATATATATATATATATAATAAAGTACAAAAATAATTAATATAATGTCCACAATGAATTGTCCAAAATGTGAGTCTCCAGAAAAAAGATGATTAAAAAAGAAAATATATATTCAAAAAATAAATAAAAATCATAAACAACAGCCACCACAGTCCACAGGTGAAAGAATGTGCAGAGAAAAAGGTGGCTTTTCAGTGTTCCCCTCCTTCTTCAGCTTCCCCCTCTTGTATATGCACTCACCAGAGCGCCTCACCCCAGATGGGGTAACAGGCGTATAAACTCCTTTTCCCAAAACTGGTATCCCACTAATCCGGATATCTCTGGGGTCCAGGTGTTTATAAGACCAACAGTGGCTTTTTTTCTCTCCACAGAAATATATCAGCAGCAGGTAATCCTTACACACATATATGGGAAAGGATAGGCCTCATAGCATGAATCCATTAAAAACTTATATATTTATCCCTTGTTGATTTGTATAATTAGTAAATAGAGTCCACCTGCGTGTAATTTATTCTCAGTATAAATGCAGCTGCTCTATGAAGCCCTCAGAGGTTTGTTAGTGTAGCAAGGTCCCCAGCCCCCAGAGGCCTAATGGTGACCTCCAGAGTCAGGGACAGCTGACACCCTTCTGTGTAGAGTGGGTTACAAGGCATGGTGGGTGTAATGCAAGGTAGATTGATGGGCGCCAGACACTTCTTGAATGCAAAGAGATTTATTGTCTCTTGAACAAAACTGTGGGAGAGAGGGTTGGGGCCAGGACACACTTAAGTAGATGCAATTTTAATTGGCATCCAGCCAGACACCACATCTGCATGAGTAGGACCGCTGTCTTCTATGGCAACAATCTTGTAACAGTTTCTAACAAAGGTTGCAACAAACTCCTTCACTTCTTCTACAACCTCCTATTGTAGAACTTCACTGAATTGAGCTCCCGATCTTCCACTCGCCACTGGATCTCCTGAGCTCTTCCAATGTTCTCACTCAGTATCTTCCTCAAGCGTCACCCCCACGTCCCTGCTGGGTCCCTAGCTTGACACTCACAGATACTCCTCAAGCGTCACCCTGCTGACCTGCTTGGTCCCTGGCTTTGCACACAATAATGCTCTGCAAGCGTCAACTCCACTGGCTGGGTCCCTGGCTTGGCACTTGCTGAAGTTTCCCAATTCTTCACCATCCCCGTCTGGTGAGAATACTGTTCTGAGACTTGCTTCAGCTACTCACGGTGGTCCCCAGTAACAAGGTGGATGATCCCTTAGTGGTGGCAGCTTCCCCTCTACGTCCGACCATGACAGGTTCTCCAGCCGGCAGAACCGTTACTTCTGGTTGGACTGCAAGTCCCAACCCTAAACTGCTCTTTTGCCTCTGGATAGGCCCCCGGACAGCCTAGCAGCCAGATGTCCCCGGGATAGGCCTCAGGTCTCTATCCTAGCAGCCTGGGCAATACAACACATGTCCACCCAGACAGCCGTCCAGGTGGCACAGAACCCCAATCACCTGACTGCACCCAAATAAATAGGCTCTCCCAGTAGGTCAAGGGACTCAAGAAAATCCCAGCCCATTGGCTGAGACACCCCATTCATTTCTAATCTGTCCTTGCAATGCCCATGTCTTATCTAATGTCACCAGATACCCGGCCACCTAGAAACAGAAGAGAAAAGTGCAGCAATTCCAGAATTAGGGCGAAGTCAATTGAACACCTAGCAATTGGCGAATACAACTATAACTTGACAAATACATTTAATAGCAACCCTGCCTAAACATCAGGGTGCTACACCAGAAAACCTTAGTGAACAAACAGCATCATGAAGGCCAAGGAACACACCAGGCAGGTTTAAGCCATCATCCGAAAATGGAAAGAGTATGGCACAACTGAAAACCTATCAAGACATGGCCGTCCACCTAAACTGACATGCTGGGCAAGGAGAGCATTAATCGGAGAAGCATGGTAACTCTGGAGGAGCTGCATAGATCCACAGCTTAGGTGGAAGAATCTGTCCAAAGGGCAACTATTGTTTGAAGTTTGCGAGAAGCCATGTGAGGGACACAGCAAACATGTGGAAGAAGGTGCTCTGGTCAGATGAGAGCAAAATGTAACTTTTTGGCCTAAAAAAGAAAACGTTACAGTTGTGCTCATAAGTTTACATACCCTGGCAGAATTTATGTTTTCTTGACCATTTTTTAGAGAATAGGAATGATAACACAAAAACTTTTCTTTCACTCATGGTTAGTGATTGGCTGAAGCCATTTATTATTAATCAACTGTGACCGTGATCAAAAGTTTACACACCCCAGTTCTTAATACCGTGTATTGCCTCCTTTAACATCAATGACAGCGTAAAGTCTTTTGTTGTGGTATTGAGGTATTTGTGGATGAGGCTCTTTATCTTCTTAGATGGTAAAGCTGTCCATCCCTCTTGGCAAAAAGTCTCCAGTTCCTGTAAATTCTTGGGCTTTCTTGCATGAACTGCACGTTTGAGATCTCCCCAGAGTGGCTCAATGATATTGAATTCAGGAGACTGAGATGGCCACTCCAGAACCTTCACTTTATTCTGCTGTAGCCAATGACTTGGCCTTGTGTTTTGGATCATTGTCATGTTGGAATTTACAAGTACGCCCCATGCGCAGCTTCCTGGCTGATGAATGCAAATGTTCCTCCAGTATTTTTTGATAACATTCTGCATTCGTTTTTCCATCAATTTTGAGAAAATTTCCTGTGCCTTTGTAGCTCACACATGCCCAAAACATCAGCAATCCACCTCTGTGTTTCACAGTGGGAATGCTGTACCTTTCATCATAGGCCTTGTTGACTCCTTTCCAAATGTAGTGTTTATGGATGTGGCCAAAAAGCAAAATTTTGGTCTCATCACTCCAAATGACTTTGTGCCAGAAGGTTTGAGGCTTGTCTCTGTGCTGTTTGGCGTATTATAAGTGGGATACTTTGTGGCATTTGGCTTTCTTCTGGCGATTCGACCATGCAGACCATCGTTCTTCAAGTGCCTCCCTATTGTGCATCTTAAAACAGCCAAACCACATGTTTTTAGAGAGTCTTGTATTTCACCTGAAGTTATTTTTGGCTTTTTCTTTGGCTTTGTGGCTGAAATTTATTTGGTCTACCTGACCGTGGTTTGGTTTCAACAGAACCCCTCATATTCCACTTCTTGATTACAGTTTGAACACTGCTGATTGGCATTCTCAATTCCTTGGATATCTTTTTGTATCCCTTTTCCTGTTTTATAGAGTTTAACTACCTTTTCCCGCAGATCCTTTGACAATTCTTTTGCTTAACCATGACTCAGAATCCAGAAACATCAGTTCAGCACTGGATGAAAGATGCAAGGGTCTGTCAGGAGTCCAGAAGCTCATTGACCTTTTATGCACACACACAAATGGATCAAAGGTAAGGATGGCTACCTTTAATAACCATTCAAACCCCATTGTGTCAACTTGTGTGCATGTTATCAGACCAAAATTACCAGGGTATATAAACTTTTGATTAGGGTCATTTGGGTAGTTTCTGTTGCCATTATGATTTAAAAAGAGTAAACACAGTTGATTGATAATAAATGGCTTCAGCCAAACATTAACCATGAGTGAAAGAAGTGTTTTTGTGTTATCATTCATATTCTCTAATTCTGCCAGGATATGTAAACTTATGAGCACAACTGTATGTGTGTGTGGCGGAAAACTAACACTTCACATCACCCTGAACACACCATCCCCACCGTGAAATATGGTGGTGGCAGCATCATGTTGTGGGGATGCTTTTCTTAAGTAGGGACAGGGAAGCTATATGACTTGATGGGAAGGTGGATGGAGCCAAATACAGGGCAATCTTAGAGGAAAATCTGTTAGAGTCTGCAAAAGACATGAGACTGGGGCAGAGGTTCACCTTCCAGCAGGATAAAAACCCTAAATATACAACCAGAGCTACAATGGAATGGTTTAGATCAAAGTATATTCATCTGTTAGAATGGCCCAGTCATAGTCCAGACCTAAATCCAATTGAGAATCTGTGGCAAGACTTGAAAATTGCTGTTCACAGGCGCTTTCCATCCCATCTGGCAAAGCTTAAGCTAGTTTGCAAAAAGGTCACTCTAGATGTACAAAACTAGACGAGACATACCCAAAAAGACTTGCAGCTGTATTTGCAGAGAAAGGTGGTTCTACAAAGTATTGACTCAGGGGGGCTGAATACAAATGCACACCACACTTTGCACATATATATTTGAAAACCGTTTATCAATTTCCTTCCACTTCACAATTATATGCCCCGTTGTGTTGGTCTATCACACAAAATCCCAATAAAACACATTTACGTTTTTGGTTGTAACATGACAAAATATGGAAAATTTTCAAGGGGTATGATTACTTTTTCAAGGCACTGTATTTAATTAATGTTTTTTTTTGTTTTTTGTTTTTTTTTTTACACCTTTTTATTTATATATATAAGAAGGCCAGTATGGTGGCCTGAAATTATGGGAGGAGCCCGGAGGGCTATTTAACCAGCCCGTCCGGCTGTGTTCCTTGTCGGTTCCTGTGCGCGATAGTTACTACGTCACAGATCTAGGGCCGACTATTTGAGACCATTCGATAGAGTGAGTGCAGTGTTCGTGAGTTCCCGTGTTCGTTAAAAGTCCTGTCTTCGTCTTCGTGTTACAAATCTGTTTTTTGTCTTCGTGAGCGTTCGTGTATTTGTCTGAGTGTCGCAATACTCAAAAACTTGCCGGTGTCGTACAACGCATCTGGTCCGGCTGTCGCAGGTAGGGCTTCGGCTCCCAATTCTCATTTTATGTTATTTCATGTCACTAAACTGTGATACGTTGAACTCACAAACCACTCACTGAAATGCCACCATCGTATTTTCCGATATTGTTTCACGCATTCGTTACCTCTAACATTTGTGCTCCTTAGCTTCTCGAAAGAAGTCGTTGTCACCCATCCGTGACACCACATTGAGCATTCATTTCACAGACATTTCGCTATGCGGACAAAATCACTGGTCTCTACCAAACGTCCCAATCGTTCGGATCATTTCGGAAATTTTCAAACAGACGTTCTAAGTTCTAAATCAACCGGATCATTTCAATCATTTCATAATCATTTCATTTCATTTCATTTCGGTCACGAGTCGCGCTCCGATTCGAATCTAGTCGCATCTCCGATGCACCGATTCGCTCCGGTGTGCCCCAGTTGTCGGCCTCATTTCAGTACATGCTCCAGAGAGAGAATCATTCGCAGGTTCAGGCATGGTTTTCGATTCTTGTCTTTGTCATGGCATATCATTTCTGGTCACCTATTACGCCCCGTTACGAATCCAGTCGCATTCTACTGATGCACCGTTTCCCCTCGGTACGCCCAGTTGTTTGGCCTCATTTCTGTACATGCTCCAGAGACGGATTCTTTACCGAATCGTTGGGCCGGTCTCTGTCATGGCGTGTCACTTATTACACTCCGGTTCGAATCCTGTCGCAGTTGCATGCACTGATGCGTTCCGACGTGCCCAGCTGCTTGGCCTCATTTCAGTACATGCTCCAGAGACAGGGTTCACTGTCAAAACATGAGCGCAGCCGTTGATCCTTGTCTTTGTCATGGGTATCATTTCATTTCACCTATTATGCTCCGACACAAATAGTCACGCCTGTGCACTAATTCGTCTTGGCGTGCCCCAGGACAGGCCTCATTTCAGTACATGCTCCAGAGTCCGTTTCGTGCTCAGTCGCAAAATTACGGCATGGCGATCCGGGCCTCTATCATGGCGGACTCACTCATTTCACTGTCACCTCCTGCACCTCGGTTCAAACCATTTGGCCTCATTTCACTAATTGCCTCATTCAGTACATGCTCCAGAGTCCGGCTCGTTGTCAGTTGCGTCTGCGACACGACCGAGCTGCGCCTCTGTCATGGCAGATTCTCACCTAAAGACAACATTTCATTTGTGTTTGTTCGTCTCATTTCATTTCATTTCATTTAAAAAAAAAAAAAAGAAAAAGAAAAGAGGGTAAAGGAAAACAACACATCTTGTCACCTCACTCAAGTCACTATTTTAGCCACTTATGTCTAAACGGCGGAAATCTCAGCAAATTTTACTTTCATGTTCTTAGGTCAGTCGAGTCACAGTAGGTCCACCCTGCACCAGTTTGGACGGTGCCTCCTTAGGCAAGAGAAAACGTACACACGGTCGGAGATTTTGCCAACCAAATCCATCGGATTTTGTCCGTCGGATTTAGTCCGACGGATTGTGTCCGAAACTGTTGCATACACACGGTCGGGCCAAGTTGTCTGATTTAGCGGTTGCCAAGAACGCTGTGACGTAAGCCGTGTACGGCGGGACTAGAAAAAGGAAGTTCAGCACCACGTCCGACACCCTTTGGGCTCCTTCTGCTGATCTCGTGTTTTAGTAGAAGTTTGTTGAGAGACGATTCGCGCTTTTCAGATTAGTGATTCAGATCGCTACCGCTCTTCAGTTTGTGCTTGTCTTTGCGTATCTGATAATCAGTGCGTGCAGTCGTTAAGTATTTGCTTCTCATTGTGGACTATATCTTGGTATAGTACGCTTTGAAAGGCATTTTTTATTGTCTGCTTGCTTCTGCTATTCAGGTCGTCCTTTCAGGCCTTGCTGTTTATCGGTGCTTTCTGGTGTCTGTTCTGACCAGCCGACCGTTTTCCAAACATGTTTCGTCTACGTACTCATCGTACAGTTTGTGCTGTGCAGGGGCTTCGTGTTGGGGTTCTTACTTTGACTTTGACACAAGCCCGCTCCATGAACAGGGAGGGGAGGCGTTTGTGGACCAAGAATTGGTTGCGCCAGCATCACCAGTTCTCCCACATGCCTTTGCTCCATGAGATCCGCGAGAATAATCCTGATCATTTCTGGATTTTTCTCAGGATGACGGACCCCGTTTTTCACCGTCTGCTGGCTTTGCTGACCCCTTAAATCACCAGGCAGGATACCTGCATACGGCAAGCCATCACTCCGGAGCAGAGGCTCATCGCCACGTTGCGCTACTTGGCGAAAGGGAGAAGCCTTCAGGACCTCAAGTTCTCTACAGGCATCTCCCCCCAGGCTCTGGGGATCATTATTCCAGAGACCTGTTCTGCCATCATTCAGCTCCTGCAGAAGGACTATATTATGCAAATTTGTATCCTTAAACATCACATTCTATGTATTTCATGATTGCTAATGTCTTGCATTTCTTTCCTCATTCCCTAATTACCATCATTGCAATATGCTCTAATTCATATGCTCTGCCCCTTTGTCCTCATGCAGATTTGCCTCACTAACTTCCCCACCATGCTCTTCTTGGCCCCTAAAACTATAGTCTAGTCACTTAACAATGTCTTTTGGCAGCTCCATAGTATTGCTTTCCCCTAAACACCCCCTAAAATGTCTACAAATGTGATGTGTGTGCTTCAATTCATGCAAAGTGACTGTTTTTTTGTTTTTTGGAGTTGTGCCAAACTCATTAGGAACCCCCCTCTCCCCAACTGCTACCTCAGCTGATAGCAATCCTCTATCTCAGGGATATGCAATTAGCAGACCTCCAGCTGTTGCAGAACTACAATTCCCATGAGGCATAGCAAGACTCTTAGAGCCGCAAGCATGACAGCCAGAGGCAGAGGCATGATGGGACTAGTTTAGGAACAGCTGGAGGTCCGCTAATTGCATATCCCTGCTCTATCTGATGACTTGGCCCAACCCAATACACACTATACCTACCTTTTTGATGATCACATTTATGGACAAATTCACCAAAGCATGTAGTGTAAGGGCCTGCCTCAATACTTTCAAATGCTATTTTTATTTTTTAAACACATTAATTTTCTTGCTATGTAATAGCAGAATGTCAAAATGTGCTTCCATTTTGTTATTATGACACTTCTTACCTGTCCCGTGGGCTACCAATAGTGTAACTAAGGAGGGGCTTCACAAAGTATCACACATTATTTAGGCATTCAGCTCTCAATCAAGTGGAGAGGGTTACCTGTCCTAAACATCCCCCCTCATTTTTTAGCAAGGGCCCATCAGATGGGGGGGGGGGGGGGATATGACTCTCATAAGGGGACCTTATACTTTAGGCTTTAAATACTCATTTAAAAAAATGTTATACTAATTTTGCCAAAAAATGTGGGTGTCTAATCTGCATGCAATGTTGATTTGTCAAATTACTAGTTTTTTTTCTTGTGTCACTACACAGTGTCCTTCAACGCCACAGGAATGGCAGACTGTGGCCTCCCACTTTGGCATTTTTATTATAGTTGTGCCTTTTTCACCAACAGTGCAAACCCAAGTTCAGAGCGAGATGAGGGGACAGTCTCTTCTTCAGATAATCTTATTATGTTGTGGGTCTGCTACACACACACCTTGTTTTTGTAATTAATATATGTAGTGAATTACTGACCAAAATCATGCTCATTTTCAGCACCATGGCAGGAAAATGGCATGATTGTCCAAATTTACACATCACTGTGGGTGCTTTTTACTAAAGGCACATCCACTATGCACTACAAGTGCACTGCAAAAGTACACCTGAAACTGCACTTGGAGTGCAAAGTGGAGTTGCCTTTATTAAATCACACTCCTTATCAGCACAAACTCAAATTTGACTACAAATACAGTTTAAGCCCAATGAAAAAGGAAGCCACACATTGTTGAGAATTCAACTTTTTAATACAAGCACATTCATATGTGCGTTTATTAAAGGTTTTTACAACAAACCAAGAGATTTTGTGGGTGGCTCTCCTGGAGACTCCCCTGCCCGGCTCTTCTCCTGGACCAACAGCTCAGGCAGTGGCTGTTCCTCCCACAGGTACCTCAGGAGGCGGGACCGTGGTCTACACTTCCAATCTGGTCCTGGCCCATGTCAGGAAGGACATCCTGGAGGGCAAGGACGTCAATCTCGCTTCCTTGCTCATCTCCGTCCATGATCACGCGGAGAACAAAGCGTACACATGGGGGGATGTGTCAGTGGTCCTCAAGGCCAAAGACCCCAGGCTGGACAGGAAACTTTCTGTTATAGAATTTACTTTGGCCTTTGGCATGTTGAGGGACGTCGTCTGCTCAGCCTCCCCCAACAGGAGGGAGGAGCTGGACCGGTACCTCCACTCAGTTGTGGATCTGGGCTACAAATACGGTGGCTTCGGGTTTTACGACTATCACCGCTCTTTCTCTGCCAAAGCAGCCGCTAGACTCCTACAGTTTCAGATGCCAACTGACTGGAGCATCATGGACACGGAGTTGTTCTGCCGCCACTTTGCGGGCTTACGTTCTCCCCTCTGTGCTATTTGTCAGTCAGCCAGCCACACCGCCACTTGGTGCGCCATCTCATCAGCAGTTCGCCCCTCAGAGAACCCTTCAACCTCGGGTACTGCTCAGGGTCAACAGGCCCCCGCACGCCTACCTCAGGTAGACAGGTTTGGGCGTCCGGTCAAAACCGTAGGCGGCGCGGCGATCTGTAATAATTACAATTACGGCTCATGCAACTTCAGCCAATGCCGGCTGCTCCATATCTGCACCCTGTGCCAAAGGGCTCACCCCAGGCTCATATGCGAGGTGAAACAATTCAAAAAGACATGACTAAGCCGGGTCGACGTCTCCTGGCTCAGCGTCTACCTGGCAGGTCACCCCACTCCAATGCTGTCCGTCTACCTGGTGCAAGGCTTCACCCAAGGCTTCCATACGGGTCTCATATCTATCCCCCATGTTTCGCATGAGTGCCGGAACCTACAATCAGCGACCTTGGACGAACCAGCCATAGACCAGCTCCTGCAAGCCGAGCTAGATCGGGACTTTATGATAGGCCCTTTCACCCAGCCCCCCTTCAACACCTGGAGAGTTAGCCCTATCGGGCTTGTTAAGGGTAAATTTTCAAATAAATTAAGACTGGTGTACGACTTGTCAGCGCCTCATTCCTCTTCTATCCCCAGTCTTAATTCCATCATCCCCTCCGAGGAGTTTTCACTTAAATACGCCTCTGTGGACATGGCTATCCAGGCCATACTCAAGACGGGCACAGGCACCTGGCTCTCTAAGGCCGATATTGCGGATTCTTTTAAGCTCCTCCCCATCCACCCGTCCCTTTGGTGCTGGCATGGCATCAAGTGGAGGGACCTCTATTATTTTTCAACCAAGCTGACCTTCGGGTCTAAGAGCAGTCCCTGACTCTTTGATACATTTGCTCAGGCACTTAAGTGGGTCCTGCTACTCATAGCCCGATGTCAGGAGGTTATACACTATCTGGACGACTTCCTGTTGATCGAGCCACCCAGCTCTCTGCCAGGGGACTTGGATAGATTGAGGGTAGTTTTCAGTAATCTAAATATCCCCATTGCAGAGCATAAGGTAGATGGTCCGGCACAGTCCATTACTTTTCTCGGGGTTAATTTGGATACCAACACCATGCAGGCCAGCCTCCCCATGGACAAGCTATCTCGCATCAGGACCGTCCTGAGGGACTTCACCCGCTCCCGTCATGCACCAAGAAACAGTTGCAGTCTCTTCTCGGCATGCTAAACTTTGCCATGCCCCAGGGTCGCTCCTTCGTTTCCTGCCTGCTAGTGCTACTGTCACACACCCAGGATCCGGAGCAGGTCCTCAGCCTTGATGCCGCAGCTATAGCGCATCTCTTCATGTGGGAAGAATTTCTGTCATCTTGGAATGGCGTATCCCTGTTTATTCCCTTGGTGTCTTCCCTCTCACCCCAGGTGGTGACTGACGCTGCCGCCTCCACGGGCTTTGCGGCAATTTTTGGCCACCTATGGCTCACAGCTCCCTGGCCTCCCCAAATTCTGGCTATACCCGGTTTTTCCGAGACATCCTCCCTGTTTGAGATATACCCCATAGTAGCAGCAGCGCATGTCTGGGGTCACAGCTGGTCAGGTCAAACCGCGGCGTTCTCAACAGACAATTTGGCCACGGCGGAGATCATCAATAAAGGCAGGTCCAGGTCTCTAACAATAATGTCCTTCCTGCGTCGGCTGGCCCAGCTCTCCTTACTACACCAATTTAATGTTTACTGCTCCTTCATCCCCGGTAGACACAATTCTCCAGCAGATGCTCTCTCACTGTTTAATCTGGTTTCATTTTTTGAACAGGTACCAGAAGCCGTGCTGATGTCAGCACATATCCTGGCCTGGTCTCAGCTGACCCTGGACTAGCCCCACACCTTCTAGCAGCAACAGACCTCATTGACCTTTCACTCTCGCGCAACACCCTCAAGGCCTACCAGGCGGCCTGGAGGGCCTTCAACCATTTTCTGGCACGCCACCGTACAGAGACATCCCGCATCAAACAAGTACTGGCCTTTACCACCTACTGTCACTGAGAACTCACCTTATCTCACAATACGATTTGGTTGTATCTAGCCGGCATTCAACATTTCACGTCGCTCCAAAACCCTTCTGAACCCTCATTGTTCTCCTACCATGCGGTACGAGCCGTCTTGAGTGGCATCCAGAGGCATCAGCCAGTAATCAGCACCAAACGCCTGTTGATCACAGGAGACATTTTCAGGAATATGTCAGACATCCTGGCCACGTCACCTTTTGGCCTACATCCTAGTGTAGTCTTACAGGCAGCCATACATCTGGCCTTCTATGGCTTCTTACGGCCAGGTGAATTCACCTGTAGCAGCCCCACAGAACGCACGGTTCGCAAACACCACCTGGTCCGTTGCGAAGATCATTTTACCTTGCATCTGGCAGTCTCCAAAACACAGCAGATTGGCTCTGGTACGGATGTTCACTACTATAAAACCAATAATAGCTGGTGTCCAGTATCCACTCTTACCCGCCTATGGTCCCTTCTGGCCGATCAACCAGACACTAGTCCACTCCTGCCGTTCCATGCCAAGCCCCTAAGTGCGGCCCGGTTCATGGAACATGTTAGAATACTGCTACGCATCCTCCACCTCAACCCGGCTCAGTACTTTGGACATTCATTCCGCATCGGGGCAGCCTCTACAGCCTCCCGTCAAGGAGTCTCGGATCACGTGATTAAAAAACTGGGCAGATGGAAGTCCAACTGCTTTGCCCGCTATATCCCCAATCCACAAGTGGAGATGGCCCAGGCCTTCGTCAAGCTTACTGAGTAGCTAAAGTTAAATCAATAAAGCACAATCCCTACCTGTATGTTTTTGCCCCCTTATTTTGGTATACCGTACGTTAGACCAAGGCACACTTTCAGGTCCATTTCAAGTGGTAAGTTTATGTGAACCCTGTTTGTCATCCTTATCCATACCGGTCATAGGGCTCTGAACCATATATATATATATATATATATATATATATATATATATATATATATATATTTAACTTTATTGTTATATCAAGGGATGAACAACATCCCTTGTGATAGTATGGGCTATGAAAGGTCCCTATTATGGAGAGATCAAGAGCCTATTAGACCCTAGATCTCTCCTCTGCCTTCCAAAGCAGCTGATTAAACCAAGATTGGTTTAAACAGCTCCTTTATAAGCCAGTAACAGCTTGTAAATAAAATCCTTGTCATTTCTAGTTTCTGATGTCCCAGAAGAGGGACATTCTTTCCACTCTTCACAATACATCTAATACGACCAGTCACAGACCCCCTGCCACCGTCTCTAAAAGTAATAAATGGGCTGTGTAGCAACTTGGATCACTTTTATCTTGTGCAGAATCACCTGCTGTAAATAATGAATAAATATGATTCTGATATCACTACACTTCTCCAGGATGCCTATACACATACATCAGTCGGGAACCAATTTTCTGAATAGTAAATGTCTCTCTCTCTCAACAGGCCTCCTTTAAAGCTCAACTTAATGTTTTATTTAAATCAGCTAACTATATTAAAGGTGCATCTAAACAAAATATGGTCAAAGTCTTGCAGTACATTTTCTTTATAAAACAAGGCAGCTAAAACAAATAAAAATACCTCCTGGCACCATGCTTAAGAGAAGTGTTCTCTCTGCAAAGGTCCGATACACTGCTAAGTCAGACCTTTAGCTCTGCTATCAGCAGGCATGTACTGGC
This sequence comes from Lithobates pipiens, assembly GCF_037356315.1. Classification (NCBI taxonomy): domain Eukaryota; kingdom Metazoa; phylum Chordata; class Amphibia; order Anura; family Ranidae; genus Lithobates; species Lithobates pipiens. The sequence continues at coordinate 177,380,423 of NW_027507789.1, forward strand.
CATCGGGACTACTGGGAGTTTCCCGGTGGGCCGATGGCTCAGTGGGCCACTCTGATGTAAGGGGGCTGGTGATGGGACACTCTGATGTAAAGGGGCTGCTAATGAGACACTCTGATGTAAGGGGCTGCTAATGGGACACTCTGATGTAAGGGGGCTGCTGATGGGACACTCTGATGTAAGGAGGCTGCTAATGAGACACTCTGATGTATGGGGGTGCTGATGGGACACTCTGATGTAAGGGGGTGCTGATGGGATACTCTGATGTAAGGGGGCTGCTCATTGGACACTCTGATGTAAGAGGGCTTCTCATGGGACACTCTGATATAAGGGGGTGCTGATGGGACACTCTGATGTAAGGGGGCTGGTAATGGGACACTCTGATGTAAGGAGGCTGCTAATGAGACACTCTGATGTATGGGGGTGCTGATGGGACACTCTGATGTAAGGGGGTGCTGATGGGATACTCTGATGTAAGGGGGCTGCTCATTGGACACTCCTATGTAAGAGGGCTTCTCATGGGACACTCTGATATAAGGTGCTGCTGATGGGACACTCTGATGTAAGGGGGTGCTGATGGGACACTCAAAATGTAAGTGGGCCGGTCTGGATGAAGTCCAGGGCCAAATTTCTGTTCCAGTCCAGCCCTGGCTATCAGTAAAGTTTCTGCAGATTGGAGATCCAATAAAGGAAAAAAAATCGTACTTCTTTATGAAACAGCTCAGTCGGCTCTTGAAATGAAGTAGTTCAAATTTAGCTCTATGTTCCTCAAAAGAATTACTTTTCCGGAATGTTCTGTATTTACGGAACAGTTTAAGTTCTTTTTCATCTGTTGGTTTTATTTTTTTTGGGTGGTCAATAATGACGTGGTCACATGAGCCTACTTTCAGGCGTCCCAAACCATCAATAAAGAATTCTGCAATTTAAAAACACTATTACAAAAAAATCCTCTTTTTCAAGTACAAAAAAAGGCTCATTTATGCCAATCTAAACAAGAACCAAATACAGTTAACATGTGATAAGCAAACTTCTTAGGAAATAAGAAAAACTCCTTCACCTTATCTTGTTAAGAAAAATCCTCTTTTTCATTTGTGTCTCACACACTTTCCCTACCAGACAGTTTAGCTCACAGTGTAAGGGTTTAAACAGAAGAGGCAATGCTAGCAATCCAGAAAGTATTGGCAGGACTAGGTATGGCCAAAGGTTAATTGATAGGCTTATTGATAGGCAGTGACAATGCTGATAGCTATGCCCCCTGCAAAATCATCTCATCCCATTGTAGTGCAAGCAGACATAGCCTACACAAGAGTATCAAATCTGTTCCAGATTAAGGGGCAGTGCATTGATGTTGCCACACCATCATGGGAAGCTGCATTGAATGGACTTCACTGGCCAGTAGGGATGAGCTTCGTGTTCGAGTCGAACATACGTTCGACTCGAACATCGGCTGTTCGTCCATTCGGCGAAGTCCGAACTTTTTGGTCCGTTCGCGCCAAATTCGTGTGCCGCTCACGGCCCACAATGCACTGCGTCATCGCAGTGCATTGCTGGCTCATGATTGGCCAAGCATGCACTGTGACCCCGCATGCTTGGCCAATCACAGCGCCAGCAGCGAGGAGAGCCATGATTGGCCACAGGCAGGATGCCTGTGGCCAATCATAGCTCAGGCTGTGTAGTACACGCCCCACACTATATAAGGCCGCCAGCGCGGCGGCCTAGTGTAGTGTGTTGGCGTCTGAAGCAGTTAGTGGGTGTTCTGTGTACCTTCAACACAGTACACACCGATCGTTTTCGGCCGATTTTCGATCTTGCTGTTGTGTAGTGGTTGTTGTCTGTGTGCCCTGACCGCAGTATACATCGCTATATTCACCTCACCTATATAGCTAGTGATCTATCTTTTATAATAGAGCTTGCAGTCAGTAGTGTTAGGAGCTTGTGCGTGCTGTCTGCGTGCTCTGTACCCAGTACACACCGCTATATCCACCTACATAGCTCTTCTCTATTTGAGCCCACTTGCCATCTGCAGGAGTTATTGGAAGTTGTGTGTGCCTCCAGCACAGCACAGTATACATCTGTATATACCCCTTTATCTCTGGTGTTCTATAAAAAAGGCATCTGCAGGAGTTAGTGGGTTTTTTGTGCCTCTAGCACAATATACACCTGTATCTACCCTTTATTGCTGTTCTCTAATAGAGCCATCTGCAGGGCTTAGTGGGTGTTGTGTGACTCAATTACAGCATACCCCTTTATCTCTGGTGTTCTATAATAAAGGCATCTGCAGGAGTTAGTGGGTGTTGTGTGACTCCAGCACAATATACACCTGTATCTACCGTTTATTGCTGTTCTCTAATAGAGCCATCTGCAGGGCTTAGTGGGTGTTGTGTGACTCCATTACACTGCTGTTTTACATAACTCCCTTCAGGCCATTACCATGTCTGGAAGGCCAGCAAGGAGAGGCAGACAGGCGCGAGCCGATAAAAGAGGGCAAGCAGGCTCTGTGTCTAGAGACAACAGTGCTGATCGTGGACGCGGTGCATTGTCATCAGCACGTGGCCATGGGACACGCTTGTCCTTCTTTTTGGCAGCTGGACATGTTGAACCGCAACATGCCAACGACTTGGTAGAGTGGATGACCAAGCCCTCTTCATCCTCCTCATCCTCTCTCACCCAGTCTCAGGGTACTAGCAAAGCAGCTGCCAACGCATCGTCTTCCCTCCTCTCAATGTCATCATCAGTGACTCCTTCCCTAGACCCACCACGTCCTCCTGAGGAGTCTCCTGAACTCTTTGAGCACAGTGTTGGGTACATGCTTCAGGAGGATGCCCAGTGTTTTGTGGGCTCTGATGATGACACTCAGCTAGAGGAAGGCAGTAGCGTGAGCGCAGAGAGAGGGGATGCTCAAGAAGGACAGCAATCTGGCAGTCATGTTCCACAAGCTGCAGCATACTGCCAGGTTTGCTACAGCGATGAAGAGGGAGGGGATGATGAGGGCACTGACTCCACGTGGGTGCCTGGAAGGAGAGAGGAGGAGGAGGAGGAGGAGGCACATGTCCAACGAGGCAGGATGCCTTCGGGGGCCAGCTTAGGGGCAGCACACCGACTGAATCACACCGCAGAGCTCCGCCTGTGCAGGGCGCTGCCTCTGCGCGTTATTCTAAAAGTTCTTTGGTGTGGGCCTTTTTTGAGACGAGTGCATCAGATCGCACCGCTGCTATTTGCAACATATGTCTCAAGCGTATCTCACGTGACCAAAACATCAGCCGCTTGGGCACCACATACTTGACCAGACATATGTTGACCTGCCATGCAGCTCGTTGGCAAGCGTACCTCAAAGACCCACACCAAAGAACAAAGAGGACCTCTCCTTGCTCCTCATCAGCTGGCATCTCCAACCCCACTAGACCTTCAGTCCTCTCTGAAACCTGCTCTGAGAGGAATGAAGGTGTAGAATTAGGTGTGTCACAGCCAAGTGCTTCCAGGAACTCTGCTAGCCGTACACCCACTTCCGATTATAGCAGGTAAATGTCCCTGCCCCAGCTGCTGGACCGGCGAAAGAAGTTTACTCCCAGCCATCCACATGCCCAGCGGTTGAATGCTAGCTTGGCTAAATTGCTAGCACTTCATTTGCTGCCTTTTCAGTTGGTAGACTCTGCCCCCTTCCGTGAGTTTGCACAATGTGCGGTTCCTCAGTGGCAGGTCCCCAAACGCCACTTTTTCTCACGGAAGGCGATTCCGGCTCTCTACCGGCATGTGGAAGGCAATGTCCTTGCCTCGCTGGACAGGGCGGTCAGCGGTAAGGTGCATATTACCACTGACTCATGGTCCAGCAGGCATGGACAGGGACGTTACCTGTCTTTCACGGCCCATTGGGTCACTCTTCTGGCAGCTGGGAAGGATGCAGGACAAGGTGCAGTAGTGTTGGAGGTTGTTCCGCCACCACGCCTCCAAAATGCTACTATTAGTTGTGACACACCTCTCTCCTCCACCCCCTCCTCTTCTTCTTCCTCCATGGCCTCTTCCAGTGCTCTGTCCTCAGAACCAGCGGTGCTTCGTAGGCGTTCCAGGGGCTACTCAAGTACGCAGGCAAAACGATGCCATGCCGTGCTTGCGCTGGTTTGTTTGGGGGACAGGAGCCACACTGGGGCGGATGTTTTGTCAGCTCTGCAGGGGCAGACCGAGAGGTGGTTGACGCCACGCCAGCTTAAGCCAGGAATGGTGGTTTGCGACAATGGCACCAACCTCTTCTCCGCCCTCCGACAGGGACAACTGACCCATGTGCCCTGTGTAGCTCACGTCCTTAACCTGGTGGTGCAGCGGTTCTTGGGCAGGTACCCCGGCTTACAGGATGTCCTGAAGCAGGCCAGGAAAGTCTGTGTGCATTTCCACCGATCATTTAATGCCTGTGCTCGGCTGGCTGAGCTCCAAAAGGAGTTGAACCTGCCCAAGAACCGCCTTATATGTGACATGCCCACCAGGTGGAACTCAACGTTGGCCATGCTGCAGCGGCTGCACACGCAGCAGAGGGCAATCAATGAGTACCTGTGCGACTACGGCACCAGGACAAGGTCAGGGGAGCTCGGTTTTTTCTCACCACGCCAGTGGGGCATGATCAGGGATGCATGCACTGTCCTGTCACCGTTTGAGGAGGCCACAAGGATGGTGAGCAGTGACAGTGCATGCATCAGTGACACTGTACCTCTTGTCCACCTCTTGGAGCATACGCTGCGTGGAATAATGGACAGGGCACTTGAGGCAGAACAGAAGCAGGAAGAGGAGGACTTCTTTGCCTCTCAAGGCCCCCTTTATCCAGACAGTGTTCCTGCTGTGCCACCCATCACACAGGAAGAGGATGAGGAGGAGGAAGAGGAGGAGGAGGATGATTGTGTCAGCATGGAGGTGGAGGCTGGCACTCAGCATCAGCAGCAGCAGCAGCAGCAGTCTTGTAGGGATGATTTACAGTCCCAAGAAACACGTGGACTTGTACGTGGCTGGGAGGAGGTAGCTGCGGATCATGTTGTCCTTAGTGACCCAGAGGACTCCGGACCGAATGCCTCAGCTAACCTACGCTGCATGGCCTTCCTGATCCTGCAAAGCCTGCGGAAGGATCCTCGTATTCTTCGGATCAAGGAGAGGGACCATTACTGGCTGGCCACTCTCCTTGATCCACGGTACAAGGGTAAGGTTGCCGACCTTATCTTGCCATCGCAGAGGGAGCAGAGGATGAGACATCTCCGGGAGGCCTTGCAGAAAGGTCTGTGCAACGCGTTCCCAGAGACTGGGAGGTTACAAACTCCTGGTCCTGGACAGGTCAGACTTGGACACCTTTCCCACCGAAAATCCTCTGGCTTACTGGGTCTTGAGGATGGATCACTGGCCAGAGCTTGCACAGTATGCAATTGAGCTACTGGCCTGTCCTGCATCCAGCGTTCTTTCAGAACGCACCTTCAGTGCTGCTGGTGGCTTTGTTACCGATCACAGGGTGCGTCTGTCCACCGAATCAGTTGATCGACTGACCTTCATCAAGATGAATCAGTCTTGGATCACCCACAGCTACCAAGCACCTGAAGCTGATGTAACAGAATATTTTTTTTTGAAATATCACATCCCTTCAAGACTGCCTATGCTGATGCTGAGTGACTGTCCTGTTATGTTGATTGTCTATCCTCTTCCTCCTCCGCTGATGTTGGAAGAACATTTCTGGTTCTGGGTGATGCCTAAGGCCCAATTTTTCTGCCCCTGTTTAACAGGGGCGTTTAAGTACAATTTTTGATGCAATGCTCTGCAGCAGGGCTAATTCCTGCAATCAAACAAGAGTATATGGGAGAGGTTGCAGTGTGGTGGCACCAGCACCAGTGCCTAAGGCCCAATTTTTCTGCCCCTGTTTAACAGGGGCGTTTAATTACAATTTTTGATGCAATGCTTTGCAGCAGGGCTAATTCCTGCAATAAAACAAGAGTATATGGCAGAGGTTGCAGTGTGGTGGCACCAGCACCAGTGCCTAAGGCCCAATTTTTCTGCCCCTGTTTAACAGAGGCGAGTTTAATTACAATTTTTGATGCAATGCTTTGCAGCAGGGCTAATTCCTGCAATAAAACAAGAGTATATGGCAGAGGTTGCAGTGTGGTGGCACCAGCACCAGTGCCTAAGGCCCAATTTTTCTGCCCCTGTTTAACAGGGGCGTTTAATTACAATTTTTGATGCAATGCTTTGCAGCAGGGCTAATTCCTGCAATAAAACTAGAGTATATGGAAGAGGTTGCAGTGTGGTGGCACCAGCACCAGTGCCTAAGGCCCAATTTTTATGCCCCTGTTTAACAGGGGCGTTTAATTACAATTTTTGATGCAATGCTTTGCAGCAGGGCTAATTCCTGCAATAATACTAGAGTATATGGCAGAGGTTGCAGTGTGGTGGCACCAGCACCAGTGCCTAAGGCCCAATTTTTCTGCCCCTGTTTAACAGGGGCGTTTAAGTACAATTTTTGATGCAATGCTTTGCAGCAGGGCTAATTCCTGCAATAAAACTAGAGTACATGGGAGAGGTTGCAGTGTGGTGGCACCAGCAGCAGTGCCTAAGGCCAAATTTTTCTGCCCCTGTTTAACAGGGACATGTAATTACAATTCTTGATATAATATTTCACAGGAGGGCCCCTTCCTGTGCCCACCCAGAGTTACGGTGAGGACTTATAGTGTTGTGGCACCAGCACCACAACCACCAAAGATCAATTTTTCTACCACTGTTCAACAATGGCATGTAATTACAATTCTTGATATAATCGTTCACAGCAGGGCGCTCCAGCGCCCACCAAGAGTCACTTTGAGGGCTTACAATGTTGTGGCAAAACAAACACCTTGTTCCGCCATTTTTGCAGAGCATATAGGGCAGGCCCCTACTTTCAAACATCCAATTTACAAACATCTCCTACTTGCAAACGGAAGGAGACAACAGCAAGTGAGATGAAAAAAGATGGACGACAAAACAAATTATACAGGGGTGATAACCCTTCCCTATGATTTCCAAAAAGCTTAAAAATAGTTTTTTTGACTGGAGCTACACTTTAAAAATGTACCAGTTGAAAATTACAAACAGATTCAACTTAACACAACAAACCTACACAGTCCCTGTCTTGTTTGCACCGCCTGTATACTGCTGTTCTGAGTATATAGGGCCTGGGGGCCACACGCATTTCCTTTTTTTAATATGGGTACAGGGTTCCCCTTAATATGTGTACAAGACCCAAATAGGCTGGTAATGGGCAGGGAGGGCTACCCATGTCATTTTTCTCAATGATTTTCAACCATATTGCAGGAACCAGATATAACATTAAAACCGCAAGCAGTTTTAAATGGTGTTATTTCCGTTTAATGCCATTTTGTGCAGGGACTGTTCTAAACACGGGAAACACGTGGCACTTCACAGGCATACTACAGACACCCCCCAGGCACCATATTTATTTTCACTTTTATCGTCATTAAAATCAGTGCTCCCGCCAAAACGGCCATTTTTAAAAACATTTTATGCATTGACCCATGTCCCCTGGGGCAGGAGCCAGGTCCCCAAACCCTTTTTAGGACAGTATCTTGCATATTAGCCATTAAAATTAGCACTTTTAATTTCGAACGTTCGAGTCCCATAGACTTCAATGGGGTTCTAAAGTTCGTTCGAATTTGGGGTCCGTTCGAAAGTTCTGGTGCGAACCTAACCGGGGGGTGTTCGGCTCATCCCTACTGGCCAGGAAGGATAGGCTTAATTTTAGCCAGAACAGAACTCAAAGCTCTAGTCCTCCAGGGCTTAGGATCAAAGTGGCTGCATAGATACAATGGCATGATCGTGAATAAAAAACACCGTAACTTATATTATAGATTTGATGTTACTTTAGAAATATTTTCAGACCTCCAGGTTTGATTAAAAAGCCCCATGATGATTATGCAGCAATAATGTCAAAAGGGGGTATTTCTGGTGGAATTGAATGGGGTACAAAGAAATGCCCCATTCGCTACTCATATATTTTCATACAAGACATGACTGCACTAAGTCCATAAATAAGTGCATTGTCCCTCTTCATAGCACCCATTCTTTTTTATTACTAGCCCAAACCAACCATATTTTTTCTTTTTATCGCTTTAGTAACCAAAATCAGTGACTATGATTATCACGTCTACTGAATGTTAAAGATGGATCACCATGCCTTTACTACTGCATATTTTTTATATAATTTCCTGTTCCTAGAGCAGCCTTTCTCAACCTTTTCAACACAGAGGAACCCTTATGGTCCTTACACTTGGGGTCATAGGGAACAATTACCCCCTTACAGATAGCTAAACAGATCAATGGTGTCTGTGGGAACTTATCAGAGAGGCAGAAATGGCTTAATGCTGAAGGAACCCCTAGCAACCTCTGGAGAAACCCCAGGGTTCCACGGAACCCTGGTTGAGAATCACTGTCCTAGAGTTTAAAATTTGGTTTTCCAGCAATGTTGGTTGCTTAAAATGGATTGCCACAGGCAACATACTGTAACTGCAGACCTCCGATGGAACATATTTTAAACCAAGATCTATACGTTCATCGCTTATACATATAAAGAGGATGGAAAACACTATAAATACCTGTATGTGCTACTCGGTTCAGCTTTGGATCAAATCCAACGCCTAGAACTCTCTCTGTATGGGCCAAGAAGAAGTTCACTACTCCCGAACATAGCACACAATTAGGAAAGCCTTCAATTTGATGGTATGCACCTTTTTCCCAATGTAGACAATCGCCTTCATCATCGCCTTCTTCCAAGAGGAGTGTAATACTGAAATGGTTACCTGCTACATTACCACCTACCTGTAACAAACATAAATTCACTATTTTAAATTACATTGAAGACTGGTACACAGTTGTAGTCCTGAACTTGAAGTGAATAAAAGGGATTTTCTAAGCAGAATTAAAAAAATGTTGACTAACCCAGATGAGGAGGGGACTGCTGGGTACAGTACAGGGATCCTATACTAAAGATACCTTGGTAAGAACCTCTTACTCTAGTGAAAATATACTGCATCCAATCAACCATGAAGCAGACTCTTGCAAAATGTTGCAACTTCCAGGAAATATTTTGGTTTGATTTACTAAAACATCAGCTTCCAGTTTTTTTTTTTTTGTAAAGCTTAATTGAACAAGCTGAAGTAAGTAGCTGAATGGTTACTGTGCACAGCTGCACCAGATTTGGCTCCATTCATATCTGAGCGTATCGATTTTTCCGGCATTTTTCTAAGCTTTTTTGCAGCTTTTTTACAAGCTTTATGGCAGAATGGCACCGCTTCGCAAAATGACATACCCATGCGTTGTTAGCGCCCGCAGGCAGGGGTCGCGTGCGCCCCCGCCAATCGGATTCATTGCAGAACCGATCAGTCTTCAGGTCCAGGCCAATGATTTCTGGCATGGACCTGCTGATCGGTTCTGACTAATGAAATGCCAACACAGGCAGATGAAGTGATGTCACCTCCCCCCGTGGAATCCTTTTCCAGAGCGAGAAGAGAGGACATCCAAACATGACTTGCACCAACACTACACTGACACAGTACACGTAGGCATACATTTAATCCCCCGATCGCCCCCCCCCCCAGTTAACTCCTTCACTCCCTGTCATTGTGTCACCAATTGCAGTTTTCAGATTTTCACTGATCACTGCATTGGTGTCACTTGTGACACTAATCAGTGTTAGGGCAGTTAGTATTAGGCACAGGTAGTTTTAGGGTAACCCCCATTAACCCACTAATAAAGGTTTAACCCTTTGATCACCCCCAGTTAACCCTTTCACCCCCTGTCACCAGTGTCACTAGTAGATCTATTTTCGGATTGCCGTATTAGTGTCACGGGTGATGCTAGTTAGCCAGTTAGTTGGTTAGTTTCACTGTCAGGTTTTTATAGTGTCAGGGTACTCCCATATATTACCTAATAAAGGTTTTAACCCCCTGATTGCCCCCTAGTTAACCCTTTCACCCTCTGTCACCAGCGATCACTGTATTAAGGTCACGGGTGAAGCTGGTTGGTTTGTTCTTTATAGCGTCAGGGTACCCGCCGTATATTACCTAATAAAGGTTTAACCCCCTGATCACCCGGTGGGTGACATCAGTTAGGTTTTAGCCACAGTTAAAAAAAAACCATGCATGTATGCCCATCATTAGAAGTGGGTGGATGCAGGCCGGTATTCTAATGGTGGGCATACTCACTAATCAATCTTTTTTTCAGCCCACAGGCTGCATGAAAAAAAACCACATTACAATATATGCCCAACAAGGACCAGCAACGTACTGGTATGTTGCTGGACTTTGAGTGGTTATACCAGAATGATGTCTGCAGGTTTAGGTATCATCTTGGTATCGTTCTTTTCAGCCAGTGGTCAGTTTTCATGTAAAAGCAATCTTAGAGGCTAATTAGCCGCTAGACTGCTTTTACAAGCAGTGAGAGGGAACATTCCTCCCGCCAGCCCCCCCCCCCTCCAACGCCGCCTTCCATGGTTTTCTCTGGCTTTTTTGTCCCACCAGGGAACCTGAGAATGCAGCCCATGGTTCTGCCAGCTGACCATAGACCTGTTTGAAGACCAGAATGGCTCCAATCATTTCTATGGCCTAAGAAAATGTGTGCTTCATTTAAAGTCCTACCCTCTTGCTCCTAATTTTAACAATATAATTGTCAGGGATGGAGGCACATGACCTTACCAGGCCATGGCCTCATTTAAAGTACCAATATTTCCCCTCCCCTTTTCCCCAATTTTTGCTTCAACAGGGATAGAAGCATGTGGTTGCAATTACTGTATTTATTGGCATATAACACACACTTTTTCACCCTGAAAATCTGGTGCAAATAGTGTGTGTGTGTTATACGCTGATACTGCAATTTGGGCTGCCTAGCGCCATCAGATTACATACAGCGAGAATCTCCTGTTTACTCAGCAGCCTCTGTAAGTCCCATCTCCTGGGTCGGCATTGGACCAGTGTTCTGTCTATCATAGAAGCCGGTCCAGGAGGCGGGACTTTGTATTAAAGAGGCTGCTGAGTAAACAGGAGATTCTCGCTGTATGTAATCTGATGGCACTTGTTTCATTTCTAGGAGCGCTTTGCTAGCAGAAAAATCGCTGACGGCTCCTACAAGCTCTTAAAAGCTGCCAACCCCTGCTAAGCACCACTTAGCGGTGGTCCGTGATGTCCTTAACAACCAGTGAATAGCTGGTTGTTAAGGAGCAGGTTGGCAAGCCTGCTCCTTGTCAACGGATGACTCATGAGATGTCATCGTGGTTCCCTGCTGAAGGTTGAATATAAACAAAGCAATTGTTAGCAATAGCAATTGAGAAAAAAACAGCGTGGGGTCCCCTTCCCTAATCCATACCAGTCTTTGTCTGGTATGGATTTTGAAGGGAACCCAACACCAATTTTTTTTTTTAAAAGGGCGTGGACATCGGTCAGCGACTCAGTTTCTTTTTTGTTGTCCGTGTTTTGTTAGAGAGATTTACCTTCACTTCCCCAGTTGACTTGATTTAACGGGGGTTCTAATCAATCCCCACTCTACTCAAAACTTATAAAAGGTTTGGCTATATATACACGTTAAGTCTGTATTCCAAGTACTCTAAAGCAACCCTATACAGTATCTATGTGATTGAGGTATCCAGTAAGAGAAAAGTAGAAGCAGATCTCACCACATCCAAGTCGGTTCCTTCCAATACATCCACTAGTTTTTCTATTTTTGTTTCCTCTGTAAACACAAAGTCATCATCCACCCAGAGGAAATATTTGGTAGTTACTTGGGATACAGCAAGATTCCTGCCCGCAAACCATCCCTGGAAAAACAAAGCACGTTTATTGCATACCTCCCAACTTTTGAACTTGAGAATGAGGGATAGTGACCAGCGGCGCGTTATATGTGCCGCAGCAAAAAGCGGGTGTGGCCTAACATGATCGGGGGAGTAGCTTAAGGGTCATGGTTAACAGCTTGCCGACCAGCCGCCACAGTTTTACTGCAGTAAAATGACTCGGCTGCGTGAATCGCCATTATGTTACTTTGCTTCTTATTGCGCCAACTAGGGGCACGTGCGGCCGCTGCTTGCCCCTGGAGCCGATGCGAGTGCCCAGAGGTCGCAATGACCGCCAGGCTCCTGCAATCACTCATGACACAGCGAGAACCAGGATCTCTGTGTATAAACACAGAGATCCTGGTTCTCTGAGGTTAGAAAAGACAGATTGTATGTTCATACAAAGTATGAACACCGATCTATCTCTTCTCCCCTCAGAGAACAAAGTATGTCCCATCCCCCCTTCAGTTAGAACAGGTAGCAGGGGACACAGTCAACCCCTTGATCGCCCCCTAGTGTTAACATTTTTACAGTAATCAATGCATTTTTATAGCACTGATCGCTGTAAAAAAAATGCCAATGGTCCAAAAAATTTGTCAAAAGTGTCCAATCTGTCCGCCATAATGTTGCAGTCCCGATAAAAATCGCTGATCAACGCCATTACTAGTAAAAAAAAATAATAATAATAAAAATACCATAAATCTTTCCCCTATTTTGTAGATGCTATAACTTTTGCGCAAACCAATCAATATACACTTATTGCAATTTTTATTACCAAAAATATGTAGAAGAATGCATATTGGCCTAAGTTGAGGAAAAAATTAGCTTTTTTCAAAAGAAATTGTCGCTTTTTTTTGTTTATAGCGCAAAAAAAACCGCAGAGATGATCAAATACCACCAAAAGAAAGCTCTGTTTGTGGCGAAAAAAAAGGACATTGATTTTGTTTGGGTGCAGTGTCGCACGACTGCGCAAATGTCAGTTGAAGCGGCGCAGTGCGGAATCTCAAAAAATGGCCTGGTCATTTAGCAGCCAAATCTTCCGGGGCTGAAGTGGTTAAACAAAACCTGGGCTTCCTCGTACCTATAAAATATGCTTTGATTGCTTTGCCACAAGCTGGAGTCTCAGTGATACATATAAATTTCAACACAATCATTTAGAAAATGACTTCTAAAACATCTGGTTTTGTACACACTGAAAATAGACAGAGAGCTCAAATAGACAATTATAAAGAACCCGGGATGGAGCCAAAATATAAGTACTGCACTACATGGAGCACATAGTAGTAAATATAGACCTAAAAGTGGAGTGGCTTAAAGAAGGACGGTTAGCCTTGTTGCTGTATAAAGTGCAACATTGCTTGAAGGAAATCATATTTCAAATATCAGAAATCTGGAGTATAACACCTAGGGTTCATTCACACTAGTGGTTGTAAGGCTGGTAAAACCCCGGCTCAACCACAGGGTTTTACCGTCTCCCGAAATGCTCCCTCTTTAGCTGCAGAGGCAGCAGCCAGGGGTGTACAAAAGGACTATTTCTTCAAATCGTACCACATCAAACCGTATAATATAGCAGTACCATGTGGTTTGGTGGCCGCAAACACGCTGCCATTAACGATTAATGGCACTTACATGCATCTCACAAGGGTAGCATGGTTGCATGCAGTGTGGGAAATGCACACGGAATGCCCCCTTCCCGCATTGTGTTCCAGTGTGAACCAACCCTTAGGGAGAGAGATTTGAGAGAGGGAAGGATCACTGTGTTACATGGAAGAAAGGAAGGAGGGATCACTTTGGTACATGGAAGGCAGCAATGATCCCTATGGTACATGGAAGAAAGAAAGGAATGATCACTGGTACATGCATGGGCGTCTGCAGGAGGGGCAAGGGGGGGTCATGTGCCCCCCCCCCCCCCATGGAATTGTCAAGATGTTGCAGCAACCAGCAGGGTCTGCCGCAGGCAGCGCCACACTGCAGACTTTTGCTGGCTGCTCTCTGCGTCTCTGAGACATCTATCATCTGACGTTTCCCCCCTCACCCTGATCATCCAATGTGATGCTACATCTGTTGTGGCTATATTTTGTTCTTGATGAAAACAACCTATACAGTGACAGTATGAAGATCAAAATGTGACCACAACAGATGTATTGCAATGTAAAAAGATGTACATTCTCTAGGCTATGAGGGCATGGTACGTAGCCGCCTGAGTAACTTCCAATACAAAGTGAAGATGAATTGTCTTTTGTAGAACACACATATATCTTTCAAGTGGAAAGATTTTCATGAGATTGTAGAAAAAGGGGCAGAGCATGGGTGGCCTTGAAATAATGCCCCCCCCCCTGGAAAAAGTACTGCGGACGCCCATGGGTACATGGAAGGCAGGAAGAAAGGCTCACTATGGCACATGGAAGGCAGGAAGAAAGGCTCACTATGGCACATGGAAGGCAGGAAGAATGGATCACTATGGTAAATGGAAGGCGCATGGAAGGCGCATGGAAGACAGGATTCAAATTTTAGCAGGGAAGCCCATTGACAGCTGATGTCTCATCGGGTGTTTAGGACATTGCAGCCGGCTTCCCAGCCCCGCTCCTTAACAATGGGCATATACTGCGCCAATCAGGTCACAGAATGCACTGTGCATCGCTCAGCGGTGAACACCCTGCAAATTTGGGTATTCGTTGAACGGCCGAACAGGCAAATGTTCGGTCATTTCTAGTTTAGTGCTAAAATTGGTTTCTGCTATGAATTCATTTTATCATTAAATTAACTTGGACTCTTGAGTGTTTGCTTGCCACTCTGATTGGATATTGGATATAGATACAGTGCCTTGAAAAAGTATTCATATCCCTTGACATTTTCCACATTTGGCCATGTTACAACCAAAAACGTAAATGTTTTTTTATTGGGATTTTATGTGATCAACCAAACCAACACAAAGTTGCACATAATTGTGAAGTGGAAGGAGAAATACTAAATGTTTTTCAAAATATTTTTATACAAATAAATGTGGAAAGTGTGGTGTGCATTTGTATTCAGCCCCCCTGAATCAATACTTTGTAGAACCACCTTTCGCTGCAATTACAGCTGCAAGTCTTTTTGGGGATGTCTCTACCAGCTTTGCCCATCTAGAGAGATTGACATGTTTGCCCATTCTTCTTTGCAAAATAGCTCAAGATCTGTCAGATTGGATGGAGAGCGTCTGTGAATAGCAATTTTCAAGTCTTGCCACAGATTCTCATTTGGATTTAGGTCTGGACTTTGAGCCATTCTAACACATGAATATGCTTTGATCTAAACTATTCCATTATAGCTCTGGCTGCATGTTTAAGGTCGTTGTCCTGCTGGAATGTGAACCTCCACCCCAGTCTCAAGTTTTTTGCAGACTATAACAGGTTTTCTTCTAATGCCGTCTACACGCGACCGGACTTTCTGGCAGACTAGGTCCGACTGACTTTCCGAACAAACGGACTTGACCACACACAATCACACCAAAGTCTGTTAGATTCGACCGTGATGACGTATGACTGGACTAGAATAAGGAAGTTCATAGCCAGTAGCCTATAGCTGCCCTAGCGTCGGTTTTCGTCCGTCGGACTAGCATACAGACAAACAGATTTTTCGACCGAACTTGAGTCCATCGGAAAGATTTGAAACATGTTCTAAATCGAAAGTCTGTCTGATTTTTTGACAGCAAAGGTCCGATGAAGCCCACACACAGTCGAATTGTCCAATGGACCTTTGCTGTTGAAAAGTCCGGCCGTGTGTACAAGGCATAAGATTGCTCTGTTTTTGGCTCCATCCAACTTCCCATCAGCTCTGACCAGCTTCCCTGTTCCTGCTAATGAAAAGCATCCCCACAGAATAATGCTGCCCCCACAATGTTTCACGGTGGGGATAGTGTGTTCAGGATGATGTGCAGTGTTAGTTTTCCGCCGCACATAGCGTTTTGCTTTTAGGCCAAAAAGTAACATTTTGCTCTCATCTGACCAGAGCACCTTCTTCCACATTTACTATGTCCACCACATGACTTCTGACAAACTGCAAACAGGACTTTTTATGTCTTTCTTTCAACAATGGCTTTCTTCTTGCCACTCTTCCATAAAGGCCAGATTTGTGGAGTGGACGACTAATAGTTGCCATGTGGACAGATTCTGCCTCCTACCTAAGCTATGGATCTCTGCAGTTCCTCCAGACTTACCGTGGGCCTCTTGGCTGCTTCTCCGATTAATGCTCTCCTTACCTGGCCTGTCAGTTTAGGTGGACAGCCATGTCTTGGTGGGTGTGTAGTTGTGCCATACTCTTTGCATTTTCGGATGATGGATTGAACAGTGCTGAGTGGGATGTTCAAAGCTTGGGATATTTTTTTTTTTATAACCTAATCCTGCTATAAACTTCTCCACAACTTTATCCCTGACCTGTCAGGTGTGTTCCTTGGACTTCATGATGCTATTTGTTCGCTAAGGTTCTCTAACAAACCTCTGAGGGCTTCACAGAACAACTGCATTTATACTGAGATTAAATTACACACAGGTGGACACTATTTACTAATTAGGTAACTTCTGAAGGCAATTGGTTCCACTAGATTTTAGTTTGGGGTATTGGTGTAAAGGGGGCTAAATCCAAATGCATGGCGCATTTTTTTTTTTATATTCATTTGTAAAAAAATGTTGAAACATTTTTATACCACCTCACAATTATGTGCCACTTTTTGTTGGTCTATCACACAAAATCCCAATAAAACACATTTATGTTTTTGGTTATAACATGACAAAATGTGGTAAATTTCAAAGGGTATGAATACTTTTTCAAGGCACTGTAATTCTCGTGGCATGGAGAAGAGGTTTTTCTTTTCAGTCTGTGACCCAGCTGGTGGGATTTTCCCTCATATCCTCTCTCTGTGATACCTCTACAAGAAATTGGACAAGGTATATGAGGTGCGTCTAAAAAGTCACCAGGACAAGGTATATGAGGTGCATCTAAAAAGTTACCAGGACAAGGTATAGGAGGTGCGTCTAAAAAGTTACCAGGACAAGGTATAGGAGGTGCGTCTAAAAAGTTACCAGGACAAGGTATAGGAGGTGCGTCTAAAAAGTTACCAGGACAAGGTATATGAGGTGCGTCTAAAAAGTTACCAGGACAAGGTATATGAGGTGCGTCTAAAAAGTTACCAGGACAAGGTATAGGAGGTGCGTCTAAAAAGTTACCAGGACAAGGTATAGGAGGTGCGTCTAAAAAGTTACCAGGACAAGGTATAGGAGGTGCGTCTAAAAAGTTACCAGGACAAGGTATAGGAGGTGCGTCTAAAAAGTTACCAGGACAAGGTATATGAGGTGTGTCTAAAAAGTTACCAGGACAAGGTATAGGAGGTGCGTCTAAAAAGTTACCAGGACAAGGTATATGAGGTGCGTCTAAAAAGTTACCAGGACAAGGTATAGGAGGTGCGTCTAAAAAGTTACCAGGACAAGGTATAGGAGGTGCGTCTAAAAAGTTACCAGGACAAGGTATATGAGGTGCGTCTAAAAAGTTACCAGGACAAGGTATAGGAGGTGCGTCTAAAAAGTTACCAGGACAAGGTATAGGAGGTGCGTCTAAAAAGTTACCAGGACAAGGTATAGGAGGTGCATCTAAAAAGTTACCAGGACAAGGTATAGGAGGTGCGTCTAAAAAGTTACCAGGACAAGGTATATGAGGTGCGTCTAAAAAGTTACCAGGACAAGGTATAGGAGGTGCGTCTAAAAAGTTACCAGGACAAGGTATATGAGGCGCGTCTAAAAAGTTCAGTGAAAGGTCCAATATCTCAATGGCAACATAGGCCAGGTACGCACATGCACACAACTAGAAGCATCACCTAGTGTGGAGTACACCTGACCGTCAGGGTAAACCTGCTGTGTAGTCAGTGTGAGATGTAGTGCAATGAGTGAACATCAAATTCTGCAACAAATTGGTGAAATCAACATGATGATGCATGAAATATTGGTGCAAGTATACTGGACAGAAACCATGAGCAGAAATTTGTTTGCATCATGGTTCAAATGCTTTCGAGCCGGGAAGGAAACAACTGCCATTGACAATTAGAATCTTAGACATGATCGGGTAAGTGTGACAAATGCTGACAGGAGATCGGGGACTGACCCTATGATTGATGGCGAAGGAATTGGGCATTAGCAAGGACACGGTGTGCACCATTGTCCGCAAAGATTTGGGTAAGCAGAAGATCTGCTCCCGGTTTGTGCCGCACAAGCTGACAGACGAACAGAAAGCAAAAGGTATTGAAATCTATAGAGATTTAATTACCATGTGTGACCAGGATCCATTCTTTCTGTCAACCATCGTCACCTGGTGCTACCAGTTTGATCCATATCTGTTCTCGATCATCCACTGTACTCCCCTGATTTGGCATCAAGAAAGGCGCACGTTCTGCAGACGTGGCGGCATTGCAAGATTGTGTGACAGCGGTTCTGCGATCGATTCCTCAAGAGGCCTTTGCTGACAGTTTCCAGAAGCTTTATGAAAGTTGCCAAATGTGTTTTGTGAAGGATGGCGATTATTTTGAAGGCCAATAAAGGTAATTTGTTTGGTATCAGAAAACAAACAAAACAGAAGATACGTTCACCAAACCTTTTAGGCACACCTCATATAACAAACACTCTTTCTCGGTTTTGCTATTTTGTCACAAAGTCATAGAGATGGAATAGACTTTACCTTAGCAAATGGCATAAAGTACTGTTCTACATTTGGATCTTCAATTTTTTCAAGCTCGTCATTGTCATCCGCCACGATGACCTTCATATCGGGGTAAAACAGACGTATACTTCTTATCAACTCTCGTAACTTATCATAGCGCAGAAAGGTCTTTGTGGCTATTGTCACCAAGGAGCTAATATTTCCATCTACAAATAAAATATACAATACATGAGATACCTGCAAAGTTCCATCAATACATTCTGCATATCATCATTTTTGGTTTGTCCTGTCTGGAGTCAAGAAGGAGAAAGCCTATTCAGACTTCTCTTTGACAGATCACAGATGACTCTAATGCCCTGTACACACGATCGGAATTTTGGTCGGAAAAAGCTCTGATGGTTTCCCTGACTGAATTCCGACAGGATTTCGCTCGATTGCATACACACGGTTACTCCAAATTCCGACCGCCAAGAACACGGTGACGTACAATACGTACGATTGGACTAGAAAAAGGAAGTTCAATACCTAGTAGCTAATAGCTTCCATCTCGTAGTTGAATCTGAGCATGTGTGAGTTTTTGCGCGTCGGAAAACACATGATCGGAATTTCCTAAAGAAAGTTGGAAAATTGAGAACTTGCTATCAATTTTTTGCTGGCGCAAATTCAGACAGCTAAATTCCGATGGAGCATACACACTGTCACATTTTCCGATGAAAAGCTCTCATCTGTCTTTTTCTGGCCAGAATTCCGATCCTGTGTACGCGGCATTATGGGAATATTTGATCAAAGGCTCTTCAACACCCTATTTCTGCGTGAACATAGCCTAAGTACATTGAGATGAGCATGAACTCATGTGTCACTCAGCCTACACACAAAGCAAGCATATAGACAGGCATGTACTGGCCATCGGGACTACCGGGAGTTTCCCGGTGGGCCGATGGCTCAGTGGGCCACTCTGATGTAAGGGGACTGCTGATGGGCCACTCTGATGTAAGGGGGTGCTGATGGGACACTCTGATATAAGGGGGTGCTGATGGGACACTCTGATATAAGGGGGTGCTGATGGGACACTCTGTTGTAAGGAGGCTGGTGATGGGACACTCTGATGTAAGGGGGTGCTGATGGCACACTCTGTTGTAAGGAGGCTGGTGATGGGACACTCTGATGTAAGGGGGTGCTGATGGGACACTGATGTAAGGGGGTGCTGATGGGACACTCTGATGTAAGGGGGTGCTGATGGGACACTCTGTTGTAAGGAGGCTGGTGATGGGACACTCTGATGTAAGGGGGTGCTGATGGGACACTGATGTAAGGGGGTGCTGATGGGACACTCTGATGTAAGGGGGTGCTGATGGGACACTCTGTTGTAAGGAGGCTGGTGATGGGACACTCTGATATAAGGGGGTGCTGATGGGACACGGATATAAGGGGGTGCTGATGGGACACTGATGTAAGGGGGTGCTGATGAGACACTCTGTTGTAAGGGGGCTGGTGATGGGCCACTCTGATGTAAGGAGACTGGTGATGGGACACTCTGATATAAGGGGGTGCTGATGGGACACTCTGATATAAGGGGGTGCTGATGGGACACTCTGATATAAGGGGGTGCTGATGGGACACTCTGATGTAAGGGGGTGCTGATGGGACACTCTGATGTAAAGGGGTTCTGATGAGACACTCTGATATAAGGGGGTGCTGATGGGACACTCTGATATAAGGGGGTGCTGATGGGACACTCTGATATAAGGGGGTGCTGATGGGACACTGATGTAAGGGGGTGCTAATGGGACACTCTGATGTAAGGGGGCTGGTGATGGGCCACTCTGAGGTAAGGAGGCTGGTGATGGGACACTCTGATGTTAGGTGGTGCTGATGGGACACTCTGATGTAAGGGGGTGCTGATGGGACACTCTGATGTAAAGGGGTTCTGATGAGACACTCTGATATAAGGGGGTGCTGATGGGACACTCAAAATGTAAGTGGGCCGATCTGGATGAAGTCCAGGGCCAAATTTCTGCCCCAGTCCAGCCCTGCATATAGATATACGTATCTACTAATTTCTGTCGCCTACTACTTGTCTATTTATTATTAGTTCTATCAGCTCTATCAGCCCATGTTTTTATCTGAGAATGATAGAATTCAACATTTAATATATTTTTTGGCTTATTGTCTCTTCTTTGGTGTAAAGCCGTTCTAAACAATCTTCTTCTGTCAGCTTCAAATGCGCCATCTAGTGGAAAAATATCAGAGAACA
Organism: Lithobates pipiens; assembly: GCF_037356315.1. Taxonomy (NCBI): domain Eukaryota; kingdom Metazoa; phylum Chordata; class Amphibia; order Anura; family Ranidae; genus Lithobates; species Lithobates pipiens. Next base: position 177,401,182 of record NW_027507789.1, read on the forward strand.
ATTATCAGTTCTGAATGCAGTTCTGCATTTCAGCATACTATATTTAGATGACTTAACCACTTGACCTCCAGGAGATTTACTCCCCTTCATGACCAGGCCATTTTTTGCGTTACGGCACTGACAATTGCGCAGTTGTGTGTTGCTGTACCCAAATAAAATTTGGGTACAGCAGACCCCCACAAATAGAGCTTTTTGTGGCTATTTGTGGGAAAAAAAGTGTCAAATGTCAGTTAAATCAACGCAGTGCCATATCGCAAAAAATGGCCTGGTCATTGAGCAGCCAAATCTTCCAAGGCTGAAGTGGTTAAAGCACTTATCTAGTAAATTGGGAATCCTGAGTTTGCTCTCAGCAGTGCTTTTTCTTTTACAAAATAGTGATCTGACTTCTGCGCTACAATGAGTCTATATGAAGTTGCTGCTTTACATGAATGGTGTTCCCACATGAGCTATGTATAAGATGTGCAGTTTGTTTCGATTTAAAAAAAGTAACGAATTTAAATGAATCCAAAAAACAGAAAATAAAATTTGGACAAAATTCTAATTTGAATCGTTTTTGAATAGTTTTTGAATTCGAATAATATTAGAATTGGAATAGTTTTCCAATTTCCAAAGAGAATAAAATAGAATAGAAAAGAGTAGAATAGACTAGAAAATAATATTACAGAAAATAAAGGAATAGACTATAATAGAGTAAAACAAAACAAAATAGAATAGAAAATAAAAGAACAGAATAGACTAGAATATAATAGAAACAAATAGAATAGAATAACATAGAAAGAATATAACCATCTTCTGAAATTCGAATTTCAAATAGAATAAATTTGAATTTGAATATATAAGAAAAGAATAGAATAGAAAAAAAGAATAGAATAGACTATAATAGAATGGAAAATGATATTATTAACAAAAAAATAGAATAGAATAGATTAGAATAGAAAGAATATAACCATTTCCCAAAATCCAAATACAATCAATTCAAATTTGAATAGAATACAAAAGAATAGATTAGAATAGAATAGAAAATAGAATAGTATAGAAAAAAAAAAATTCCCCAAAAACTTGTTCGAAAAATTTCTGTGCAAACACCGTGCGAGATAAAAAGTTGCAACTTCCACCACTGTATTCTCTAGGGTCTTTGCTAAAAAAAATATAATGTTTGGGGGTTCTATGTCATTTTATAGCAAAAAAATTATGATTTTTACATGTAGGAGAGAAATGTCAGAATTGGCTTGGATGGGAAGTGGTTAAGTGCATTTGCTCTAGATCTGAGGGGAAGCACTGAAATGAGGGAAAGTTCTGCTGATTTCTATCATCCAATCATGGTCAAACAAAAATGCTGTTTTTTTATTTTCCTTGCATGTGATTGGGTATTCTTTGCAAACTGAAGTTTTACCTCATTTACTAAGCTCTGGATCAACTGCACCGTATCTTTGCCTTTAGTAAATCAACCCCAATGTGTGATAGGTTGCCATGGGTTGAAACACTTTGCTGATCCCCACTGGCCTTTTTCACCACCACATATAAACAGAATTGTTTATGCTGCCTAGATACACGCCCCTTGTGTAAGTGCCGCTGAGGGGTAAGGAATGCCCTGGCAGCAGATGATTGGCCTGTACAGGGGACAGCTTCCTGGTGGGCTTGCATATGTGGGTTCCGATCCTAGCTCAAACACCCAAGCTCATCACCATAGCGCCTAACTGTCCCTGATTTGGAACAAAGTCCCTCTGTCCCTCTTTTCACCTCATTTGTCCTTCATTTTGATCTGATCTATATCGTTTTTTATCTTTCAAAAGGTATTTCCCAGTGCTTAACCTTTCATCCAATTTCTAAATTGCTGCATTTGTATATTTCAAAAGCCAATATAATGGAATAGCAGTGATATAAAAAAAAGTACTTTGTGGGTTTATCTTATATTTTTTTGTATAATGCTCCTTTATGGGGGCATGTCCTATGCCTACATACTTTTGCTAATAGGTGTCCCTCATTTCCATTTCAAAAAGTTGGGAGGTATGTCATCACTGCTGTCCATTCAGCTAAATTTTGTAAGTGTCTCCCTCTAGTGGTGACTGGAGATAAGATAATGAGGTTGTGTGTGATAACTGCATACATGGTTTAGCTAATCTGTATCTGATAGTAAAAGCAGTATGTGTGGTCGATGTCTATGGTGGTGCAGCCTGAATGGAAGTTTGCTAGAGTATAGTATGGTTAGGTTTAGGTTTGGAAGCGCATTGTTCCTCACAAGCCTTTACGTTGTCGGTGGTGGCGGCTTGCATATTAGTGTGTGTTTGTTGTTATCAGCCACTACTTGTGTCCGGATTGGGGAACACTGGGGCTCTCATGATATCTGGGCAGTGGTATCCAAGGTAGGGTTGCCACTGTTTCTTCAAGTCAAACCCGACCACTCTAGTGGCCTGGGACACCTTTGGGTGCCCCCCAAGGAGACTAGTAATGCAGTGTGTGTGGCCAAATTGCTCTTGCTGACATCATCACTCTGCCCCCAGACAGCTATCTGCAGCTCCTGGAAGGTAACAGATTTGTGGTTGACTATCTTGGTTACTTGGGGACCACAGCCTGGTCTGTTTGGGTTTGGAATCATGTGTCTGGGTTTCAGGCGAACACATTATTCAAAATCCGGACTGCCTGGGTGAATTCCGGAAAGGTGGCAACCCTAATCCAAGGTTGAACGACATTGTTCAGCCTTTTTTTTTCTTATACACCTTTAGTACCATCCGACCTGTGAAAATGACAAGAACATGGCATCCTTTCTATTGAATTCTAAATTTCTGCATCCTGCGTTTAGATGATTTGTGATGAATTGCTATGAGTTATGTAGCACCCTCTACCAATAGGTAGGTGCTAATAATAGGATTTTTGTTAAATAGAATGTCAGCACAGATAAATTAAGGCAGGCTTATGCTGCAAGCTAGGCCTGTCTGTTTTGATCTGGGGGCAGGGGGGGATTAGTGTAGCAGTTGGTGTGACCACTAGGGATGAGCGAACAGTGAACAATTTGGGCTGTTCGTGGCAAATTCGAAAAGCCAGAACACCCTGTACAAGTCTATGGGAGAAATCTAAAGTGCTAATTTTAAAGGTTAATATGCAAGTTACTGTCCTAAAAAAGTGTTTGGGGACCTGGGTCCTGCCCCAGGGGACATGGATCAATGCAAAAAAAGTTTTAAAAACTGACGTTTTTTCAGGAACAGTGATTTTATTAATGAATAAAGTGAAACAATAAAATTGTAATATTCCTTTAAATTTCGTACCTGGGGGGTGTCTATAGTATGCCTGTGAAGGGGCGCATGTTTCCTGTGCTTAGAACTGTCCCTGCACAAAGTATCATTTCGCAAGGAAAAAAAGTATTTTAAAATCACTTTCCATTGTCGGCTCCCGTAATACAGAGAACACACAATTCATTCATTGATAAAAAATAAAAAAGCGTGGGGGTTCCCCTAAATTCAATTACCAGGCCCTCCAGGTCTGGTATGGATATTAAGGGGAACCCCGTGTCAAATTAAAAAAAAAATTGACGTGGGGGTCCCCCTAAATATCCATACCAGACCCTTTATCCGAGCGCGCAACCTGGCAGGCCGCAGGAAAAGAGGGGGGACGAGAGAGTGCCCCCCCTCCTGAACCGTACCAGGCCACATGCCCTCAACATTGGGAGGATGCTTTGGGGGTCTGTGACCCCTCAAAGCACCATGTCCCCATGTTGATGTGGACAAGGGCCTCATCCCCACAACCCTGGCCGGTGGTTGTGGGGGTCTGCAGGCGGGGGGCTTATCAGAATCTGGAAGCCCCCTTTAACAAGGGGACCCCAAGATCCTGGCCCCCCCCTGTTTGAAATGGTAAGGGCCTACCATTTCACAAAGAAAGTGTAAAAATGGTTAAATAAGACAAACACACTTTTGAAAAATTCCTTTATTAAAAATAAAAAAAGATTCCAGCAGTGGTAATCCACTCTTGCGATCCAGCGATGGATGATCATCTCTCCGGGGTCCAGCGATGGCTGATCTGATCCAGCGACGGGTGATTTTCAGTCCAGCGCTGTCCATACATGCATCCGTCTTCTGTCTCCACTGCGGAGACACTGCGGGGATCCCAGCACTGATGTTTCTTATATTAGGAGGGCAGGGCCACCCGTCACCTGACCCCGCCCCCTCTGACGCTGGTGGCGAGGGAAGCCATGGGGTTCCCTAGTGACGTATGGGTGACCCCGCCCCCTCTGATGTAACGCCTGAGGCCACAGGGTTTGAAAGCTGGACTAGCTGGGAACAGTAGTCAACTGCTCAACATTTGCTTTTAAACTACTAGGCCTCTGGGGTGAGGTGCTGCAGGCCTCTAGCCTAGTAGCAGCAAGCAACTAGAGCCAGCTTGAGGAACTATTCAGAGTGGGTCCTTCTTCCTTACAGAAGAAGAGGTGACATACTTTGACAACTACAGGATGAGTTTGTGCAGGAGCAGTAGGTTTCTGGGAAGATCACCCTAACGTTATGCAGAGTTACGCAGAGGAGGAGCAATAGTCTGCAGGGTGATGCAGGGGAAAGATCATAAACGTCAAAACATGAACATGCACATCTTTTCTTCAGGCTCAAACTATGTGCTAATCTGTAAATCTACAAGAATATGATGGCAAATTAATTATTCTATGGACATCCCATATACCCCTTTCCTCCACCAAGTTGTATCCCCCAATAAACAGAACCAAATCCAGCAAAGGACTGTTCATTGTCTCTGCAAGTGATATATGGGGATCTGGTAACGGGGTGAATTGGTGGATGTTTGTTACTAGTGGCAACTACACCACTACAGTTGCAAAACTTTGCTGATCCCTATTTGCTTTTGCAATGCAATAAATAAGCACAAGGATAACACAATGTGGATGTAACTGAATGTTAATGGTCAGGCATGAGTGCAGAAAGATAAGAATAATCAAATATTTATTCCCAGGCCTGGCCCTATTTTAGGGTCTTTTATTGATGGAGCCCAGTGGCCTTAATCAGTTTCTGATTGTAGAAGATTCTGCTCTCAAAGCATGAAAGAAGCTATTGGGCCGCAGTGCAGTCCATTTAGTAAAATTTAGTAAAATACAGCAGTAGAAATAACCTAATTGTGCCTATACTTACCCCTTCCTGGGTCATATAAGCGGGCTATTGGTGGTTGTCGAATTGAAACAGGGATATGAGCCAAGTACTGGTCCATAGAAAACTTTACTGCAATGAAGATAAAACCAAGAATGGTTAATAGAGACAGCATGACATTCAAAGTCAACAGTACAAAAAGATTAGTGAATCAATAATCATATGAAAGTGCAGAATCATAAATTGATATGATCTCAGTGTTCTGCAGCTTAACCATGTATTTGCAAATTTGTGAAAAACCCTGTTTTTAAAAGCATACTGTTAGACAAGATAATTCGGTAGGGTTGCCACATCATCCCTTTAACCCCTTCCCAACCAGCCAGTTGTACTGCGACAGGTTGGCTCCCCTGGGTGAATCAACGTAGCTGTACGTTGGTTCGCCTTTTGACCACTAGGGGGCGCGTGCCAGGCACCAGCGATCACTCCATACAGAGACAGAACGGAGATCTGTCAATGTAAACAGACAGATCTCTGTGCTGTCAGGGGTGAGGAGAGCAATCTGTTGTTCATACTAAGTATGAAAAAAGATCGTTCTCCTTACCCAGGCAGTCCTATCCCCCCACAGTTATAATCACTCCCTAGGGAACACAGTTAACCCCTTGATCACACCCCCCCCCGTGTTAACCTATTCCTTGCCAGTGACGTTTACACAGTAATCAGTGCATTTTTATAGCACTGATCGCTGTATAAATGACAATGGTCCCAAAAATCTGTCAAAGGTGTCTGCTCTGTCCACCAATATGGTGCAGTCCCGATAAAAATCGCTGATTACTGCCATTACTAGTAAAAATAATAATAATAAAAATGCCATAAATCTTTCGACTATTTTGTAGATGCTATAACTTTTGTGCAGAAAATGAGCAGAAAATGATATCACCTGTGATGTATTTCAATTCAGTTCTATGCCCTTGGAGGACCGGAGCGACCTCTGACGTCACTTCCGGTTCTCCGGCTTAAAGAGTTTTTTTATTTTTTTATTTTTAAGTGTTTTTCTTTTCTTTTTTTTTTTTTGCTTTTAAGGGTAAATGAGAGATCAGAGGTCTTTTTGACCCCAGATCTCTCAATAAAGAGGACTTGTCCTGCTTATTTCTATTACAAAAGATGCTTACATTCCTTCTAACAGGAATAAAAGTGATCAAAAAAAATAGAGGGACGGTGAAAAATAAAAAATAAAATAAATAAGAAAAAAAAATCAAAGTGCCCCATCCCTCCGTGCTCACGCTCAAAAGCAAACACATAAGTCGCACCCACGTGTTCAAACAACACATGTGAGGTATCGCCATGATCGTTAAAACAAGAGCAATATTTCTAGCACAGGATCTTCTTTGTAACTCTAAACAGGTAACCTGTAAATAAAAATTAAAAGGTCGCCTAAGAAGATTTTTAACCACTTTCAGACCGGACCATTTTGCAGGCCAATGACCAGCCCACTTTTTGCGATTCGGAACTGCAACGTTTTAACTGACAATTGCGCGGTCGTGCAACGTGGCTCCCAAACAAAATTGACGTCTTTTTTTCCCCACAAATAGAGCTTTCTTTTGGTGGTATCTGATCACCCCTGCGTTTTTTTTGTTTTTTTTGCGCTATAAACAAAAATAGAGTGACAATTTTGAAAAAAATAAACTTTTTACATTTTGCTATAATAGATATCCCCAAAAATATATAAAAAAAAAAATTTCCCTCAGTTTAGGCCGATACGTATTCTTCTACATATTTGTGGTAAAAAAAAAAAAAAAATCACAACAAGCGATTATTGATTGGTTTGCGCAAAAGTTATAGCGTTTACAAAATAGGGAATAGTTTTATGGCATTTTTATTAATAATTTTTTTTTTACTAGTAATGGCGGCGATCAGCGATTTTTATTGTGACTACGACATTATGGCAGACACATCGGAGATTTCTGACACATTTTTGGGACCATTGTCATTTAGACCCCTTTCACACCAGGGCGTTTTGCAGGTGCTATAGCGTTAGAAATAGCGCCTGCAATCCACCCTAAAGAAGCTGCACCATTGTGTGTAGTGTGAAAGCCCGAGGGCTTTCACACTACAGTGGTGCTCTGGCAGGACGTCAGGAAAAAGTCCTGCCAGCAGCGTCTTTGGAGCGGTGAAGGAGCGGTGTTTTTACAGCTCCTCCATCGCTGCTCCCCATTGAAATCAATGGGGCAGCGCTGTAATACCGCCGGCAAAACGCTGCTATTGCGGTGTATTGCCAGCGGTTTTAACCCTTTCTCTGCCTCTTGCGGGGGGTAAAAGCGCCCCGCTAGCGGCCGAAATGCGCCACAAATCCGCCGCAAATCCAGGGGGTAAAATGCTGCTAAAAATAGCGGCGTTTTACCGCCCACGCTATGGGCGGTGTGGTGTGAAAGGGGTCTTATACAGCAATTAGTGCTATGCAAATGCACTGATTCCTGTGTAAATGACACTGGCAGTGAAGGGGTTAACCAGGGGGTGGCAGTGTAGGGGTTACGTGTTCCTAGGCTGGGCTTTGTGTTAGTGAACACTGATCTCTGCTCCAATCACATGGAACAGAGATCAGTGTCACTTTCTAGGCAAAACGGGGAGATGCGGGGAGATATACTCTGTGCGCTGTCATAAAAATCTGTGCGCTGTCATGAATGGCTCCGCAAAGAGAGAGGGACTACCATAGCGTAATACGTTCAAACGTTATCAAAATGTATTAATAAATGTTGCATTTACAATTGCGAATCAATAAAAATGCGGTTAACTGAAAATGCCGACTGGCATACACACGGAACCTGTCCAACCTGTCCAAACCCAGACGTTTTCAATGGCTTCCCCGTTGAAAACGTCTGGTTGATGACGAAACGCGTCAGGTGGAAGGCAAGTAGTGATGTCACCACGCCATCCGAGTAGGACAGGCTCCATGTGTATGCCGGCCAGCATTTTCATTTAACCGCATTTTTATTGATTCGCAATTGTAAGTGCAACTTTTATTAATACATTTTGATAACGTTTGAACGTATTACGCTATGGTAGTCCCTCTCTCTTTGCGGAGCCATTCATGACAGCGCACTGATTTTTTTTGACAGACGCAGTATATAAGTGTATCTGGCCCTGATCTGAGGTGTGGACATCTGCAAGCTTAGAGGTCCTAGGCCGGGTTTAGCCAATCGCCTTTTAAATGCTTGCTATCTGGTAAGCATAATCTACTTCTATGGTGACTGGGCACTTTTTGGATTTTATGCATGTGCACTGCAGTGTTTATTAACCAGAGACTTATATATATATTTTTATATTATCTGTGACTGTATTTTTGGCTACAATTTTCTTGGCACAGTGTATGGACTATATTTTTTATTAATTTTATAGCGCAGCTTTTTTTGATTTTATTTGTATTTTCTGTATTGCTGCTGCTTTTTTATAGTTTTCTTTTCCTTATTTTCTTATTTGCCAGCGCAGTCACACCCTTGTTTTTTCCACAAATACAGTGTGGCATGAAATATTGCAACAACTGCCATTTTATTCTCTAGAGTCTCTGCTAAATATATATATATATATATATATATATATATATATATATATATATATATATATAAATAATGTTTGGGGGTTCTAAGTAATTTTCTAGCAAAAAATACAGTTTTTATTCGTAAACAGCAAATGTCGAAAATAAGGCCTGGTCTTTAAATGGTTAATGTATCCAATCTTGTAAATGCATTTGCTTTCCAGCTTTTGGGACTTTTCATACCAATGTCCAGACTGTCAATGCTGTATACAGTACTCGTGTAAGTGGTTTCCCCCAGAATGCGATTTAGCACACTGATATCACTGGTAATCATTTCCAGACGTTTTTCTCCTCTGCCATTTATCTGAATCCCAGATGATTGAGTTGCAGATGTACTAACTTGAATGTCAAAGGTTCCAAGAGATGCCTCAAGTGCCACCTACAAGAACAGAATGCTGAATTCTAACATTTAAAGAGTTAAGCATAGAATGAGTTATATTTACTAAATGGTTACATAGATGCTACTTTAGGACATTATAACAAGTTCCTGTAACTTGCTAGACAAGTGAAAGTGCTTTCAAAAGGGGCAATAATTTAATTCCAGGGCTGACCTTTCTGGATGATGTCACTGTGCCTTCCTGCAGAGCTGGGAGCCCATTGGAAGACTGCACTCTCAAAAGGTTTCAAGCATCCAGCTATCCCAGGAGGCATCGGTGAAGCACAGTGACATCAAACGTGACTCCCAGAAGAATCGCAGTCCAGGGCTAAGATGAGTATACAAAAAAAAAGAACCGCTGCTCCAGGTGTATAAAGACAAGGCTGATTAGAGTATCTTGCAGCGTGCCCGCCTCCATAGGAAACTTGGAAAGAACAAAGAATTGGCTGCACATCCAGAACTTCCAATTGCCTTTTATTTTGTTTCACAAAGATAACACCACGCGCTTCACATATACATCTTGGTTTTAATTATTACAATGACTGAGACAACTGATAGATCTTAAATAGACTGCCCCAATAGCTACAGGTGTTCTGGGGGTGGTGATAATCAGTGATTAGAACACAGCTCGATCAATCACCAAACCTCAGCCCCAAAAAGAGCATGCGGCTACAAACTTGAGTAAAAGCTCAAACTGAAGGTCCATGTTTCTAATGCATACCAAAAGGTCCTGCATACACATAGGAACATGGACCAACAGTTGCATGTAAACATTTATAAATAAGAACGTAAACCAATAAAACATTTGAAAAAGGAGAAAAACATGAAATTAATATACATACATAAAACATGAAAAATTATATAATGATATACACATATGCACATATATCACAATAAACCAATCGTCCCATATAGACATGTATGCATGTGTTACTGAGATGAGTAATTGTCAATTTTTGAAAAATTTTCTGAGGTTAAGTTCTGGATATTGTGATTTTCGGGGGTACTTGGCATAAGAAGTATTTTCATTAAATGGGCAATCAAATTTGATGATTTGGATGTGATGTATAGACATTTAGGCTATAGTTTATAAAAACATTTGATAAAATTGTGGGATATAATCACACTGGAAGAAGGCATAATCCTTAGATAATTACATTGAACTGTGCCTCCAAATGATGGTTTACGAAATGCATAATCAGATGAGGAGGGGTATCGATTTTTTTCCAACAAGCAAGTAGAAGATTTTTCAAGTTAATTTTTAATATGTAAGATAAAATAGGGAAGATTGAAGAGAGAATATATAAAATTATATAATAAGGTCTAGGGTGTGGTGGTAGAACGTGTAATTAAGGATCTTGACAAGTTGGCCAGGGGTTTCTGGTAAAGCTAAAATTTTCCACTAAAAAAGAAAAGAGAGGAAGGCAAGAAAGCCGTTATAGTGAAAAAAACAAGAATGCAGTGCTTCCACAGTAAAAGGAAAAATGGTCAAAATGGATTTACAACTTTTGAGGTTGCAGTCACCCAGCTAGGGTGGAGAAAACCTGTCTCCATGCAGGGTCAATGTGGTCGCTCTCTATGACTTGGGCATTCTCATCCTGGGGGCTCTTTGGAGGTTCTCAGGTGGGTAAAAGAAGTGAAATAAATAAAATAAATAAAAGGGCCCTTAGGTCGGTTGATTAGCAAAGGCGCCCAATGTGGTTGTTCAAAGGCTAGGCACAAATCTGTTTTAGTAAAACATCCAATTACTTTATCCCATCATATTTGTGGCTCTAAATTGACACCACCTCAGTTCAAAGTGGTAAAATTGTTGTGTAGTATCAGCTGGTAGTGAGCACCACGGAGGAAATATTCTTTATTGATCACTAGGTGGAATATAAGGTTTATAGCTACATGTGATCCACCTAGATGACTTCACTGCCACAAACTCTACATTCCACCTAGTGGTCAATAAGCACTAATTCTTTCTACCAAATGAACTTACATTTAACGCCCCTTTCACACGATCAGGTATGCCTGTCAGTTTTTCAGGCAGACCTGATCGGACCCTCCAGTCCTTTCTATGTAGTGGAGGATGTCAGAGGACACCCGCCGCCATCTGAACTTGTCTGCCAAAAACAGATGGATGCAGAGCATCGGATGGCATCTGATGGAAATGAACAGGGGGTTCGTTTCCATCCAATTGACTGTGTCGATGTCCGCTCCGCTACCGAACCATCCACCTGCTCAGCAGGGATCAGCAGAAAGATCCCCCACTGAGCAGGCAGATTCCACTTGGCAAATGCGCCCGTGTGAAAGGGGCCTAATTTAGATGTGGTAAAGTTTATCTTAGTGTAAAAATATGGCAGAAAATTATGGGTTAAATTGGATGAATTGGACTATAAGAATACAAATACAAAAGTAATGAATTTTTAAGGGATGTAGGCGATTTTAGAAAATAGGTTTTTAAATGTCACCAAGAAAAAAATATCTTTTATCTTCCCCTGAAAAGGCAAGTAAAGAGAGCAGAGGAGAGCCATCAATGGAGGATTGTCCAAAAAAAACCACACATTAGAGATCCAAATATATTCTTGGAAAAAAATGGATGTAAAGATTTTGAAACAATTTGGTAAGAAATGAGGGATGGTGTGGGGCACAAAGTAAGGCGCAAGATAAGAAGAAGGGTATACTAGATGATAGACAAAAAGAGGGGAGGGAGTTTAGACCGACAGACTCGGACTACAAAGAAGTTACTGTTGGCAACAATAAATAGTTCAATTTTAAATTAAATGTTTTAAACAATCTATTTTAATAAATTAAAAAAATAATAATATAAACAACAAAATAACACAAAGTGCAACTCATAAAAGAGAAACTACCCACATGATTAGACTTAAATTTAAATTACTGTAGACAAATAAAACTCACAGGACATACATAAAACATATACACAAAACACAACACACAACACAGGTCCGGACAGGTTGCTGTAATCTATTGGAACCACTATTAATCAATGCAATATAGGTACTAGGAGAACAATTGTTCTATAGTCCAATCAGTCAGTAAATGGTTAACCAATAGTTTAAAACAAGCAAGGAGGGTGAGGAACTAGGTAGATGGTATGATTAACTAACAGTTTCCTAATCTCAAATAGTAACACTTTGTAACAGGTTGTATAGATAAAAAGTATCCACATTGGAGTGCATGCTTTAAATCAGTCTATCTCACAATGAGGGATTAATCCATACAGACAAGGCACCCTTGAATAGTAACAGCTGATAAGATTGCGCTTGATTTAAATGTTGGTCAGTTAGACAGATCTAGCAGCAACTGAATTCCACTTTCAAAAAATACAGATGGCTTAGAACTATCACACACTGCAGTGATACGAGTCAAACAGTTCTCAGACTATTTTAAAAGTCAGTCCATACATTACCGCTCCATGCAGTGCTTAGCCAAGGTGCTCTAATATGTCCTCGGGACCAGTCTGTATTTAGCGCAGCCCCAATCCAGCTATGTGTTACCGAGTGGCCTCATTTCCACAGTGTAGCCAGGAGGAAAAGCTGTTAAGTAGCTGTTGTACGCTCAAACCATTCGAATTTAGCAGTCATCTAGTAGTAGCTAAGCCATCCTCCGCTACTATGTAACTGATTCAAAGAAGGCTTGTTACATCCCGATCAACACACTCTCTCCTCGCTCAGCAAGATGAACAGCCTGCGTGAAGGTGTGATATCAACGCGTTTCGCTGGCTCAGTTAGCGTAGCTTCTTCTCAGACGATCATTAGCACACAGTCACACATCCTTTTATTGCCAGTATGCCAGTGATAGTAATCAGTAAAAGTTAATTCAAAAAATAATTGTCCCATTTTCAGAGTAACCCATCTATTAGGCTAGCCACTCCAATATATCGCTAGTCTGAAATTGGGGCACATTTAGATTAGCAGCATTAAATAGTGACATAGCAAGATTGTGGAGGATAAGGCTTACATGCACATAGACAGACAAACCAACATAAATAGACCCAATTACTCCAATAACAGACACCAACAAACATCAGACACAACACTTAACTCACATAACGTACCCACAATCACAAGGGGAGGAATATTTTAATAATTATATATTTCAAATTCTCCATAATAATCAAGATAAACCACACTAATGCAACCTCCCTAAGGTATTATGTCATTATAGACAATAATTAGGGCAATCCATAGCCCTCATTTCAATTTTTAAGACTGGCTTCATGGGGACATTGTGCACCAAATTATTTACATTCTAACAGTTTTGTACATTTACAGGTACTGACTAACAGCTGATAACGCATCTAAAAACACTTGTAGATTCAATTCAGTATTTAAAGAGGAAGTAAACCCTGATGAGTTTACTTCCTCTTTCATTCCCTGCAAAGGTAAAGCATAATGGACTACTATGCATCGCATCGCATCGCATCGCATGCATCGCATAGTAGTCCATTATGTGTCACTTACCTGACACAGAAGCCAGCGCATCCATCTTCTCGGTGGGTCTTGCAGTTCCGCCGCTGTCATTCGGCAAAGCCGCGATGACGTCACTCCCGCGCATGCGCACGCGAGCCACCACGCGCGACATATCGGCGTGGACGGCGGCGCGCATTGCGCCTGCGCGCCGCTTTCTACGGTGCATGCGCTGTAGACAGTGGTGCCTGTCTTTCGGCAAATATCTCCTAAACCGTATAGGTTTAGGAGATATTTCTTGGACCTACAGGTAAGCCTTAATCTAGGCTTACCTGTAGGTCAAAGTGTGTTGTAAGGGTTTACAACCACTTTAACCCCACTGGAACGAGTGACTTCAGCCTATATACCCACCACTTCTCTTTCTGTAGTAGGAAACGGTCAAAGTCACCCTGCCTGGTGGGCAATTTCAAAACATAAATACCCTTGACTGTCATGCCACTAGGGTTCCCACCATGGCATAAAGCAAAATGTTTGGCCAATGGCTTCTCTGGTAGCATGCCTTTATCATTAATCTCACGCAAGTATTCACCCATTCTTATCCTTAATGATCTTTTTGTTTTTCCTACAGATATTTTGGGACAAGGACAGGTAATTAGATTACTTGTGAGGTAGAGCAATTAATCAGATCACGGATTTCTAATGTTTCCTTGCCCAAAGCATCCATAAAATTAGATGTTCTATGGACATAAGGACAAATCTGATGCTTTGTGCAAGGGAACATACCTTTCGCCAGTGGATAGTCCGATAGCCACATCAAGTTAGGTTCTTTTACAAATTCAGAACTAATCAGCTTGTCATTCAAGCTCCTGGCTCGTCGAGCCACAAGCTTGGGGGAGTCACCGACTATTTTGGACAGGTCAGGTGAATTAGTCAGAATGCCCCAGTGTTTTTCCAAAATTAAACGGACCTTCTCCCACTGTGAACCAAAAGTAGTTATAATCCTTACTGGTTCATCAAGTTTCTGTGGGGGTGTAAGCTGTCCAATAGACTCTCACATTTTCTCAGTGCTGCCTTTTTTCTTAGCTTTTTTGATTTGCCTGCGAGAGTATCCACATTCGCGAACTCTTGTATACAGCTCCCTACTTTCACGTCTGTAGTCATCAGGATCTGTACAATTTTGCTTGATACGCAAAAACCGTCTCACTGGTATCCCATTTTTAAGACAATGTGCATGATGACTAGTTGCATGCAAGAATGTATTTGCTGCAGTATCTTTTCAAAATGTACAGGTAGTAGGCCCTTTTCAAGGGAGATATGGAGATCCAGGAAAGGCAAAGTTTTTTGATCTAAACTATACGTTAGCCGTATGTTGCGCTGATTTACATTCAACTCATCCATGAATCGATGCAAATCATCAAGGGGGCTCCTCCAGATTATCAGAATATCATCGATGTACCGCAACCAGGGCATGGTCACGGTACATCATCAAAGGATAAACAACCTCCTCAGCTCAAAGGCCCAAATGGAGGCAAGCGTAAGCCGGAGCCCACGCTGCCCCAATAGAAGTGCTGAGTATTTGGTGGTAATAGGTCATCAAGAACTGGAAAAAATTGTTAGTCAACGCAAATTCCAGTAATTCAACCAGGAATTTATTCTGCGGTCCTGAGCCAGGATAGGAGACCTAAATACCTCGAAACTGCACGTATGCCTTCTTTATGGGGTATCAAGATATATAGCGATTCAACATCTATACCCACCAGCCATAACTCTTCAGGCTGGCTGTATGCGTCAGGTGCCGTAATTTTTGCCAAAACATGTCTCGTAACCTGGACAAAGGACCACAGATTCTTCACCAGATCCTGCAGGAGGGAGTCCAGGTACCGACCTACCCTTTCCAGAGTTCCCTGACAGGCAGACACTATTGGCCTGCCGGGAGGATTTTTTAGGTCCTTATGGACTTTAGGGATGATATAAAAAGTCGGCACACTGAACACCCGTACAAGGAGATGTTGAAATTCCTGAGTGGACAGTAAACCCTCATCTCTAGCAAACACCAGTTTCCGATTTAATTCCTCTACGACCATCGGGAAATGATTAGAGTCAAGTTTTTGATAGGTCATTCGGTCACCAAGTAGGCCCTTAGCCTCTTTCTCACACTGATATTGGTTCAGCAGGACAACGTTACCTCCTTATCACTCTTCTTTATCACAATATTCTTTCTGGTTGGCCAGGGGTTTCTGGTAAAGCTAAAATTTTCCACTAAAAAAGAAAAGAGAGGAAGGCAGGAGAGCCATTATAGTGAAAAAAGGAAAATGCAATGCTTCCACAGTAAAAGGAAAAATAGTCAAAATGGATATACAACTATTGAGGTTGCAGTCACCCAGCTAGGGTGGAGAAAACCTGTCTCCATGCAGGGTCAATGTGGTTGCTCTCTATGACTTGGGCATTCTCATCCTGGGGGCTCTTTGGAGGTTCTCAGGTGGGTGAAAGATGAGGAATAAAAAAATAAAATAAAAGGGCCCTTAGGTTGTTTGATTAGCAAAGGCGCCCAATGTGGTTGTTCAAAGGCTAGGCAAAAATCATCTGCATTAGTAAAACATCCAATTACTTTAAATTGCCACCACCTCAGTTCAAAGTGGTAAAATTGATGTCTAGTATCAGCTGGTAGTGAGATCCACTGAGGAAATATTCTTTATTAACCACTAGGAGGAATATAAGGTTTATAGCTACATGTGATCCACCCAGATTACTTCACTGCCACAAACTCTACATTCCACCTAGTGGTCAATAAGCACTAATTCTTTCTACCAAATGAACTTTTAACGCCCCTTTCACACGATCGGGTATGCCTGTCAGTTTTTCAGGCAGACCTGATCGGACCCTCCAGGCCCTTCTATGTAGTGGAGGATGTCAGCGGACACCCGCCACCATCTGAACTTGTCTGCAAAAAACAGATGGATAGTGATCCTAGTCCCCATTAATCCAGAGAATCGGATCGGATTGGAATCCAATGGAAATGAACAGGGGGTCCGTTTCCATCCAGTTGACTGTGTCGACGTCCACTAAGCTACCGAACCTGTCATCCGCCTGCTCAGCAGGGATCAGCAGAAAGATTCCCCACTGAGCAAGCAGATTCCGCTTGGCAGATGTGCCTGTGTGAAAGGGGCCTAATTTAGATCTGGTAAAGTTATCTTAGTGTAATAAGATGGAAGAAAATTGGAAGAAAATTGATGGGTTAAATTGGATGAATTGGACTATAAGAATAAAAATACAAAAGTAATGAATTTTTAAGGGATGTAAGCGATTTTAGAAAACCGGCTTTTAAATGTCACCAAGAAAAAAATGACATGGTAAGTTCACAATTATCTTCCCCTGAAAAGTCAAGTAAAGAGAGCCATCAATGGAGGAATGTCCAAGAAACCCCACACATTAGAGATCCAAAGGGATGTAAAGATTTTGAAACAATTTGGTAAGAAATGAGGGAGGGTGTAGAGCACAAAATAAGGTGCAAGATAAGAAGAAGGGTATACTAGATGATAGTCTACTTAATTTGTGTTTAGCAACACTGATCCATCCATCCATATTCAGCAATACTCATCCATCCATGCTCAGCCATCCATCCACACTCAGCAATACTCACCCCCATTCATACTCAGCAATACCCAGCCATACTCTGTCGTACCCAGCCGTACCTGGCCATACTCAGCCATACTCATTCATGCTCAGTCATCCCATCCATACTCGGCCATCCCCATCCACGGCTCATCCATCCTCATTCATGCTCATCCATGCCACATCCATGCCACTAGAGTGCCTCACAAAAGTGTAATAGGTAGTGATATTAGATTTGAAACTTATGCCCCTAGAACATTTGACGGTGCTCCCTGTATGCTGGGTCTCTCTATGTGGTCATGCTGTGTAAAAGTATCCCATATGTGGTATCGCCGTACTCAGAAGGAGTAGCAGGTTCTATTTTTGGGTTTAATTTTTGGACACATGTACATACTATGTGTTAGAAATATTGTATAAATTGACAACTTTGTGTAAAAAAAAAAAAAAAAGCGTTTTCATTTTCTTTACATATTTTCCAAAAAACATTTTCCATTTTTGGGGCGTTTCCATTGTCCTAGTGCTCCAGGGCCTTCAAAAGTGTAAGAGGTAGTCAAGAAAAGATATTTGTAATTTATGCCCCTAGAACACCTGATGGTGCTCCCCATGTTGTACCTCTGTATGTGGCCACACTGTGTAAAAGTCTCACATGTGTGGTATCGCCATACTCAGGAGGAGTAGTAGAATGTGTTTTGGGGTGTAATTTGTGCTATGCATATGCTGTGTGGGAGAAATAACCTGCTAATATAACAATTTTGTGAAAAAAAAAAAGAAAAAAAATTGATTTTGCAAAGAATTGTGGGAAAAAATTACACCATGCCTCTTACTTTCCAAAAAGGGTTCATTTGGGGGGGGTATTTGTACTTTCCTGGCCTGTTAGGGTCTCAAGAAATGAGAGACCATCAGTACATCAGGTATGATCGATTTTCTATAAAGCCCCATACACAACATCAGATTTTCTGCTGATTTTTCCTTCAGATTTACCAAAACCATAAAATTTGAGGTAAAAACCTTAGGAGTTTCAATGTTTATGTAATCAGGCAGGCCCTTGCACTACATGGTTTTGGTAAATCTGAAGACAAAAATCAGCAGAAAATCGGATAGTGTGTATGGGGCTTAACTTTCACAATGGCCAAATATTTACACCAATTTGGGTTATTTTTGCCAAAGATATGTAGTAGTATAAATTTTGGCCAAAATTTATGAAGAAAAAAATACTCATTTGCAAAATTGGATCACAGAAACGAAGAAAAGTGCATTATTTTACAGAATTTTCAGTATTTTTTCTTTTATAGTGCAAAAAATAAAAAACCCAGCAGTGATTAAATACCACCAATCAAAAGCTCAATTTATGTGCAAAAAACATTAAAAATTTCATATAGGTACAGTGTTGCATGACTGAGTAATTGTTATTCAAAATGTGAAAGCACCGAAAGCTGAAAATCGGTCTGGTTAGGAAGGGCGTTTAAGAGCCCAAAACAGTTACATTCAGCACCTTTTGTAAATTGAACTTGTGTTTGCCTGTGCAGGGCCGCAAAAATGATATGTTTCTTAAAAAGCAGTGTATAATAAGTATACTGTACCATATATTTTGGCAGAGATGCATCAATTTGTAAACCTGTAACAGAAACAAAATAAAAGTTAAACGTGTTAACTCAACTCACAAAACTCTCATTCTCAAGTCTTTTGCAGACTCTAACAAGTTTTCTTCTAAGATTGCCTGTATTTGGCTCCATCTATCTTCCCATCAACTCTGACCAGCTCCCCTGTCCCTACTGAAGAAATGTTTCATGGTGGAGGTGGTGTGTTTAGAGTGATGTGCAGTATTCGTTTTCCGCCACACAGTGTTTTGCTTTTAGGCCAAAATGTTCAATTCTGGTGTCGGCCGGCGTCCTTAACAATGGCTGGTTGTTAAGAGCAGGCCTTCAAGCAGGCCGCTTAACACTTATCAACCGATTACTCATCAGCTGTCAGCAGCTGAATGTAAACAAATAAATTGTCGCCAATAAAACTTGTGGGCTCTTCGGGTGTGGTATGGACTTAAAGGGGATCCCAACGACAAAAGGTATAAAGAAATGGCGTTGAGACCCCCCAAATTCAGCCGGGCAGGCCAGGAAAGGGGGAGACAAGCAAGCTACCCCTGTCCTGAACCATACCAGGCCACATGCCTCAACATGGGGAGGTGCTTTGGAGTAGGGAGCTCCCCCCAAAGCCCCTTGTCCCCATGTTGATGGGGTCAAGGGCCTCTTCCCCACAGCCCTGGCTGGTGGTTGTGGGGGTCTGCCGGCATGAGGCTTAACAAGGAGGGCCCCAGAAACTGCCCTCCCCCATGTGAATGAGTATGGGGTACATTGTACCCCTATACATTCACCAAAAAAAGTATCAATGAATAAATAAAAACTGTTTTCGACAAGTCCTGTATTAAACAAAAAAAATAAAAATCACAGTCAATCCTCTTCTTCTCAGTTTCCCTTGCCGGCGCTCCTGGCTCTTCCTCTTCATCCAGTGCCCCCATAGGAAGCTACTTCCTATGCAGACACTCATGCAGGCTGTGCCCATAGACACAGAGAGCGGGGCATGGCCCCGCCCCTGCTCCATCGCCATGGAGTTTTACTGACAGCAGCAGGCTGTAAACCTCCAAAGAAAAAAAACCTGCAAGACAAAGGCATAATGAGCTAGTATGCACAGCACAGGTGGCAGCTTCTTTAGAGCGCATGCACTGATTACTTCATTGGCGCATGTATACAGCAAATATCTCCTAAACGGTGCAAATTTAGGAGATATTTACAGTACCTATAGGTAAGCGTTGTTATAGGCTTACCTATAGGTACAAACATTAGAGGACAGTTTATGTCCTCTTAAAGCGGGAGTCCACCAGGAGTCCGGTGTTTTTTTTTTTTTAAAAAGCCAGCAGCTACAAATACTGCAGCTGCTGACTTTTAAAATAATGACACTTACCCGCCCAGCGGGCCCATGATGTCGGCACCCAAAGCCGATCTCTCGATCGCCTCTCGGGTGCTGCCGCCGCCATCTTGGGTATGGGAATCAGGAAGTGGAGCCTTTTCGGCTTCATTTCCCGGTTCCCTACTGCACATGCGCGAGTCACGCTGCGCAATAAGGATGGTCCCCGCTGTCTATGGGGACCGTTTGTTTTCCAGCAGGCAGCGGGGGACTTTCGAAAAGGGGCGTAGATTCTGTGGAAAAGGGGGCGTACCTTCTGCAGAATCTATGCCGGAAGTGGGTGCAGATACCTGTACTGTACAGGTACCTGCACCCCCCTCCCCCCTGAAAGGTGCCAATTGTGGCGCCGGAGGGGGGGAGGATTGCAATGAGTGGAAGGTCCACTTTAGGGTGGACCTCCGCTTTAAGGTAAAACACCTTAAAGTGGTTGTTAAGCTACTTAGTGTTCGTGCTACAATCCCCTCTGTTATAGTACATGATTTTCCCCAGTGTATGTGTTTTGTAAAAAATATGCTGTAAAATCCCTTATTTTATAGTGACGTTCACGTAACCTAATGCTTCTCTCTCCTTTCTCGATCTGACAACAAAGCGGGCAGGGCTGAGAATCCCTAGCTGACATCAGCCAGGAGGAGGAGATAGGAAGAGGAGAGAGGCGGCCGGGCACATGAGAGCAGATCGGCGCTATAAAATAAGGTATTTAACTGCATATTTTTTACAAAACACTTACACTGGGGCACATCATTTATTATAACAGAGGAAATTGGAGCACAAACACTAAGTTATGATACCAACAGGAGGGGAGGGCCGGGGAGCGATTGGAGCTGTGCAGACGGGGGGGGGGGGGGGAGAAGGATAGAGGAGAGACAGCGGATGATGGAGGCAGGTAAACTGACCACGGTGTTAGGGCTCAGGAGCCATGATAAACTGTAGTCAGTTTACAGGGGGAGGGCAGATCGAGGCAGGATCAGCCAGGTATTTCAGATGATGCAAAGGGCCAAATTACACGGTACTAGCACTGTGCCGTATAACATGCTTTAAATGAATAGAATCTATTTAAATTTTTTTAGGATTAAAAACATTTTAGGGCTTTACAGCCAGTTTAATTTAGTATTCAACTGAGGTGTTTTTTTTTTATTTGTTCCTTTTTATTATTACTCTCTGATACTTGTAGTCTGCCTGCAGTATCACTAAGCCCAGCTCTGCAGTGCTCCCTCCGCCCTCTAGCCAGGCTTAAAAGTCTGATTTCTTCTCCTGTTGGGCAGGCTTGACAAAGGGGGTGAAGCCCTCAAAACATGTTGTGGACCACCCCCTCTCGCACCTCAAGTTGTACTGTGTGGACATGCATAGAGAGCACCTGCAGATGCCACCGATATTACCATCATCTTGTGGGGTCTTGTGCTTAGTCCTTTAGTCCTGGGCATAGAAATCTCTTTGATGCTTTTGTTCCATCTTGCCATGTTGCCACATCATCTCTCTGCATGGATAACCCAATACAGTCTACCTCCCTGTAAGTAATATCCCTGTGCCTTGCTGCTCTGTTACCTTTGCTGTGTCTTTTACTGCCTGTCTGTGTATGCCCATCACATGAGTCTCATTTAGTCTCTTTCTCACTATTAGTGAATACGACGGTCTGCATTTGTCCATTTCTGTCCATGTCTGCCATAGATTCTCAGCAGTATCATACATTTATTTAGCGGTGTATTACCACGTGTCATTATAAAAAAGGCATTTAGTCACTGGCTGGCATTTAGTCCCAAGATGTACCATGTTGTTCTTACCTGGTAATAGGATTGTGTTAAGGGGCTTGACTTGGACGCCATGAATGGGATACCTTAATGGTGAGTTGGAAGGTGCTATTATTAAGGGTATATTATCTGTCTGCTCCCTGATATAAAAAAACAAACAAAAAAACATTATAAATATAAAGTTATAAGAGGGAATGTTCTGATTCATTTTTTTTGGGGAAAATACTGTAAAAGGCTGTGCTCCCTTTCCAAGTGCCAACTCAAATTCTATGTTTTAACCAATAAAGTGCTATCTGTGCTAAAGTGTTATATATTCAATTCATAGATTAAACCATAAATGAAGTTATATACATATAAAGTACGAATAAAGTACATTAAAGACCATTCAGAAAATGTGACATGAAAGTGCTATCTGTGCTGTATAATCAGTAATCAATATCGCAGTAAAGAACATAAAGTCCATTCAGAACTAAAGGTGCACAGAAGTCCATCCAAAAGAGTTGTAAATGATCCCCCCAGTTATCTGTGCAACTACAGAATATCCTTCAAACATGTGCTCCGTGCATCCGCTGCAATACATCTTCTGTGCCCTCACGAGAGTATGCACTCACCCACCAGTATATTTGTAAGTATTGCTGTATCTCCAATCTATTTCAATGGGTCCATGTCCCAAATTGTAGCTCAGGAAGAGGATAAGACTGTATCATAGCATCACACTGTTTTATTTTTTTTAAATTTAGAAAATCTAAAATACACTATACTGCCAAAAGTATTGGGACGCCTGCTTTTACATGCACATGAGCCGCCAAGTGTATCACCCCGGCCCCACCCCCTGGCGCGCCACATCATTGATTTTATTGACAGCAGCGGGAGCCAATGTCTGTGCTGCTATCAATCATCCAATGAAGAGTCCACAGGAGCTGGGGGAAAGCAACGCGGGATCGCGTCCAAGGAGATTCGGGGCTCAGATAAGTAAACGGGGGCTCGGGGGGGGGGGCGGAGAGTGCAAGGTGTTTTTTCACCTTAATTCATAGGATGCATTAAGGTGAAAAAACACAAAGCTTTACAACCCCTTTATACACTTACGGACCGCCCACCACAGTTTTACAGTGGCTGTTTGAAGGAGTATATCGTTGTTATGACAGCAGCTAGCTGCCATAACCCCGATATCCCCTTCTTCAGGGGGCTACAAGATACAAGATAAAAGTAGTCTCTGCGAGATCACTTTTATCGGTGGTGGGAGAAGCCACACCCTCCCGCCTCAATCTGATGCCCTCCGCCGCTGCCGACAGCTCCGGTAAGCGCCAGGGGCCACCGGATATCGGTGGGAGAGGGGGGATCGCAATCGCATCCGCTCGTTAGCTGTGCATGGAGACGAGTGAGGGGAAGATGGCCCCCACTCGTCTCCATACAATTGCTGGGCAGAAGCAACGTCAAAACGTCACTTCCGCCCACAGCTCTTAAAGGGACAATTTTTTTAAATAATTTTTTTAGATTACAATTTTTTTTATTGCATTTTAGTGTAAATATAAGATGTGAGGACTTTTTGACCCCAGATCTCATATTAAAGAGGACCTATCATGCTTTTTTCTATTACAAGGGATGTTTACATTCCTTGTAATAGGAATAAAAATGACTTTTTTTTTTTAAAGAGTGTCAAAATAAAAGGTAAAATAAATAATAATAATTAAAAAAAATGTTTTAATACACCCCGTCCCACCGAGGTCGCGTGCATAAGCGAATACATACACGAGTAGTGCCTGCATATGAAAACGGTGTTCAAACCACACATTTGAAGTATAGCCACGATCGGTAGAGTGAGAGCAATAATTCTAGATCTACACCTCCTCTGTAACACAAAACATGCAACCTGCATAATTTTTTAAACGTCTCCTATGGAGATTTTTAAGAGTAAAAGTTTGTCGCCATTACACAAGTGGGCGCAATTTTGAAGCATGACATGTTGGATATCAATTTACTCGGCGTAACATTATCTTTCACAATATAAAAAAAATGGGCTAATTTTACTGCTGTCTTATTTTTTTTATTCAAAAAAGTTTTTTTGTTTTTTTAAAGTGCGCTTGTAAGACTGCAAATACGGTGTGAAACAAAGTATTGCAATGACTGCCATTTTATTTTCTAGGGTGTTAGAAAAAAAACAATATATAATGTTCGGGGGTCCTAAATAATTTTCTAGCAAAAAAACATGTAAGCACCAAAATCTCAAAACAAAGCTGGTCCTTAAGTGGTAAATGGCATCCCAGTCTTGGTCTGCAGGGTTCAATATTGGGTTGGCCCACCCATTACAGCTATAACAGCTTCAACTCTTCTGGGAAGGCTGTCCACAGGGTTTAGGAGTGTGTCTCTGGGAATGTTTGACCATTAACGCATTTGTGAGGTCAGGTACTTATTTTGGACGAGAAGACCTGGCTCGCACTCTCCACTCTAATTCATCCCAAAGGTGTCCTATTGAGTTGTGGTTAGTCAAGTTCCTCCACCCCAAACTCACTCATCCATGTCTTTATGGACCTTGTTTTGTGCACTGGTCAAAATCATTTGGTGGAGGGGGGATTATGGTGTGGGGCTGTTTTTCAGGGGTTGGGCTTGGCCCCTTTGTTCCAGTGAAGGGAATTCTTAAAATTATTGTAAAGTCTGAAGGTTTTTCACCTTAATGCATTCTATTTGTTAACCTCCCTGGCGGTATTCCGGAGTCTGGCTCGGGGTGGAATTTCAGAATCAAAAGCGGTAACCCAGAGCCAGACTCGGGATCGCATCGCAGGGTCCAGGAAGAGTATGCTTGCCTTATCCCCTGGATCCAACGATGCCCCCTGCTGTGTGAGCGGCTTGTCCTCCTCTCAATCTATCACTGAGCCGGGCTCCGTTCCCTGCGAGCATTGCGACGCATGGGGAGTTGGGGATAAGGATCGGCGCCAAAATCAAAAAGTGAAACACACACATTACATACAGTATAATGTAATCTTACAGATGACATTACTGTATGAAATGATTTCACATTCCCTTTGTCCCTAGTGGTCTTCCCAGTTTCCTGCATGCAGTTATATACAGTGGTGTGAAAAAGTGTTTGCCCCCTTCCTCATTTCCTGTTCCTTTGCATGTTTGTCACACTTAAGTGTTTCGGAACATCAAACCAATTTAAACAATAGTCAAGGACAACACAAGTAAACACAAAATGCAATTTGTAAATGAAGGTGTTTATTATTAAAGGTGAAAAAAAATCCAAACCATCATGGCCCTGTGTGAAAAAGTGATTGCCCCCCTTGTTAAAACATACTATAACTGTGGTTGTCCACACCTGAGTTCAATTTCTCTAGCCACACCCAGGCCTGATTATTGCCACACCTGTTCACAATCAAGGCATCACTTAAATAGGAGCTGCTTGACACAGTAAGGTCCACCAGAAGATCCTTAAAAGCTACACATCATGCCGAGACCCAAAGAAATTCAGGAACAATTGAGAAAGAAAGTAATTGAGATCTATCAGTCTGGAAAGGGTTATAAAGCCATTTCCAAAGCTTTGGGAATCCAGCGAACCACAGTGAGAGCCATTATCCACAAATGGCGAAGACATGGAACAGTGGTGAACCTTCCCAGGAGTGGCTGGCCGCCCAAAATTACCCCAAGAGCGCAGCGACGACTCATCCAAGAGG
The DNA here is from genome assembly GCF_037356315.1 of Lithobates pipiens. Classification (NCBI taxonomy): domain Eukaryota; kingdom Metazoa; phylum Chordata; class Amphibia; order Anura; family Ranidae; genus Lithobates; species Lithobates pipiens. The sequence continues at coordinate 177,426,626 of NW_027507789.1, forward strand.
TCACAAAAGACCCCACAACAACGTCCAAGGAACTGCAGGCCTCACTTGCCTCAGTTAAGTCAGCGTTCATGCCTCCACCATCAGGAAAAGACTGGGCAAAAATGGCCTGCATGGCAGAGTTCCAAGGAGAAAACCACTGCTGAGCAAAAAGAACATCAAAGCTCGTCTCAATTTCTCCACAACACATCTTGATGATCCCCAAGACTTTTGGGACAACATTCTGTGGACCGATGAGACAAAAGTGGAACTCTTTGGAAGGTGTGTGTCCAAGTATATCTGGCGTAGAAGGAACACTGCATTTCATAAAAAGAACATTATACCAACAGTAAAATATGGTGGTGGTAGTGTGATGGTCTGGGGCTGTTTTGCTGCTTCAGGACCTGGAAGACTTGCCGTGATAAAAGGAACTATGAATTCTGCTGTCTACCAAGAGATCCTGAAGGAGAATGTCCGACCATCTGTTCGTGTACTCAAGCTGAAACGAACTTGGGTTCTGCACCAGGACAATGATCTTAAACACACCAGCAAGTCCACCACCGAATGGCTGAAGAAAAACAAAATGAAGACTTTGGAGTGGCCTAGCCAAAGTCCTGACCTGAATCCTATTGAGATGTTGTGGTATGACCTTAAAAAGGCCGTTCATGCTCGAAAACCCTCTAATGTAACTGAATTAGGACAATTCTGCAAAGATGAGTGGGCCAAAATTCCTCCAGGACGCTGTAAAAGCCTCATTGCACGTTATCGCAAACGCTTGGTTGCAGTTGTTGCTGCTAAGGGTGGCCCAACCAGTTATTAGGTTTAGGGGGCAATCACTTTTTCACACAGGGCCATGGTGGTTTGGATTTTTTTTCACCTTTAATAATAAACACCTTCATTTACAAATTGCATTTTGTGTTTACTTGTGTTGTCCTTGACTATTGTTTAAATTGGTTTGATGTTCCGAAACACTTAAGTGTGACAAACATGCAAAGGAACAGGAAATGAGGAAGGGGGCAAACACTTTTTCACACCACTGTATATTAAACACTGAAATAAAAGGAGAAAAATGTTGGGACTTTATATGAGACCTTGGACATCACATACAAAGGTCTCCATCCCTAATATATTGATACACCAGAGGGAAAAACTAGGGGACATAGAGGACAAGGGGACTTTATATGAAATACAAAACTCAGGGTAGGCTGAGACATTAATTATAGTATAAATAATGTTCTGAGGTGACAATAATGGGCATAGAGCAATAATTGATAAATATTTAATTGAAATCAGTAGGTAAGATATAAAATAAGAGATAATTGATACAATATATTAATATATAATTAATTAAATCAATAATATAAAGTAAATAAAATATAGTTAGTATAATATCTCATAATACAATTTATATCATACAATATCTCATAATAAAAATAAATATAGTTACATAATAAATAAAATAATGTATCACATAGTAGAAATAAATAGCAGCATTAAACCCAAAATAGACACGACCATGATGAACATATTGTAATAAAAAGTAAATCAATGTCTCCGCCCTTTGATAGAGCCCATGGTATAAAGTATAGATACTGTGATATAGCAGCAAGTATAAAAGCTCAACGCTTTTAGTGGATTTATATCCACTCATCAGGAGCAGCTGGTTGGGAATATCTATGAGTGGATATAAATCCACGAAACGCGTCGAGATTTTATACTTGCTGCTATATCACAGGACTGTCCGCCGGACTTTCCGAACAGACTACTTGCCCACACAGCGGACTAATACGGCGTACTAAGTCCGCTGGACTATCCGCCGTACTTTTGAAATGAACGGACTCGCCCACACACGCGGAGGAAAGTCCGCTCATTTTGAGCGCGTCTCCAGGTAGGCGGGGCCCGCAAAGGAGGCATCGCTGGCCCCACCACCTGGTATGGACTTAAAGGAGAACCCCAACGCCGAAAAAAACGGCGTGGGGGTCCCCCCAGGTCCACATCAGACCCTTGTCCGAGCACGCTACCCAGCCGGCCAGGAAAGGGGGGGACAAGCGAGCGCCCCCCCCTCCTGAGCCGTACCAGGCCGCGTGCCCTCAACATGGGGGGTGCCTTGAAGAAGGGGGGGCGCGCGGCCCCCCCACCCCAAAGCACCTTGTCCCCATGTTGATAAGGACAAGGGCCTCTTCCCGACAACCCTGGTCGTTGGTTGTCGGGGTCTGCGGGCAGGGGGGCTTATCGGCCCCCCACCCTATGTGAATGAGTATGGGGTACAATGTACCCCTACCCATTCACCTGTAAAAAAAAGTTAAAAAAAACACAACACACAAGGGTTAAAATAGTTTATTGCACAGCTCCGGGGGTCTTCCGTCTTCGGGGGTCTTCTCGCTGGACTCCTCCGCTATCTTCTTCTAGCTCTTTTGCTAGCGGAGGAGCCCAACTGTCTTCCTCGCCGCCGCCCTCTTCTTCCGACTTCAGGGGTCTTGTCCCCCTCTTCGGTTCTTCTTGCTGGGCCACTTGCTGTCGCCGGCTGTCTTCTTGCTGGGCCACTTGCTGTCGCCGGCAACTTATATAGGGACATCACCGGATGATGTCCCCACCCATTATGGTGTCACAGTCCCAGAGGAGACAACGGCCAGGGTTGTAAGGAAGAGGCCCTTGTCCTCATCAACATGGGGACAAGGTGCTTTGGGGTGAGGGGGCCGGGTACGGCTCAGGAGGGGGGGCGTTTGCTCGTCCCCCCCTTTCCTGGCCGGCCGGGTAGCGTGCTCGGACAAGGGTCTGATGTTGACTTGGGGGGGACCCCCACGCCGATTTTTTTGGCGTTGGGCTTCCCCTTTAAGTCCATACCAGATGACGGGGCTAGCAACGCCTCCTTCGCTGGCCCCGTCTACCTGGAGACGCACTCAAAATGAACGGACTTTTCTCTGCGCGGGAAAAGTCTGCTCATTTCAAAAGTACGGTGGACTGGCATACCAACGGCCGGATTGTCCGCCGAAATGCGAGTCTGACGGGAAGATTGGAGTGCAAAACTACTTTCTAAGTCCGCTGTACTTTTGGGTAAAAAAAGTCCGCCGGAGGCTACACACGGGGGGATTGTCCAGCGGACTTGAGTTTGCCCGACTTTTCCACCGGATTGTTTGATCGTGTGTACGCGGCATAAGAATTACAGGCCTACAATATAACACGCCAAATTTCCATGCAAAATAATTTTACCGCTTTAAGCATCAAAAATCTGACATAATCATACTGCCAGGGAGGTTAAGGTGAAAAACATTTTTTGCTGCAGCTCTCCCTCAGAGCCCCTCTTTTACTTAGCTGCGCCCGATCAATTCCAGCAATAGGCACGAGCCCAGCGCCTTGTCTGTGTGTGTAAACACACAGTTTCCGGTTCTCTGAGGAGAGAAGTGACAGATTGTTTGTTCATACAGAGTATGAACAGCGATCTGTCATCTCCCCTACACAGTCCCCTCCCCCCTTCAGTTAGATCACACACTAGGGAACATATTAACCCCTTGATCGTCCCCTAGTGGTTAACCCCTTCACTTCCAGTGACATTTTTACAGTCATCAATGCATTTTTATAGCACTGATTCCTGTAAAAATGCCAATGGTCCCAAAAATGTGTAAAAATTGTCCGATGTGTCCACCATAATGCTGCAGTCCTGATAAAAGTCGCAGATTGCCGCCATTACTAATAAAAAAAAATTATAATAAAAATGCCATAAAACTATCCTCTAGTTTGTAGACACTATAACTTTTGCGCAAACCAATCAATATATACACTTATTGCGATTTTTTTTTACCAAAAATATGAAGAATACATATCTGCCTAAACTGAGGAAAAAAATAGTTTTTTTTTATATATTTTTATTTATTATAGCAAAATGTAAAAAAAATTGATTTTTTTTTCAATTGACACTCTTTTTTGTTTATAGTGCAAAAAAATAAAAGCCGCAGAGGTGATCAAATACCACCAAAAGAAAGCTGTATTTGTGAGGAAAAAAGGACATCAATTTTGTTTGGGTACAACGTCGCACGACTGCGCAATTGTCAGTTAAAGCGAATCACAAAAAGTGCTCTGGTCAGGAAGGGGGTAAAATCTTCCGAGGCTGAAGCGGTTAAGGAAAGGTAAAGATTCTATTTGGCGCACTGTTTTGACAAATTATCTGCACTTTCTTTCTTTTTTTTAAATGAATACTATTATCACCATTAATACTGTTGCAAGTTGACAAAAATATGAAAATAAAATTATAATTTTTGTTTTCTTTTTTTCATTTATTTATTTTTCACACCATAATGCTCAGTGACAGCTAAAGCCTGCCTAGTGCAGCTGTCACTGTACCTCTGGGCACTGTGCACAGGGAAACAGAGGCTGCCATTGCAGATGAAAATGCCAGTTATCTGGCTGTTCTAATAATTCTCTGGCTTCCATATTTTATTTTATTTTTTTAACCCAGAGCAAGGACTGTTTTTTTTTAGCCTGACCTTCCTGATAAAATAGCATTGTCCATATTTCTTTTAGGAACACAACACACACACATCCTACCTCAATGTCTTACCTTTTCTTGTAATGTTCATATTCCTTCTTACGTCTTTCCACAGCAGACCTTAAATCATCTGCGGGCACAAATGTCTGTAGCTGGTTTACTCCAAACCCTTTTTTCGGCTGGCAGGAGCATGCACTCTTATTGTAGACTGGATAACTAAAAATGGAATAGATATTTGACTTGTAAAATTCTCACTCTTAAATTGTGAAATGTATACCAAACGTGGTGACTTTTAATGATAAAGTCTTTTTTTTTTTTATATGACTTACAAGTCAAATGAAAAGCTTGATTGAAAAAAATAAAAAAAATAAAATGAGAGTAGATAGGTATTTTATTGCAGAGGAGGCATACTATGGGGTCTATTTATAAAAAAAATTCACATAGCTATTCAGCTAACGAAACTTCATGTACCTACAGTTATTCTATGTGACTTAACCATCATTCCCATGTTAAAGTGCTACTAAAGTCTTTTTTTTATTATTATAATAAAAAACATGTTATACTTACCTGCTCTGTGCAGTGGGCACAGAGTAGACCCGATCCTCCTCTTCTGGGGTCCCCGGCAATGATCTTGGCTCCTCCTCTTCTTTTTTGGACAACCACAGCCAGCCGCTGGCTATGGGCAGGGCCGGTGCTACCACTAGGGAGCCTGGCCGCTGGTTTCCCTACTCTTTGTCTCCACGCTATGGAAGTTTTCAGTTATGTATTATAAATACCTCTGTAATAAATGTTATAACCTCTAGTGGGCGCTGCTGGGATAAAGCATGTACATCTAGGGGGGATCTAGGGGATGCATGTCCTGGGGAACGGAAGCAAACATCCCCTGCGTGCCTCTATGATCAGTGCTCTCTGCTGCAGCTTCATGCTTCCTCTAGTGCTGACTCCTTTCACACTGATGCTGGGGCAAAGGGGGTGGATTCAGGGGCAGGGCCAATGAGGGGTGGGGCGGCAAAAATAAGTTTCTCCTGGGGTGTCAAAAATCTTTGCTCCAGCCCTGCAATGCATTTAGGTAAAACATTTTTTTTAGGTTTAACAACACTTTAACTTTAGAAAGTTAACACACAACGTATAACCACCTAAAGCACAGCTCCACCCAAAAGGGCATGCTCCGCTTATCTGCCTCCTCCCCCCTCCGGTGCCACATTTGCCACTTTTTGGGGGAGGGGAGGGAGCGGGTACCTCATTTTGACAGGTACCCACTCCCACTTCAGGGTGGTTCCGCTGTGGTGAGATCACCCAGAATTTCGGCCTCCCTCATCCTTCCCCCATCGCCGGATCATTCACAAAGCACAACGTGCTTCACGCATGCGCAGTGGGGAACCAGCTGTGAAGCCTCAAGGCTTCACTGACAGTTTCCCTTAAAAGTAAAAGCGGTGACAGCACTCGAGAGCCGATGGAAAAATCGACTGGGTTGCCGACATATAATATTAAAAGTCAGCAGCTGTTTTGGAGGTCTACAGACAATTCCTTGGACTCCATGGCTTGGTTTGTGCTCTGACATGCACTGTTAACTGTTATATAGATTTGTGCCTTCCAAATCATGTACAATCAACTGAATTTACCATAAGTGGACTCCAATCAAGTTGTAGAAACATCTCAATGATGATCAGTGGAAACAGGATGCACTTGAGCTCAATTTTGAGTGTCATGGCAAAGGCTGTGAATACTTAACCACTTGCCGCACGCCGCACGCCGATGTACGTCGGCAGAATGGCACGGGCAGGCATAAGGGCTTACATGTACGTCCTTGCCTGCCCGCCGGTCGGGGGCCCGATCGGGCCCCCGCCCGGTGCCTGCGGCGGTCGGTATTCGTTCGGGAGTGATCCCGGACGAGGGGACGGCCATTCATTCATGGCCACCCCCTCGCGATCGCTCCCGGCGAATGAAAATGTCCGGTGACATCACTTCCTCTCCTGTAATGTAAACACAGGAGAGGAAGTGATGTATTCTCTCCTCCGTGTCGGTAGTTTTCGTTCCGGCACCGAGGAGAGAGGTTCGGTGAGTTGCACCAACACACCCCACATACAGTAGAACATGCCAGGCACACTCACACCCCCCTTTACCCCCCGATCACCCCCCAATTACCCCTGCCCCCCCCCCCCCAGTCACAGTGACACCAATTGCTTTTTTTTTTTTTTTTTTTTTGCATTGGTGTCATTTGTGACTGTAGTAACTGTTAGGGCAGTTAGGGTTAGCCCCCTTTAGTTCTAATGTGCCCCCCTAACCCCCCCAATAAAGGTTTAACCCCGTGATCACCCCCCGTCGCCAGTGTCACTAAGGCTGGGTTCACATTGCAGCGGTTTATGAGAACGAATGTGATTCGCACCGCACTGCAGTGCAAATCACATCCGATCTCTGTGCGATTCGAGTTCAGCCATACAGATAGTATGGCTGAATTCGTGTCGCACCCGTGTTCACACCATGCGATCCGAGTTTGCAGATCGCACTGCGATATGCGAACTGATCTGGGGGTGTCATTAACATTTCACTGACACTCCCAGCAGTTCGCATAGGGCAGTGTGAACTGCCGCCGGGAGGCACGCGATGCGGGAACCCGCCGCGGATTCATGGCGTTCCCGCATCGCTCCAGTGTGAACCCAGCCTAATAAGCGATCGTTTTTCTGATCGCTGTATTAGTGTCACAGGTGACGCTAGTTAGGCAGGTAGGTATTTAGGTTCGCCGCAGCTTTTTATAGCGCCAGGGACCCCCATATACTACCGCATAAAGCCCCCTGATTGCCCCCTAGTTAACCCTTTCACCAGTGATCACCATATAACTGTTACAGGTGACGCTGGTTGGTTAGTTATTTTTTTATAGTTTCAGGGCACCCGCCATTTATTACCTAATAAAGGTTTAACCCCCTGATCACCCAGCGGGTGTCATTTGTGACTGTAATAACTGTTAGGGCAGTTAGGGTTAGCCCCCTTTAGTTCTAAGGTACCCCCCTAACCCCCCCAATAAAGGTTTAACCCTGTGATCACCCCCCGTCGCCAGTGTCACTAAGGCTGGGTTCACATTGCAGCGGTTTATGAGAACGGATGTGATTCGCACCGCACTGCAGTGCAAATCACATCCGATCTCTGTGCGATTCGAGTTCAGCCATACAGATAGTATGGCTGAATTCGTGTCGCACCCGCCGCACCCGCCACAAACTCGCACGGGACCCTTTTTTTGGTCCGCAGCAGAATCGGATCGCATGGGTGTTCACACCATGCGATCCGAGTTTGCAGATCGCACTGCGATATGCGAACTGATCTGGGGGTGTCATTAACATTTCACTGACACTCCCAGCAGTTCGCATAGGGCAGTGTGAACTGCCGCCGGGAGGCATGTGATGCGGGAACCCGCCGCGGATTCGTGGCGTTCCCGCATCGCTCCAGTGTGAACCCAGCCTAATAAGCGATCGTTTTTCTGATCACTGTATTAGTGTCACAGGTGACGCTAGTTAGGCAGGTAGGTATTTAGGTTCGCCGCAGCTTTTTATAGCGCCAGGGACCCCCATATACTACCGCATAAAGCCCCCTGATTGCCCCCTAGTTAACCCTTTCACCAGTGATCACCATATAACTGTTACAGGTGACGCTGGTTGGTTAGTTATTTTTTTTATAGTTTCAGGGCACCCGCCATTTATTACCTAGTCTCACTAGTGTACCCCTAAATTTAGGGGTGTCTACTTTCCAAAATGGGGTCATTTGGGGGGGGGGTTTGTGCCATCTTGGCATTTTATGGCCTTCAAAACTGTAACGCCCTTAGAAAGCCTGAAGGCGGTGCTTGGTTTTCGGGGCCCCGTACGCGGCTAGGCTCCCAAAAAGTCCCACATATGTGGTATCCCCGTACTCAGGAGAAGCAGCAGAATTTATTTTGGCGTGTCATTTCACATATGCCCATGGCATGCGTGAGCAATATATCATTTAGTGACAACTTTGTGAAAAAAAAAAAAAAGTTTGTAATTTTCCCGCAACTTGTGGCAAAATATAAAATATTCCATGGAGTCAACATGCCTCTCAGCAAATAGCTTGGGGTGTCTACTTTCTAAAATTGGGTCATTTGTGGGGGTTTTGTGCCATCTTGGCATTTTATGGCCTTCAAAACTGTAATAGGTAGTGAGGAGTGAAGTCAAATATTTACGCCCTTAGAAAACCTGAAGGCGGTTCTTGGCTTTCGGGGCCCCGTACGCGGCTAGGCTCCCAAAAAGTCCCACATATGTGGTATCCCCGTACTCAGGAGAAGCAGCAGAATTTATTTTGGGGTGTCATTTCACATATGCCCATAGCATGTGTGAGCAATATATCATTTAGTGACAACTTTGTGAAAAAAAAATAAAAAAAAATTAAAGTTTGTAATTTTCCCGCAACTTGTGGCAAAATATAAAATATTCCATGGACTCAAAATGCCTCTCAGCAAATAGCTTGGGGTGTCTACTTTCTAAAATGGGGTCATTTGTGGGGGTTTTGTGCCATCTTGGCATTTTATGGCCTTCAAAACTGTAATAGGTAGTGAGAAGTGAAATCAAAAATTTACGCCCTTAGAAAGCCTGAAGGCGGTGCTTGGTTTTCGGGGCCCCGTACGCGGCTAGGCTCCCAAAAAGTCCCACATATGTGGTATCCCTGTACTCAGGAGAAGCAGCAGAATTTATTTTGGGGTGTCATTTCACATATGCCCATAGCATGTGTGAGCAATATATCATTTAGTGACAACTTTGTGTAAAAAAAAAATATATATTTTTTTTTGTCATTATTCAATCGCTTGAGGCAAAAAAATAAAATATTCAATGGGCTCAACATGCCACTTATCAATTTCCTTAGGGTGTCTACTTTCCAAAATGGGGTCATTTGGGGGGGTTTTGTACTGCCCTGCCATTTTAGCACCTCAAGAAATGAGATAGGCAGTCGTAAACTAAAAGCTGCGTAAATTCCAGAAAACGTACCTTAGTTTGTAGATGTGACAACTTTTGCGCAAACCAATAAATATACAATTATTGACTTTTTTTTTACCAAAGACATGTGGCTGAATACATTTTGGCCTAAATGTATGACTAAAATTGAGTTTATTGGATTTTTCTAATAACAAAAAGTAGAAAATATCATTTTTTTTCAAAATTTGCGGTCTTTTTACGTTTATATCGCAAAAAATAAAAATCGCAGAGGCAATCAAATACCATCAAAAGAAAGCTCTATTTGTAGGAAGAAAAGGACGCAAATTTTGTTTGGGTACAACATTGCATGACCGCGCAATTACCAGTTAAAGCAGCGCAGTGCCAAATTGTAAAAAGACCTCTGGTCATTTACCAGCAAAATGGTCCGGTCTGAAGGTGGTTAAGTACATGGGATTTTTTTCCCTTTTTAATCTTAATAAATTTACAAAGATTCCAAACAAACTTCTTTCATGTTGTGATTATGGGGTATTGTTTGTAGAATTTTGAGGAAAATTATGAATTTAATCCATTTTGGAATAAGGCTGTAACATAACAAAATGTGGAAAAAGTAAAGCGCTGTGAATACTTTCCAGATGCACTGTATTTAATAAGTGAGAATACAAAGAAGAAATTAGTCCTTTAGAACCTTGTGATTTTAGACTAGGTAATATGATATTTGTATAAAAACGTATGATGCCCCGTAGAAAAACATTGATTCGGAGTGCTGTAGAAAGATATGAATATGTATCTAAAAATAACTAGTCAAGAAGAATTCTTAAATAAAACAAGGTAAAGATGCGCTAAGGATTGATTTTAGAAGGCATAAACCGCTGGAAATACGCCAGTGCATTATCAATGGCAAATGGGTGAATGCAAAATATTAATACAAAGGCAGGTGAAAGCCAATGTGATACCTTGTGAAAATAAACACAAATAAAAGAAAAAAAATGTGTGAATAGAAAAATATATTATATATAAATGAAGAAATAAAAAAAAAATACAAAAACTACACCAAGTGTATGTCTAAATAGATTAATAAAACCCAATCTTAAAGTCATGCTGTGATAGCAAAAAAAATAGCAAGAAAAATGAATTAATAATGAACATATATGACAGAAAAGTAATAATCAACAAGTGAATCCTGATTTACAAAAAAAAACAAACAAAAAATTAGTCCATAAAACATATGATGTCTGGAGATGAAAAAGGGATCCAAAATGAGTCCATACACAATAGGTGAAAAAGGTAATCACAGTGACAAACATCCAAACCCCATGGAAACCGTGCAAAGGGTGAGAAAGATGCCTCCACCTGCAAACACACTGCAGCTTACCAGAACAACATGGTCCCTTATGACAGGGAACCCAGGAACATGAGTGGCTTATAACCCAGCCTGAGGTTTTAGTGGCAGACACCAAACTCCTTAATCCCAGCAGCAGCAATCTTCATCTCAATAGAGCCAGATGGTCTAATCCCCATAGAGATAGAAAAAAGGGCTCACATAGTGTAATTTATTTATTATTATTTATTATGTAATTTATTATTCAAGAAAGACAAATGAACAGTTACAGTGTAAATGGTTAAAATCAGCAGACAAAGAACGATCGAGATGGCCGGCTCTCGACAGCATCGTAACTTCCAGGACTGGCACAGCACGCGATGGCGTCAGCACGCTGCTCCTCTCTACACGTTTCGTCACTACAAAGGATGCCGTCATGGGGTACGGGCGGCGCCCTGATACACCGCTTAAATAACAAAACCTCCTAACCAAGCCTCGGTCTGAGTCCCGTAACGCAGTTGAACATCGCCATCTTGGCTAAGGGAAAAAGCATTAAATATGCATATGTGAATGCCTTAAGAAAAAGGGCAAACCTGGACATCCACATATTATGGGCTGAAAGAATAAATAATAAAATCACAGCAACATCGAAGCATACATTCAAAGAGAAACACTAAGGCCGCGTACACACGCGGGGACTGTTCGCTCAACTTTGTCCGCTGAACAGTGTTTCGGCAGACAGTCCGCTCGTGTGTGGGCTTCAGCGGACAGTTTCAGCGGACAGTCTGACGAACAAAGTTTTTTGGAAATTCCTTAAAAACTGTCCGCTGAAACTTGGTTTGAGCGGACAGTCCGCCCGTGTGTAGGCTTGTTCGTCAAACTAAGTCTCGCGCATGCTCAGAAAGAATTTACACGCCGAAGGTTGCATTGCAGTGTATAGGACGTCGTTTTCTAGTCCCGTCGTACGTGCCGTTCACGTCATCGCGCACGGTTTCAGCGGACTGTTCGTTCGTCGTGTGTGGGCAAGTCCGTCCATGCTAATTTTGAGCGGACTGTCCGCTGAAACTGTTTGACGAACAAAGTTGAGCGAACAGTCCCCGCGTGTGTACGCGGCCTAATAGTAAAATCAAAGCAAACATGAATCTACTGGGCCAATAGTCGGAGGCGGAAAAACGTAAATATACACGTTTTCTGCAACACATACATATTCTACAGCCATAAAGTCAAAATGCTTAGTAGATCTTGAAGGTTATCAATCATTTGACCCCATTCCATACAGACATGGGCTATTTGAAAGGAGCTAGGTGTTGTTTGCAGAAAAATGATCTAGGAGCTTGGAAGAAAATTCACAATTGTCAAGTCCCTAGCACATGTGCCAAGTGTGCTGCTGATTTAGAGGGTATTTTAGGGAGAACCCACGTAATTAGGTGTTTGATCTGATATGTCAAGTGGTATAGAATTAAAACTGGGAGAGCCAAACCCATTTATCATTCTTTTTAATATACTTCAACCAAACAATTAAAAGTTCACTATCCTTGTGCTAGATATAAGGTAATAAATCACATAAGAGACATAATAAAACAACACTCCCCGGTTCGGTTCGCACCAGAACTTGAGAACAGGCAAAAAATTTGGACAAACACATGAACACCGGTAAAGTCTATGGGACACGAACATGAGAAATGAAAAGTGCTCATTTTAAAGGCTTACATGAAAATTATTGTGCTCTTTTTTTTGTTTATAGCGCCAAAAATAAAAACTGCAGAGGTGATCAAATACCACTAAAAGAAAGCTCTATTTGTGGGAAAAAATGACGTCAATTTGAAGCGGTTAAAGCTTGGCTGCTGTGCTGATCCTGCATTTCGAATCCTTTGCATTTTGCACCTTATTTGCATGCTTGATCTGTGTTATTAATTCAAAGTATTAGATATAAAATGTTATCACTAAAATATTATTAAACACTTCACAAACTACAAACTGTAATTTATGACACATATGCTGTACACAAATATTCCAATCTGTTTAGACAATCTAGCAGCTAGCAGATTTGTAATGTTGTATCTCACTTAACAAACTGTACAATTTATGTCTAATGTGGGTCCATTTAGAAATCATAAACCTAATTCCAAATTATATACATTACATACTTGTTAAATCTAAAGGAAATTATACAATCAGTTTGTGGTGGTTGTGTGACCACCTTTATGCTTATTTTATTGTTGGACTGTGTGTGGAGGCAGGGTTTTTTTTTTATTGCCTTTTGTTTTATTATTATTATTATTATTTCTTTTGGAGTATTGCCCTTTCAAAGTCATTTCCTTTGATAATGATATGTATTATCACTTTGTACATTTTATGACTTTCAGTTAACTTTAAGCTTATTAAACAGTGTGTCTCAGCATAATAAATATAAGCTTTGCCAACTCACAGGTTGCCTAATTGAGCCTAGTTAGATGATGGGATGGGGGAGGGGGGACTTATTATATTTCCTGGGTTTTTCTTAGCTGGCTTCTTGGGTCTGACCCACTGGTCCTATGTCATTATTAAGGGATAGGGATTCGTATCCCGGGCTTCGCCACTGCTGTTATTGTTGTTCTCACTACTCATACTTTTACAGGCATACCCCACTTTTAAGTACACAATGGGGTTTATTTATTTACCAAAGCTGGAAAGTGCAAAATCAGACTCACTTCTGCATAGAAACCAATGAGCTTCTAACCTTGGCTTGGTCAATTAAGCTTTGGTAATAAAACCTGGAAGCTCATTGGTTTCTATGCAGAAGTGAGCCTTATTTTGCACTTTCCAGCTTTAGTAAATAAACCCTATTGTGTACAGGGGTATGCCTGTACCTAGTTAGGTGATGCCGCAGTTGGGAGGGATAGAGTTAATTATGTTTCCTGGGGTTTTCTTGGTGGGCTTATTGGGTTCAACCCACTGATCCTGTGCCATTATAAAGGTATACGAGTCCAGATCCCAGAGTTCACAGCTGCTGCCATTGTTGTTCTTACGTCAATGCCAGAGTCCATCCTATCAGCCTGCTGTATCAGGCCGAGTCCAGAATGCCTGCTAATGAACATCTGGCTTCAGGAGCCTTCCACAGCTTACACCCTCACATAAAAACATACACACTCTATATCGAGCGCCCTTTTTACAGATTTTTTTGAGCAATAAAGGGTGAATCACACCCTAAGCCTTGTACACACGGTCGGAGAATCCGTCGGAATGCGTCTTATCGGACCGTGTCGTCGGATAATCCGACTGTGTGTGGTATGCATCGGACTGATTCTGTCCGAATCTCCGTCGGACCCAATTTTCCAACATGTTGGAAATATTTTCCAACCAACTGGTTTGATCGCACATACTCCGATCATGTGTAGAGAATTTTGATCGGACCAAGTGCCACGCATGCTCAGATCAAATTCCTACATCAAAGCTATTGGCTACTAGTCCCATCGTAACGAAATTACGTCATCACGTTCTGAATGATCGGATTTTTCGACAACTTAGTCCGACCGTGTGTATGCAACAGTTTCGGACAAGATCCGACGGGCAAAATCCGACGAACAAAATCCGACGGATTTGGTTGGCGGAATGTCCGACCGTGTGTACAGGGGCTTACAGGGGGAGCTGATTTTTTTTTTTTTTCAAATATAAAGGTTTATTAATTTCCAACTCAGGAAAGCAAATACCAGTAGTACAGCAATTACAAAGACAATGTGCACGTAACAGACATCTGTTAACACTGTGATGTTGAATATTAGTAAGAAAACATATACCATGAGTCATGCACCAATATGCACTGAATACAATTAATGGATTCATTGAGGTCCTGGCTATGCGCGCATTGCTCTCAATGGCTGGCACCTCTTCCCAAGTTTCTATTTTCCTCTACTAACTACGGACCTGGGGGAAGGGGGGGATAGGCTATCTTGTATAAAGGGGGTGGGGGAAGGGGGGTGAAATTGGGATAGAGGTGAAGGGGAGCTGAAGGTTGGACAGGGAAGGGGGGGTGGGAGGGAGGAGAGGGCATAATGTAGGGGGGGTGCAACAGCTGTAGCAGCCAGGGCAAGGGTATGCCCGTCTTGGCCCACCAAAGACCTAGTCCACCAGTGTATTGAAACCCCCCAGTCAGGAGTGTAAAAACGTGTTTCCCTCTGCTGAATAAATAAAGACATTCCAGCCGGCCCATGTCTTTAAGTATTTCTCGTGTTTGTGCTGTGCCTTGAGGACTAAGTCCTCCAGTTTACGTACCTCCTCCACTTTACGAAGCCAGTCTGCCACCGTCGGTGGGTACTGCTGCTTCCATCGAATAGGGATGCATGCTTTAGCCGCATTTAAGAGATGACAAGTCAACGAGGAGCTGATATTTTTAAGTGTTGGTATTTACAAGGATTAATATATAAGGTAAAGAGCAGCACCATCCACTGTTTTGACTATTGTAAACAGTATTAGGGCCATTGAAACTGCAGTAATGAGCAGTAGTTACGTTTAATCTACCAAGTGCTGGAACTCTACTGTGAGAGTCATTTATGGCAGCAATGTTAGTCTGTAGACAGGTGCAGTCTATTTTCTCCACTGCGGGTGGCGCTGTCTGCAGCAGCACTGCAGATGGGGAGGAACCTTTTCCTCTATGGTTTCCCCGGTCACAGGGAGGCAGCTATCCAATTGGATGCTAGCACCCCAGGTGACTTTGGTGGACATCTTGGGTCAGGCAGAGTCTATTTAATACCCTGGTGCCCAGGTTTTGTGTGCCTTTTGTAAAAGGCTAGAGTAGGGACAGGTCATCTGCCTGACAGGGACAATACACAGAGTCAGAGAACAGTTCCAAAGGAGTAGGGAAAGTGTAGGGAACCGCTTCAAATCCCTGGAAAGCCTCCCCTTGGGTACAGACTGTCCAGGCCACATTCTCGTGGCAGAGGCTGTCGGCACCTCTGAGTCTTCAATCTACTGTCCCACTGCTGTTACAACTTGTGAGTGCATCGGGTTGCCGTCCCACCCGGCCTGTGTGTATATTGCTGGACTTCCATTACAATATACTCTTGTTATTACACCTGGACCTGTGTGTTTTCTGCCCACTGCATCATGCTGCCCCTAAGACCACAAGTCCTAGAGACCAACTGGGAAGGCACTGTCCAAAAGAAAAGGAGAATGGTAACAGAGGGGACAAGGGAACAAAGATGGCTTGCAGAATAATTATTACAGGAATGGCAATCCTTTGGCACGTTCTTCTGTCGGCTATTGTTGGGGTCCTTTAAGAGTGTCTTTGCACTTAACAAAAGTCCCACTTAACCTGCATGCAGTATAGGTATGCAATCCAGGGACGTGCAGTGAGGTCAGTGGCTGGTGAGGCACTGACTAGCATCAGAGCCAGATACACACAGGTTAGAACTCCTCTGTAACTCTAACATGTAACCTGTAAAAAAAATTAAAGCAACACCTATGGAGATTTTTAAGTACTGAAGTTTCTTTTAAAAAAAAAACATTGTTTGAAAAATTGTTACGCAAATACAGTATAACATAAAAAGTTGGAGCGACCACCATTTTACTCCCTTGGGTGTCTGCTAAAAAAAATATATAATAAACAGCAGAAAAGAGAAAGGAATGGGACTTTCTCCTTTCTCTTTTCTGCTGTTTAATACATATTAGGGATGGAGGCTTGCCATTGCTATAATCAGGTTGTATCAGGTCGTATTAGTACAATATATATAATGTTTGGGGGTTCTGAGTAATTTTTTAGCAAAAAAATTATGATCCCAGTTGAAGTCACGAAGCATGTGACATAATGCGTAGGACACCGGAAGTGACGTAGTACGCACGAGCGGACCGCTCATCGCTTGTTTTCATGTGCAATTACTTCTTTTAACTTGTGAGTAGCCTGCGTTTTTTAATAAACTATTTTGGTTTTAAAAAATACTACACTATGGCCGGCTCCCTGTTTGGCTTCTGAGTACTCTCCCTTAGCCACCATGGACATTGTGTGTCATGATTAGAGGAACTGGACATTGTTGGATTGTGTGTTCCCTTCTCTCCATCCATTCCAGGAGTTATTGTTTACGCTGTTTAACCTTACAGCTGTAAGGTAATTGTTGAATTTATACACTGGTTGGTGAACACTCTGGATGTTTTTGGCACTAGTCACCTGGCTTGGCACAGATGAATAACTTCTAGCAATCTGGGAAGCAAGTCTTCCCAGTCTGTAGATAAGGTATCAGTTGCCGATAATGTGTCCAATACTTCTGTGTCTGTGTCTTCTAAAATTGCAGAGGTAGCAAGAGGTGCTGAGGCTGGTGCGTCAGGTGTGGTGCCAGTCCCCCCCCCCCCAACGCTGCAGGGTTCCTATTGCGGATCGTGGGGTGCAGAGGAGTGGGGAAAATGGTGGATAGGCTGGCCTGGTGTTAGATAAGGGAAGGGAGAGTGGGGGGTGGGGGGTGAAGGGGAGGATAGGTGTGGGGAGGCTGGTTCTGGTTTGTGTAAGGATGATTTGGAGTGGTTGGAGCATAGGAGGAGGAGGGGCAAAATAAGGAAAAAAAGGGGTTCAGTTACCTTAAATCCTAAAGTTTTGCCTTAAATAATAAATAAGTTTAAGTCCTGTCAGATGATGATGATGATGATGAGTGGGACTCATTCAGTTCAGCGTCCTCTATGGATGATGAGTGCCAGGGTGCGACGAAGCGCACTGGTTCTCCAGGGAGAGGGAGTAGTCAGGCTAAGAAACGGCTGCCTCAACTACCCTGATGGCAGTTCCCACTCCTTTTAAAGTGGCAACTATTAATGTTGCCAGCTTAAGATCATTAAGTGCTCGTCATATGGCCTTATTTTTGCTCAGCGAGTTTGATGCTGACATTTTGTTTTTGCAAGAGACCCATCTGAGTAGTCTGGCCGATATACATCTGGCAAAGAAGGAATGGAGACGTGGTCCCTCATTTTAGTCTCTTGCGGCCGAGCCTTACAGCGGGGTTGCAGTCCTTTTTTCTGGTATGGTAACGTGTCGGCGGGTAATTGAGGTAGAGGTTGGGAGATGCATGGTCTTGGACGTCTCTGTAAAGGGGCAGGACTTGCACCAGATTAACATCTATGGTCCTCAGAGGAAGTGGGACAGGAAATGCCTCTTTACAAAGATTAAGCCTTTTCTTTTTACGGCCCAGCAGGTTATCTTTGGAGGTGATTTCAACACCATTACCAGGTCTAAACACAGGAGAGGTTTCAGAGATAAGCTGGGCAATGGCACGCTTTTTCTCAATGCGATAGTTAGGGAAGCAGGTATGGTAGATGCGCACATTAAGCGCTGCCCAGACAGCACAAGGTTCACTTTTCAGCAAGGTAGTAGTCAGAGTAGGATAGATAGGTTTTTTTAAAGGGAGACTCTGCTTTTTCGGCACCTGTTTGTCGGGCAGTGGAGTTTTCTTATCACTGTATTCTGTCTGTGACTCTGAATTCCTCAGACATGCCACCTATGGGGAGGAGTATCTGGAGATTAAATTCAGCCCTCCTGGAAGACGAGAGAGTAAGACAATCCTTTGAGGATTTTTTTTCAAGCACAGGTAACGATCCTAGACTTTTGCAACAACAAGTCAGAATGGTGGGAGCTTGTAAAACAACGGACTGTTGGGCTTTTCAAGGCCATAGGAAGAAAGAAGCAGCAAGATAAGTATATCACATACCAACATTTGCGGAGCAAACTTTACCGCCTTGTTTCGAATGGAGGAGATTCTGGGGCGATCTCTGAGGTGAAGCTCCTCCTCAGGAGACATCAATATGACTGGCACGCCACTTTGGTTCAGGAGAGGGATTACGAGAAATACCATTCACCTGACCCTTACCAGAACTGTAAACAGAGCGTAGCAGTTAGGATGGTAAATGGACAGAAGGACAGTACGGGCTCTCTGACGAAGTCTAGGTCAGGGATCCTGGAGGTTGTCATACTATGCTGATCTCCTGGGAGGAAGGAACCTTGACAAGAACATCAAGACCTTGTCAACCTTGAAGAAGACCCATTTTAGATGCTACAAGTGAAGGAAAATACAGCCCAGTCCTAGTAAATGCTGCACGCCAGGCTGCACTAGTATCAGCAGTAACCAGGAGAATACATAGGGACTAGTGGGCAGCAGCCTGACTTGTAGGCAGTGTTTTCTATGGGTGGTCACCAGCAGAAAAATAAACATAAAGAGATCCAACACACTGACCACACTGCACAGCACTAATATCAGCTCCAGTACCAGCATGTGTACCAGGACGAGCACTCACCTACATCCTCTGCTTCCAACCTGCTGCTCTATGACCTGTGTATTGTGACCGGGGGAGGGGGGACATTCCGGGGAACTCGGGGGTTATCAGGAGGAAGAACTGAGTTGAAAGCTGGTGAAGGAACTGTTTACTGTCCTATAATGGGGACGGGCTGAGTGAGTACAGAGTGCAGCTTGCAAAGCAGTCAGTGGTGTGTGTATAGGGTGGAATCTCCCTATACACAGGATGTGTAGCTCCCCAGATAGGACTTTATCAGTGTGTGTCAGTGCCCAGGACGAGTGTCGGCAGCTGGTGAAGACACTTCCAGACCAGGCTGCGTTGTGTATTGTTGGTAGGAGGGGAGCGCAGATTTCTCCCATACAGTGCGGAGCAGCTCTATTAAAAATCTTCTCCTTTCCCCAGTGACTGAGCCACGCTGTCTCTGCACTCCTCCCCCCTCCTTGTGTTTGTCAGTCCTCTCAGACTGACACTCGGCTCTATACACAAGGCTGTGTCATCTCCTCACCAGAGAGCTGTGCACACAGCAGCCGCAGTTGCGCCCTAGGTGGCAGTGCGCCCTAGGCGGCTGCCTAGTCCGCCTAGTGGTAGCTCCGGCCCTGAGGGGAGTTGAATAGATATGGACAGTTGTCTAATTTTAAAATAAATATGTTCAAATTCAAAATTTTGAACATTACTATTCCAAGGGAGGAACAACTGGCAATTCAACCGAAATGCCCCTTTGTTTGGTGTAAGACGGGATTGGGGTACTTGGAAATAAAATTGTCTGCATCTTTGGGGACTATGTTTGAGGCCAACTACATACCAGTGCTTAATAAGATCAAGGAACATTTAAAAAAATTGAGATATACAGTACGCCTCTCTCATGGATAGGTAGAATTGATGCCTTAAAAATTTCAGCCCTGGAAAATTTGGCTACTGAATGACTGAGCCATTTTCTGCGATTCGGCACTGCATTGTTTTAACTGACAATTGTGCGGTCCCAAACAAAATCGATGTCCTTTTTTTCCCCACACATAGATCTTTCTTTTGGTGGTATTTGAACGCCTTTGCCGTTTTTATTTTTTGCGCTATAAACAAAAAAAAGGGCAACAATTTTGAAAAAAAATATTTTGTACTTTTTTCTATAATAAATATCCCCATTTAAAAAAAAATAAGGCCGCGTACACACGGGCGGACTGTTCGCCCAACTTTGTTCGTCAAACAGTTTGAGCGGACAGTCCGCTCAAAATTAGCATGGACGGACTTGACCACACACGACGAACGAACAGTCCGCTGAAACTTGCGCGATGACGTGAACGGCACGTACGACGGGACGAGAAATACGACGTCCAATACACTGCAATGCAACCTTCGCCGTGTAAATCCTTTCTAAGCATGCGCGGAACTTAGTTTGACGAACAAGCCTACACACGGGCGGACTGTCCGCTCAAACCAAGTTTCAGCGGACAGTTTTACAGAAATTCCGAAAAACTTTGTTCGTCAGACTGTCCGCTGAAACTGTCCGCTGAAGCCCACACACGAGCGGACTGTCCGCCAAAACACTGTTCAGCGGACAAAGTTGGGCGAACAGTCCGCCCGTGTGTACGCGGCCTAAGTTTAGGCCGATATGTACTCTTCTGCTTATTTTTGTTAAAAAAAAATCACAATAAGCATATACTGTTTGGTTTACGCAAAAGTTATAGCATCTACAAAATAGGAGATAGATTTATAGCATTTTTATTATTTAAATTTTTTTACTAGTAATGGCGGCGATCTGCGATTTTTATTGGGACTGCAACATTATGGCGGACACATCGGACACTTTTGACAAATTTTTGGGACCATTGGCATTTATACAGCGATCAGTGCTATAAAAATGCACTGATTACTGTAAAAATCTCACTGGCAGGGAAGGGGTTAACACTAGGGGGCAATCAAGAGGTTAACTGTGTTCCCTATGTGTGTTTCTAACTGTAGGGGGAGGGGACTGACCTAGAGGAAGTGACAGATTGTGGTTCCTATCTAATAAAAACTCACAATCTGTCAGGCCTTCCAGAACAGAACACGGCCTTGTTCTGCCTCTCATGCACGCAATCGCTCAAGGCCAGCGGTCATTATGACCGCCGGTGTCTTGTCATATATAGTGATGGACGAACTTCCGACGGGACGTTTCGCGAACGCGAAACGCGAACGGACACAAACGTTCGCGAAAACGACCGTTCGCCGCGGGCTCCATTGACTTCAATGGGAGGCGAATTTCGCAAACCTTTAGGTCGAATTTGCGGCCACGGGGTAATTATTAGGGGGTAGCACGTAGTCCCACCACCTGGACAATAGCATAATACATGTATGAGGTGAATTTGGGATCGATAACTACAAGCATTTTTTTTTTATTTGGGAAATTGTTCTGACAATTCAGGACTATGGAGCTAATGAAGGCAATGGAGGAGAGGGAAGGTCAGGGACCAGGGTAGGCAAACAAGAGGGTGCAGGAGATACAGAGCACTGACAGCAGCACCGTAATACAGAGCACTGACATCAGCACCGTGACATACAGCGCTGACAGCAGCTCCGTGACATACAGCGCTGACAGCAGCTCCGTGACATACAGCGCTGACAGCAGCTCCGTGACATACAGCGCTGACAGCAGCTCCGTGACATACAGCGCTGACAGCAGCTCCGTGACATACAGCGCTGACAGCAGCACCGTGACATACAGCGCTGACAGCAGCTCCGTGACATACAGCGCTGACAGCAGCTCCGTGACATACAGCGCTGACAGCAGCTCCGTGACATACAGCACTGACAGCAGCTCCGTGACATACAGCGCTGACAGCAGCTCCGTGACATACAGCGCTGACAGCAGCACCGTGACATACAGCGCTGACAGCAGCTCCGTGACATACAGCGCTGACAGCAGCTCCGTGACATACAGCGCTGACAGCAGCTCCGTGACATACAGCGCTGACAGCAGCTCCGTGACATACAGCGCTGACAGCAGCTCCGTGACATACAGCGCTGACAGCAGCTCCGTGACATACAGCGCTGACAGCAGCTCCGTGACATACAGCGCTGACAGCAGCTCCGTGACATACAGCGCTGACAGCAGCTCCGTGACATACAGCGCTGACAGCAGCTCCGTGACATACAGCGCTGACAGCAGCACCGTAAGCAGCCCCAGGAGGAAGTCAGCACAGCACAGGGATGGTGTGATCCCCTCATAATAAGAACCCCCAGGAGGAAGTCAGCACAGCACAGGGATGGTGGGAGCCCCTCATAATAAGAACACCCAGGAGGAAGTCAGCACAGCACAGGGATGGTGGGAACCCCTCATAATAAGCAGCCCCAGTAGAAATATGACACCGCTCAACCTCTTCAAAGAGGAGGGTAGGGGCATATAGTACGGTGTGCTTTTTTGGGTCAGGGAAGTGAGCCAAATGAATTAAGAAGGTCTGTGTGCTTGATTCCAAAAATTGTTTATAGACATATACATGGTCTACTGATCACATGTGTTGAATTCCTCCGAGATCCATGCCTCATTCATTTTTAGAAATGTGAGGTAGTTAACACTGTGGTGAGCTAGGCGAGTACGCTTATCGGTCACAATCCCCCCTGCTGCGCTGAACGTCCTTTCGGACAGGACACTGGATGAGGGGCAAGCCAACAGTTCGATTGCAAATTGGGCAAGCTCTGGCCAGAGGTCAAGCCTGCCCACCCAGTAGTCTAGGGGTTCATCACTCCTCAGAGCGTCCACATCGGCCGTTAACCCAATGTAGTCGGACACCTGACGGTCTAGGCGTTCCCTGATGCTGGATCCGGATGACACCTGTCGATGGGTCGGCTGAAAGAATGACCTCATATCCGAAGTCACCAACACATCTTCAAACCGGCCTCTTCTTGCAGGCGCTGTTGGATTGGTACCCGCAAATCCTTCTCTGGGAGTGGGAATTGCTCCTCTGCCAGCGCACGCAAAAGCAGAATGCAGCATTTCTCGAAGCAAGGCCTGGAAGTGCTGCATTCTGACAGCCCTCTGCGACGGCGGTAACATTTCCGCCATTTTGTGTTTGTACCGGGGGTCTAAGTACGTTGCCACCCAGTACTGGTCCTTGACCCTCATGCTTTTTATACGGGGGTCCCTATTAAAACACTGGAGCATGAAGGCCCCCATTTGCACTAAAGTGGAAGCGGTGTGGTGGCCTGGCTCCTGCTCATCATCCAGGATAATGTCGTCCTCTTCATTCTCCTCTCCCCATCCTCGCACAACAGGGATCCCAGAAAGGTTTAAAGCATGCTCTTCTTGCTCCTGCTCATCCGCCCCGGCACCATCCTCCTCTGACTCCTCATCAGACTCCTGTTGTTGACTTGTCTCAGATAGAGTAGCCCCCCCTGGGAATTCATCCAGCATTGCGACTTCCTCATCTTCCCGCTCCTGCTCCTCCACAGCCTGATCAATGACACGACGCAATGCACGCTCCAGAAAGAAGGCATAAGGTACCATGTCACTGATGGCGCCATGGCTGCGACTGACCAGTTTGGTGATCTCCTCAAATGGCCGCAGAAGTCTGCATGTGTCGTGCATGAGCAGCCACTGGCGCGGTGAAAAAAAACCCAGCTCCCCAGAACCGTTTCTTTCGCAGAGTTCATACAGGTAGACGTTAACTGCACGTTTCTGCTGGAGCAGCCTATCAAGCATATAGAAGGTTGAGTTCCATCGCGTCGGGCAATCGCAAATAAGACGTCTGACCGGCAGATGGTGTCGCCGCTGAATGTCAGCAAGGCGAGCCATGGCCGTGTAAGATCTTCTGAAATGGGCCGAGATTTTCCTTGCCTGCCGCAAGATGTCCTGGACCCCAGGGTATTTGACAAGGAATCGCTGCACGACCAAGTTTAAGACGTGTGCCATGCACGGCACGTGCGTGATTTTGCCCTGTTTCAATGCGCTAAGCAGATTGGCACCGTTGTCACACACCACTTTACCAACTGTCAAATTGAGCGGTGTTAGCCACTCATCTGCCTGTGAACGCAAAGCTGAAAGGAGTGCCGGGCCAGTGTGGCTCTTTGCTTCCAGGCACAACAGACGCAGCACGGCATGGCAACGTCTCACCTGGCATGTGGAATAGGTTCTGGGGAGCTTGGGCGGTGCAGTGGAAGAGACGCTAGCAG
Organism: Lithobates pipiens; assembly: GCF_037356315.1. NCBI lineage: Eukaryota > Metazoa > Chordata > Amphibia > Anura > Ranidae > Lithobates > Lithobates pipiens. Next base: position 177,450,726 of record NW_027507789.1, read on the forward strand.
CGGAAAAGGAGGAGGCAGCTGAGGAGGAGAGGGAGGAGGATGGAGTAGGAGGAGGAGAAGAAGAGTCAGGCCTGCATGCAATCCGTGGCGGTAAAACCAAATCTACACGGGTGCCACGGGTTACATGCTTGACGGCCGTCAGAAGGTTCACCCAGTGGGCAGTAAAACTGATATACCTTCCCTGCCCGTGTTTGCTAGACCACGTGTCTGTGGTCAGATGTATCTTGGCACCGACACTGTGTGCCAGAGATACATTCACTTGCCGCTGAACATGGCCATATAGCTCTGGGATGCCCTTCTCTGAGAAATACTTCCTTCCTGGGACCTTCCATTGTGGTGTTCCAATGGCCACAAATTTGCGAAAGGCCTCCGAGTCCACCAGTTTATATGGCAGTAGTTGGCGGGCTATGAGTTCTGACAAGCCAGCCGCCAACCGTTGGGCAAGAGGGTTATCCGGCGTCATCATTTTTTTACGCTCAAACATTAGGCCCACGGAAGCCTGCCTTTTTGCAGAAAAATGTGAGCTTGGCGTGATGGAAGGTGGAGTGGAGGACAATTGTGAGGAGAGAGGAGAAGGAGAAGTAGAAGACGAGGCTGGACGGTGAGAGCCTGCAGTGTGGCTTTGTGTGTTCCGTTGCTCCCACTGGGCTCGGTGATGGCTGCTCATGTGCCTTCTTAAGGCGGTCGTCCCTAGGTGAGTATTGGGCTTACCGCGACTAACGCGTTGACTGCAAAGATTGCAGATGGCAACGCTATTGTCAGCAGCGGACACGTTAAAAAAAGCCCACACTGCGGAGCCATGTGCCGGTGTCCTGGGAGCGCCAGATGTGACCGTACATGGTCGATGACTCGCTCCTGATACATTTGCAGTCTGCTTTGTCCCTGCTGTGCAATGTAAGTCATTGCTGCTTCTCCTCCCTATCTGCTGGTCCATATCTCCCTCTGAACTCCCCTCCTCTTCCTCTCTTGTGGGCACCCACGTGACATCACTAGACACGTCATCATCAACGTCACCTTCCCCACCGCTATAAGTAGAGTAGGCAGCAACACCGGGGACCAACCTCCTCCTTGGGCTGATCTGGGTACTGGCGTCAGACTGCTGAGTAGCGCTTGTTGCTACCTCCTCTTCCTGATCCAATACCAAGAGTGGCTGCGCATCAGAAATGTCCTCTTGATATGGATCGGAAAATAATTCCAGTGACTCAAGCGGAAGGTATGTGGTGGTGGTGGTGGTGGTCGTGTTGTTGGTGGTAGTGTCTTTGGGGGTGCACATAGCAGAGAGTGAAGAAGAGGGTGCAGATCGAGAGGATGAGGAGGGTGCAGAAGAGTAAGGCTGAGCGAGCCACTCAACCAAGTCTGGTGCATCCTTTAAAGTAATTGAACGCACCTTCTGCAACTTCCCACTTTGGCTCAAGCCTGTTGCTCCTGCCCTACCCCTACCACCCCTGCGGAAGGGCCTGCCTCTTCCTCTGCATGTCATTTTTTAAATGACCCTGTGACAAAACTCTTAGTCCCTATACCGCTGAAGGACTGCTGCAGTATAGGTGAGCGGTCAGCAGTGGTGCACGTCAACCCTATCTATTGTGGACCTATAGCGGTCCTTACAGAACAGCAGACTGTACCGCACTCAAGCCTATGTACCGTAGCACCCTATACCAAGTTACCAGTCCTTATAAGAACTTTTGTGGACCAAGCAGGTTGTGTATTAGTGTTTAGCAGACTGTACGTCAGTCCCTATACCGCTGAAGGACTGCTGCAGTATAGGGCAGCGGTCAGCAGTGGTGCACGTCAACCCTATCTATTGTGGACCGATAGCGGTCCTTACAGAACAGCAGACTGTACCGCACTCAAGCCTATGTACCGTAGCACCCTATACCAAGTTACCAGTCCTTATAAGAACTTTTGTGGACCAAGCAGGTTGTGTATTAGTGTTTAGCAGACTGTACGTCAGTCCCTATACCGCTGAAGGACTGCTGCAGTATAGGGCAGCGGTCAGCAGTGGTGCACGTCAACCCTATCTATTGTGGACCGATAGCGGTCCTTACAGAACAGCAGACTGTACCGCACTCAAGCCTATGTACCGTAGCACCCTATACCAAGTTACCAGTCCTTATAAGAACTTTTGTGGAACAAGCAGGTTGTGTGTTAGTGATTAGCAGACTGTACGTCAGTCCCTATACCGCTGAAGGACTGCTGCAGTATAGGTGAGCGGTCAGCAGTGGTGCACGTCAACCCTATCTATTGTGGACCGATAGCGGTCCTTACAGAACAGCAGACTGTACCGCACTCAAGCCTATGTACCGTAGCACCCTATACCAAGTTACCAGTCCTTATAAGAACTTTTGTGGACCAAGCAGGTTGTGTATTAGTGTTTAGCAGACTGTACGTCAGTCCCTATACCGCTGAAGGACTGCTGCAGTATAGGGCAGCGGTCAGCAGTGGTGCACGTCAACCCTATCTATTGTGGACCGATAGCGGTCCTTACAGAACAGCAGACTGTACCGCACTCAAGCCTATGTACCGTAGCACCCTATACCAAGTTACCAGTCCTTATAAGAACTTTTGTGGAACAAGCAGGTTGTGTGTTAGTGATTAGCAGACTGTACGTCAGTCCCTATACCGCTGAAGGACTGCTGCAGTATAGGTGAGCGGTCAGCAGTGGTGCACGTCAACCCTATCTATTGTGGACCGATAGCGGTCCTTACAGAACAGCAGACTGTACCGCACTCAAGCCTATGTACCGTAGCACCCTATACCAAGTTACCAGTCCTTATAAGAACTTTTGTGGACCAAGCAGGTTGTGTATTAGTGTTTAGCAGACTGTACGTCAGTCCCTATACCGCTGAAGGACTGCTGCAGTATAGGGCAGCGGTCAGCAGTGGTGCACGTCAACCCTATCTATTGTGGACCGATAGCGGTCCTTACAGAACAGCAGACTGTACCGCACTCAAGCCTATGTACCGTAGCACCCTATACCAAGTTACCAGTCCTTATAAGAACTTTTGTGGACCAAGCAGGTTGTGTGTTAGTGTTTAGCAGACTGTACGTCAGTCCCTATACCGCTGAAGGACTGCTGCAGTATAGGGCAGCGGTCAGCAGTGGTGCACGTCAACCCTATCTATTGTGGACCGATAGCGGTCCTTACAGAACAGCAGACTGTACCGCACTCAAGCCTATGTACCGTAGCACCCTATACCAAGTTACCAGTCCTTATAAGAACTTTTGTGGAACAAGCAGGTTGTGTGTTAGTGATTAGCAGACTGTACGTCAGTCCCTATACCGCTGAAGGACTGCTGCAGTATAGGTGAGCGGTCAGCAGTGGTGCACGTCAACCCTATCTATTGTGGACCGATAGCGGTCCTTACAGAACAGCAGACTGTACCGCACTCAAGCCTATGTACCGTAGCACCCTATACCAAGTTACCAGTCCTTATAAGAACTTTTGTGGACCAAGCAGGTTGTGTATTAGTGTTTAGCAGACTGTACGTCAGTCCCTATACCGCTGAAGGACTGCTGCAGTATAGGGCAGCGGTCAGCAGTGGTGCACGTCAACCCTATCTATTGTGGACCGATAGCGGTCCTTACAGAACAGCAGACTGTACCGCACTCAAGCCTATGTACCGTAGCACCCTATACCAAGTTACCAGTCCTTATAAGAACTTTTGTGGACCAAGCAGGTTGTGTATTAGTGTTTAGCAGACTGTACGTCAGTCCCTATACCGCTGAAGGACTGCTGCAGTATAGGGCAGCGGTCAGCAGTGGTGCACGTCAACCCTATCTATTGTGGACCGATAGCGGTCCTTACAGAACAGCAGACTGTACCGCACTCAAGCCTATGTACCGTAGCACCCTATACCAAGTTACCAGTCCTTATAAGAACTTTTGTGGAACAAGCAGGTTGTGTGTTAGTGATTAGCAGACTGTACGTCAGTCCCTATACCGCTGAAGGACTGCTGCAGTATAGGGCAGCGGTCAGCAGTGGTGCACGTCAACCCTATCTATTGTGGACCGATAGCGGTCCTTACAGAACAGCAGACTGTACCGCACTCAAGCCTATGTACCGTAGCACCCTATACCAAGTTACCAGTCCTTATAAGAACTTTTGTGGAACAAGTGAGTTGTGAATGTTTAGCAGACTGCAGCAGAAGGGCAGCAGTCAAGTATAATATCCTTTCTATATTTGGAAGAAAGAATATTATACATGTACAAGCCTATTACTGTACCACTGATACCAGTCCTGAAAAGAACCTTTGTGGAACTAATAATAACAGCAAGTCTTTAAAATTACCCTCACTGCCTGACAACACTGCTTCCTTCCTGTCCCTATACAAATTGGCAAAAAAAGAGAACGATTAGTGGTTACTGGAACAGCTCTTTTGTGGACCTTGATAGTAACAGCTAATGATGATGATGATGATGATGATGATGAAAGACTAATCTGGCTGTCCCTGTAGCATACACCGTCCTTTCCCTTTCTCTAAACTAACAAAAGACACTCAGGCTGCTGCAAGAATCAGCAGCACAGCAAACCTATCAACACCTAACACCTATACCAGTCCTGAAAAGAACTTTTGTGTACCAAATAGCTAGTGGTTTATCTCTCCCTACTCCACACAGGAACCTGTCCCTATCTTAACAGAAGAAAGAATGTAAAATGGCCACCGGATCGGGTGTATTTATAGGTTAGGGGGAATGTACAAGTGTCCATGTGCTGTCATGTCTCAATTGGCTGTCCTGTATCACATGATAAACGTGTCACCAAAGGTTAAAGTTCTTGTATACATTAAACACGTAAGTCCGCCGCGGCGAACGACGGAAAAAGGCGTTCGAACGTGCGGACCGCGAATGTCGGAAATTCGCCGCGAAACGACCGCCGGGCGAACCGTTCGGCCATCACTAGTCATATAACGTCCTCCATCCGATAGTGTCCGCTGTGTACTGCGCATGCGCAGTACACAGCAACACAGATTCCGAAAATTGCCGAGGATGAACGGCGCCTGCGCCGTGAGTCCAGGTTCTATCCCCACTATCCAAGTGGACATAGAGTAGGAATAAAAAAGAGCCGAGCGCAGCGAGGCCGAGCCCGAAGCGTGGCGAGCCCGAAGCGTGGCGAGCGAAGCTTGCCCGCGAGGGGCCCTCTAATATTCACAACCCTATGTCTGCTTGGATGGTGGGGCTACCACCTCCACTCACGGCGCAGGCGCGGTTCAGTTTCCGAGATTTTCCGAAGCTTCGTCTGCTCCGTACTGCGCATGTGCAGTACAAGGCGGACACTATTTGATGGCCGGACACTATACGGCAGAACACCGGCCACAAGCATCGGCACCCCCACTGTGCAGCGGGCGTGTGCGCCTCCGGCGGTGCACGTGCACCTGCTATCCTGATCCTGTGAGCCAATGTATAGCTACTACGATTTGCAGGATTGTGCCGACCTGCCGCAGCAAAATGACGGCGGGTGGTCGGCAAGCGGTAAAATTAATATCTTACCCAGGATGATTTACATCTTTCAAATGATTCCAATAGCAGTACCTCAGGTATATTTTAGGAAATTAAGATCAATGGTACTAAATAATATATGGGTACATAAATGCCCTAGGATTGCATATGCAACATTGGTGAAGGTAAAAAGGGCAGGGGGACTAGTAGCATCGGATTTTGAGAAATATTATCAGGTGATTTGATTTCTGTCTCCTGGATTGTAGAGTGGATTCATAACAAAGAGGGGAAAAGTTGGGTAAATATAGAGACAATACAAAGTAAGAAAGATTTGCGAAAGATGGTTTGGATAGCACGGCAACATCGGGATTTAGCTACTAGAAAGACTTTTAAGATTTGGGATGGGTTGGGGAGATTGCACCACTAGCAATACAACTCACCACTAATGTCTATATTGGGCACAAATTATTTTAAGCCAGGGAAAGGGGAACCCATATATTTCACTAGATGGGCAAAAGAAGAGGAAATATTACTGAAGGATATGATGAAAGGTAATAGGATATATACGTATGCTGAAATTACATAGAAATGGGGAAATAAGCCACTAGACAAATGGAGGTATGCACAATTAAAGGACTTTACACAATCATTACCACAACCATTGCGGGGAAAAGGACACATGAGGTTAATAGAGAAACTAGTTCCCCTCTTAGTTTAAATCGAAGTATATCTACAATTTATAACATTTTCATTAAGGAAGTAGAACCTGAATTCCACCCCTATCTAGGAAAGTGGGATGAGGAGACCGGTTTTCTTAGGCATGAGGAACGAAAGGAAAGGAAAGAAAAATCCTTAGGACAGCTTGTTTCTCCACAAGCGACACAAGGACAGTGGAAATGTGCTATAAACTTCTGGCAAGATGGTACGTGACCCTACAGAGAGCTCACAGGTTTGGGGCAAAAGGCCCCCCAACTTGCTGGAGGGGATGTGATGCCCCGAGAACCTTTGCGCACCTGTGGTGGGAATGTACAAAGATACAACCTTATTGGGGTAGAATTATCCACTTAAGGACCGCCTGACGCCGATATACGTCGGCAGAATGGCACGGCTGGGCACAATCACGTACCTGTACGTGGCTCTTTAAGTGCCCAGTCGTGGGTCGGGAGCGCGCCGCCGTTCCTGAGCTCCGTGACCGTGGCCGCGGGACCAGCGGACCCGATCGCCGCTGGTGTCCCGCGATCGGGTCACAGAGCTGAAGAACGAGAGGAGGTCTGTGTAAACAAACCTCTCCCCGTGCTTCCCTGTGTGGCTGTCACCGATCGTCTGTTCCCTTTTATACGGAAGGACGATCAGTGACGTCACAAGCCAGGCCACGCCCCCCCTACAATAAAAAAAACACATCACGTCATACATAACCCCTACACTGCCCCCTAGTGGTTAACTCATTCACTGCCAGTATCATTTACACAGGAATCAGTGCATTTAAATAGCACTGATTGCTGTATAAATGATAATGGTCCCAAAAATGTGTCAAAAATGTCCGATGTGTCCGCCATAATGTCGCAGTCATAATAAAAATCGCTGACCGCCGCCATTACTAGTAAAAAAAATATTAATAAAAATGCTATAAAACTATCCCCTATTTTGTAAACGCTATAACTTTTGCGCAAATCAATCAATGATCGCTAATTGCGGTTTTTTTTAACCAAAAATATGTAGAGGAATACGCATCGGCCTAAACTGAGGAAAAAAAATGTTTTTTTATATATTTTTGGGGGATATTTATTATAGCAAAAAGTAAAGAAATATTAAATTTTTTTCAAAATTGTCACTCTATTTTTGTTTATAGCGCCAAAAATAAAAAGAAAGCTCTATTTGTGGGGAAAAAAGGATGCCAATTTTGTTTGCTAGCCACGTCGCCTGACCGTGCAATTGTCAGTTAAAGGGACGCAGTGCCGAATCGCAAAAAGGGGCTTGGTCCTTTGGCTGCAAATTAGTCCGGGGCTTAAGTGGTTATAGTAGCGATCCACCAAATAATGGGAGAACGGATTCAGAATGATCCCTGGGAATGTCTATTTCATGATACGAGAAAGACGGTGTCCCAATACAAGAATACCTTAGTCCCATACCTTTTAAAGGCAGCTAAACTAAATATGAAGGAGTGGGTAGTAAGAGTGGAAATGGTGAGAGTCATAGAGGAAACAATTCATACAGTAGAGCATTCATTAGAGAAATATTGGAACATATGGGGAAAATGGATGGAGTTTAAAAAATCAGAGGGTTGGAGGAACTTGATAGAGTTTTAGGGGTTCAGGGGGGGGGGAGGAGAGGGGGTTCCTTTTTTTGGGGGGGGGGGGTTGGGGGAATAGGGAGAATAGGGAGAATAACTGTATATTGTAAGTAATGTATGTAATAAGGAATGTTGACATAGGAATGCAATTTTTTTATATGTATTTGTGTATCTTTGTCTATATAAAAGAGAGACTAATCAAAAGAGTCTTTTTTTAAAAAACGAACCCCATTGAAGTCTATGGGACCCAAACGTGAAAAATCAAAGTGCCCATTTTGAAAGAATATGTGCAAGTAGTTGGGCATACAATGTTTATGGGGTCCAGGTACTGCCATGGGGGACATGTATCAATGAAAAAAAAGTTTGTAAAAAAACTGAATTTTTAAATGAGCAGTGATTTATTGATGCTTAAAGTGAAAGTATAAAAATGAAAAATTCCTATCAATATAGTGCCTGGGGTGTCCCCTTAGTCCACCTGTAAAGTGTCACATATGTACTGTGTATAGAAGCTGTTGCATTTATAAAGCCCAAAAAATGAAAACGGCTTGGGAAGCCAGTGTGTATGATGAGGCCACAATGTAGTGCACTGGGAACAAGAGTAGAGACTCTTTGGATAAATTCTGGTGTCTCTACCACAGATTTTTGGATTTCTACTTCAAAAATTTAGGCCAGATGTATTCTGCTACACTTATTTGGAAAAAAACAGCCCAAATTAGTGTATATTGTTTAGTATGTGTGAAAGTTATGGAGTCTACAAACTATGGTATACAATGCCTTGAAAAAGTATTCATACCCATTGAAATTTTCCACATTTTGTCATGTTACAACCAAAAACTTAAATGTATTTTATTGGGATTTTATATGATAGACCAACACAAAGTGGCACATAATTGTAAAGTGGAAGGAAAATTATAAATGGTTTTCAAAGTCCAAATGAAAGATATTATCTAGTACATTTTTGGTATTATATCCTTATCAACTGTTATCAACTAAGGTTTGTCTCTATCAATGAACATCTAAAGTGAGTTTGCAATAGAAATACTTACCTGACCAAGTTCTGAACAGATTGTGACTTTCTTGTTTGAGATGATGTTTTCAAAGTCAAATGGAGAGCCTTTTGGGTACAGTCTGTATACAGGAACCTTGAGAAGTACCATAACGTCATTAGAAGTGAAAACAGAAGAATCCATTTTAATAAGGGAAAAAGTTGCATGTTTTTCCAAATAGACCTTAATCCTCCGTAAAGTGAGAGCTGCAGACTGTAGAGCGTTGTGAAGATATAAAGAGATGAGCAGCTACTATGAATCTTATCATGAACACACTTTGTACTTTAGACACATTGCACTCACAGCTTTGGTGTTCTTGGATCATAACTGAACAACTTAGTTTCATTTCTTTCATGACTATGGCATTAACTATGGCTTGTTACCTGTAATACCAATCATTTTGATCTCCCTAAAAAAGAGATCAATACAGCTGGTAGTTGTTTCTCAGGTGGAGGAATCTATCTATCTCAATCAATCACTATTCCTTGGGTGTTCATTGTTTTACGTCACCAGTGATCAGTTAATTGAAGATCTCTAATGCCGCATACACACGATCAGACTATCCGCCCGTGCATGGGCTCCGGCTGACTTTTTCTTTCCAAAAGTCTGGCGGACTTAGAAAGAAGTTTTGACTCAAAATTGTCCACCGGACTCGGCAGTCCCGCGGACAATCCAGGCCGTCTGTATGCTAGTCCGCCAGACTTTTTAAATGAACGGACTTGCCCACACATGGAGAAAAGTCCATTCATTTTGAACGTGGCTCCAGGTAGATGGGACTAGGGAAGGAGGTCAATGTTGACCCGCCTCCATCGGCGAGATTGACACCTTGCTGGCCCCATCACATGGTATGGACTTAAAGGGGAAGCCCTACGCCGAAAAAACAGCGTGGGGGTCCCCCCCAATGTCCATATCAGACCATTATCTGAGAATGCAGCCCGGAAGGTCAGGAAAGGGGGTGGAGATGAGCGAGTGCCCCCCTCCTGAGCCGTACCAGGCCGTGTGCCCTCAACATGGGGGGGTGCTTTGGGGAAGGGGGGCCTCTTCCCGACAACCCTGGCCGTTAGGTGTCGGGGTCTGCGGGCGGTGGGCTTATCAGAATCCGGGAGCCCCTTTAATAAGGGGGCCCCCAGATACCGGCCCCCCACCCATTGTGAATGAGTATTGGGGTACCATGTACTCCTACCCATTCACTTGGTGAAAAAAGTGTAAAGAAAAAAACACAACACATGTTTTTAAAATAATTTATTGCATAGCTCCGGTTTTCTTCCGTCTTGGGGGTCTTCTCACTGGACTCCTCCGCTATCTTCTGCTAGCTCTTTTACTAGCGGAGGAGCCCGGCTTTCTTCTTCGTCGCCGCTGCCATCCGGGGGTCTTCTTAAGACTTCGGGGGTCTTGTTCCCCTCTTCGGGTCTTCTTGCCGGGCCTCCGCTTTCTTCTTCCAGCTCTTTTACTAGCGGTGGCCCGGTCTTCTGTCGCCGCCACCTTCTCTTCTTCTTCTTCCTTGAGATGTTGACTCAATGCTCTCTCTGGCCGCAATGACAGGGAATGTCATTTATTTCACTCAGCGCAGCTTATTTCTTTGTCACTTCTCAGGCCTCCAGTCGCGAAACCACCTGACTCAGAGACAACTAGCAGGTACCCATATACCAACTGGGAGCCGTACCTCAGACGGGTCCCTACACCATACCTTTTTGATGGTCCTTGCACCCCGACAAGTGCCACAACCAACCCCCTTGGACGCTAAAGACCCCCCAATACTAACACACAATGCCCACCAAAATTGTAGGGCGGGTGGGTGGGAAGCTGCTTACCCTCTCTCTCCCTCGTGGTGACTGTCTCTCCTCTTCCTCTCCGACTCACTTCCTCCCCCCAGATCCACCCCATTCCCCATAAAACACTGCACAACCCTGCTTCCTAGACCCTCCCCCTTCACTTCACTCCTTGTAACCAAGCCTCCATTAACCCTGTCATGCCGGCACCCCATTGATTGCCTCTGGTAATACTCCGGACCTTTCTGTAATCTCCCAGAATCTAATGCACAGACAGAGAAAAACAATCAAAGTCTCAGTTAGCTACTACACTTGCTTTCAAGCAACAAGTTCACTAAAGTCCATACACACTATCAGTTTTTCTGCTGAGTTTTTCCTTCAGATTTATCAAAAGCATATAATAGGATATTAGGAGTTTGAATTTGTATGCAATCAGGCAGGCCCTTTTACTACATGGTTTTGGTAAATCTGAATGAAAAACTGATAGTGTGTATGGGGCTTTAGAGTACACCTAAACTCAAAAAGTAAAGATTTTCTATGTTATAGCAAACATCTGGAAGTGTAAATTGCACCTATTCAGTATCCTAAAAGGATTTCCTTTATCTTGAATTCCTTTGCAGTATATACTGCATCCTTAACACTCCTGCTCTATAGCATCATAACTGTATATCTGCAGGGTGACTCCTTTTTTTTGAAAAATTAAAACATTTTAAGGATAATTATGAATGCATTTATTATTTGCATTGGAGCCCGCAAAAGAATTACAACCGCAATCAGTGGATCATAAGTGCAGTGCTCAGGTGCCTCCTACAGACTATTCTTCCAGCCCAAGTACAGACCTTCAGTGACAGTACAAGTGGAAGTATCAATGAACTACAAGCGCAGTGATGTCACCACATTTGTTCTTCTTTGGGAACTGAGATGGAACATGCAGTCTTTTCATTTACAGATCCAATGAATGACATGGATGTGCGTAGCTCTGTTCAAAAATTGAGAAGGCATTCAAATGAGAAAAACCCTGGATTTAGTAATAGGTTGGTGGGTGGAGGGCTGCAGACTGTGACCATTGTTCTTGTTACACCCTAAATATGGGTGTAACCGTAGGCGTGCAAACAGGGTGTGCTGGGTGTGTCTGGGCACACCCTAATCACCCAGTGGGGTGCTGATTCCCCCGGCTTCCCATCTCCCCCTGCAATGCTACCAGCTTCCTTCCTCTCCTCTCAGGAGCAGGGAAGGGGCTGGTAAATATTCCATTTACTAGTCTTTCTTTTCTGAAAGAACACAGTGAGTGATCTGTACCAATTTCTCCTGTCTTCATTCTTGATTGAAGCATAGTAAACTACTGTATGGTAGAGGCTTACCTCGACATCAAATTGTTTGTTGCCAGAGGTGTCTCTGCCCTGAGTGTTTAAATAGGGTGATGCAAGTGTGTTAATCTCCCCCTGGTGTGTGGGGGGAGTTCTATGTGTGAGCTTCGCTTCCCATGGTGGCCAGCACCATTAGCAGGTCCCCCGAGTCCCGGCACATGGTGTCACTCTGCCCGCTGCCAGGGGGCGGTGTAGCGTGCGGGATGATGTCAAAGGCCCGCCGACACGCACAAAGGCCGGATTAATTATTGGCAGGCAACAAAGGGAAAGTGTGGGAGCGGATGCATCCTGCTCAGGGGACACAACCTAAGCCCCAGATCCGCAACATGCCAGCAAAAAAAGGGCTGACATGGCCCCCAGCCATGTCCTGTCCAACTATAACTAAGGACAAAAAACTTTTTTTTAGTTTTGGATGGAGTGGAGAGGGATATGAACGCTTGTCAGTTTATTTTGCTGTCTGTGCCTCTATTAACCACTTACAGGACATTTATACACCCTTCCTACCCAGACCAATTTTTAGCTTACAGCGCTCTTACACTTTGAATGCCAATTACTCAGTCATGCAACACTGTACCCAAACAACATTTTTATAATTTTTTTCATAAAAATAGAGCTTTTTTTTGGTGGTATTTAATCACCACTGGGTTTTTTATTTTTTGCAACATAAGTGAAAAAAACAGCGAAAATTTTGAAAAAAAAACACTTTTTTTAGTTTCTATGATAAAATTTTGCAAATAAGTAATTTTTGTTCAGAAATTTGGGCCAAAATGTATACGGCTACATCTCTTTGGTAAAAAATAGCCCGAATTAGTGGATATTATTTAGTCTCTGTAAAAGTTATAGAGTCTACAAGCTATGGTGCAAATCACTGAAAATTGATCACACCTGATGCACTGACGGCCTAGCTCATTTCTTGAGGCCCTGAAATGTGAAATGTCAGGAAAGTACAAATACCCCCAATTGACCCCTTTTTCAAAAGTAGACAGTCCAAAGTATTTAGCAAGAGGCATGGTGAGTTTTGTTTGTTGTATTTTTTTCCCACAATTCTTGGGAAAATTACGAATTATTATTTTTTTTCACAAAATTGTCATAATAACAAGTTATTTCTCGCACAAAGCATATGCATACTTCCAATTACACCCCAAAATACATTCTGCTACTCCTCCCGCGTATGTGCATGACTTTTAAACAGCCTGGCCACATACAGAGGCCCAGCATGCAGGGAGCACCATCAGGTGTTCTAGGAGTATAAATTACACCTCTAATTTCCTAACGACCTATTACACTTTTGAAGGCCCTGGAGCACCAGGACAGTGGAATTACCCACAAAATGACCCCATTTTGGAAAGCAAACACCCCAACGTCTATTCTATGAGGCATAATGAGTCTTTTGAACAGTTCATTTTTTTACACAAGTCTTCAGAAAACGTGAAAAAAAAATGAAAATCTTTTTTTGCACAAAGTTGTCAATTTATAAGACATTTCTAACACATAGCATGTATATAGCAAAAATGACACCCCAAAACACATTCTGCCACTCTTCTTGAGTATGGCGATACCACATGTGTGAGACTTTTACACAGCCAGTCCACATACAGAGGCCCAACATTGAAGTGGTACCTTCAGGCGTTCTAGGAGCATAAATTACACATCTCATTTCATTCCTACCTATCACACTTTTGAAGGTCTAGGAGCACCAGGACAATTACCCCCAAAATGACCCAATTTTGGAAAGCAAACACCCCAACATATATTTTATGAGGCATAGGCTGCAGGTAGGTACTCGGGTACTCTGTTGGGCTGGAGACAAGTACTCGGGTACGCTGATGGGCTGGTGACAGGTACTTGGGTAATCTGATGGCCAGGTGACAGGTATTCGGGCACTCTGATGGCCTGGTGACAGGTACTCGGGCGCTCTGATGGCCTGGTGACAGGTACTCGGGTACTCTGATGGGCTGGTGACTGGTACTCAGATGGGCTGTGACAGGTACTCAGGTACTTGTGCACTCAGATGAATTGTGACAGGTACTTGGGTACTCAGATGGACTGTGACAGGTGCTCGGGTACTCAGATGGACTGTGACTGGTACTCGGGTACTCAGATGGACTGTGATAGGTACCCGGGTACTTGGGTACTCAGATGAACTGTGACAGGTATTCGGGTACTCAGATGGACTGTGACAGGTACTCGGGCACTCAGATGAACTGAGACTGGTACTCAGATGGACTGTGACAGGTACCCAGGTACTCAGATGGACTGTGACAGGTACTCAGATGAACTGTGACAGGTACTCGGGTACTCAGATGAACTGTGACAGGTACTCGGGTACTCAGATATACTGTGACAGGTACTCAGGTACTCAGATGGGCTGTGACAGGTACTCAGGTACTCAAATATACTGTGACAGGTACTCAGATGGGCTGTGACAGGTACTCAGATATACTGTGACAGGTACTCAGGTACTCAGATGGGCTGTAACAGGTACTCAGATATACTGTGACAGGTACTCAGGTAATCAGATGGGCTGTGAAAGGTACTCAGATGGGCTGTGACAGGTACTCGGGTACTCAGATGGGCTGTGACAGGTACTCGGGTACTCGGATGGGCTGTGACAGGTACTTGGGTACTCAGATAGGCTGTGACAGGTACTCAGGTACTTGGGTACTCAGATGGGCTGTGACAGGTACTCAGGTGCTTGGGTACTCAGATGGGCTGTAACAGGTACTCAGGTACTCGGGTACTCAGATGGTCTGTGACAGGTACTCGGGTACTCAGATGGGCTGGGACAGGTACTCAGGTACTTTGATGGGTGGTGACAGGTACTCAGGTACTCGGGTACTCAGATAGGCTGGGACAGGTACTTGGGTGCTTTAATGGGTGGTGACAGGTACTCCGATGGGCTGCGACAGGTACTTGGGTACTTGGATGGGCTGTGACAGGTACTCAGGTACTTTGATGGGTGGTGACAGGTACTCTGATTTGTTATTGGCTCTTTACCCGGATCAGGGATGGGCTGTATCTGAGGGACACACCTCATCCATGATTGCTGCTCTGAGGGCCCCCGGGGGCCCGCAGAAGCAGCGAGATATCGAGGACGTCATATGATGCCCGCCCAGGGTAAGAGATCCCATCTGCGGACGTCATATGACTATAGCCTTGTATTGAAGTGGTTAAGGAGATTCATCCTAATTGTTATCTTTGAAAGTGAACGTAAAAGAAAATCCCAAATTATGGGTTGTCCCCAGAAAAGTAATAGAGGGGAAATCTTCCAATGGGGACACTAGTTCTGGTGACCTGGGGTCCCTAAGGAATTCCCTTAGTTTACAGGGATTTCCTCTCACTTCTTGTTTGGCTGTGGGACAGGAATTGAAGGGGCATTTCAGCAATGGGACATAGATGACAATAAAAAAATGGACAAGGCTTATAACCCTCCCTCCCTTGCTCTATCCAAAATGACAAAAAAAAGTTTAGCATATAGTTCTACTTTAAATGTGCCTACTGCACCCAACAAAAGAGCATCCCTGTTTGCTACATTGAGCCTGTTGTGCTCTCAGGGGGTAATTTCCTTTGTTTCAAAATCCTAAAGGTTACTATTCCAATCTGTTCATGGTGTCCAAGCCAAATGATAATGTGCAGCCCATTATATACTGTACCTAAAGCACTTTAACAATCTGTGCAGTCAGCGTGACCCAAAAAAACACAATTTAGGTGCCGCTCAAGTAGACAGGTAAAGTCCAACTAGATCCCTGTGAGTGCAGGCAGGGACAGGGAGCTTGTCCTAACTCCAAGCTGCAACAATGTCAAAGGAAAAGGCCCAAAAGCTGCATATCATGAAGCAGACCCATGTGCATGAAGTGAGATGAATGACAGCCTCAGCCCGGACTACAGCCAGACCATGCCCCCAAAATGTTTTGCTCCGCCCCTTGGAATTTAATCATGGGGGTCCCTCTGATTAAGCTCCAAAGGGTGGAGAAAAACATGTTGGGGGCATGGTCTGGCTAGAGTTTCGGGCTGAGGCTGCCATTCATCTCACTTCATGCACATGGATCTGCTTCATGACGTGCAGCTTTTGGATCTTTTCCTTTGACGCTGTGCCATGAATGGCCTGTTAGTTGAGGAGACATGGTCACCAGAGGAGGCAAAAATGCCAATCAACATCCTGGAGCTCAAGGCAATTCAGCTTAGCCTTCAGTACTGGACCATCCAACTCTGAGAATTGCCAGTTCAGGTTCAAGGGTGAACAAGGAGTCAGGCAGCACTTGAAGAAACAGAACTGCTGGGTCCATGGTGCATATTCCAGAAGTGGAAAATTGGCAAGCAGACTTCTTGGGCCACCAGCATCTAGGTCATGGAGAGTGGTCTTTCCACACATAATATTTCACTCTGTCTCTAGTGAGGGGCACCAGATGTGGACATGCTGGCATCCAGACCCAACAGCAAATTGGACAGGTTTATTACTTAGTTACATAGTCTGGTTGAAAAAATACACAAGTCCATCTAGTTCAACCAATAAAAGGGAAAACAAAATTATACAATCCTATATAGACAATCCTATACCCACAGTTGATCCAGAAGAAGAAAAAAACCTTCCTGATCCTCCAAGAGGCAATCAGATATTCCCTGGATCAACTTTACCGATAAATGTTAGTATCCAGTTATCTTATGTACATTTAGGAAAGAATCCATGCCTTTTTTAAAGCAATCTACTGAGCTGGACAGAACCAGCTCTTGAGAGAGTCTATTCCATGAGAGGCCATAAGGTGGTGGAACAGGAAAACTGGGTGTGAGCCAAGCCTAAGCCCTTGTACACACGGTTGGAGATTCTGACCGAATGTGTCCTATCGGACCGTTTTGTCGGATAATCCGACTGTGTGTGGTCTCCATCGGACTGTTTTCCAGCTTGTCCGTAAAATTTTCCGACAAAATGCTCCGATCGGACATACTCCGATCATATGTAGCCTACTCCGACAGACAAAGTGCCACGCATGCTCAGATCAAATTCCTAGACCAAAGCTATTGGCTACTAGCCTGAACGTAGTCCCGTCGTAATGAAATAACGTCATCACGTTATGTACAATCGGATTTTCTGACAACTTTGTCTGACCGTGTGTATGCAACAGTTTCGGACAAAATCCGTCGGACAAAATCAGTCTGACAAAATCCAACGGATTTGGTTATCAGAATGTCCGACCGTGTGTACAAGGGCTTATGTGTCCATCTCTTTGTGACCAGCATAGTGAAAAATATGTACCGTCAACCACGCTAGCTAAGCATCCACCCCACTTAGAAAACTGCATGCTATGTACACTTTGTCCCCTGGGGGGCATGGGGAACTTAGGAGAAGTGTAATGATACTCTTTCTTTAAGTACAGCAACAGTCAAATATGGTTCCTTGGAACTTGAAAACAAGCTTATTAGGTAGTTTTGGCTGCAATTCTTGATTTTGTTTTTAGCCAGTAAAAATAGGCCTGAACTAAACAAGGGAAAGTAGAAGCCACAACAGATCTAAAAGCTATAGGAAAGGTTACTGTTAAGAAAAACAAAGCTAAAGCCCTTCAATTCATATAGATTGGTCAGTGGCAGAAGATTTACAGTATATACCGTAATATCGTTTGTGAGCTTTTTCGCAGTACCACACTGCATTGTCTTACAAGTTTGATAAAACTCCAATACAGTGTTAAAAAGAACACGTCAAAACCACACATCCCAACATTCCGAAAACCTTCAGTCTTCAGGTACATAAATGTTTGGTAAAACTGGCTAGCAATTATAAGATAAAAGATTATCTTACAATAAAAATGATGGTGTATTATCGGGGAAATAATAGCCACAAATATTGTTCAGTTGTTTGACAGTATGTAAGCAGCTTGGTTAGGCTCCAATATAAGAAAGAAAGAGGAAGCAGGTTTTATCTTGAAATAGGAATTAGAGTGTATTGTTTGAGAGACAATAGCCACAAAAATTGTACAGTGGCTGAACAGTGCAGCTGGTGCCTGCTGCCATCTGGAGCTGCAAAAAAAGCTACACTTTGACCACTCCCAAATCTGGAAGTCTGAGCCACACTTTTACAGAACTCTTTGCACTGCAATCTCTTCCACTTTACAATATAGTGGAAATTTCCTGGTCTGGGTTGCCCTTTTGTATCAACGCATCTAAGCCTAGTAGATTCACTGCAATCAGATTATAGCATGTGGGACCATCTTAAGAAAACAGCACTTACAGGAGCCGAAGTCCCGCAGGACCTGACAATTGCATTTCTTAACCACAGGGTAGACAAAGCACCTAAAGAAGACCAGACTCTAATCTTCTTCATGCTCCTAGGCGTGAAAATCACTGTGGCTACTGTCTGGAAGAAACCCGCATTATCCCTTCAGGCAGCAAAAAATAAAATTTCCTGGATTATGTCCCAGGAACAAATAGTAGCCAAACTTCAAGATAAAGTCACAATTTCTGAGGCAACCTGGGAACCATGGGCTAAAAACATCAAAGTACCACTCTACCCTGGACACAATCTTCTTCAACGACAACGTACTAATACCCCCACTCTCCTCTACTCCTTTTTCTCTGTGAACCTCTCCCCCGACTATCTCTGACTTTATTTCCCCCTTTCATCTGTCTCTTACAAGTCCTAGATAAAACGAAGAAAAAGAGACAAACTTGAAAGTCCTCTAGTGGGTAACTTTTTCATTGCGAGCTGAATGTCAGGTAGAAATTATTCTATCATTCTAACTCCTAGGGTTTACCCACCTGGAAAATGAAACTTATATGGGATGTAGAGTTGTGCCTTTCACGTCCCTCCACAGACCCAACCTAAAAGGAAGCGTGCATTGGGTCGATGGGGTTGGGACCAGTCTGTTCTGACCAGATATCCCCCCAGTCCACAGCGTGAACCCATTGGGGTGGCAGGGGGGGCTTGATTGGAGCAGGACAGACACAAACCTACGATCCGCTAGATCATGCATGTTAGATAACAATCACTATATATTCCCCAAGGAAATTCCCTCCAAATGTGGGACGATGATAAGATAAAATATAACTACTTTATCACATCAATGTTACCTGATATGTTTCGCAAATGTTATATATGAGGCCTTGCAGGCCACTTTCATACCTTATAAAGTTACTCTGTATTTCACTGACTGAAAATAATACAAATATTGAAACAAAAGAAAACAGCCTTGTACATTTCTGAAGAGCATTGAAAGCAGAAATGCAAGGCTTTGCAGACCACCTGCAAATGTCAGACACTTTTATATTAACAGACTTATTTATTAAGTCAGTGCATAATGTGATCACCAACAGCAGCCATTCAAGGCTCATGTACCAGGGAATCAGATTCAGAATCAAGTCAAATGCAAAATTATTTATAGAGTTAGTTGACATTGTGGATAAGAAAAACAGCTCAGGTGCAAACAAAAAGCAATGCACATAAGCCAGATTTCCGTCACAAAGCAGATGCTGTCATCTACCAACCTGTGTAGCAGGGTTTTGTAAATCCCAGAACTGGATGGACAGAAATAAAAATACTTTGGTAGATAAAACAGCCTCCTTATATGTATTTCATCTGTGTAGTTGTTTTTCTAGAGCTCAGTTTTAATTACTGCAAGTGTTTGTGTTGCATTACGCCGAGCTGAGACTCTAGCACACACAGGAACTGATACAAATCTAGAAGCCTGTGACAGGGCAGTAAAGAAGCCATGACAAGATTACTTGGATGTGTATTTTAATATCTGCGTATAAGGACTTAGCCTGAGAAGGCCTACTTAAGTGGGTGATTAGAAGAAGTCTACAATCCTTTGTATGTAGGAGGGGGAGCAAGAGAAACGCCATATAATCTCTGACATGCTGTATCACATGTTGACCTGTCCATCTGTCTGTCTATCTACTGTATCTATCCATTGTATTTATCTATCTATATAATCTATCTACATTATTTATCTATTTATGCTTATGGTATTTATTTGAAGTCAAAAACAATCTTTAAATTGTAAACCTTCGTATTTTGGATACCGCCAAAATGTTGGGATGGAGCCATTGGCATTTGTAACCCCCTTAGATGGCTACCGTTGTATATTTTAGAATAACACTTTAACATCCTGACACTTGGCCAGTTTTATTGACAGATGGATTGATTGTCCATGGTAAAGTCAGGAACTTTGGTATGCGGTACTGGCATGTGGAGGAGTTGTTTTTAACAAGGAACACCAGATGTAGCTAATCCAGCCTGGGATCGACCAGCCAATCATAGGTTGGGGATTGGTCCTAGACATGAAGCTCTAATGGTACTACTATCTCAAAATGGGTTGTAAGGAGGTCAGCAAAAAAACTTTTGTTGCAAAAATGCATTTTTTTCAGCTGGTGACTATTATGGCCGTTGCAACTACATAATCTTCTGGTCCTCGATGACCATTCAGCCCATTCACAAATTCTGAAGGGGTAAACAAAGATGTTTTCTAGAAACATAATGTTGATTTATGTGGGTTCATAATGTATCCAATTTAAGAAAATTATGTTTTATTTTTTTCTGTACACGTTGAGTTATACATTGTTTTTTAAGAGTCATGGATTTTGTATAGTTATACTAAATTGCTACTTTTACAGGAAGTATCCTCTGCTAATAAAAAAAATTAAATAAAACATGTCAATCTGCCCACCTATCACAATCACACCAGGGAGCAAGCTAGCACTTAAAAGTGATAATTCTCCACCTCACTGTATACAAAATATGCAATGCAGTGCTGAACCTACTAAACGCAATTCACAGAAAAAGCCTTCAATGATAAGGTGATATAAATGCCAAATACCTTAGTTTTCACGGTGTTGTTTTGTTAGTAATATGTACAGCTTTTTTTTTCACTTTAATTATTATATCATTGGATTATTTGAAATATTTTTCTGAGAGCCTCAAGGCCACTTTGAGATGAGGTGGAATCTATTCAAGTGGATCCACCTGCTCAGCATTGGATCTCTCCGCTGATCCCCGCTGAGCAGACGGATGACATATCTGTGTCTGCTCCTCTATGCAAAGCGGACATGGACACAGCCTATGGGGCGGTCGGATGGAAACAGACTGCATGTCTGTTTCCATCCAATTGTCATTCGATCCAATCCATAGCGGACTTATTTTTGGCGAAACAGGGTAGGGCTTATATTGCAGCCATCACAGACAATCACGCTAGGTCTTATTTTTTGGGGGGAAACAGGGTAGACGGACCCAATCGGTCCGCTGGCGGGAAAGGGGCCTTAGTTTTCCAATTCTGCAAAGAAGCAACTGCTGTAGGTTTGCACAAGGCTACACTAACTTGCTGTGTATGTTTATTTAAATGCAGAAGTTATCTGGGGCGTCTAAAAAACTTTAGGCTTCCCAGATCAAATTCTCATGCACATAAATATACTTGCGTTTACGCGTGTTTAGACGCATTTATGGTATTTACTCTGCCCCTGGAAGCACAGAATTCAAATTGCTCTAAATGCATCTAAACTGAATGCCGGTAAACACACAGTGCTTGTGATTTACTAAATTGGGTGCACACAGATTCTGGTGCAGCTGTGCATAGTAACCAATCAGCTTCTAACTTTAGCTTGCTCAACTAAGCTTTGTCAATAAGGCCCGGTTCACACTTGTGCGATGCGAGAACCCTGCGAATCAACTGCGGGTTCCCGCATCGCAACCGACACGTATGGCAGTTCACACTGCCATATGCGAACCGCTGGGGAGTGCCATTACATGTTAAGGACACCCCCATTTTAGCTTGCATATCGCACTGTGAATTGACAGTTCGGACATGAATAGGATCGCATGTGTGTGAACACATATCTGAACAAAAGAAAGGGTCCTGTACGTGTTTGGACCCAATGTGGTGCGATATCAGCCATACTATCTGTATGGCTGATATCGCACCACACAGACGTCACATGTAATGTGAACAGCAGTGCGCTGCGAATTACATGCGATGTCTGGCATTGCACAAATGTGAACCGGGCCTAAAACCTAGAATCTGCTTGGTTACTGTTTACAGCTGGACCAGTTTTAGTAAATCTCCCCCAGTGTGAATAATAACATTTAAAAATGATTACAGGCATACCCCACTTTTAAGTACACAATGGGGTTTATTTACTAAAGCTGGAAAGTGCAATCAGGCTCACTTCTGCATAGAAGCCAATGAGCTTCTAATTTCAGCTTGTTCAATTAAGCTTTGGTAATAAAACCTGGAAGCTCATTGGTTTCTATGCAGAAGTGAGCCTGATTTTGCACTTTCCAGCTTTAATAAATAAACCCCATTGTGTACTTAAAAGTGGGGTATGCCTGTACATGCATGTAGGTTCATTTAGAAATACCATATAAAAGCATGCATGTCATTGTTAGTGTGCATGAGGCCTTATTGTAGTAGAAAAACTAAACTTAATTATTTTTACATAAAATATTACATAAATAACAAGACAGTCTAACATTACACACAACAGAGGAGGAGAATATGGGGAATATATAAATTAACTTCATTGTATGTTTAACACTGGTAATAAATATATATGATATAATATGACAAAATGTGAATCATTTATAAATAATCGCAAACAATCGTTGGATTGTAAACCTTTATGACACACATAAATACCAGAATAAACAGTCTAACACCACGTACAGCAAAGACAAAGGATAAGTAAAGTTCAATGTATGGTTCGTCTAAGGAGGTGGAATTGTGTCAGGTAACCGCACAGCCACCTTTTTCTTTGAATGGATTCTTATCTTCTGGAACTCCTTTCAGCAATGGATCTTCTGTCGCCAGAGATTCAACATAGGTCTTCATTTCTTGTGCAGACTTGGAAACCTTGAAATAATTAAATTGATATCAGACATATGTACTAAGAAAAAACGATACCAATACATTTGTGAAAAAAAAAACCCTGAAATGATACAGTAAAACAAAAAAGCGATATAGCGGAATCAATGTCACCGTAGTACTTTTTTGCCAGTGCTTTACGTCTAGACCAGCAGTGGTCAACTTTCTTTCTTTATATAGGGTGCCTCTTGATATCACCAATGGGATGCACATCATTTTCAGTTAATGTGTCGCTACAGAAAACTGTCAGATTGCAAACAAACTGCAAGAGATGGCCAAAAAACTGCACACATGCTTGTGCAAGTGCTGCAAGTGGTGACAGGTTGGGCATTAGGTGTATATATGGTGGGCAGATTACCTGTGGTCCCAATCTTATGGTCTTCAATTCCATGCTTCCTCTTTTTAGCCATATTTTGTTAGTTAACCACCTCAATACAGGGCACTTACACCCCCTTCCTGCCCAAGCCATTTTTCAGCTTTCAGCACTGTCACACTTTGAATGACAATTGCACGGTCATGCTACACTGCAACCATGTGAAATTTTTATGATTTCTTTGACATAAATAGAGCTTTCTTTTGGTGGTATTTAATCACTCCTGTTTTTTTGTTTTTTTTTTCCTAAAAAAAAGACAAAAATTTTTGAAAAAAATTAAATTTTTCTTACTTTCTGTCAGTAAATTTTGTAAATAAGTAATTTTTCTCCTTCACTGATGGGCGCTGATGAGGCAGCACTGATGGGTGCCGATGAGGCAGCACTGATGAGCGCTGATAAGGCAGCACTGATGAGCACTAATGAAGTGGCACTTATGGGCATTGATGAGGTGGCACTTATGGGCACTGATGAGGAGGCACGAATATGCCGCACTGATGGGTGGTACTGATATGTGGCACTGATGCGCACTGATAGGCGGCAGTGATGGGTGGCACTGGTGGGCACAGATAGGCAGCACGCATGGACGGCATTGATGGGTAGCATTGATGGGCAGCACTGCTAGCCTGCAATGACTGGCTTCACTGATGGCCACTGATTGCTGGCACTTATGGGCACTGATTGCTGGCCCTTGTGGGCACAGATTGATGCCAACTGTGGGCACTGATTGCTGCCAGTGCTGGCACTGTTTGGCACTGATGATCATCCCTAGATGTCCTCTGTGAGGAGATGCCCCTGATCGGCTCTCCTCTCCTCACATTCTGTCACTGTGAGGCAATGAGCGCCGATTACCATCATCTCCATGTTTACATGTGACTGACTGTGATTGGACACAGACCGATCACATGGTTAAAGAGCCGCGGTTCTTTACACAGATTGGAGTTGTGCCATGTCCTAGCTAAACGGTGTGGCTGCCGCGCTGCGTGCCCCCAGGGGCGCGCAAGAGCAGTCGTTCTGGAGGGCCGTCATATGACATCCGCCCAGGAAGAGAGCCGTACCGCCCAGCTGTCATTTGACGGCCGGCACAGGTTAAAGCTACAGGTCATCCGTGTAAACAAGCCCTTACCATCAGTTTTAATCAAATTGCTAATGTGGACATGCTCTTTCCCTGCTGGTGCTACTTTGTTTATATTTTCCCGAGAATGTCACAATTAACCACCACAAAGAAAAATATGCTACTAATGCATTGTACACTAATGATTCAACCGATCAGTTTAAAGCTCTGATGAAGGGATATACAAATCCCGGAAACATGATGGCTGAGATTAGATTCTAAAGACCTAAAAAAACATCTTTGGATGGAAACTATTCACCCATTCCTATATAAGACTTTGCAACCCTGGACAGGTGAAGAACGCTCACTTTTTGCTGTACAAAAGTAACACGTCATAATGACGGTAGCCTGAAAGTAGAACTATGGCCAATTTTTTTTTCCATTTTGGATAGAGTAATGGTGAGTTATAACCCCTATCAGATTTTGTACACAAATGGGTCCCATGGCGGAGCTTTCCCTTCACTTCCTGTCCCATAGCCAAGCAGGAAGTGAGAGAAAATCCCTGCAAACTAAGGGAATTCTTTGGGGACCCCCAGGTCACCAGAACTATTGCCCCCATTGGAAGATTTCCCCTCTATTACTTTTCTGGAGACACCCCAAAATTTGGGATTTTCTTTTATTTTCATTTTCAATGGTAATGGTAAACAGGACAAAGAAGATGAATGGGGGCATAGACAGATAAAAAAAAAAAACACTAACCAAAACTAAAAAAAAAACATTTAGCCTTTAGTTATACTTTAAAGCAATTTTAAATTGCAGGGATGAATGAACTTTGCTACAAATTAACAAACCTTACACTCCACTTCTATAGCCAGCAAATTCTAGAATGTGATCTATGAAAGAGGTTGTTCCACTCTTGAAGGAAACCTTCAAATATCGGTAGTAAGGCACCTTTTTTTTTTTAATTCTGCCGAAAATGATTGTCTGTTTACTGTGAACCCATTTTGAACCCATTTTTTTTATGAAGAATGAAAATGAAACCATTAGTAAATCAAATTTGTAATGTATTATAATTTTTATAGTATACATCTTGGTGTTCAATAATGACTCTATAGATTCATGATGGATTCTAGATCTATTAAAATAGTTACCGTATTTATCGTTGTATAACTCACACTTTTTTCCCCTTAAAAGCAGGGGAAAATCGTGGGTGCGTGTTATACGCCGATCCCCCAAAATTCTGAGCCTCTGGGCGTCTTTCAGCCGCCTACGGCTCTTCAAGGCTGCCTTCGGCCATTATCGGCGGCTTTCGGCCATCTTTGGCCGTTTTCTGCAGATTTCGGCCGCCTTCGGGACAAGACTGCAATGTTGGACAATTCTGCATAAGGCTGCAATGGGGGACAAGACTGCAACAGTGGACAATTCTGCATAAGGCTGCAATGGGGGACAAGACTGCAATGGTGGACAATTCTGCATAAGGCTGCAATGGGGGACAAGACTGCAATGGTGGACAAGGCTGCATAAGGCTGCAATGGTGGACAAGGCTGCAGATGACACTGATGGGCATATAAATGTAAGTTTTTTTTTCCCCCTTAAACTTCCCTCCTAAAAAAAATTTTCCTTAAAATTCCCTCCTAAACTTGGGGTGCGTGTTATACGCCGGCGCGTGTTATACACCGATAAATACAGTATTTTTCACTAAAAGTATGTTGAGTCAAAACCTTTATTTTACGTTTGGATAGTGTAGGGAAGATTTGGATTCTAAGTTTTAGCTACCACCTGTTATATTTCCATTTCTTCTGTCATTGTGACAATGGTTTACCCAACAGCGAGTAATGAGACATATCCAAAAGCAACAATGCCCAGAATAAATTACGAGATGAAAGCTATTGGCTACTGGCCTCTTTATAGTCCTGTCGTACGTCTTCTACGTTACCTCGTTCTGAACGATCGGATTTTCTGACAACGTTGTGCTACCATGTGTATGCAAGACAAGTTTGGGCCAAAATCCATTGGGAAAAAATCAGACGGATTTTGTCGTCAGAATGTCCGACCGTATGTACAGGGCTTTAGGCATTTATTCTTATAAAACACAGAGGTGTCCAGTTTTTGATGTGTATAACAAATGAAAATTAACATAATAAAACATCTCAAAAGCTTATTCCCTGCATGGCTTACTCATTAACTTACACTTCTCTGTCATTTAAGGTTTGCTCTTATTGGCACCAGCTCATGTGGCCTAGGCTAAGAACTCTTCTATGGAGAAGTCCACAAGATAACAACGAGATGTAGCTGTCAATGCTTAATAAGACTTGTCGACAATAGACACACCTAAAACAGAGCATGCAAGGTCCATTATCTATTCAGAACTTTTCCTGGGAGCACTAAGAGCTTAAATGGGACTACATCTTAGTTTAGATTCCTGGTATCCACCATTTCTGTGCCTCATAATATACAAAGTGAGAATCCCATGCAGTACCCTTCTATGAGCGAGAAACAGTTTCTTGGTCCTGGGTGCCTGAATGTGCTTGGCAAGACAGACATAAATGTACAATCATTGCATACAGAGGCAGTCCTCTTTTAGCAATGGAGCAACAATTTGAAGCATTTGATCACCAGTACAAGAGTGTAGGAGCTTTCCCATTGCACTCCAACAACCCCACTTCTATAACTCTGAGCTTGACCCATGTTTAACCAACCAAACCACCCAACTCACCTAAATACCCCCTGCATCCAACACTCTAAACCTCTAAGAATCCTAATAAAAAACTCCCTGTGTATTGTATTCAATTCTCCCACAACATATTCACCCACCCTGAAGTAGATTGAGTCAGTCCTGATACAAAGCCTACACTGACAAATGTACCATTATATTACACAATATACTATCATTGGCCACACTGGCTAACATATATTGGACAGACATAGGAGCTATTTAACCATTGAGTAAATACCATAAGATTAGGCCTAAAACTGCATAAACAACCATATTAATTGGTGCAAGTGTGAGAGATTTTAGTTACACCTAACTTAATGCCAAATAATGGGTTACCTTAGACCAAATATATCAAAAAATTATGCCCATTGAAATCATCTGATTTCTAAAATGTTTGAGAAAATGAAAAAGAAAAACATTATACAAATTTACATTTGTTATCATTATTGATTATAGCAAATTGAGTTTGAGTATAATCAGGATATATATGCAAACCTTCTAAAGACAAACACTGTATTTAAGTATTTATCAGGCCATACCCATAACTATCGATGACTGGGCAACCCAAATCACACTCAGATGAGTGCTTGATTGTCTTTAGAAGCTATTGACATCTATGTGCACCACCTTGATCTGGAAGATTTGGGTGTTTGGTAATGAAAATGGCAAACTTCTATATTCCTTAGTCTTTAGGAGTCGATAGATGTAGTTATACGTCTGCATACCCCAGGCAATGGAGTTTCTTTACTAAAAGCAAATAGACTGTGCACTTATCAAAGTGCAGAGTGCAAATGCAGTTGCCCTAGATCTTAGTAAATGAGGTGCAGCTTCACTTTGCAAAGAATAACCAATCATGATCAACGAAAATGAAAAAAACAGCATTTTTGCTTGCACATGATTGGATGATGGAAGTCAGCAGAGCTTCTGCTCATTTATTAAGCTCTGGAGCAACTGCAATTTGCAGAGATCAACTACAATTTGCAAAGTGCACAGCCTATTTGCCTTTAGTAAATCAACCCCATTGTGTTAGCTGTCACTGCATACCTGCATATTAGGTCTTGCCCATTTACTATCTAGGAGAAAATTAGTTGGGCCTATACATGTGCTGTGTACTGGCAGAATATTCTTAAAACTACATAATCTAGCCAATAGCCATGGCTATTTTAGAGTACCCCATTTGTTATAAGCTAAAAGGGTAACCATGAACAGTAGTTCACATATGGGATGGCAATTACAGGCAAATGGTAATACGTCTTAAATAATAATAATATGAAAGGTACATTAATCTAAAAATCCAAAGAGTTTTCAACTAACAAGCAGATGCACATTTCTAAGATGAGATATCTTAGTGACGCCCATTAAAAGGAGCACCAGATACAGTTAGAGTCCTGGAGTAATTGATAGGATCTCCACAGGACAGCCCCAAATGGGTTAACATTATAGTTGCCAACAGGATGACACGATTCATAAACAACTAAGGGTAATGCAAAGACAGAAGAGACAAAAGGAAAAAAATTACCAGTGCTCTTTCTATCTTTATCTCCTTCCTTAACTGTTCTACTTCCATCTTTAGAAGGTCCTTCTCTGTCATGTCTTGAGCCATTGAAACTTTTGAGGTGGACCACCCAGCAGAATGGTTTTAGAATGGTTTTAGTACGCTAGTAGATGTTGATGTGGAAATTTAGCAGATGAGGTGACCTTTCTTCGTTGCTCATCCAGAAAGACAGAACAGAGTTCAGAAGCTGGCCTGTTGGTTGTTCAAATCACTTGGTTCCAAGATAGTTATGGTGATGTCTTTATCTGTGTATTTTGTTCTGCCAAAGACCAGTAAACACTGAGGCTGGCCCTTCTCTATCTCCTCTCATATCTGATCCCTCTCATTCAGTCCCACGATATAGAAGGCCACAGATGGAAGATCCTCCTTTAATCCTAATCTGATAAAGGGCTTAAAGTGTATCCTGCTTATAGCTCAGTGAGGATGGACGGTATATAGACGTATGTAAGAGCAGGAAAACAAATACTCAGGGTGCATCAGAATAAATAGGTGTTTAATGCAAATATTTGTTTTATACATAATGGCCTGCTGTCAGATTACACTATAAGTGTGGAGGCTGTCAATTTTTGAGCTGTTTGTATCCATTTGTCAGAGATGGTAGTTTCTGCTTCTTACTAAAGTGAAAAAATGTAGCTGGATAGCCGCACTCCAAATATTCCACTTTATTGCAAAAATATGATTAAAATCATAGCATGCAGGCTAATGTACAGACTAACTGCAAGGCCGCTGACATGTTTCACACCAAAAACGCTGCTTAGTCATAGACAGTGTGCAGAATTTACATACAAAGTTATATACACACCCATGCAATTAAACAAATGAATAAAACACGTGTATAACTCAGTAGCAATTAAGGACTCAGAGGCACCTGTAAACATCAAAAATCCAAAGATTAACACTTAAATGGATAGAAAAAAGGCCCTTTTACACCTAAATGAAGTTGACATGTTAAAAACATACACAATAGTGATAAATGGCATGACAAATCCTGTCTTTAGAGAGAAGTATACAGGTGCCACTTAAAGAAAAACGAAAAAAAAAAAACATATATAAAAATATTTTTCATTTTGTATGTAAAAAAAATTGCATGCATCGGCAAACACACACATTGTGTGTATATGCCGCTGCATCGTGCTCAATAAATACCAGAAAAAACACAAATATTCCCTCAAAAAGACACATACCAAAAAAGAAAAGATCTTTTTACATTAAAAAAGGATTTCAGAAGTCTCATTGCTAGATGTATCTATTTAAACCTTCTCCTTTGATACAATGTAAAAATAGAAATGAAGACAAGAAATAAATAAATAAAGTAAGAATAGACTAATAGAACGATCTAGACCAAATGGTCTGGCAATTCTGGTATTTAGTGAGAAGCATGCATCGGCATATACACACAAAAAATCGCATGCATCGGCAAATACACAGCCCAAATACATGGGCTGTGTATTTGCCGATGCATGCGATTTTTTACATACAAAATGAAAAATATTTTTATATATGTTTTTGTTTTCATTTTTCTTTAGGTTGCACTTGTATCCTTCTCTCTAAAGACAGGATTTGTCATGCCATTTATCACTATTGTGTATGTTTTTAATATGTCAACTTCATTTATGTGTAAAAGGGCCTTTTCTCTATCTATTTAACTGCTTGCTGACCGCCGGTTGTCAAATAACTCTTGTGGCAGGAGAGCGTCATATGACGTCCTCCCATTTAAACAGGGAATGCTCCTGTTCCTTCGGTGGCGGTGTGTCACGGAGATACCACTCGCCACTGAGGGGTTGAACAGCCATTGGGTATGGCTGTTTACCACGTGATCACAGATAGATCCACCCCCACTGTGCACGGCGCATGCGCGCAATCGCGAGCACGCTGCGCATGCACATTGGTGGCGGCGTGTTCCCGGGAACACTGCTAGTCACCGACGGTGGTAAACAGCCATTGGCCGGCTGTTTACCCACGTGATCAGCTTTGATCCTTTCACAGCCGACCTCTAAATGTAAACAAACTGCGATAAAGAGATGTTACCGGGTTCTCCTCCTCACACATCGATCGTGCATGAGAAGGAGATTGCGGTAACATCTCGTTACTGCTTAGTGTACACACCAATCACACTGATTTGCCCCCCCCCCCCCAATAAAGAGGACCTGTCACCACCCATCATAGTACGCATCACTCACAATCCATCAGAGTACCCGAGTACCTGTCAGTCCATTTGAGTACCTGTCACAGCCATCAGAATACCCGAGTACCTGTCTCAGTTCATCAGAGTACCCAAGTACCTGTCACAGTCCATCTGAGTACCCGAGTGCCTTTTACAGCCCATCAGAGTACCCGAGTACCTGTGTCACGTACCTGGTGGAAGGAGCCCGGAGTGCAGGGAGCGGCCTCTCGTAAGCCTCTGGCTCGAGATCCCCTGAGAGTGGGAACAGGGACTCTAGAGGTCAGAGGGCACAAGTGCCAAGTCCGTGTAGGTGGGCTTGGTCCTGGAGCTGGTGTCAGACAGCAGCGGGTGCAGGCGGATGATTCTGGAACAGCTGGAGAGCAGTCAGCGGCTGGCAGCAGGTGCAGGTAGTCACACAGGAACGGCTGGCAGGCAGGCAACTGGCAGCAGCGGTCACGGAGACAAACTGGATAAGCAGGCAAAAGCAGGGTCAAACACAGGCCGGGTCGTCAACGGGCAGGCAGTAGAGGTACCGAAGGAGAAGGCAGAAGCGTGGTCAGGAAGTCCGAGGGTCAAGGCTGGCAGCAAGCAGGGGTAAACAGGAACAAGCCGGGTAGATCAGAGGCAGGAACAATCAGGTTTAGCAGAGGTAACTCACAGGAACGCTGTAGACAGGACAGCACCGGGCCACTAGAACGGATCTCTTAAGAAGCCCTCTGGGCGCCAAGAACGGTCGCACGGCGTGCCCGTTCACGCCCACGTGAAACCGTGCAACCGTTCGTGACCCCGCGCACCCGCGTGCGCACGTTCGCAACCTTGCGCACCCGCGTGCGCCCGATCGTACCTGCTCGCACCCGCGTGCGTCCGTTCGCGCTAACGCGCGCCCGGGAAGACCTATTAGCGCTCAACGGACCAATTCTGTGGGTAAGTCTTCCATGGACCGCTGGAACTCGGAACCGACCATGACAACCTGTCACAGCCCATCAGAGTACCCGAGTACCTGTCACAGCCCATCAGAGTACTCGAGTACCTGTCACAGTCCATCAGAGTACACAAGTACCTGTCACAGTCCATCTGAGTACCTGTCACAGCCCATCAGAGTACCCGAGTACCTGTCACAGTTCATCTGGGTACCTGTCAGTCCATCTGAGTACTTGAGTACCTGTCACAGTCCATATGAGTACCTGAGTACCTATCACCGCCCTGCAGAGTACCCAAATACCAGTCACCAGGCCATCAGAGTACCTGTCACCAGGCCATCAGAGTACCCGATTACCAGTCACAGCCCATCAGAGTACCTGAGTACCTTTCACCAGCCCATCAGAGTACCCGAGTACCTGTCACCAGCCCATCAGAGTAACCGAGTACCTGTCACCAGCCCATCAGAGTACCCGAGTACCTGTCACCAGCCCATCAGAGTACCCGAGTACCTATCTGCAGCCCATCAGAGTACCCAAGTACCTATTTGCAGCCCATGCCTCATAGAATATACGTTGGGGTGTTTTCTCCTGTACTGATCATTTTAACTCTCCCAAGAAAGAAAAAACTCTCTAGCAACACACACCAACCTAAGAATGTGCAGCCTGACTCTATAGATTCTGTGTTATCAGGAAATTATCAGGGACAGTGGAAGAAGAGTAGGATCTGTGCATACAGGACCAAACAGCCTTTTTACACAATGCAGAAGGTTAACCCTTTAGGTTCCACAGTTGTTTTGAGTTTAGCATCACTTTAATGTGCTTCTTATTGAGCAAATCTTTGTTGCCTTGGCGGCATTTTTTGGGTCATTGTCATGCTGGAACACCCAACTTCAGTGTTCTGGCTGAGAGAAGAATGTTCTGATCCAAGATTTTACAATACATGGTCCCTCAATGGTTCAAAGTCGGTCTATACCTGCCCCAAAGCATAATGTTTCCACCTCCATGCTTGACTGTAGGGATGGTATTCTTAAGATCATATAGTCAGCATTTTTCTTCCTCCAAACAAGGCGAATGCCGGAGAATACCAGAGAGCTACATTTTGGTTTCATCTGACCACAGCACTTTCTCCCAATCTTTCTCTAAATCATTTAGATGTTTATTGGCAAACTTAAGATGGGCCTGCACATGTGCCTTCTAGAGGAGGGGGACCTAGACCAGAATTTCAATCCATGGCAGCGTATTGTATTACCGATGGTTTGCTTGGTGACTGTGGTCCCAACTGCCTTGAGATCATTCACAAGCTCCTCCCGTGTAGTTCTGGGGTAATTCCTCACTTTTCTCATGATCACCCTTACCCCATGAAGTGAAATCTTGCATGGAGCTCCTGACCAAGGTCGCTTGATGATTATTTTGTTTTTCTTCCATTTGAGAATAATTCACTCCAACAGTTGTCTCCTTCTCAACAGGCTTCTTGCTGATGGTCGTGTAGCCCATTCCAGCCTTGTACAGGTCTACAATCTTGTCTCTGACATCTTTTGACAGCTCTTTGGTCTTGCCCATGATGGTGAGTTTGATAGGAAGAAAGAGATTCTGTGGACGGGTGTCTTTTATACACATAACGGGTTGTCTTTAGGGGCACCTTCTTAACCCTCCTGGCCGTATTACCGAGTGTGGCTGGGGGTTACATTTCAGTACCATTAGCGGTAACCCCGAGCCACACTTTAAGGTTAAACTGCTTTTCTTATAATTTTAGTGAATGGCAACGTGTGTTCTAATTAAATTCCCTGATGCAGAAAAGTTTTATCCCTATTATGGGGTCTTTCAACTTAGCCTCCAGGCTCCTACTGAGAAGCCAATCTTTGTATGGCCTTCTCCCGAAGAGTCCTCCCCAGGATGCTTCTACAGTTGCTCTGCCTCTCCACAAACCGAGACGGCACCGGACCATTTTCGAATCCTTCTTTCAGTTACTTTGCCTCGGGCCAGCCAGCCCCGAGACTTGGAGTCGGGTGGATCCGCACTCCAGGCCACGAGAGCCCTGGGGGCTGGTCAGGAGGACCAGGACCAAACAGTCAAAAAGCACTTCCAGGCCGGAACCCCGAAGCGCGTGACATCAGCACCTTAAGTAACCTCTCCCAGAATGCACAGCAAGAGTAACACTCCCACTGGGCTGGTTCAGAGAGAGAACTGACATTTAATGCACCCAACTGGACTGCGTTCTAGCACCCGCCAGGGATGACAGCGCCACCTATGGTCAAGCTGAACACAATGCAATCCAACCAGACTGATACTGAGGCCAAAATTTAGAGTAATTAAACCCAAAACCAAACTGCTGTTCCAGGAATATCAAAAACACATAGCACGTGCTCTTCAGCACTACATTTAGGAACCAGATTCCCTTCATGATTCTTTATGGGGCCAATATGATCTGACCTCCCTTTTTACTATTTATGTACTTAAAGCATTTCTTGGGATTTTTCTTACTCTCCTCCGTTATGTGCCTTTCTTCTTTTTTTTTTTTCTTTCTTTTTTTTGCCACTCAGTAGGATTCTTGTTATTAGTAATTTCTAATCAGTTTGACTCTCAGAATCCTAATCTTTGTTGTTAACATCATTGTGGCAAGGTATCTTTTTCTTTTCACTATCTCTCTTTTTTTTTTAATCTTCTCGTTATACCTTATATCAGTTTAATGTTTATCCATTAAAAAGAGAAGACCATATACATTTTAAGAGGAAAAAAAAGAGAATAGAAAAAACAATGAGTAAAACTATCATCTCCTAAATTATATTTGCCCTCATATAGTTGTTGCCTTGTCCTAGTCATTTATTCTTTATTTAATTCAGTTATACCACCCCCGCCCTTCCCTCTTCTCTAATTATCTGTTAACCTTCCCTATCTCCACAGCTCTTCATTCCATTAATGCTTGTGTATAATGCTTCGTCTTTTTAAATATTCTCCATTTTTCCCATGTTCTACGGAATTGTGTCATTCTATCTTCCTCTATTTTTCTTAGATACTCCATATTATTTATATATTCATTTTTTTTAATCCATTCTTTTATCGAGGGTCCTTTCACCTGTAACCAATTTTTTGGTATTATGGCTTTTGCAGCATTAAGTAGGACGGGTATTAATGAATTTCTTGTTCTTCTTTTGGATTGCTTACTCATCTTTTCCTCTACTCCCAAGAACAAACACTCCCCTGGGGATAAAGGTATTTTTTGCCCTGTTATCTTCTCTATATATTCTATTATTTTACTCCAGTATTGGTTTATTACTGGGCATTCCCACCAGAAATGAAAAATTGATCCTGGTATACTACATTTTCTCCAACATAGTTTGGAGTTGGAGGGATCAATTTAATGTAATTTATCTGGCGTTAAGTGCCATCTCATTAAGCATTTGTAATTTACTTCAATTGATCTTATATCATATATGGAATCATATATCGAGTTAATCATTTGGGTCTCATCCACTCTATAGCCAAGATCTTTCTCCCATTTGACTATAGATGGGATATTTCCTTGGCCCTCTAGTTCAGAAAGGCCATCGTATATCTGTGAGACACAATGCTTAACTGCTGATTTCCTTGTACATAGTTTTTCCATTAGTGTTAAACTACTTTCATTTCTTAATGGTTTTGGGATGGAGTTCACAAAGTGCTGAATCTGCTGATATTCCCAATCTTTTAACCTTTGCCATTTATGCTTCATCATTAAATCGAGTTTTGGCATTAACTTCCCCTCCCTTATAATGTCTTTTAATTGTAAGTCCTTCATTTGTTTCCCTAATGGAGTGTCGTGCCCTGGTGTAAAGAAACTCGTGCCCTCTAAAGGGATTAGGGGTGAATTGTGTTGCCATTTGTTTTTACTTTGTATTGTGTCCCATTTTTTCAGTGTCGTTAGTGTGATTTCGTGTGTCCTACTACTAATTGCTCTAAATTTTGGTGGAATCCAAATATTTTTTTGTAATTGTGACCCCATCAATATCTCCTCCATTTTTACCCATTTCTTTTTAGTGGTTGAGTTTGACCATTCGACCAATCTCGATATAGTGATTGCTAAGTGATATCTGTGTATATCTGGTAGTGCCATTCCTCCCCGTTTTTTTTTCCTTGTTAATAAATTATATTTTATCCTAGGTTTTTTGTTTTGCCATATAAATTTTAAGAATAACGCTCTTATTATATTAAAAAAACAAATTTGTATTTTTATCGGAAGCATTTGCATTTTATATGTAATTTTTGGTAATACCACCATCTTCAACACATTAATTCTTCCCATCCAGGATATTGTTCCTTTGTTCATCTTTGTGAGTAACTCCTTGATTTCATTTATTAGCGGGATATAATTAGCTTGATATAACCCTTGAATTGACTTTGTTATTTTAATCCCTAAGTATATTATTTCTTTTTTTTTCCCATGTAAAAGGGAATTTATGCCGTGTCAATTCTTCTTCTTGCGAGTCTAAGCCGATATTCAGAATAACAGTTTTGATTGGATTTATTTTAAAATTAGAGAGGGCCCCGTAATCTCCTATCTCCTTTATCAGACCTGATAACGATGTTTGGGGGTTAGTCATATATAGGAGTATGTCGTCTGCATATGCCGCCACTTTATGTTCTTCCCCCCCATTCTTATTCCTTCTATGACTGAATTAATTCGAATTTTTGCTAATAGGGGTTCCAGAGCTATCACATATAGTAAAGGCGAGAGGGGACACCCCTGTCTTGTACCGTTATGCATATCAAAGGCAGACGACATACTCCCATTAACCCCCACTCTGGCTGATGGATACATATATAAGTTATTCACCCATTTCATCATTTTTTGGCCCAAAGCCGTATGTCTGTAGTGTTTCCATGATAAAGCTCCAATCTACTCGATCGAAGGCTTTTTCAGCATCAATCGAAACCAATATCATTGGAGGTTTAGTTTCTCCATCCTTCCCCATTAGTAACAGCGTTCGAAGGCTGTTATCTCGTCCCTCCCTTCCTGGGACAAACCCTACTTGATCTCCATTAATCATTTCTGGGAGTCGTTTTTTTATCCTCGTTGCTAATACTTTTGCATATAATTTAGTGTCCGTGTTCAGCAACGCTATTGGACGATAATTAGAGCAGATCGAAGGATCTTTACCGGGTTTTGGTATAAGGGTAATATTTTCTAGTAGTGATTCTTTTCTCATGGACTCATCCTCTACCAGTTTATTCCAAAATTTACATAGCTGGGGGACCAGTTGTTGTTTAAATTTTTTATAATATCTGATGGTAAAACCATCTGGTCCTGGGCTTTTCCCATTGGGCATATCCTTTATTGCGTTCTCTATTTCTTCTGGGGTGATCGGGTCTTCTAAGTTTCTGGCCATCTCTGGAGTTATTTTTGGTAGGTCTATTTCCTTCAGGTATTCCTGTATTTTGATTTTTCTAGTCTCCTTTTGACTTTCAGTCTCCCTGCTCCTAATTGAGTATAGGGCGCCATAATATGTTTTAAACGCTTCTGCTATTTCTGATGTTCTATATTTTATTTCGCCTTTCGCGTTCTTAATCTTTTCTATGTAGTTAATAGCTTTTTTATCTCTTACCAATCTGGCCAAATGTTTCCCCGTCTTGTTTCCCCACATATATCTCTCTTTTGCTACATTTTTATAGATTTTTCTTACTTCTTGTTCCATTCTGTTTTTTAATTGGGTACGTTTATGTATTATTTCTTTATATATGTTTTTATCGAGATGAGACTTATGTTTTTGTTCTAATAAATATAGTTCTTCTTTTAAATCATTTTGCTGCTTTTCACTTTCTTTTTTTTTCCAGGACCCTATAGAGATTAATTTCCCCCTAATTAAAGCTTTATGGGCCTCCCAGAGTGTAGCCCTTGGGATCTCTTCCGAATCATTCAATAAAAAATATTGTTCAATTTCATTTTTGACGATATTTTCTGTTTCCACGTTTTCTAATAGGGACTCATTAAGTCTCCATATCCCTTTACTAAATTCTTTTCCTGGATCTTTTAATTTTATTATTACCGGTGCGTGATCTGAGAGGGTTATGGATCCTATTTTTGCTTCTAGTATGTTTTCTAATAATTCATGGTCAACGAGTATTTAGTCCAATCTGACATACATGTCGTGTACTGTGGAATAATATGTGTAATCTTTTTTCCCCATATTAAATATTCGCCACGTGTCCATTAATTGTTGCTGGGCCATCTTCTTTTTTAAGATTCCATGTTGTTTAATTTCATGTACCATACCCCGTGAAGTACTATCTATATCCGGATCCATGGCAAAATTTAGATCCCCACCCAGGATTATATGACCCTGTTTATGTATATCTAATTTATTCAGGATTTTATTCAGATATTTTTTTGGACCTTCATTGGGACAGTATATATTTACTAATGTATATCTATTTCTTTCTATACATCCTTTTACAAATAGAAACCTCCCCTGTGGATCATTATTATTTCTTCCATTTTCCATTTGACTTTTTTAGAGATCCCAATTGCCACTCCCCTGGAGCCCCTTGTTGGGGTATCTGCGTAATACCACGTTGGATACTTCTGTGTGTTTAATCTAATACATAAATCTAGCGTCAGGTGCGTTTCTTGTAAAAACACGATATCCACAGAGTATCCCTCTATCTCCCTTAGTATATTATTTCTTTTTTTTGGAGAATTCATTCCTCTAACATTATATGTTGCTATTTTGATTTCTGACATTATACGTACTTAAAAAATTTTCTAACATTTTTTTCTAGGAGCTGTGGTTTCGTGTTAACAGATTTAACCCTCCAACCCTTCCCTTTACCCCCCTCCCTCCTCCCCTTTACCCCCCTCCCTCCTCCCCTTTACCCCCCTCCCTCCTCCCCTTGACCCTCCCCGCTCTCCCCCCTCCCTGTCCTCCCACCAGATGTATAGTTGACCCATTGGTCCGGGACCTTTTATCTGGAACACCCTCGTTCCAATTATCCCTTGGCCCTAGGGTGGAATTCTGTTTAATGGTGCCATCACCCATCTCGCCTTCTATTGGCAAGGTGGTTATCACGCCCATTAGGGGCTCCACCGACCCCCCTCCGACCCCCCTAACCCAACCCCTCCCATCCCCCTCCCCCCCAACGAAGAGGGGGAGGGGACCGGGCAGGAACAAAGAAGAAAAACGTCCCACCAGGCTAAAACTCCCTCCTCCACTAATTTACATCTCTCTCTATCTCACTTCCCCCCCCCCTCCCCAGGCACCGAGGGGCGGGACCAGTTTTCGTCCTCCCCCCATCGCCTTCGGGATTACAGATCTTCATAATTATTTCTGTCAGATCCTCACGTTGTTGTGCGTCTGGCACCCCACGTATTCTAAGGTTTTTCCTTCTATGTCTATTTTCTTGTTCTTCGATCTTGTATGCTTGATCTTTTTGTGTTATTTTTAGGTTTTGTATTTCTGCTTCCAGGTTCTTTATTATCTTTGTTTCTTTTTCCACTGTTTTTTCCACCTCTTCTACCCTTTCAAATATGTGACCAAGGTTTTTGTGTAATCTTTCCATTTCGGCTTTCATGGTATTTTCCAGAGCTGCAAACATGGAGATCATCTCTTCTTTAGTGGGCAAAACCTGGAGGTTATCCTGCTGTATCTGTTGAATTATTAAGGGTTCAACCATACAATCTGATTCAGTTGTTAATCTTGGTCCTTCTTCTAATGGGACATCAGCCAATATTTCTAGATCCTGTACGGAGCTATTTAGCGCTTGATGTTTGCTTTTCTCCTTTTTGTTCTTTTCTCTTTCCCTTTTGTCACTGGTTTCTGTCTGTTGAGTTTTTGTGTATTTCAATTGAGCTTTTTCTAATTGCTGCTTCTCTATGGCTGCCGTCTGTGTAACGTAATTATTCATTGCACCTGGACTGGCTACTAAGCTCCGGCGTGGGGATTTTGGGGTGGCCCCTGCTTTTGCTGATTTTCCCTTCATCTTGCTCAGCAATAGTTGAACACCTTTTATTGCTATTATTATGTGTGTTCCTCTTCCCTTTTCTCTCTCCCCCTTTTTTTTTTTTTTTTTATTTATTGTCCTGGGGTATCGACAGCCTCCCGTGACTGCTGAGCAATAGTTTTATCACTATATTTATGAATTGTCTTGGCACTGATGTTACGCCACAGAAATTGTATGTTCCTGCTTATGTATTGACCCTTACAAGTAAATTTTCCAGGCATTCCCCTGTTTAACGGATATTATGGTACAATATATTTTTAACTTTTTTTTTATAATTTTTCCGTCCATTTACCATTTACCGTTTACTTTGTAGTGAGGTTTATCTTGTTGTTATAGTTATATGATATATTTAGCCTTCAAATATTCAACATTTTCTTTCAGATTCAGCCCCCCCTTTTTTTTTTACTGACCTTCATTAGATTTCTGCCTTTTTGTCAGTGCAATACAATACGATACCTTCCTGAGTCCTGGGAGCTTTATCTTGCTTTGTCCAGTAGGTGGCGTCCGGAACTCACAGCAGGCTTTCCGAGGGTTAGCGAAGTATACCGAAGTTTTCCAAAGCGCAGCCCTGCACTGCCCGCTGATCCAGTAGACCGGTCACGCCGGCACACGTCCGTACACCCGCTGGAGCCCCACGGACCCCATTAAAGGTCCGAATCGTCACCTGGAGTGCTGATGCTTATCCCGGACCGGGGGGGAGAGATAGAGGGGGAAGGTAGGAGGATAGGTGGGGGGAAAAATCCTTCGTTTTCCGAGGGGGTTAGGATCGAGTCAAGGAGGCTGGCAGGGGGGGATCAGCAGGGAGCCGCACTCAGCGGCATTCTCCGAACGGTGGGGGCCATGGAGCACACCAGGACGCTAGGTGCTGACACGCACCATCACAGACTCCTCCCCCGGAAACGGCCTCCCCGTTATGTGCCTTTCGTGTTCTATCTTAGCCACCCTGATTTCACCCTTACATTTCTTGTTGCATTCTTTGTAAAGTTGAAATGCTAAGGATGATCGCTCAGGCTTTTATTTTTTGAAGTCCTTCTCCTTTGCTTTTATATGCATTTTTGCATTGAAGTTAAGTCACCCAGGACATTTATCAGCTCTTTTAAATATATTTCCATTGGGATGCACTGAGTAATGCGCTTATTTAATATGCTCTTAAATCATACCCATTTTTCCTCTGTGTTCTTTGTTCTTAAGATTTTATTCCAATTTGTATCTTGTAGCAATGTTCGTAGTTTAGTGAAGTTGGCTTTTTTGAAATTCAGTGTCTTTATATTCCCCTTATGTTTCCTATTAGTGTGAGTTACATTGAAACAAATTGACCTGTGATCGCTGTTTCCTAAATTGCCCCACATTTCTACATCTGTGATCAAGTTTGTAGTGTTGGTAATCAGTATGTCTAGTAACGCTTTGTTTCTAGTTGGTGCGTTTACCATCTGCCCCATGAAATTGTCCTGCAAGACATTTTGGACCTGGTAAGCCTTAGATAAATGCACAGTTCTTTCCACCCAGTCTATGTCTGATTAATTAAAATACCCCATTATGATGACTCTTCCCATCCTTGCCGCTAATCCAAATTGGGATAGGAGGTCCGCCTCCTCCCTCTGGTTAGGGGGCCTATAGCATACTCCCGGTATTACTTTCCCCTTAGTTTCATCCCTTTGCAGCTCATTCCATAAAGATCCCACCTCCTTCCTTGCTCCCTTAGTGATGTCATCTGTCACATTCACTTGTACAGCATTTTTGATATACAGGCATACACCTCCCTCTGTTTTAACCTCTCTATCCTTACGATATAGAGAATAGGGTTGCCAGGCAATCATGAGAGATGTTGAACCAACTCTCTGAAATTCCTACAAAATCAAAAACCTCCTCGAACAACAGTAGCTCTAGTTCTCCCATCTTGTCCACCATTGGCATTGGTGAACATTGGTGAACATATAACTGTCAGGAAGGGAAAGAGAGAGATCTATTTTTTCTTTCAGTGTGACACTGCCCCACACAGTCAGTAAGCACCTCCCTTGGGAACATTTAACCCTTTGCTCACCCCTGGTGTTAACCCCTTCCCTGCCAGTGCCATTTATACAGTGACAGTGCATTTTTATAGCACTGATCACTGTATTGGTGTCACTGATCTCCAAAAAGTGTCACTCAGTGTCACGCAATGTCACAGTCCAGCTAAAAATCACAATAAAAAAATAAAAAATAAATGAAAGTCCCTAAATCTATCCCGTAGTTTGTAGATGCTATAATTTTTGCGCAAACCAATCAATATACTCTTATTGGAATTTTTTTTACCAAAAATATGTAGAAGAATATATATTGGCCTAAATTGATAAAGAAATTAGTTTTTTTCCATGTTTTTATTCAGATATGTATTAAAGAGGGGAAGTAAAAAATGTTTTGTTTATAGCGCAAAAAATAAAAAGCACAGAGGCGATCAAATACCAGCAAAAGAAAGCTCTATCTGTGGGATAAAAATGGGATATCAATTTTATTTGGGTACAGGGTCACACCACCGCACAATTGTCAGTTAAAACAACACAGTGCTGTATCTATCACATACCTGGTAGAAGGACGAGCAAGGCCTCCCTTACCACTCTGACTCAGGGCCCCTGATAGAGTAGACGGAAGGCGCCAGAGTGCAGAGTTGCACGAGCACCAGGAAGTCTCTGGTAGCAGCTGGGCGGCTGGTCCAGATAGAGCTGGTGAAGCCACAGGAAGACTCCAGCAGAAGACCAACAGGTGGCACCAGGTGCAGATGACAGCAGCAAGTAGCAAGGTCAGGCAGGTAGGGTCATACACGGCAGGCAGAATTGGGTACAGGGTGCAGGCAGGATCGTAGTTAGGGACAAGCCAGGTCAAGCTGGATCAACGGAGCAGATTCCAGGGAGAAGACAGAAGGTAGGTCAGGTCAAGCCAAGGTTGGTGCAGGCAGAGTTCAAGGAGTGGTCAAGACGAGATGGGTAAATAACAGGAATCAGAACACAGGTTGACCGGACACAGGACACTCAGAAGCTGAAGACAAAGCAGCACCAGGCAAAGCACTGGCTGGGCTTAAATACCTTTACTTGGCGCCCGCGCGGGTGCGTGCAAGTGCCTGCGCACGTGAGTGTGCGCTAACGCCGGAGCATATGCGGGGGCGCACAAGCGCCGTCGCACGCGAAGATGCGCGACGGCTTCTGTTTACACTCTTGTTCGCGCACTGTTGTGTTCTTCTGCACCTCAGGGGTCTTCTGGAGGGATGAGACTGTCTGTTGGTGGGTGCATCCTGACAGTATCACAAAAAAAATGGCCTGGTCAGGAAGTGGGTAAACCCTTCCACAGCTGAAGTGGTTAAAGGATCTGTTACTGACAGCTTGGTGCCAGATACCACAGCACACCTTCAGAGGAGTCCATGTCTCCACATGTTATGGTGAGTGGTCATAAAAATTATGGTTAATAGGGGTATATTTTATGATATTTGACATTGTGTTCCAAGATCCCATGTTTCAAATAATCTTTTTTAATGGGAACGAGTTCCCTAAAAAAGTTTGGTAGATAATCTACAAACAAATGTAGCCTTATAACAAAGCAGAAAACAATAGCTGATTTGACCCATCATTGCTGGTCTCCCCTTTAGCTGTGGCTGCTAGGCAGCCCTAACAGCAAATCAAATTTTAGCATAGAAAATTAAAACAATACATGTATTGGCTGCTGTCCTTGTTTCTCCATTGCTCTGTTATTATTATTTTTTTTTTTAATGTATCTGATTTATCCCATATTACCCACATCTGTTCGAGAAGGTCAGGAGGATAATGCTGAGGCTGCGGCCAGATATCTGGCTTTCTACATAATAGGATTGCAGAGAGATG
The DNA here is from genome assembly GCF_037356315.1 of Lithobates pipiens. Classification (NCBI taxonomy): domain Eukaryota; kingdom Metazoa; phylum Chordata; class Amphibia; order Anura; family Ranidae; genus Lithobates; species Lithobates pipiens. Next base: position 177,494,073 of record NW_027507789.1, read on the forward strand.
TTAATTCGTGTTGTTGTCTGAGAATTAAACACATGTATGCGCTAATTAGGAAACTCCACTAACTACCGCTTACATTTAAAGCCCAACTGCAGTCATTTTCTTTTTATATATAGAATGAAGTGTTAAAACTTCTGTAAGGTTTATATGTCTGTCCTTGTGTTCTGTCCCTGGGACACCAATGCAAGAAATAGTTAAAGCAAGGCACACACAGCAATGTCTGTTTATGCCCCTATAGGACAGATTGCCTTGTAGATGATCCAGTTCTGAGCTTAATAGGTCAACGTAAAAAAAAAAAAAAACTCCAACTTTGCCTATTGTACAGTGCCTTGAAAAAGTATTCATACCCCTTGAAATTTTCCACATTTTGTCATGTTATATCCAAAAACATAAATGTGTTTTATTGGGATTTTATGCGCTAGAGCCAGGGGTAAGGAACCTCGGCTCTCCAGCTGTTTTGAAACTACAAATCCCATCATGCCTCTGCCTCTAGGAGTCATGCCTGTGATTGTTACGGTCTTGCAATGTCTCATGGGACTTGTAGTTTCAAAACAGCTGGAGAGCCGAGGTTCCCTACCCCTGCGCTAGACCAATGATGAACCATGGCACCCCAGATGTTTTGGAACTATGTTTCCCACAATGCTCATGCACTCTGCAGTGTAGCTGAGCATCATAGGAAATGTAGTTCCAAAACATCTGGGGTGCCAAGGTTCAACATGTGCTAGACCAACACATAATTGTGAAGTAGAAGGAAAATGATAAATGTTTTTCAACGTTTTTTACAAATAAATATGTGAAAAGTGCGGCGTGCATTTGTATTCAGCCCCCCTGAGTCAATACTTTGTAGACTCACCTTTCGCCGCAATTACAGCTGCAAGTGTTTTTGGGGATGTCTCTACCAGCTTTGCACATCTAGAGAGTGAAATGTTTGCCCATTCTTCTTTGCAAAATAGCAGTCTTTGTCAGCAATTTTCAAGTCTTGCCACATATTCTCAATTGGATTTAGGTCTGGACTTTGACTGGCCATTCTAACACATGAATATGCTTTGATGTAAACCATTCCATTCTAGCTCTGGCTGTATGTTTAGAGTTGTTGTCCTTCTGGAAGATGAACCTCTGCCCCAGTCTCAAGTTTTTTGCAGACTCTAACAGGTTCTTCTAAGCCCTTGTACACACGGTCGGAATGTTTCCTATCGGTCCGCTTTGTCGGATATTCCCACTGTGTGTGGTCTGCATCGGATATTCCGACGGACCAAGTTTTCCAACTTGCCGGTAAAATTTTCCGTCAAAATGCTCCTATCGGACATACTCCGATCATGTGTAGCCTGCTCCGACTGACAAAGTGCCACGCATGCTCAGATCAAATTCCTAGGCCAAAGCTATTGGCTACTAGCCCGAACGTAGTCCCGTAGTAACGAAATAACGTCATCACGTTATGTACAATCGGATTTTCCAACAACTTAGTCCGACCGTGTGTATGCAACATCACTTCCGGACCTCTTCCGGAATTAATCCGTCGGAATTACTCCGACGGATTTGGTTGTCGAAATCTCTGACCGTGTGTACAAGGGCTAAGATTGCCCTGTTTTTGGCTCCATCCATCTTCCCATCAACTCTGACCAGCTTCCCCATCCCTGCTTAAGAAAAGCATCCCCAATCCATGATGCTGCCACCGCCATGTTTCACAGTGGGAATGGTGTTTACAGGGTGAGGCACAGTGTTAGTTTTCCACCACATATAACATTTTGCTTTTAATCCAAAAACTTCAATTTTGGTCTCATCTGACCAGAGCACCTTCTTCCACATGTTTGCTGTGTCCCCCACATGGCTTCTTGCAAACTGCAACTTGCCACTCTTCCATAAAGGCCAGATGTGTGGAGTGCCACGACTAATAGTTGTCCTGTGGACAGATTCTCCCACCTGAGCTACCATGGGCCTCTTGGCTGCTTCTATGATTAATGCTCTCCCTGCCCACCCTGCCAGTTTATGTGGATGGCCGTGTCTTGGTAGGTTTGCAATTGTGACATACTCTTTACATTTTTAGATGATGGAGTGAACAGTGCTCCGTTAGACAATCAAAGCTTGGGATATTTTTTTATAACCTAACCCTGCTTTAAACTTCTCCACAACTTTATGTCTGCTATGTCCCTTGGCCTTCATGATGCTGTTTACTCTTTAGGGTTATCTAACAAACCTTTGAGGGCTTCACAGAACAGCTGTATTTATACTGAGATTAAATTACACACAGGTTGACTCCATTTACTATTAGGTGACTTCTGAAGGAAAATGGTTCCACTAGATTTTATTTAGGGGTATCAGCGTAAAGGGGGCTAAATACAAATGTACGCCACTTTTTTTTTAGATATTTATTTGTAAAAAAATTGGAAAACCATTTATCATTTTCCTTCCACTTCACTACTATTTGCCACTTTGTGTTGGTCTATCACATAAACTCCCAATAAAACAGATTTACGTTTTTCGTTGTAACATGACAAAATGTGGAAAATTTAGGGGTATAAATTCTTTTTCAAGGACTATATTCACTGTATTCAGAATACCTGAGCAGTTGCTGCACCTGATTTCATGCAGCTTCCATCCAGCTCCTTCAATTTTTCAATTTAAGGATATCAGATGGGAGGAGGGTAGACAACAAATTTCAGCCAGTTCATCAGTGCATGACCAGTCTTAGCCCTTGTACACACGGTCGGAGATTCCGACAACCAAATCCGTCAGAGTAGTTCCGACGGATTAATTCCGGAAGAGGTCCGGAAGTGATGTTGCACACGGTCGGACTAAGTTGTCTGAAAATCCGATTGTACATAACGTGATGACGTTATTTTGTTACGACGAGACTACGTTCAAGCTAGTAGCCAATAGCTTTGGTCTAGGAATTTGATCTTAGCATGCGTGGCACTTTGTCCGTCGGAGTAGGCTACACATGATCGGAGTATGTCCGATCGGAGCATTTTGTCTGAAAATTTTACCGGCAAGTTGGAAAGTTGGTCCGTCGGATATTCCGACGGAAACAGTCCAATGCAGACCACACACAGTCGGAATATCCGACAAAACGGTCCGATAGGACACATTCTGTCGGAATCTCCGACCGTGTGTACAAGGGCTTATAGACTTGCTTCTTCTTCCTACCTGAGCACTTATGCCATGTACACACGACCGGACTTTTCAACGGACTTGGTCCGGCGGACAATCCAACTGACTTTGCAGCTGAGGTCTGCCAGACTTTCAAACGAACGGACTTGGCCACACACGATCACTCCAAAAGTCAGACGGATTCAAACGTGATGATGTAGAATAAGGAAGTTCATAGCCAGTAGCCAATAGCCGCCCTAGCGTCGGTTTTAGTCCATCGGACTAGCACACAGACGACCGGATTTTCTGACTGGACTCGAGTCCATCGGAAAGATTTGAAGCCAATTTTATTTCTAGGTTCGCCAGACTTTTGGGAAGAAAAAGTCCACTGGAGCCCCCACACGATTGAATTGTCTGACGTACTCTGGTCCATGGGAAAGTCCGATCGCTTGTACGCGGCATAAGACAACTGCTAGGGAGCACAAAGACAACTTTTTTTGCAGCTTCATTGTGAACTCACAGAGTGGTAATACATCAAAATATTAATCAAAGTCACTTTGATAGCTTTAGAAATTCTCACAATACCAAATGAGGAAGCTATTAGGTATTTTTTATCAATGCCTCTGCAGACTGAACTGCCTCTGCTCCCCGATACCAATTAATCAAGATCAAACCCTTTACCTGCAACTGCCGATTCCCAGTTTGAATCTGAACCGGCAGCGACTTTCGAGACATCGCTACCATCAGGCTGTTTGATATGCTTGACAATAACAGATGGATTGCAGGTGTGTAATTCACGTATATTATACCTCCATTTACGTAATAGGCAAAAAGGTCATTTTTATTGAATATTAGTCGAGAAGTAGTCTGTGGCCATTACATTTACTCGTGGGGCGCAACTGAACCTTCTACGTTTATGACTAATGCAATATATGGCTATGTATGCAGTAATGAATATGTTTGTTGTTTTGTTTTTTAATTTAATATAAGATGCAACAATAGTTAAGCGCTTGCCGACCAGCCGCCGTCATTTTACTGCAGCAGGCCGGCACGATCCCACGAACCATCGTAGCTATATGTTGGCTCGCGGGATCGGTATAGCAGGTACGGGCGCACTGCCAGAGGCGAACGCATTGCGAGGGTGCTGATGCTCGTGGCCAACGGTCGCAATGACCATTGGCCACGAGCGATCGCTAGCAAGAGGGACAGAACATGGAAGTGTGTGTGTAAACACACAAATCCCTGTTCTGTTCTGAGAGGAATGCCAGATCGTGTGTTCCTAGTAGCTAGGAACCACGATCCGTCACTTCCTCTATTCAGTCCCCTCCCCCTTCAGTTAGAAACACGTAGTAGGGAACACAGTTAACCCCTTGATCGCCCCCTGGTGTTAACTCCTTCCCCGCCAGTGGCATTTTTACAGTATTCAGTGCATTTTTATAGCACTGATCACTTTATAAATGGCAGTGGTTCCAAAATGGTGTCAAAAGTGTCCGATGTGTCTGCCATAATGTTACAGTCCCAATAAGAATCGCAAATTGCCGCCATTACTAGTAAAAAAAAAAAAAATGCTATAAATCTATCCCCTATTTTGTAGACGCTATAACTTTTGCACAAAACAATCAATATACACTTATTGCGATTTTTTTACCATAAATATGTAAAAAAATGCAGATGCGATCAAATACCACCTAAATAAAGCTCTATTTATGGGAAAAAAAGGACATAAATTTTGTTTGGGTGCAATGTCGCATGACCGCGCAATTGTCAGTTAAAGTGGCGCAGTGCCGAATCGCAAAAAATGGCACAGTCATTCAGCAGCCAAATCTTCTGGGGATAAGTGGTAAAAATTCCCTGTGCTGACAGCACACTGGAGAGTCAATGACTACTCTTACAACCACTGCAGCTGTTCGGGTCTCCATACGCCTTCTTGCACACTGCTCCAATTAACAGATGTGCTCAGGGAGTGTTAATGCGCAGGGGAGAGGGGAGGGGGGGTAACTGCTAAAGAATAGGGTCACTACATTGTGTGTGAGACCACAGCCGGACTCTTCAGCGTGCTGCCAGCACACAATATTTCAACCACTTCAATACGGGGCACTTTTACCCCCTTCCTGCCCAGACCAATTTTCAGCTTTCAGCGCTGTGGCACTTTGAATGATATACTGTACCCAAACTGAATTTTTAGAATTTTTTTCACACAAATAGAGCTTTGTTTTGGTGGTATTTAATCCCCACTGAGTTTTTTCTTTTTTTCTAAATATACAAATAATGACCGAAAATTTTAAAGAAAAAAAAAAGAGTTTTCTTCGTTCTGGCATAAAATTTTGCAAATAACTAAGTGCCCGTTCACACAGGGGCGACGCGACTTGCAGAGCGACTCACAGACGCGACCTGCACACAACTTCAGCGGCGACTTGCAAAATGACTTCTGTATAGAAGTCAATGCGAGTCGCCTGAAGTCGCCCCAAAAATAGTACAGGAACCTTTTTCTAAGTCGGAGCGACTTGAGTCGCTCCTATTAGAACGGTTCCATAGTACAGAACGGAGCGCGACTTGTCAGGCGGCGAAGTCGCCTGACAAGTCGCGGTAGTGTGAACGGCACTAATTGTTCTTCATAAATTTAGCCCAAAATGCATTCTGCTACATTTCTTTGGTGAAAATAACCTAAATCAGTGATTATTGTTTAGTCTGTCAAACTATGGTACATAAAGCGGGTAAAATAAGCATTGAAGACATCACTATTTTTCTAGGTAAATATATTTCTAAAGGTGCTATTGACATGAGATTTTTACCGCATGTCAGTAACAACCCATGCAATCCATACATACTAAGAAACAAAAATAAATAAGTAAAAAAATTAAGTTATGTGTGATAAAATGGAATGACACAGGGACAAAGTAGGAGGTTCAAAAGGCATGGAAAGCCAAGACACCAGCTGAAATCTATCAGTAATTAGAAAGCAATCCTGTCCTTTGTCAGCGAAAATTAATATCAGCTGATTCAGTCACAACTGATGGCCTATAAAAGTGTTACACAAGAAACATCTCGTGACCTTCAAAACCTTAGTGATACAAAACATATTGATGTCATTGGTTACAGAAGGATTTCTAAATTTCTCAATGTTCCAGTGAGCACTGTTGGGGCCATGATCCGGAAGTGGAAAGAACATAATGTCGCCATAAATTGGTCACGACCAGGTGCTCCTTGCAAGATTTCTGACAGAGGAGTGAAAAGATTTATCAGAAGAGTTGTCCAAGAGCCAAGGTCCACTTGTGGAGAGCTTCCGAAAGACCTGGAACTAGCAGGTACAATTGTTTTAAAGAAAACAATAAGTAATGCACTCAAATGCCATGGTCTGTATGCACCCTCACCACGCAAGACTCTATTGCTGAAGAAAAGGCATGTTGCAACTTGTTTAAAGTTTGCTGCACAAAATTTAGACAATCCTGTGAAATACTGGGAGAATATAGTCTGGTCAGATGAGACCAAAATTGAACTCTTTGGATGCCATAATACACACCATGTTTGGAGGTCAAATGGCACATCACTCCAAAAACACCCCAAAACACCCCCATACCAAAAGTGAAGTTTGGAGATGTTAACATCATGGTGTGGGGCTGTTTTTTAGCATACGGTAAAGGCAAACTTCATATCATTGAAGGAAGGATAAATAGAAAATTGTAGCAAGACATTCTTGATAAAAATCTGCTGCCATCTACCAGGATGATGAAGATAAAACGAGGGTGGACATTTCAGCAAGACAATGATCTCAAACACAAAGCAAAGGAAACTCTTTATTGGTTTCAAAGAAAGAAAATAAAGCTGTTAGAATGGCCCAGCCAATCACCTGACTTGAATCCAATAGAAAATCTATGGAAAGAACTAAAGATCAGAGTTCATAGAAGAGGCTCACAGAACCTTCAAGATTTGAAGACTCTGTGGAAGAATAGGCCAAAATCACACCTGAGCAATGCATGTGACTAGTCTCTCCATACAGGAGGCATCTTGAAGCTGTCATTACCAACAAAGGATTTTGTACCAAGTATTAAATAAATTTCAGTTAGCGTGTTCAATACTTTTTCCCTGTGTCATTCCATTTTATTATACATAACTTATTTCTGAACTTATTTGTTTTGGTTTCTTTGTATGTATGGATTGCATGGGTTGTTACCGACATGTGATGAGCATTTCATGTCAATAGCACCTTTATAAATATATTTACCTAGAAAAATGGTGACGTGTTCAATACTTGTTTTATCTACTGTTTCTAAAAATTGTACTGATTTACTGATAGTCTCTCATTTCTTTTGGCCCTAAAATGCAAGGTCAGTAGAAATACCCCCTTTTTAGAAAGTAGACAGTCCAAGGTATTTAGTAAGAGGCGTGGCTTTTGAAGCTGTAATTTTTTTCATAATTTTTTTTTTTTACATACTGTCGCCAGTACAGTATCATCATATAACTGCTGTGGTGGTCATCAAGGACACTGACTGGTGACATTTTAAAAAAATAGTAACGTTGTACTTTTTTTTTTACACATTGGGGTTGATTTAAAAAGAAAAGCGAGAATCAATGATCGCTTTACATCTAGTGACACCCAATTAGGTCAAATAAGATCTTGACTGGGCGAACATGCGAATGAAAAAGTGTGCTAATAGCGGCAAACACGCATTTGTAAATTCCAAATTGGCAAATCCGCGAATTTACAAGTGCCAATTGCAAACGAGTTAGCAGGGCCCTCTGATTCCTCTTGTACCAAATTGTAATGTAACTGTAATGTCTGCCCTCATGTTGTAAAGCGCTGCGCAAACTGTTGGCGCTATATAAAACCTGTATAATAATAATAATTACATGGAACTGCACTGCAGCCATGATCACATGAATGTGAATAAAACTTTTTTTATGTGAGATTTGCTCTACCTCGTGTGCTTCTATTTATGTATATTCCAAGTAGTATTCCTAGTTTGTTTTCTTCTTTTGCTAACGAATGCAGTTATGAATGAGTATTACAGAGTAACGTCTGCTATTCTGTAAAGTTACATGTATTGAACATTAAGGCTACTTTCATACTGGGGCGTTGGGGGCATCGACGGTAAAGTGCCGCTATGTTTAGTAACAGTCAAGGAGTTTGCGGCGGCACGTGCTTGTACCCACAATGCCTTAAAGGGGACGTACCTGTATGCCCACCCGTGCTTTACCTTAGTTTTTGTGGGCACCAGCGAGGCACTTTTAACCCCTGCTAATGGCCAAAAAAAATGGTTCAAGGGTCTGCAAAGCCTGTGTTGATTTTTTAACCTACTACTATTTCTGTCCACCAGAAACCCCTGAAGAAGACTCTATCGGTTGAAACGCCTAGGGTTCACCACTGGGCCTTGCAGCCCTTGTGGTAGACTTATGCCGAGTACACACGATCGGCATAAGAAGACTCTATGGGCTGAAGAAGACTCTATGGGTTGAAATACCTAGGGTTCACCACTGCGCCTTGCAACCCTTGTGGTAGACTTATGCCGAGTACACATGATTAGCATAAGAAGACTCCATGGGCTGAAGAAGAATCTATGGGTTGAAACACCTAGGGTTCACCACTGGGCCTTGCAGACCTTGTGGTAGACTTATGCCGAGTACACACGATCGACATAAGAAGACTCTATGGGCTGAAGAAGACTCTAAGGGTTGAAACACCTAGGGTTCACCACTGGGCCTTGCAACCCTTGTGGTAGACTTATGACGAGTACACACGATCGGCATAAGAAGACTCTATGGGCTGAAGAAGACTCTATGGGTTGAAACACCTAGGGTTCACTACTAGGCCTTGCAGCCCTTGTGGTAGACTTATGCCGAGTACACACGATCAGATTTTCTGATGGGAAATGTTGGATGTGAGCTTGTTGGTGGTAAGTCCGACCGTTTTATATGCTCCATTGGATTTTTGTTGTTGGACTTTCCGCCAACAAATGTTGGCTAGCATGCTCTCAAATTTTCTGCCAACAAATGTGTGTTGTCGGACTTTCTGATCGTGTGTACACAAGTCCGTTGGACAAAAGTCCAAAGTACACATACTCATGCTCGGAAGCAAAAGCGGTCGGTCTTGTAAACTAGCTTTTCTAATGGAGAATTAACATTGGTGACATGGCAAATTATGAAATCTCCAAATGCAGCGCACAATTCTCTTCTTCTTTAATGGGATAATAATAAAGCTGCTTTGCTGGTGATACTGATGGAGTTATTGCAAACAAATTTTCAAAGGCTTTTTTTTCTAGTGATCTCAAGAATATTATTATAATTTTTGTTACCACAACACCATTATACCGTAGTTTTTAAGATCAAAGATACAACTATGTTGGTGTCCCTTGTTAAATGTACATTGTATTTTTTAAAATGTAACTGCCTACTCCCAAACTGCCATTTGAAGTAAAATACATAGCAAGTATTATTCTCCACAATTGTTTTATTGTGCATTAAAAAAAGAAGAAAAAATTAGACAGGCTATCTGCCAATAGAACTTAACCAAAAAGTGCATTCTATGCATCCAAAAATATAGAAAATATACCAAATCATTATTCAACCCAAAAAAATGTCAAACAATAACTCCAAGGCCAATAATATATAACACGTTATCGCCTCTGATTCTGCCACATGGCTGGTCGATGAACGGCCCTTCAGAAACAAACTGAAAAGCACTAATCAACACTCACCAAACTTCTACTACCGCGTACACACAATCGGAATTCCGGCCAGAAAAAGACCGATGAGAGCTTTTCATCGGAAAATGCGACCGTGTGTATGCTCCATCGGAATTTAGCTGTCCGAATTTCCGCCAGCCAAAAATTAATAGCATGTTCTCAATTTTCCCGACGGAAAAACTTTCTATCGGTAATTCCGATCGTGTGTATGCAATTCAGGCACGTCAAAAATCATGCATGCTCAGATTCAACTACGAGACAGAAGCTATTGGCTACTGGCTATTGAACTTCCTTTTTCTAGTCACGTCGTACGTGTTGTACGCCACCGCGTTATAAACGGAATTTGGTGTGACCGTGTGTAGGCAAGACAGCTTGAGCCGAATTCCGTCGGAATTCCGTCGGGAAAACCATCAGAGCTTTTTCCGACGAGAATTCCGATCGTGTGTACGCGGAATTACACGAAATTAGCAGAAGGAGCCCAAAGTGTAGCGCTGAAGAGCTGAAAAACCATGTCGTATGTCTTATATGTCACTACGTTCGTAATTGTTGGCCAACATTTGTGTGACCGGGTGTATGCAAGACAAGTTTGAGCCAAAACCCTTCGGACAAAATTCCATTTTGGAAAGTCCGATCGTGTGTATATGGCATTAGAGTAAAATATGTTATGGCTTTCTCTCACATTGAATTGTTGTGTCTTACTCTCTTTAAACTTAGGTTCTGATAAAATCTTTGTAATTTTTTATATATTTGTTGATGGTTATTGGTCCCCTCCGCAGTGCTGTTTACGCATGGTTTTCAACCTGGCCCTTTTGCTTTAACGCTCGCAGTCACTGGCTCAGAACAAATATGCAGATAAAGACTTTTCTCTGATTTGCATACTTGGTCCTTCTCAGTGACTTAAAAAGATTTAAAGCTAAGAGATCAGCATAACAGCCAGGCAACTAGCATTTTAAACAGAGGGCAAGCAATGGCGTTCCCATATAAAAGGTTTACTGTATGAGCAAAATATTTTCTGCTGGCAATCTAAAAAATATTGCCCCCCCAAGACCTTTCTAAAATTCAGCAAAATTGGGTGAGAAAGGTCCCGGGGCGTATACACCAATCGAGGTGGAGACGCTTATTTCATGGTGACAAGCCGTGTGTTGCAGTGTGTTAGTCTAGGCGCTCAGTACATTGTGGTTTTGTGTGAGGAAGTATCTCGGAGCCACAGTCTGCTGCTCACATACATATACTGAGACGCTGATTATGACACATCTGGAGGTGGGGGGGCTGACTGAACATAATACCCTAGATTCTCAGTAACGACAGAGGCAATGACAGATAACTACAGAGAGCTCTCTGCTGCGCGGCAAGCTCTGCGAGACAGCTACCAAAACCTGCAGAATGTCGCTGATTACTGCGAGAAGAACTACATGGAGGTAAGATTGGGGGAAAGTGAAAGGAATGGGTCCTTTAAGAAGCCTTTGCTTTAACTTTACGTTTGAACCAACTAATGCCTTGTTTTAAGAAAGCTCAAACTCTATGTACATGCTAACAATGATCTTCTCCCTTTTGCTCCTTTTCGGTCTGTTAAAGATACTATTAAAAAGGTTTTATTATATCTGTTTAATAAATGCAAAAAAAATACCTGTTGATCCTGCCAGAAATCCAATGAGCTCAAAAGCTCTTGTGAATTCTGCTTCTGCTGCACTGCCCCAATGTCACCACTTCTGTTGTCCAAATCAGGAGGGCAGCCTAGGGAGAGAATGCTGCTCAGTGTAGAGCCGAGTGAGCGTTGTCACCCTACCACAGGAAATGTGTGACTGATAGGATCCCTATGTGAAAGGAAAGGGGGAAAAAGATCTTGAAAAAAGAAAACAAATGGACCCATCACACCTAAGGGCTGGTAAGCTGAAATACATACATTCACCAGCCACTTTATTAGATACACCTGTTCAATTGCTTGGTAACACAAATTACTAATCAGCCGATCACATGGCAGCAACTCAATGCATTTAGGCATCTAGACATGGTGAAGACGGCTTTCTGAAGTTCAAACCGAGCATCAGGATGGGGAAGAAAGGGGATTTAACGTGGCATGGTTATTGGTGTCAGACAGGCTGGTCTGAATATTTAAAAAACTGCAACCATCTCTAGGGTTTACAGAGAATGGTCTGAAAAAGAGAAAATTTCCAGTGAGTGGCCGTTGTGTGGAGGAAAATGCCTTGTTGATGTCAGAGGTCAGAGGAGAATGGGCAGACTGGTTTGAGGTGACAGAAAGGCACCAGTAAGTCAAATAAGCACTCGTTACAACCAAGGTATGCAGAATACCATCTCTGAATGCACAACACATTCAACCTTGAAGTAGATGGGCTACAACAGCAGAAGACCACACCGGGTGCCACTTCTGTCAGCTAAGAACAGGAAACTGAGGCTACCTTTCGCACAGACTCACCAAAATTGGACAATAGAAGATTGGAAAAACGTTGCCTGGTCTGATGAGTCTCGATTTCAGATGTGTCCTTCAGATGGTAGGGTCAGAATTTGGCGTAAACAACATGAAAGCATGGATCTATCCTGCCTTGTATCAACGGTTCAGGCTGGTGGTGGTGGTGTAATGGTGTGGGGGATATTTTCTTGGCACACTTTGAGATCCTTAGTACCAATTGAGCATAATTTCAACACCATGGTCTACCTGAGTATTGTTGCTGACCATGTCCATCCCTTTATGACTACACTGTACCCATCTTCTGGTGGCTTCTTCCAGCAGGATAATGCAACATGTCACAAAGCTCAAATCATCTCACCACTCACCAAATATCCAACCAATGGAGCACCTTTAGGATGTGGTGAAAAGGGAGATTCGCATCATGGATGTACAGCCAACAAATCTGCAGCAACTACGTGATGCTATCATGTCAATATGGACCAAAATCTCTGAGGAATGTTTTCAACACCTTGTTGAATCTATGCCATGAGGAATGAAGGCAGTTCTGAAGGCAAAATGGGGTCCAACCCGGTACTAGCAAGGTGTACCTAATAAAGTGGCCAGTGAGTAGATAGTAGATAGGTAGTAGAGTAGTTACATAGATACTATGTATAGTTAGTCTCCAGTATAGAGGATGCCAACACAGGAAAGGTAAAAAGGCAAAAAAGGGTTGGATCCAAAAAAAAGTGTTCCTTACCACAATGACTGCCACCAAACATTCGCAGGCAGGGGGTACTCACTGCCACCCAGGTGGTCATAGTCTTACATAGTCTTGCATGAGCATTTTATGACCAATCTATGTGATTATAAGGAGTCGGTGAGTACCCTTGAGGGAGGATGTTTGGTGATGATGGTCTTCAAGCTTGGATTTTATTTGGATTTGATATTCAGTTGGAAGTTGGGCGCTCCAGCTGTTTTCATCTGCAGAAGGAATGCAAAGCTGTTATTTAAAAAAAAGGGGGTTACGTTAACATTCAGGAGCATTAGGATTAGAGTAGGGGTTCAGGAATAAGTAATGCGAGAAGGGCTTAGGATAGGTTGGTATTCTTTGCTGTGGGACTGCCAAAAACTACCAGATCTGTTACGGAGAACTAATGTATAGCTTCACGTCAGATGCTGCTACAGCCATTTCTGTTCCGCACATTACTATTGTATTATCACCCCACATTCATCAGCGTCTTGTGTGTGGCTAGCTTCATAAACTGTGATTGTGAGGATAACTGAGCTGCCATAACAGTCACATAACAGCTTTTTGCCCCCATTTTATTCGGGCTTGATTAGGCTTATCGTTGCTCGTCCGTTAGCTCACCCACTACTCACTTACTGAGAACAAAACCCATCTTTGTAAAGGTGTTTTAGGCTTAAAGTGTATTTAAAGTCAAAAGTCTCATTGGAATGACTTCTACAACAACCACACACGTGTAACTTGATCAATGCATAGCATCATGTTTGTCTGCGATCAGGTTGTCCAGCAATCAGTATTGGAAACTGCAGGCCATTTACCAGTGACACCATGCAAGAGTAATTGGAGGATGAATTCCACTTTCAATCCAAAGTTTTTGAGGAGTGGTTGAGGAGTTAGAACCCCTATCAGGTTTTTGTTGCTATTCATCTCCTTATTGGGGAAATGCACTCAATTTATCCTAGTGACCGCTGTAACTGACGATAAATCCAAGCACGTTGTCACCAGGACAGGAACAGAAGAGGAAATCTTTAAGGTCTCACCATGAACATTTTTCTGGACGATCTGCTGGCTGCTGCTATACATCCACAGCACAGTGCAGTGGACATTTATCAGACACAGGGGCGTAGATAAGGGGGAGTCAGGGGTGTTCAAACCCCCCAGAGCATCCTGGCAAAATGCTCAGACAGTGTCCCTGCTGTTTAGCCTCAGCATCAGCACAGTAGAAGCAATCAGAGTTTCGGAGAGCAGCAGCCAGCCCCCCTTCTATTGTGCCCCATTCCCTCAATTTAATAAGGGGCCCCCCTGAAAAAGCATGAAATTACTGCAAGGTCACAGATGCCGGCAATTGACAGTGCATGGTTGTGGGAACTCCTAGACTCCTCCTCGAGGTATCATCATCTCAGATGTTCCAATCTATGCTCAGTCTGTACATCTGAGTGATGGGCTGAAAAGAGCCAAGGCTGTCTGCTGCTGTAAACATGTATCCACCTGTATCTGCACATCCAGTGGTTACCTGAAGGTAGAGATACATTTTTGCCCTTGGACAAAATTTCTCTGCATCCAGGGTCAGAAATTTGTCAGCGAGGGATGGAGCTAATCCAAATGTGCTACAGGAGTGTCAGCAAGGGATGGAGCTCATCTCAGCTCTTGTAGTCCCTGAAGGGAAGAGAGAAAAAAATCCCTGGTGCCGCACATCCACAGACTCCTATGGTAATGTAGTAGTGATGGGAGAGACCTCAACCTGGGTTCACACCAGGCCCACACCGCTATGTCTTTTGCTTTGTCCCCCGAAGCTTATATATGGGGACCATTGGATGTACAGATACATGTTAACAGCAGTGGCTCTTTTCAGCCCTTCACTCTGGTGAACAGGCTAAGCAGCTGACAAAAATTGGAACATCTGGGATCCTGGCTATAGGTACTCATGGTATATTTGTCACTCCATGGCCATTTAGAACAAACGAATGAGATCTAAAGCCTGGTTCACATGATAATTTTTTTTTTGGTTCAACCTAAACGGAAAAAAAACAAAAACTAGGGAGCTTAGGAGGAGCTCACTGTACTAATGAGTACACTACTGCACCACAACTGCGTGCATTGCATTCTATTCAGTTGAATGGAGATAAGTTTTGCTGAGCTGCATTGCAAAGTCTCATGGCCCCACTCTGCTGTCACA
Source organism: Lithobates pipiens (assembly GCF_037356315.1). NCBI lineage: Eukaryota > Metazoa > Chordata > Amphibia > Anura > Ranidae > Lithobates > Lithobates pipiens. Next base: position 177,509,165 of record NW_027507789.1, read on the forward strand.
TGATTTAACCCTACCTCCCCCAACATATGAGTGTAAATGATGCCTTTAAGTTTGAAAGACCCTAACCCCCCCCCCGGAATGTCCATGTAGCCAATGCCTGACAATTGGGACTATCTGCAATGGGATGCCCAGCACTGAGATGCACAAAACAACTGTTCATGCCCGTGTGGTTAAACACGACCCTCACATGGGTGTACACTGTAGTATGCCCACATGAACAAGGAATTAGAAAGAATAGAGGTGAACAGTTGCAAATTCTTTGTTGATGATGGGTGCAAAGTTCTGTTGTAACTTCCTTGGTTAATCCCCCTGGGTGTATCTATGAGGAAGAAGTGCTGAACATATATTTGCTTATTTATGTCATACATATTTATTAGCACTGGAGTCTCCATTTTTACAGACAACCATTGGGGTTAAAGTGGTTCTAAAAGTTCGTAATTTTTTTCCTTTAAAATAGAAAACACATCATACTTACCTGCTCTGTGCAGTGGTTTTACCCCGATCCTCCTCTTCTCAGGCCCCCAGCAGGCGTTTGGGGCCCCCTCCCCCTTGCCGAGTGCCCCCAAAACAAGCAGCCTGCGTGCTCACTCCGGAGCTGCCTCTATGTGTCTATGGGACATGTCTTGCCCCCTGCTCCCTCCTTACTGGCTGTGATGGACAGCCAATGGCTTACACTGTTGTGTCTCAGTCAGTAAGGTGGAAGAGACCCAGGAGAGCCACTGCTCTCATGCACATCGCTGTATTGAAATGGGGCTCGAGTAAGTAATGGGGGGAGGGGGGCTATGAGGGGAGCTGCACACTGAAGGTTTCACCCTTTACAGCCTCTTTAAACAAGGGTTTGTCATACCCAAATATTTCTGCACGGAACACTGTCCATACATGGGCTTTCAATCAGCGGAGCATTTCCATAAGCATAAAGAGTCTGCATCCACAAAAGTGATCAGTTAATTCTAATGCGATCCACAAAACAATTTGCTTAGCCACATTCAGTGGTTGAGCCATACCTCCCAACTTTTTGAGATGGGAAAGAGGGACACCTATCAGCAAAAGTATGCATGCATAGGACACACCCATTGTCACGCCCCCTTAAAGGAGAATTGTACAAAAAAATAAAAGATTAGTTAAACCCACAAGTGCTTTTTTTACCACTACTATTCCTTTATATTGGCTATTGGAATCTACAAATGCAACAATTTAGAAATCAGATGAAAGGTTTAGCACTGGAAAACACTTTTTGATAGATAAAAAGTTAATTTTATATATATCTATATAGATCAGACCAAAATGTGGGGGAAAGAGGGACATTGCTTCAAATCAGGGACATTCCCTCGAAATCAGGGACAGTTGGGAGCTATGATTGAGCATCCAAAAGCCGTTCCTCCGCAAGCCATTTGCAACAAATTCTTCATTAAGGACTATGCTTCCTGCTGGCCCTCTTATAGTTGACAATGAGTCTGTTTTACTAAAGGGACTAACTGCTACAAATGTGAATGCACTGGACCAATAGAAGTAAGATTTGGTTCTGATGGATCTACATTAAAGTGGTTGTATACCCTTACAGACCACTTTGACCTACAGGTTAGCCTAGATTAAGACTTACCTGTAGGTCAAAGAAATATCTCCTAAACCTAAGCATTCTGCTGCTAACGGCAATCATGCCATTAGTGGCGGCTCCCATGCGCATGCACGGGGGTGACATCATGGCTCCGGCCAGTCACAGCGCCGGAGACCCGATACCCGGAAGTCACTCCGGGTATCATGGCGGCATCGGAGGAGGACGACAAGGGTCGCTTCGGGGGCTTCCATCTCAGGTAAGTTATTCATAATAAGCTAGTATGCTATGCATACTAGCTCATTATGCCTTTGCTTTGCAGGGTCTATTTTTATTTTTAGTAAGGCTTTACTTCCTCTTTAATGCGTGTCTTCAAAGGAGATAATCCATGATGACAATATAGTGTATGTGGACCTTGTTTTGGTCCTAGGATGCTACCTCTCTAATCATAGTTACATAGTTAGTTTGGTTTAAAAAAAAAGACACAAGTCCATCTATTTCAACCAATAAAAAGGGAACAAAATATCCTAAAAAAAAAAAAAAATCATACATTTACTATATACACAATCCTACACCCACAGTTGATCCAGAGGAAGGCAAAAAAAAAACAATAAACCATGATCTAATTTGCTCCAGCAGGGGAAAAAATCCCTTCCTGATCCCCCGAGAGGCAATCGGATATTCCCTGAATCAACTTTACCTATAAAAGTTAGTATCCAGTTATATTGTGTGCATTTAGGGAAGAATCCAAGCCTTTTGTGATCAGCACAAAAGGAACGGTCAGAAAATGATAAACTCTTGGATGTGTACAGAGGAGCACCTGATACAACAGTTCATATCACTTAAAGGCCTTTTTGAGACAATGTAAGAGCACTAAATGGAGCCAAGGCATTTTAGGGGGACTCCCCCTTCTTTGGGACTTAAACAGTTGATGTTAATAGAATCACGAAGGGGATACATTGGGGGAACTATGTTAAGGCTTGAAAAAGGCTATGGTCGTCTAACAGCACCAAGAAGCTGTTACCAAAAGGGTTGAGGGATTCAACTACTCAATCATTTGAAAAGCAAATTCCTGTTTAGTTATCTCCTCTGCCCATGATTGGATAACTGAAGTGAACATTTAATCAATGCATTGTTTGAAGATTCTCGACTCCTTTAGGCTGCTTTCACACTGGGGCGTTGGGGGCGTCGGTAGTAAAGCGCCGCTATTTTTAACAAGACTTTATCGTAGTTTTTGCGGGCCTTTTCGGGCGCTAGCGGGGAGCATTTAACCCCACGATGAAACTCAGTGTATAGTTATAATGTGATTAGGCCATTTTGATATATTCGCTCCTGGTTCAAGGGAATAGTGAGTTTTTCATTATATTAGGTCCACTTTATTATTTCTGCTCTGAGCTTTGCATGTGTTGTCATAAGAACACTATTATTCCTGAAAACCCCAGATGTATTAGGATTAGTGGATTTATAGCACTTTGTAGAAAAAACATCCTGGGATGATAGGGATAAAATGGATGATGTTAATTTTAAACAAAACATAGGCATTAGATGGTGGTGAGATGTACAGGAATTTTTTATAATGATCTTTTTTCCAAACATACCATGAACATCATTTTATTACAGGTATTTATATAGCACCAACAATTTATGCAGCGCTTTACATATATAATATATATACTGTACATAAGAAGCTTACAATCGAGGATCCTTAACACACATGCATACATACATACACTAATGCCGCATACACGCGATCGGAATTCTTGTCGGAAGAAGCTCTGATGGTTTTCCCGACGGAATTCTGCTCAAGCTGTCTTGCCTACACACGGTCACACCAAATTCCGATAGTTTAGAACGCGGTGGCGTACAACACGTACGACGGAACTACAAAAAGGGAGTTCAATAGTCAGTAGCCAATAGCTTCTGTCTCGTAGTTGAATCTGAGCATGCGTGATTTTTTGGAGTGTTGGAATTGCATACACATGATCGGAATTACCGATAGAAAGTTTTTCCGTCGGGAAAATTGAAAACATGCTATCAATTTTTGGCTGGCGTGAATTCAGACAGCTAAATTCCGATGGAGCATACACACGGTCGCATTTTCCAATGAAAAGCTCTCATCAGTCTTTTTCTGGCCGGAATTCCGACCACGTGTAGACCAATTAAGCTATGAACTTCCTTCGGAGTGGGGGTGAAAACCGGGATAAACAGAAAAAAACCAAGGCAAGAACAGGGAGAGCCTGCAAACTCTATGTAGGTGGTGTTAGGGTTGAAATTCAAACTGACAACTCTAGAGCTGCCAGGCAAAAGTGTTAATCACTAAGCCACTGTGCTACCCTCTTCACCTTCATTTACATATCTAGGTATTGGTGAAGAGTAGTTAGGCACATCGCAGGCAGGCCATCTCTCAAGGAAAATTAGTGGTGGACATTAACCCCCTAGCGGTAATCCCGAGTCTGGCTCGGGGTAGGAATATACTGACAGGAGCGGTAACCCCGAGCCAGACTCGGGATGGCTTTGCACGATGCAGGGGAGGACACAGGGAGCGTTACTCACCTTGTCCCCTGGATCCAGCGATGTCCGCCGCGCTGTGCGATCGAGCTGTCCTCCGCTCGATTCACAGGTTTAGGAGATATTTCTTGGACCTACAGGTAAGCCTTAATCTAGGCTTAGCTGTAGGTCAAAGTGGTTTGTAAGGGTTTAAAACCACTTTAAGTGATGACTGCAAGACTCCTTTTGCTATTTTTAGCGCAATAGTGCCTGCAAACCGACCCAAAACAGCCGCTGCTCCCTCAGGGCTTTCACACTGGAGCGGTGCGCTGGCAGGACAGCAAAAAAGTTCTTCTAGCAGCATCTTTGGAGCATGATGTACACACCACTCCTTCACCGCTCCTGCTCATCGAAATCAATGGGGAAGTGTGGCTATACCGCCGGCAAAGGACTGTTGCAGCAGGATTTTTTGGTGGTTTTAATCCTTTCATGACCGCTAACGGGGGTAAATTCCCCCCACTAGTGGCCGAATACCGCTGCTAAAATGACGGTAAAGCAGCACTAAAAATAGCGCTGTTTTACCTGAGCAGCAGCCAGGTGAGATGTCCTTCACTGTCAGAACCGAGATGTGACCAGCCTAGATCCATCTAATGTGGACATCCTCTCCCTGACTGCTACCAGACTATTGCAGCTCAAGTGGGGTGCCCTTTTCTGTGTCATTGGGCCTTCCCCTTGCATCAGGGTCCTCATCAGAGCCCCTCGCTTACATCAGAGTCTACACTTACACACTTGCAACATGGCCATCCTCCCAATGGCGTCACTAGGGTTGGTGTCACCTGGCGCAGTAAAGCATGGTGTCACCCACTCCCCCCCAGATGCCATCCGCACCCCCATAGCAACACCACTGCATCCTCTTGTTTATGCTCAGCCTCGAAGAGTCCATGTTCTTTACCATCATTAACTTGTTTTCATTATTTTTTACTGTATGCATGCTTTTGCCATTCTGAACCTGTTTTGCATTATCGTTTCTAACTTGGCACCTGTTTAGTAAACTGCAAAATACAGCACCCTGCCTGATCATTCTGCCAAGTATCTATTATTGTTTAAAAAAAAATAGTATTGCAACAAGGTATTCATCTGTCTCAGATATCTGTTCTTCATCTAAGTTCCTGAAACTTCCACTAGTGTATCTTTAAAAATGCTCTCAGTTGTATTCTTTATAAATGATTGATCCTTTGAAGAGCTGTCCTTGGCTTCTCTGCAGGCTCCCGACAAGCGCAAGGCTCTGGAGAACACCATGTCTCTAGTCACCCAGACCCTGGCCAGTGTGGTGTCTCAGGTGGGAATAGCTGCCAGATACATGTCTGAGATGCTGGAAGAGCAGAGCCTGGTTCTGCAGAAGGAGGAGGCTAAAGTCCGAATTATCTCCCAGGTTGGTTACTTGGTGTTCGCACAAAGCATGTGCAGCCTATGGGCAAAATGTTTTCCATGTATCATAAGGCACCTTCATAATCCTTTCCTCCTACAGGAACCACAATAAAAAGAACCTGAACCTGTACTACATATTTTAAAAGTTCTGCGTACAATATACACCATACAGTATTAACTTTAAAAGACAGAAAAGCCTTTATAGCATGCATCTATGATATTGGTTTAACATTATTACTGGCCTGGTTTTCCCTGCACCAACTGCCAGTCTTCTGCTCAATGACAGTGTCCTTACTGGCCATTGAAGCATTGTCATTGGACAACGGAGCGACAGTTTTCAGGGCCCAAAGTGACACCAAACTCTGGTCTAAAAAAAGATATTCTATTATGTATTCTTAAAGCGGAGGTCCGCCAAATTTATTTTTATTTTTTTAAAGTTAGCAGCTACAAATACTGCAGCTGCTGACTTTTAAAATAAGGACACTTACCTGTCCAGGGTGTCCACAATGTCGGCACCCGAGGCCGAACCGTCCCTCGGTCCTCGGATGCTGCCTAATCTTCAGTAAGGGAATCAAGAAGTGAAGATTTGCGGCTTCACTTCCTGGTTCCCTACTGCACATGCGCGAATTCGCGATGTGCACTCTGAATGGTCCCTGCTGTCTCTGGGACCTATGTGTCTCCCAGCAGACAGTGGGTGGGGGTGGACAGAAGTGGCGTAGACCACCGCGGGTGGTCTATGCTCGGAAGTGGTTGCAAATACCTGTCTTTTACAGGTATCTGCACCCTTCTCCCCCCTGAAAGGTGCCAAATGTGACACCGGAGGGGGGAGGGTTTTCCGAAAAGTGGAAGTTCCATTTTTGTGTGGACCTCCGCTTTAACTCAGAAAGGTAGCTTCTTATGCTCTCAGATGCATCCAAATCTCCAGATTCCTTTTTTGTGCTGCTGTGATCCAGCTTCCTTTTAGAGTGTGGGCAGGTTCATTCTTCATGGTCCCACTACATGTAGGAACATAGTGACCTTGTCCTAGCAACAAGTGATACTGGGGTAGATTTACTAAAACTGATGCACTGGTGCAGCTGTTCATAGTAACCAAACAGCTTCTAACTTCAGCTTCTCCCTATAAGCTTTGGCAATACAACCTGGAAGCTGAATGGTTTCTATGCAGAGCTGCACCAGATTTTTGTGCTCCAATTTTAGTAAATAAACCCCACTGTGTAGCTGACAGCATCCCAAAAACTAATATCACTTTGTCGACGACAGCATCCTAGCAACTGGTGACACTATGTAGCTGACTGCATCCTAGCAACTGGGGACACTGTGAAGCTGACAGAATCCTAGCAACTGGTTACACTGTGTAGCTGACAGCATCCTAGTACCTGGTAACCCTGTGTAAATGGCAGCATCCTAGCAACTGTTGGCACAGTGCAGCTGATAGCATTCCAACAACTAATGACACTGTGTAGACGACAGCATCCTAGCAACTGGTGATACTATGTAGCCTACAACATCCCAACAACTAATGACACTGTATAGATGACAGCATCCTAGCAACTGGTGACACTGGGTACCTGACAGCATCCCAACAACTAATGACACTGTGTAAACAACAGCATCCTAGCAACTGGGGACACTATGTAGCTTACAGCACCCCAACAACTAATGACACTGTGTAGCTGACAGCATCCTAGCAACTGGCCACACTGTGTAGCTGACAGCATCCTAGCAACTGGTCACACTGTGTAGCTGACAGCATCCTTGCAACTGGTGACACTGTGTAACTGACAGCATCCTAGTACCTGGTAACCCTGTGTAGATGACAGCATCCTAGCAACTGTTGGCACTGTGCAGTTGATAGCATTCCCACAACTAATGACACTGTGTAGACGACAGCATCCTAGCAACTGGTGATACTATGAAGCCTACAGCACCCCGACAACTAATGACACTGTATAGATGACACCATCCTAGCAACTGGGGACACTGTGTAGCTGACAGCATCCCAAACAACTAATGACACGGTATAGACAACAGCATCCTAGCCACTGATGACACTATGTAGCTGACAGCATCCTAGCAACTGGTGACACTGTGTAGCTGACAGCATCCTAGCAACTGGCCACACTGTGTAGCTGACAGCATCCTAGCAACTGATGCCCCTATGTAACTGACAGGATCCTAGCAACTGGTGACACTGTGTAGCTGTCAGCATCCTAGAAACTGGTGACACTGTGTAGCTGACAGCATCCTGGCAATCAGTAAGGGGTGGCATATGCCAAGATGTATACACATTGAAACCCCACTGCGAGCATTAGGGCTTGTCCCTCTACCCCGATATAGAGTTGGCTTTAATTGCCTTCAGTTTCCTTATCTATGAACTGAAAGTAATTATTTTTGAATTTGTCACAGCAATACCAACCAATTATGAACGTGGTAGAAGTAAGAACTAAATGTCGAATTCTTAACAAAACTGTGGCAAGGCTTTCACGAAGTAGGCGCGGGACGTTCTAAATGGATCATGCTGCCAGAAAAGTGTTGCAAATGCTTTATTAAATCGCTCCCAACAATTTGGAGGGATGTGATATATACAGTGCCTTGTGAAAGTATTCGGCCCCCTTGAACTTTTCAACCTTTTTCCACATTTCAGGCTTCAAACATAAAGATATAACAATTTTTATTTTTTGTGAAGAATCACCAACAAGTGGGACACAATTGTGAAGTGGAACGAAATCTATTGGATTTTAAAAAAAATTTTAACTAATAAAAAAATGAAAAGTGGGGCGTGCAAAATTATTCGGCCCCCTTGCGTTAATACTTTGTAGAGCCACCTTTTGCTGCGATTACAGCTGCAAGTCGCTTGTGGTATGTCTCTATCAGTTTTGCACACCGAGAGACTGAAATTCTTGCCCATTCTTTCTTGCAAAACAGCTCGAGCTCAGTGAGGTTGGATGGAGAGCGTTTGTGAACAGCAGTTTTCAGCTCTTTCCACAGATTCTCGATTGGATTCAGGTCTGGACTTTGACTTGGCCATTCTAACACCTGGATACGTTTATTTGTGCACCATTCCTTTGTAGATTTTGCTGTATGTTTGGGATCATTGTCTTGTTGGAAGATAAATCTCCGTCCCAGTTTCAGGTCTTTTGCAGACTCCAACAGGTTTTCATCCAGAATGGTCCAGTATTTGGCTGCATCCATCTTCCCCTCAATTTTAACCATCTTCTCTGTCCCTGCTGAAGAAAAGCAGGCCCAAACCATGATGCTGCCACCACCATGTTTGACAGTGGGGATGGTGTGTTTTTTTTTTTTTTTTTTTTTTTTTTTTTTATAAATTTTTATTGGAAAAGATAAGGAAAATACAAAAAAGAAATACATACGATTAGGCACAATTATTAAATGCAAGATACATAACCAGGTCACACCCTGGGGTACCAGAGAACCATAAGGCATACATAAAGAAAAAGAAGAAGCATAAGACAAAATAAAAGGAGAGACCCAAGACAGTTAAGTTGCAAACGAACTAAACAATGAAGACCACACTGGATGGATCAGAGACCTTCTAAGATCTTAAATAATGCAAGTAATGCTAATAAAGCCAGTGCCCCAGGGGCAAAATACCTAATCACAAGTTACAGAGCAAAATGTTGATAGAAAACAAAATATAAGGGAATGGGATGACAGGGGGGGGCTAAGGACGGGGGGGGGGGGGGGGGAGGGGGTGTAAGGGGGGGGGGGGGGGTTCAATGTTAAAGTTCGGAGTAAAATGTCCTGGCAAGAGGTACAACTGAGGAAAAGTTGAGATGTGACGTGAATGGAATGGGGGGGGGGTGTGGAAGGCAGCTTCGGGATAAGAGACTCGCATTGAAATCAGGAGGGGAGCGGGTCCTTGTAGACGAAAGAGAGTTGTTCCACTTCGCATTGGTCCTGTACTGACAGATTGGTGGTCATAAACAAATTCCATTTAGCAAGGAAGTCAGCTTTTTGTTTGCCGTGCGAGAAGTCCGTGACGAGCCTCTCTGTGCGTAGGAGAGAAAGAAGGTCTGTTCGAAGTTGGGAGGCTGGGGGGCCAGAAGGCAGGAGCCAGAAGCGTAGTATGAGGCGGCGGGCCAGCAGTAGGCACAATAGGGTCCAGTCTACCGTGGCTCGGGTGGGGGGAGATCCTGAGACAGATCTGTTGCCTGCTGAGATGGACCACGGTAACAGGATGGGATCCCAATAGCCAAAGATCAGGAGAAAGGGGTCTTTGGGTAGTTTCAGCAGAGTTACATCAAAAATAAATGCTAGTACCTGGTCCCAAAAGGAGGAGATGACAGGACAAGACCAAAAGCGATGAGCGAGAGGAGGCTTCGGAAGATGACACTGTGGGCAGACTGCCCCATCTGGTTTCGATGTGGAGGATAAAAAGGGAATGTAGGCCCTGTGGGCAATCTTGAGCTGGGATTCCCTCCAAGTTTCGTTGGGCGTCAGTTTGTGGACTTTATTGAGACCGAGCAAAATTTTGTGAATAAGATTTGAGTCCGGGAAAGCAGATGACCAGTTTGCAATAGAAGAGGTTGATGCGGGTGTCCGTGATCTTTGCAAGAGCGGCTTGTAGATATCTGAAATTTTGAAGGAGTCGTTACGTATCAGCTGATCTAGAAAGCTTGGTTGAAAACGACGAGATGCTTCCTTACAAGTCTGCGTGATGAAGCTGAGACATTGTTGGTAATGAAAGAAATGGGAGGAAGGAATCAAGAATGTGTCCATCACTTTCTGAAAGGGGAGCGGTTTACCATTGTAGGGGTCGCATAGAGACGAGAACAAGGACAGACCCCGTTCTGACCATTCTGAGAAGGCTTGACAGTGTAGTCCTGGAGTGAAGCAGGGGTTTCCTTGGATAGGTAGGTGTAAAGAAAGGAAAGGCGTAAGACCGGCCAATTTTCTAGATTCTCTCCATGCTATAGCTGTATCTCTGAAGACTAGATTATGTTGGTGAGGGAGGGGTACGGATTTCCAGCGGCTATGTAACAAGGCTGATAATGAGAAAGGGCGAGCCATAGCGGATTCCAATTCAAAATTAGAGTATCTGGACGAGTGCGTAATCCAGTCCAGGCTAGTTCTAAGTAAACAGGCTAAGTTATACAACCTAATGTTAGGCAGACTTATACCCCCATCGCCCCTGGGAAGGTGCAACTTCTTAAAAGCAATGCGTGGTCTTTTGCCGTGCCATAAAAATTTAGAAATAGCGGATTCCAAAGAGGTAACATCCTTGTGTTTGAGCAGAAGAGGAAGGGTTTGCAGGGGATACAAAAGTCTGGCAAAACTGACCATTTTTACCAAATGGCACCTACCCAGGAGCGAGAGAGGCAGATCCATCCAGTTAAGTAACTCTTGAGATAACTTAGTAAACAAGGGAGGATAATTAAGCTGATACAGGGAGGAAGGCATTTTACCAATCTTAATACCCAGGTAGGTGATGTAGGAGGGAGCAACCGAGAATAAGGAGCCGCTTGCCCAGGGTGGGGTGGAAAGAGATCCAATGGGTAAAATTTCACTCTTAGAATAATTAATGCGCAACCCAGAACACAATCTAAATTCGTCAAAGGTATTTTTGATGGTGGAAATATCAAGGGAGGGGTTGGAGGTGAAAATAAGGATGTCATCAGCGAATAGAGATGAGCGGAGTTCCACTCCTCCAATCTCTATGCCCTGTAGAGGAGCTGAAAAAGATAGATATCTAGAAAGGGGTTCCAAGGCTAAATTAAAAAGTAGAGGGGAGAGGGGGCAACCCTGCCTGGTGCCTTTGTGTAATGGGAAATCAGGGGAAAGGAGACCTGCTGCTACCAGACGGGCGGTTGGAGAGGAGTACATTGAGGTTATAAGGTGACTGAAGGGGCCTGAGAAACCTAATTTGGACAGGGTCATAGATAACCAGTCAAAGCTAACGTTGTCGAATGCTTTCTCAGCGTCTAGGGTAATGATAGCATATGAACCAGAAGGATTCTGTTTGGCCGATTCAAGGGCGAGCAGAACTTTTCGTATATTTAGAGTGGCTGTCCGACCTTTGACAAAGCCCGACTGGGCTGGGTGAATTAGATGGGGAAGAATATCAGCTAGCCTGGAAGCGACAATTTTTGAGAGAATTTTCACATCCAAATTTAGGAGGGAGATGGGTCTGTAGGAGCCGGGTTGTAACGGATCCTTACCTTTCTTAGAGAGGAGCTTAATGACCGCTTGGTTCCCGGAAGGAAGGTAAGAACCCCCTGCCCAGATGGAAGAATAAACAGAAAGGAGGGTGGGCGCTACGGTGTGAATGAGGTTTTTGTAAAATTCACTAGTATAGCCATCAGGGCCTGGAGCCTTGTTGGAATGTAAGTGGCGAATGGTGGATTCAATTTCAGAGAGGGTAATAGGGGCGTTAAGGGTCTCTAATTGTTGTGTAGTTAAAGTGGGGAGCATCACTTTGTCAAGGAAGGCCTGAGCTTTTTCTCGGACTATAGGATCTGGAGCATAGAGATCAGTATAGTATTTTAACATGGTCTCGTTTATAGCCTGGGGGGAGGAATGTGTCTGTCCCGTGTGGTCGCGAAGGGAGGTGATGTGAGTGGGGCGATGGGCCCCTTTACAGAGTCGGGAGAGGAGTTTCCCTGCCTTATTGCCGAACTTGTGAAGGGTAGCATCCAAGTGAGCTTTTTTCGATCGTTCGACAGCGTCGGCCCAAGTATCAAAAGCTGCTTTGGCTGAAACCCACTCGTCGTGATGAGTGGCTGAGTTAGAGGACGAGAGCTGCCTTTGGGCAGTATGTAGTCTAGCACTGGCCAATTTGTATCGTTTAAGAGCATTACGTTTGAAGGATGTGGCGTAGCAAATTATCCGGCCTCTAAGGTACGCTTTCCCCGCATCCCAAAAAAGGTTCGGATCCGCCGTATGCGAGGCGTTCGCGGAAGAGTATTCCAGCCAGGCCTTATCCAAAAACTTCAAAAAATCTGCATTATCAGCTAAAAAAGCTGGAAAACGCCACATGTTGGGATGTGGGGGAAGATCCAGTCTGTCTAGTAAGACAACTACAGGGGCATGATCAGAAACCGCTATATCGTGAATTTCAGTCTCAGAAACCAAAGGAATGAGGTCGTCGGTCCCAAAGAAATGGTCAAGGCGGGCAAGGGATTTATGGGGGTTAGAGTAGAACGTGAATTCTTTGTCGGTTGGGTGACTAAGGCGCCAAAGGTCTGTCATGTGTAGGGAGTCCATAGTGGAGGCAAAGATGGAAGGAGTCATCAAGGTGGCATCTTGCGGGCGTTGTTTTGGGGAGGATCTATCGATCGAGGAATGCATAACATCATTAAAGTCACCCCCTACCAAATGGGGCAGGCGGGTGAATTTAAGTAGCCACACCGAAAGTTCAGAGTAAAAATGTTTAGTAGGATTATTGGGGGCGTAAACATTGGAAATGAACAATTCTTTAGTGCCTATCCGCACCTCAGCAGTGAAAAAGCGTCCTGAATCATCCGAAAAAGTGGAAAGAACAGTGCAAGGGAGGTTTTTGTGGATTAAAAGCAAAACCCCAGCCTTCCGACCCACTGATTCGGCTCCGAGGACTGACCCCACCCAGATCTTCTGTAAACGTGGAAAATCTGATGCGAGTAGGTGAGTCTCCTGTAAAAGGGCAATGTCTGCTTTGAGCCTCTTAAGGTGGCGAAGAATCTTCATTCTCTTTTGGGGAGAACGGAGACCCTTGACATTCCAGGAGACTACTCTAAGTGGAGCTCAATCAGTGGGTGTGGGCAGCAGGATGTAGCATACAGGAGCCTGAGATTATGTAAACTGCCTAGTCCGGGGGTATCGGTGATACAAGACAGGAAGTGAGGACCAGGGATTCTGGACTGGTAGAGGGGAGAACCCATTAAGTCACAGGGAATGAACCAGGGGAGGGGGATAGAAAAGGGGGATGGGGATTTAAACAAAAATAAGAAAAGGGTAATAACCAAACATATAAACCAAAGCGTGTACTTCTCTTTTTTCCGCATGAGTTCACTGTGTATAGGTGGGAGGAACACTCCCCGGCAGAGCCCCATTAAAATCAGAGGAGAAAACGCGGGCAGTGCCAAGGTTTTTGCTTAAAGCCCGCCGGGCTAGGGGTAAACGACCCAGCGTTGGGAAAAGTAAATAGCATGGGGACGCGTTGATACACAGTGGAGGCATGCAAGATCCTAGAGCCGGGTGGAGGAACAAAGGAACAAAGCCGGCACAATACAGAAATCTTAAACCATAAATTTAAATAACAGATCAACAGTAAGATTTGAGTAGATGCGTAATGAGAAAACAAAGACAACCTGGTTAGTTGACCATATACGTGGGTGTGCTGTTGAAGAAGAGAAGTTCAGTTGCTGAACGAAGCGCGTTGCGACTAACATCAGGATCCTTCTGGGCCGGCATAGTGTCAGCTCCCGGTGTGCAATGAGGTAGAGTTCAAAGGCGGAAATGAAGGGAAGGTGGACAACACACCCCGAGCACGAGGAGTAAAAGGCTGACACTGGGCATATCGATGCCAGCAAACCGGGAAGAAGGAGGGGGGACAAAAAAAAATAACACGTCAAACTGATGTAAAAATGAAAAGAGGATTTTCAGCGGGGAAAGTTGCGATGCCGAGGATGCTCCGGATCCGAAGCACGGAAGCGTTTAGGGGAGTCCTTTCTTGGGCTTCTCTGGTCCAAGGCACGGAGAGATGCGGAAGATTTGGAGGGAGTAGCCGGAGAGGAATCCGGGCGAAGTGAACGTAGAAAAGCTTCCGCTTCAGAAGGGTCTTGGAATGAGAGCTGCTCTCCCTTGGGGGATTTGAGGCGGAGCACAGCAGGGTATGCCAAGGAGAACTTAATTTGTAATTTAAACAGTTCAGAGCAGATGGGTTGGAAAGCTTTCCGCTTTTTTGAAACTTCGATAGAGTAGTCTGCGAAGATTAAAATCTTGACCCCATCGATTTGCACAGAGGGGGATTGCCGGAATGCTTGGAGAACTGCGGCTTTGTCAGCGTAATTCAAATATTTGGCTATGATAGGCCGAGGAGACTTGCGTTCTGGGTTGAAGGATCCTATGCGGTGGGCCCTTTCCACCATGAAGGGGCCTGCAAGGCCCAAGGCCTCCGGGACGCGCTTCGCACAGAAGTCGCCTAGGTTGGCGTTGGGGAGCGACTCAGGGATGCCAACGAAACGCAGATTGGAGCGTCTGGATCTGTTCTCTAAGTCGTCCAGCTTTTGGAAGACATATTGAAGCGCTTTTTCTTGAGACCTCTCAGTGGCTTGAGAGTGATACTGATCATCCTCCACTTCTGATATCCTATGTTCAAGATCATCAAGTCTGGTAGCATGCTGTGCGATTTGGGCCTTGAGTTGTTGCATCCCCGCTTGCACAGCTTTTTCCACAGAAGCTGTAATCATAGGGGATAGCAAGGCCGCCACAGCCTGAGCAATGCGGCTAGTATGTCCATCATCAACTGAGGGAGTGAGGTGAGGGTCGCTGGCCAGGCTGTGGGGAGGCTGAGCGGCTTGCCCATGGTGATGTGGTGGGCCTGTGGTGGCTGGGGGTGATGTGGTGTTGACCCCGCTTACCTCCATGTCTGTGTCCGGCCGGTCAGAAGCTGGTGCCTGAGGAGGTGTCGCGGCCTGCGCCGGAGCCTGGTAGGCCGAAGCCGGGGGCTCGATTTGCGGGCGGTCCGCGAGCGCCGCTGCGGCCGCGTATGAACGGGGACCCGTCTTTTCGAGGAAGCGGTCCATGAAGCGTGGATCGCGGGGGGGTCACCCGGAGCCTGGATGGGGCACTGGGGCCGCTTTTGGCTGAATTTAGAAGCCGGTTTGAGGGGCTCTGGAGCGGGAGCTAGGCGGGTGCGCTGCTAGCTCATGCGGCGCCGGAACCGGAAGTCTAGGGATGGTGTGTTGAGGGTGATGAGCTGTATTGCTTTTACGCCAAACATATAGTTTTGCATTGTGGGCAAAAAGTTCGATTTTGGTTTCATCTAACCAGAGCACCTTCTTCCACATGTTTGGTGTGTCTCCCAGGTGGCTTGTGGCAAACTTTAGACGAGACTTTTTATGGATATCTTTGAGAAATGGCTTTCTTCTTGCCACTCTTCCATAAAGGCCAGATTTGTGCAGTGTACGACTGATTGTTGTCCTATGGACAGACTCTCCCACCTCAGCTGTAGTTCTCTGCAGTTCATCCAGAGTGATCATGGGCCTCTTGGCTGCCTCTCTGATCAGTCTTCTCCTTGTCTGAGCTGAAAGTTTAGAGGGACGGCCAGGTCTTGGTAGATTTGCAGTGGTCTGATACTCCTTCCATTTCAAAATGATCGCTTGCACAGTGCTCCTTGGGATGTTTAAAGCTTGGGAAATCTTTTTGTATCCAAATCCGGCTTTAAACTTCTCCACAACAGTATTACAGACCTGCCTGGTGTGTTCCTTGGTCTTCATGACGCTTTCAACAGAACCCTGAGACTATCACAGAGCAGGTGCATTTATACAGAGACTTGATTACACACAGGTGAATTCTATTTATCGCCATCAGTCATTTAGGACAACATTGGATCATTCAGAGATCCTCGCTGAACTTCTGGAGTGAGTTTGCTGCACTGAAAGTAAAGGGGCCGAATAATTTTGCACGCACCACTTTTCAGTTTTTTATTTGCTAAAAAAGTTTAAAATATCCAATAGATTTCGTTCCACTTCACAATTGTGTCCCACTTGTTGGTGATTCTTCACAAAAAATTAACATTTTATATCTTTATGTTTGAAGCCTGAAATGTGGTAAAAGGTTGAAAAGTTCAAGGGGGCCGAATACTTTCGCAAGGCACTGTATGTGTCCACAGGCTTCTGGCAAAATAGCACAATGAAAAGAAAACTTTCTTCAGTCTTCCTTTCTTCAAGTGCTGCCATCTACTGTTATTTTCAAGAATTGGTTTTCTCAGTTGAAATGGTTTTCATTGTTCTTATTTGATGATTATAACAATTCATATTTGCTAGCTATCAAGGTAATTTTACAAATAATTACATATGTAACTCCTTTACTTTATAAGCCAACTCCCTATGTTTAATGAATCACACTCTGCAAAGAAGGACAATGATGAGCCAGCTCAACTTCAAAATGAATATTTCAGTACTGTGTGGTTACCCGCCACTCGCTCCACTTACCTCTCGCTGGCTACAGTTTGCTTGGGGAAGTGGATGGCTCTCTGCCACAAAAGGTGTCACTCTCTTGTAGTTATGTAAAAAAGGATGAAAGAGCATGCCACGGGTTTATATCAAGTCCAGTAGAAAGTTTTATTAGAAGTCACACACCATAGTCAATGCAAAGTAAAGTAGACTGTTTTATTAGAAGTCACAGACCATAATCAATGTATAGTAAAGTAGATGGTTTTATTAGAAGTCCAAGACCATAATCAATGCATTTTGGAGGCTCATAAATCCCCCATCATCAGGGCTGAAGAATAAAATAACATAAAACATTATACTGTACGTAAAAATTGGCAGAGCAAACAACCTATTGAAAAAGTATACTGCGTTGGTGTAATAAATGTTTAAAACACATAATTATCTCATGCATTTAAACATAAAAGGCCTTTATATGTAGACTGTGCATTATATATTTATATACATATGCACCCACACACAGTGTGTAGCTCTTACCCTCCAAGGAGCCACTGTCCTCTGTCACTGTGCCCACAACTCTGCAATTAGCACCAAACAAATAATTGATGTAGAAAGCAACCCAACTTCAACCATATACTGGGGCAATCCTAACTAAGGAGAGCCAAGCCACATTAACAGTTCAGCAGTCAGTAACATATCCTCTCTCTTCTGCTGACCAGTTCGTTGGGGCCCAACTATTATCTCAACGTGCTCACGATAATGTCCCTTTAAGCACTGATAAAGGCACTGGTTTTGTAATACTTGCAGGTAACACTGTTCCTCTTTTTTAAAGTGTAGTAGCAGGGTTTGTCCAATGGTATCTCACTAACACCTGTGATAGCAGGTGATCTCCGTCTGTTCCCCGTTGACAGCACAAATGGTGAGTGTCTGTGGTGTCCTTCCCCTTGATCAGGCAGGGGGTTCCATCAGTATCTGTGGTGTATCCCATGATGCCTACCACTGTTGCTCTCTCCCTATCAGGTGCCGTAATGAATAATCTGCTGGCAGACTGAAGCACAGACATTCCCTCTGAACATCCTCCACACTCTCCTTCTCTTCAGCCTGGAAGCAACAACCTCCACCTTTTCTTCTCTGTTGATGGCTCTAACTACTCTGGTATCTGTAGCTTCTTTTTGCTCAGTCCATAAGGCGACTTAATCTATTAGGATCTACTTTTCCCACAATCCCCTGCTCTTCCCAGTAGTCATGGGGATCCAAGCAGTCTTTCCTCTGTGTGGTAGGTAGACCCAGCAGGCTACACAAGTTCTGTAATCACAGTCTCCAAATGCAGCTGTGCCTGTATCTCTATTAAAAGCAGTGACAGCAGAATTATACACAGTATATGCAAGAGGTGTCCCAAAAAGTTCATGGCCCAACATGCAAAGAGTGACCATAGAAACATGAAACTTGAATAAGAATGCTCAGAGCGTTCCATCAGCAGGCAAAGTAATGATGACAGTCTTCTGGGAGTGTTGAATCCAAGAAGACTGTCGCCATCACTTTGACTGCTGATGGAACTTCTTCCACTTTCTCAATTTTCAACTCAACCATGGTGGGAGGGGGGTTCCAATTGTTTGCAAGGAGCGCACGAAAAATGTATATGGTGCATGCGTCATTTTCAGTGCCAAACATCCAGAAGAGTGTCTTGGTGCACTGATAAAGTTTCATATCTGTGTGGTCGCTCCTTCCATGTCGGGCCATGAACTTTTGGGATGCCCTACGTATATACAGTAGATAAAAAAGAAAAAACACAAGGGATCTAATACAAATAAAAATATAGTAATAAAAACACTGAAACAATAAAAGCAATAACCAAGGAAACACTGCAGATAATATACAGTATAATAATAATAAAATCATACAATAGTAAAATATCATGATCAAATTACTCACATAACCAATAAACCAACCAAAACCAATCAAAATCTTGCATACCAAGAAGTCTAAAAAAGGATTGCAATAGTTAAATGTAACCATACTATATACTGTATCTTTTAGAGAGGAAGAAGCGTTTATTGTAATAGATGACGTAATGATAAATAAATTAGCAGTCTGAGGATTCTGCTGACGAATGAATAACATGTAAATAGAAATGTATGCAGAAAAAAAAGGTGGTAGTAAGGAATGGCAGGGGAAACACATAGGAATTATAGCAGGAAAAATAAATTGATGTATAAGAAGTCTATTGCCTGTGCTGTACCAATGAACTGTGAGTGGGAATTCTCCTCCCCACAGCTGCACGTACTCAAACTGGAGGGGATGTTCGTGACATCATTGACCCAATATGGCCATGTGGCCACTCTAAGTCTATGTCAATGTCATTGACCTGATATGGCTATGTGGCCATCCCAAGTCTAAGTAAATATCATTGACCTAATATGGTCATTTGGCCATCCTAAGTTTAGGTCAATATCATTGACCTAATATGTCCATGTGGCCACCCTAAGGCCGCGTACACACGCGGGGACTGTTCGCCCAACTTTGTCCGTCAAACAGTTTCGGCAAACAGTCCGCTCAAAATTAGCATGGACGGACATGGCCACACACGACGGACGAACAGTTTGCTGAAACCGTGCGCGATGACGTGAACGGCACGTACGACGGGACGAAAAATACGACGTCCTATACACTGCATTATAACTTTCGGCGTGAAAATCCTTTCTGAGCATGCGCGCAACTTTGTTTGACGAACAAGCCTACACACGCGGGGACTGTCCGCTGAAACAAGGTTTCAGCGGACAGTTTTTCGGAATTTCCGAAAAACCTTGTTCAGCGGACTGTTCGCTGAAACTGTCCGCTGAAAGCCCACACACGAGCGGACTGTCCGCTGAAACTTGGTTTCAGCGGACAGTTTCAGCGAACAGTCCCCGCGTGTGTACGCGGCCTAAGTCTAAATCAATGTCATTGACCTGATATGGCCATTTGGTCATCCCAAGTCTAAGTCAATGTCATTGACCTAATATGGTCATTTGGCCATCCTAAGTTTAGGTCAATATCATTGACCTAATATGTCCATGTGACCATAATAAGTCTAAGGCCGCGTACACACGCGGGGACTGTTCGCCCAACTTTGTCCGTCAAACAGTTTCGGCAAACAGTCCGCTCAAAATTAGCATGGACGGACATGGCCACACACGACGGACGAACAGTTTGCTGAAACCGTGCGCGATGACGTGAACGGCACGTACGACGGGACGAAAAATACGACGTCCTATACACTGCATTATAACTTTCGGCGTGAAAATCCTTTCTGAGCATGCGCGCAACTTTGTTTGACGAACAAGCCTACACACGAGCGGACTGTTCGCTGAAACAAGGTTTCAGCGGACAGTTTTTCGGAAATTCCGAAAAACCTTGTTCGTCAAACTGTCCGCTGAAACTGTCCGCTGAAAGCCCACACACGAGCGGACTGTCCGCCCAAACACTGTTCAGCGGACAAAGTTGGGCGAACAGTCCGCCCGTGTGTACGCGGCCTTAGTCAATCTCATAGACCTAATATGTCCATGTGGCCATCCTAAGTCTAAGTCAATGTCATAGGCCTAATATGGTCATGTGGCCATCCTAAGTCTATGTCAATGTCAATCACCTGATATGGCTATGTGGCCATCCCAAGTCTAAGTAAATGTCATTGACCTGATATGGCCATTTGGTCATCCCAAGTCTAAGTCAATGTCATTGACATGATAAGGCCATTTGGCCATCCTAAGTCTAAGTCAATGTCATTGACCTTATATGGCCATGTGACCATATTAGGTCAAAGTTATTCTGCACATATGGTTAATAAACTTCACAGTGCGAAGGGGGATAGGTAAAATGAGAGTGCTTTAATAAATGGTAGCTGCAATGAAATAGAGTACATTTATCACTCTGGTAACATGGGTGTAACTGGTAGGAAGTTCCCACAAGAAACAAGTAACAAAGTTCCCCTTTCCACTGGCGGTGCTTTGAGAAAGGTATCCTCTCTCTAAAAACAGAGTTTTACTGTAGTCGCAGGGTGTGAATATAATAGATTTGTTTTTTGCTGGCGGGGGGGGGGTCATTTTCACATACTTTATACTCTCCTCAACAAAAATGATGCTGTCCTCAACATAAGCAGATATGGTATGGCACAACAAAATTGTATCTCTGTCTTGCATTATCTTTAGGGCGTCAGGGGTAAATAGCAATCCTCGTTGCTGGGGAGGCATGCTCTCTATGACAGCTGCTCCCATAGGTGGTCAGTCACAGTTTCTCACTAGGCCTATTGCATGATATCGTACCTGGTGGTGTCTTCTTGCTAGTACACCAAGCTATTTGGTAAACCTTTTTCATCACATATTTGTTTAAGTTACTGTAATTCAACCAGGAATGATGAAGAACTAGGGGACACACTCTTACTTTTGTCCCTTTGCTTAACTAAAAGGCTAGATATACATTTGCCACGTCAGTTTAAAAAAAAAATGGTATTATTTATGTTTTAGGTGAGAACGCATTTAACAATGTCAGCGGCAGCAACATTTGGCCAAAGAAAGAATTGAAAATGACAATATACAAGGGCCTAGAAAGAAGTCACAGTGAGCACCAGGATGGACAGCAGTCGGTTAAAAATTGATAGGTGGAGATGGAAAGCGGGGAAGCCCTAACTACCGGGTTTTTTGCCATGCCAGTTTATAGTTCCCACTAATAGCATTGTCCTTTTTTGTGGCCAACTTTTTTCCTCTTTAACCGATCCACGACCGGCTCCTGTATATATATATATAACGGCAGAATGGCTGTGCTGCGCGAATCGCTATATATATACTGTGGCTCCTTTAAGAGCTATAGCAGACGTCTGCGTGCCCGCTGCACCTGTGGTTGTGGGCACAAGAGCAGGAACGGGGATTTGTGTGTGTAAACCTAATCCTAATCCTAGTCCTGTCAGGGGAGGAGAAACAGATTGTGTGTTCCTACTAAGTAGGAACAACGATATGTCTCCTCCCCCAGTCAGTCCAATCCTCTCACAAGTTAGAACACAACTAGGGAACACACATTTAACCCCTTGATCGCCCCTTAGTGTTAACCCCTTCCCTGCCGGTGACATTTATGCAGTAATCAGTGGCTATTGTTAGCTCTGATCGCTGTATAAATGTCAATTGTCCCAAAAAAGTGTCAAAAGTGTCTGATTTGTCCACCGCAATGTCGCAGTCCCGATAAAAATTGCTGATTGCCAAAATTACTAGTACAAAAAAAAAATGCCATAAATCTATCCCCAATTTTGTAGATGCTATAACTTTTGCGCAAACCACTTAATATACGCTTATTGCAATTTTTTTACCACAAATATGTAGAAGAATACATAGTGACCTAAACTGATAAAGAAATTCGTTTTTCGTTTTTTTAAAATTTGGGATATTTATTATAGCAAAAAGTACAAAATGTTGTGTTTTTTTCAAAATTGTCGCTGTTCTTTTGTTTATAGCACAAAACATAAAAACCACAGAGGTGATCAAATACCACCAAAAGAAAGCTCTATTAGTGGGGAAAAAAGGACGTACATTTTGTTTGGGTACAACGTTGCACGTCTGCGCAATTGTCAGTTAAAGCGACGCAGTGCCGTATCACAAAAAATGGCCTGGTCAGGAAGGGGTAGGGGTAAATTCTTCCAGGGCTGAAGAAGAGATAAACAGTGTAGTTACAGATTACACAGGTGTAGCACTTATCCCTAAAGAGGCCAACCCAGGTCCTTCACCTGTCTAGTGGCTGTCAGCCCATGTACCAGCTCCCAAGCACACCTAAGTTCAAGCTAATGGTGTTTTTGAATATTTATTGCAGTACTTGGGTAGAGAGATGAGGGTGTAGGATACTTCAAAGCATGTGCAGGCATTAGAGGACAGCTTCTCAGGAAAAGTCCTTCAGTAGCAGCCTTAAAGAAGAATTTTTATTTTCCCATTCAGTTGGGGCTGTGCCCACACTGCATTGGTTAACTGCTTGTTTTGTCCAGGAGTGCAAAGAAGGGCTATCCTTTCCCAGTCCTTCAACCCTCTGGAAAAAATGCTCCCCCACATCCATCGATGGACTGTTCCTGCCTTCCTCACATTGGTCATAGAGCTGGTCTGTGGCCGTGATGATATCAGGAACAGTCCATTCACAAGACTGCTAGCATATAGGGGGGCTGGAATGGGAATCGGTCTTGCACTCGGAGGATCTGAGGATTAGGTAAGTATATCTCATCTCTGTAATCACCTAAAAATAATTAAAAATTAGCACTTAACCCATGCATTGCGGACACAGCCCCACTGCATGGGAAAATAAAAAGCATGCTTGGAGTACTTCTTTAAGTATTGTTGGAGGTAGAGG
The DNA here is from genome assembly GCF_037356315.1 of Lithobates pipiens. Lineage (NCBI taxonomy): Eukaryota > Metazoa > Chordata > Amphibia > Anura > Ranidae > Lithobates > Lithobates pipiens. Next base: position 177,532,097 of record NW_027507789.1, read on the forward strand.
GGATAGACAGCTAGTCTCTATGCAAGCAGTCACAGCCCTTGTAGCAACCTCTGGAGTCTAACCCTCAAAGCACATGAATACCTAGAGCTTTAGGCAAAATGTCCTACTCACAATGTACAGAGACGGCTCCCCAACCAGCTTACCTGTGACACTGTTCAGGGAAAGGGGTCCTTCTCCATCCCAGATTTCTGAGGTAGTCCCCCCCCTTCAATTGTCTTTCAGTCCATATTCATTTAGGCCTTCACCCAAGCACCTGTTCAGGCCTGATAAGAACAGCTTTTCAATAGCACAAGCTGCCTCCAAGAGGCAGAGACCCCGGAAGAGAGAGAGCTCAGACCCTCCCAAACATTTAACCTCTCACCAGCCACAACTTCTTGGGCCTCACTCCCAGGGATTGGCTAGGGTCAGATACATTTTCATAGCCCAGTGGTTAACCCACTTACTCTTTTCCTAAAAGCTTCTTCCAGAGGCAGGCAGAATAAATTAACCACCAGGCTTTGGGATAGACCTAACCAGGCCTGAAAAATAAATTGCTGCTTAGCTGGGTGCAGCAGAGCCAAACATTAAGTGCTTCCAGCTTAGGGCAGGGTGCTACAAAGGTATCTAATAAAGTGTTACTAACTCTCTTGTAGCTGGACTCCCCAGTTTATTCTACACTTCTTCAAATCTATTGGATGAGCGTAATGCCATCATTGGGTTTATAATGGCTGCAGCAATTGATTAAAACTAGGAAAGGTGGGTATTTCCCACCACTGGTGACTGTGAAAGATATAAGAAGCCATCACTTTATTTATACAAACCTGAAATAAAAGTTAAGGTTGTATTTACTTTTAAAGGCTCAACTTTGTACATATCTGCTTTGTTCCCTTATGCGTATAATAATTCAAATGCTATTTCTTTCCTAGTTGAACTGCAATTACAGCAGAGTTTATGGAATGCAGTGTGCAAACTGGGAGCAGTTATAAGAGATAAAACGATAATCCTCCCAATCTAGAAGACTGTGGTCCGGCCGCACCTGGAGTATGCTGTCCAGTTCTAGGGACCAGTCCTCAGGAAGGATGTACTGGAACCGGAGGTCCAGAGAAAGGCAACAAAGCTAATAAAGGGTCTGGAGAATGTTAGATATGAGGAAAGGTTACGAGCACTGATTCTCTTATTCTCTCTGGAGAAGAGACGCTTGAGAGGGGATATGATTTCAATGTACAAATACCATACTGGTGACCCCACAATAGGGATAAAACTTTTCCCTGAAAGGGAATTTAATAAGACACGCGGCCATTCACTAAAACAAGAAGAAAAGAGGTTTTACCTTAAACTGCGTAGAAGGTTCTTTACTGTAAGAGCAGTGAAAATGTGGAATTCCCTTCCACAGGCGGTGGTTTCAGCGGGAGGCATCGATAATTTCAGAAAACTATTAGATAAGCACCTGAACGGCCACAACATACAGGGATATACAATGTAATACTGACATAAAATCACACACATAGGTCAGACTTGATGAATTTTTTTGTCTTTTTTTGGCCTCGCCTACTATGTAATGTAAGTATTTAATCAAATCAGATGTGTTTGTATTGTCCCCTGGTGGTAAGGAAAATGTAGAGTATCATCCATGGCTACATAAAAAGACATTTAATTTTTCATTCTATTTCTGTCTGCAGTTAATAGATATCCATGGTGAAAAGGTTTCCCGGCGCAAAATTGGAAGTTTGACAATTTCAAAAAAGTTCCCACGCACTCAAAAAATTGTGTATGGAGAGAACAAAGGACTACATTCCACATATGCCAGAAATCCCATAAATTTCTCTTCCCTTGATAACACTGGTCATGGAATCATGGTGAGACTTTCACTCCTTTTGTATGCTATTGCTCTTTGTAAAGCTTAATTGAAGCCACAAAAATGGATATTAAGTTAGATAAACACCTGGCACACCCTGTGTGCACGCCTATGATTTTGTGTAGTTTTACATCCACTTTCTTATTACAACAGTTGTGCAGGGTGTTTAAATATGATTGTGAATTTCAATAGCCACCAGAGTTAGACCCAGTACATTCAGTAATCAGCTCTCAGTAAAAGTCCTTCTTCTCTGCAATATAAGTCTGTGTAAAGCCACTTGTGATGGCTGCTACTCAGCTCTGCCAGCAGAGAGCACTGGTGAGAGTAGGAGAGACTAATGCCCTGTACACACGGTCGGAAATTCCGATGCAAAAGGTCCGATCGGATTATGTTGTTGGAAAATCCGATTGTGTGTGGGCTCTATCTGACTTTTTCCGCCGGAAATTCAGACGGAAAAAGTTTGAGAGCATGATCTAAAATTTTCCGACAACAAAATACGATCGTTTGTAGAGAATTCCGACAGACAAAGTGCCGCACATGCTCAAATTAAATTACGAGACCAAAGCTATTGGCTACTAGCCTCTACGTAGTCCCGTCGTATGCAACGTAGGTCACCTTGTTCCGAACGATCGGATTTTCCGACAACTTTGTCCAACCGTCTGTATGTTTTGGCCAAAATCCGTTGGAAAAAATCTGACGGATTTTGTGGACGCAATGTCCGATCGTGTGTACAGGGAATAACTGGATTTTAAAGTTATTCTAAAGGCTTTTTTTTAACCACTTCCTTCGTTATGCATCGGTACTTTGAAGAGGAATATTGTTGTTATGGCAGCAGCTAGCTATCCTCTTCTTCAGCGGGTGGTCCACTCAAAGATAAAAGGGGTTTCGGTGGCGGAATCGCCACAAGATCACTATTATCGGTGGCGGGAGAGGGCCCCCCTCCCTCCGCGCTCTGGTGCCCTCCACCGCTTGCCAGAGCCGTCGGCAGCAGCGGAGGCGATCAAATCCTCTCCCTAGCCTGACATGGAGATTAGTGAGGGGAGGATCATTGCAGGGCGGAAGTGACATTTTGATGTCACTTCCGCCTATAGCTCTTAAAGGGCCATTTTTTTTGTATTTTTTTAAATTACATTTTTTTTTTATTGCATTTTAGTGTAAATATCTTTTTTTTTTCTGTCTTTTTGACCCCAGATCTCATATTTAAGAGGTCCTGTCATGCTTTTTTTTCTATTACAAGGGATGTTTACATTCCTTGTAATAGGAATAAAAGTGATACCATTTTTTGTTTTAAAAGAACAGTGTAAAAATAAAAGGTAAAATAAATGATAAAAAAATGTTTTTAAACACGCCCCATCCCACCAAGCTCGCGTGCAGAAGTGTACATATACGTGAGTAGCACCCGCATATGAAAACGGTGTTCAAACCACACATGTGAGGTATCATCGTGATCATTAGAGTGAGAGCAAACATTCTAGCCCTAGACCTCCTCTGTAATTCAAAACATGCAACATGTAGAACCGACGCCTATGGAGATTTTTAAGGGTAAAAGTTTGTCGCCATTAAACGAGCGGGCGCAATTTGGAATCGTGACATGTTGGGTATCAATTTACTCCTCGTAACATTATCTTTCACAATATATAAAAAAAAATAAAAAATGGGCTAACTTTACTGTTGTGTTATTTTTTAATTCAAAAAAGTGTATTTTTTCAAAACAAAATGTGCGCTTGTATGACTGCTTCACAAATACGGTGTGACAGAAAGTATTGCAATGACTGCCATTTTATTCTCTAGGGTGTTAGAAAAAAAAAATATATATATATATAACTTTTTTTAACTTGTAATCAACAAATCTCAGAAAGAGGCTCGGTCCTTAAGTGGTTAAATAATAAAATGGGATTTTTATATACAGCTTACCTGTAAAATCCTTTTCTTGAGAGTACATCACGGGACACAGGAGCTTCATTACATAGTGGGTTATATAGGCACCTCTGGTGATTGGACACTGGTTGACCCTAATTAAGGAGAATTCCTCCCCTATATAACCCCTTCCATTTGGGAGGCACCTCAGTTTTGTAGCAAAGCAATAAGAAACCACGTAAAACCCAAGAGGGGCGGGAGCCCTGTGTCCCGTGATGTACTCTCAATTTTACAGGTAAGCTGTATATAAAAATCCCATTTTCTTGATCATACATCACGGGACACAGGAGCTTCATTACATAGTGGGATGTCCCATAGCAATGCTCAGATTGAGGGGAGGGAGACACAGATCATAAACATAGACCGCCAGGGACCTGAGGACCTAAACTGCAGCCTGCAGTACACTGCGCCCGAAGGCGATATCCTCTTGCCCTCTGACATCCACCTGATAGAATCTGGTGAATGTGTGGACTGATGACCAAGTCGCAGCCTTACAGATCTGAGCCAGGGAGGCCTGGTGATGCACTGCCCAAGAAGCACTGACAGCCCTAGTAGAGTGCGCTTTCACCTGAAAAGGAGGAATCTTCCCCTTTAGGCCATAGGCCTGAGAAATAACTTGTCGGATCCACCTTGAGAGAGTGGACTTTGACGCTGCCTGGCCCTTTCTAGGGCCTTCCGTCAGAATAAATAAACAATCAGTTTTCCTTATCTGAGAAGTTGCTTGAAGATAAACACTGATTGCTCTAACCACATCCAAAGTGTGTAAAGACTCTTCCTCTGTGGACTGAGGGTCCGGAAAAAAGGATGGTAGGATTACATCCTGATTCAAATGGAAAACCGAAATCACCTTAGGTAGAAAGGACCTGTTGGGACGCGTGACCACCCGGTCCTTATGGATAATTAAATACGGCTCTTTATTGGAAAGAGCTGCCAACTCTGATACTTTTCTAGCCGTAGATATGGCTACTAAGAAGACCAGCTTTTTAGTCAGGAGAGCTAAAGAAGCCAGATGCAAAGGTTCAAATGGTTGCCCCTGTAAGGCCGAGAGAACCAAATTCAGATCCCATGGGCATACCGGAGGTTTAACTGGCGGTTTTGTCCGCATAGCCCCCTGGATAAAAGCCCGTACCAGGGAATGGGATGCAAGCGGTTTTTGAAAAAATACCGACAGGGCCGAAATCTGCACTTTAATAGTGCTTATGGCCAAATTCATTTCTAGGCCTGACTGGAGAAAGGCCAAGATTCTGTTAATGACATACTTTCTAGGATGCCACTTCCTGAGTTCACACCAGGAAACATATGTCCTCCAGATTTTATAATAAATAAGCCTGGAGGCCTGCTTTCTGGCATTGACCAGAGTAGAAAGGACTGGCCCCGAAAGGCCACGGTCTCTCAGAATGTGGGTCTCAGCAGCCAGACCGTCAAATTCAGACTGCGTAAAGCAGGATGGTAGATTGGACCCTGTGAGAGCAGATCTGGCCGGAGAGGGAGGGTCCATGGCCTGCCTACTGCCAACTTCATGATTTCTGCATACCATGGTCGCCTGGGCCAAGCCGAGGCCACCAAAAGGACCGACTTCGTCTCCCTCTTGACCCTTCCCAGGAACCGCGACAGCAGCGGGCTCGGGGGGAAGGCATAGATCAGATTGTACTGATCCCAGGGAACCGTCAGAGCATCTGACCCCTGAGCAAGTGCATCTCTTGTCCTTGACACAAACTTGTCCAGTTTCCTGTTGAACCTGGACGCAAACAGATCTACGTCTGGAGTACCCCACTTGTGACATATGTTCTGAAACACATCGGGGTGCAGAGCCCATTCTCCTGGGCACAACTGCTGGCGGCTGAGAAAATCCGCCTGCCAATTCTCCACTCCTGGGATGAAGACTGCAGAAAGACACGGAACATGCTTTTCTGCCCAGACAAGTATGCGATTCACCTCCTTTTGGGCCACCAGACTTCTGGTACCGCCCTGGTGATTGATGTAAGCCACTGCGGTGGCATTGTCGGACTGAACCCGAACCGGGAAACCTCGCAGTCTGTAAGACCACTCTATGTAAACTGCCCGAATCTCCAAGATATTTATGGGCAGTAGACTTTCGGTCGCAGACCATTTGCCCTGCGAGCACGTTCCCTCCAATACAGCTCCCCAGCCTGTCAGGCTGGCATCTGTTGTGATAATCTTCCATGAGAGAGGAAGAAAAGTTTTGCCCTTCAGCAAATTCCTGGTTTGTAACCACCAGACAAGACTTTTGCGTGTCCCGGGGGATAGACGCATAGGAAGATCCAGGGATTGGGGCTTCCTGTTCCAAGCCGCAAGGATGCATCCTTGCAGAGGCCTTGAGTGGAACTGGGCGAATGGGACGGCCTCGAAGGAGGCGACCATCTTCCCTAATAGTCTCATGCACAACCAAATGGAGGAAGATCTTCTGCCCAGAATCAGGCGCACCAGATCTCCAATGGCCAAGGCCTTTAGCCTTGGAAGAAACACCCTGCCTTGAGCGGTGTCGATAATCATACCTAGGTATTCCAACCTGGTAGTCGGTTGTAGGGACGACTTTTCTAGGTTTATAATCCAACCTAGGCGTTCTAGATGTTCTAGCGTTTTGGTGACGCTGCGACTTAGGAACGCTGCAGTTTTCTCCATGAGAAGCAAGTCGTCTAGATAGGCCATGACGGCTATGCCCTGAACTCTTAAGATTGCTAAGAGAGGGTCCAGAATCTTTGTGAAGACTCGAGGGGCTGTAGCAAGCCCGAACGGCAAGGCCACAAATTGAAAATGGCGCCGCTCTACCGCGAACCTTAGAAATTTTTGGTGTGCGGGAAAAATTGGCACATGGAGATATGCATCCTTGATATCTATTGATGCCAAGAATTCTCCCCCTTGCAGGGAGGAGACCACAGTGCGGATTGACTGCATTCGGAAGGTCTGGATGTGTAAAAACCGGTTTAGGTCTTTCAGATCCAGGATAGGTCTGACACTTCCATTTGGTTTTGGAACGGTGAAGAGATTTGAGTAAAACCCTGAACCCTGATCTTTCGGGTTTACTTCTACTATCACACCCTGGGATAGTAACTGATCTAAGGCCAGAAATAGCGGTTTTTGCTTTACTGGATCCCTGGGGATCCTTGACCTTAGGAAACGAGAAGGTGGAATCTCCTGAAACTCTAGCTTGTAGCCCAGAGATACTGAAGAGATCACCCACTTGTCCTGGATCTCTTCCCGCCAGGCGCCTGCAAACTGCAGGAGCCTTCCCCCCACTCTGCCGAGCGGGGGCGCCCCTTCACAAGGAAGTTTTGGGGCTCTGCTTGGCAGGCTTTCGCCCCCAAGTCTTTTTCTGTCCCTGGGCTCGGCCTTGAGCCTTTCTAGCAGTGGAGGACTGAGAAGGCCGTCGCCACTGTTTAGAGCTTGATGCTTCGGGAGAGAGAGCACGCCTGAATGAAGGACGCTTGCTCTTTTTGACTGGAAGGAGGGTAGATTTACCTCCTGAAATATTTTGGACGAATTTATCTAATTCTTCCCCAAACAAACGCTCCCCTTTAAACGGGAACCCAGTCAAATGCTTTTTGCATGACAGCTCAGCAGCCGAATTCTTTAGCCATAGGGCCCTTCGCATGTGAACCAACATGAGAGACAAACGTAAAAGCTTGTTGGACGGAATCCAAAATCGCATCAATTATGAAACACAGGATGTGAGGCAATTCTGCATAACTCTCCACTTCCTCACTGGGAAGGAGCCCAAGCATCTGTTTAACTTGTTCCTTGAGGAACTGACACAACCCCACGGCTGCGACTGTAGGTTGCACCACAGTGCCAGCCATGGAAAAGGAGGCTTTTAATAAGGTTTCCAGCTTTTTATCAGTTGGATCCTTGAATACCTGCGCATTATCCAAAGGACAAGTTAGGTTCTTATTCACACAAGAAACAGCCGCATCGACCAATGGGACCCCCCACTTCTTGGTGAAACTTTCCTCCACAGGATAATGCATGGAAAACCTCTTGGGAGGAGTAAACAGTTTATCGGGATGTCCCCAATCCTCATACATCAATTCATCCATTAAAGGATGAATTGGGAAGGAATAAGCAGTCTGTGGGGCTTTCCTGACTCCCAGGGAAGAAACAGAGGACGTAGCGACTTCAGCAGCAGGCATTCTGAATGTGGTACCCACCAATTCAGTATAATACTGCACCTGCTTTCTGAGTGCCTGGGAGGAGGGGACTATCTCCTCTTCCTCTGATTCATCCGACTGCTCATGATCCCTATCCAAAGATAGGGATCCCTCCTCATTTTCAGAAGAACCATCCGAGAGAGGGATTTTAGCAGAGGGAGGGGATCTACCCCTTTTCCTGCTATCTTTTAGGGAAGCAGAAATAAAATTCATGATTCTCCCTTCAAAACCCTCCAATGTAGCCCTAAGGGAGTCCTCAGTGACATAAACCGGGGCTGCGACATTAGGAGAGGCTGCAAAACCTGACAGGGGCACCGACTCGTCTTGAGAGGCTGGCTCCAGTCTTGCAGGGGGGGATGGTAATTTACAGGCACTTTTGGAACCCCTGGACCTAGGCGGTGACTTGCCAGTGCTCTTATTACCTCCCCCTGAGACCCTCTTACGAGGAGACATAGTACTAGGCTACAAAGCAGAGGTACTAGTACAAGTGCGATCACTGTTGCGCTTAAAGTCTCACAATAAATAAATATATGATTAAACTGCACAACCTGATGCTGAGTAGGTGTCTTAAGGTTTGCCTGGATCCAATCCCCACGGATGCTTACTGCCCACAGCTCCTGTGTCTCCAATTACAGTCCCCTGACGCTCTGGGCTTTTAAAACTGCCGCCTGGCGCCTGCGCAGCACAGCGCCGTGCACACTGACGTGCACGGCTCGCAACCACACCCCCCCTCCTCCATTAGGCCGGGAGCGCGCCCGGCGCGCGTGCATGAGGACCGCGGAATCCGGGGGGGAGGAGAACCCAAAATGGAGCAGCGTGGGACCCCTGAACTGCGTGGGACCCCTGTTTACCTTCTTTGTGGCAGGGACTGCAATGGAGACGTGAGTTAGCTGGAGAAACAGGCTTTCACTTGAGCGTGTGTATTGAAAGGCATGTAAGTATGCATCAGGCTGCTCTTACTCCCTCTAGTGGTGGAAACCAGGTAAGACATACAACTACTCACAATGAAGAAATCCATTCATATATTAAATATACAGGATGACTTCCCTTACCTGTCCCCGCCGCAGGAATTGCTGAACCAGACAAATTCCAGCCTTCACCCATCACGGCGGGTATTGTTAGCCAACCTTCAGGTATATCTGGGGCTCTTACTCGGAAGAACCTCCCACCTGGGCCATGTAGAAAGCTCTGCCAGAAACTTTCGTGCGCTCTGTATAAACAGTACACCAAGTCTGGTTTTCCCAGAGCCCAGTCTTCCAATGGAGAGGACTTACAGGCAAAACCTCGCTTCTTCGGCAGACGAGGCCCGGGTACCATACCATCTTGGGAGTCAAATATCGGCCCGAGGTATGGATCCGGTTTGTTGTAGCCCTTCGGCCCTCGCAGGGACCTGCATAGAGCTAAAGTTTTACGTGACCATCACCTAGACACTGGCGAAAAAACTGAGGTGCTTCCCAAATGGGAGGGGTTATATAGGGGAGGAATTCTCCTTAATTAGGGTCAACCAGTGTCCAATCACCAGAGGTGCCTATATAACCCACTATGTAATGAAGCTCCTGTGTCCCGTGATGTATGATCAAGAAACATATTATACTTAACTGCTGTGTGCAAGGGTTTTGCACTAAACGGCCCCAAACTTCCTCTTCTGGAGTTCCCTGTCGGCCCTCTCCACTTCTCCTGTTCTTTGAAATGGCTTATTCGACCCACGGGTGTTTGACACATGTGCATTAAGGCAAAAAAACTTTTTTACCTTTTAACCCATTTAAGAAAGGCAAAGAATGTTGGGCACACCAATTAATCCTTAGGGATCTGTTTATAAAAAATGTGTTGTGCAATGTCTCAAGCATTCACACAGTTGTCACAATTAACCCACATAATTAGCCTTATGCCATGTACACACGACCCGGAATTTTTGCAAAGGTCCGACGGAACGAATCTGTCGGACAATTCGATCGTGTGTGGGCTTCATCAAACCTTTGTTGTCCAAAAATCGGACGGACTTTAGAAATAGAACATGTTTTAAATCTTCCCGCCGGACCCAGTTGTAATGTAAAACCCGTTTGTCTGTATGCTGGTCCAACGGACCAAATACGACACAAGGGTAACTACAGCACCTGCGTGCAAGAATGTTTCCAGCGCGATCCTATCGAGCTGGTTCTCGGCTGCGAGATACTTACTGTACATCTTGCGCTTACTGCAATAGGAAAAACACAGGAAAAAGCATGAGAGAGAGGTGACAATGTCCCTTAGGTCTGGTATGGATTTTAAGGGAAACCCCCTATGCCGAAAAAACGCTGTGGGGGTCCCCCAAAGGTCCATACCAGACCCTTATCAGAGCATGCAGCCCAGCCAGTCAGGAAAGGGGGTGGGGATGAGCAAGTGCCCCCCCCAACCGTACCAGGCCACATGCCCTCAACATGGGGGTGGGTGCTTTTGGGAAGGGGCGTGCCCTCTGGGCCCCCCCACCCCAGCACACTTTATCCCCATGTTGATGAGGACAAGAGCCTCTTCCCGACAACCCTGGCCATGGGTTGTCGGGGTCTGCCGGCGGGGGGCTTATGGGAATCCGAGAGCCCCCTTTAATAAGGGGGCCCCACAGATCCTGGCCCCCACCCTATGTGAATAAGTATGGGGTACATCGTACCCCTACCCATTCACCTGGGGGGAAAAGTGTCAATAAAAAAACACACTAGACAAGTTTTTAAAGTAGTTTATTAGGCAGCTCCGTGGGTCTCTTCTGTCTTTGGTGGCCTCTTCTCCCGCTCTCTGGCCTCTTCTCCTGCTCTCTGATTCTTCTCCTGCTCTCCAATTCTTCTCCCAGGCTCCTCTGCTATCGTCTGCTCTTTTGCCGCTCTTTTGCCGCTCTTTTGCTAGTGCTGGCTGGTGTTTTCCATTGTCTTCTTCCCTCTGGTCTTCTTCCGATGTTGACACGACGCTCTCTCCCACTGCAATGCTGTGTGCACGGTGCGCTACGACATGGCATGGGGCGAGGTATAGTTCAGGTGCCCCCCTTCCCCAAAGCATCCACCCCCCATGTTGAGGGCATGTGGCCTGGTATGGTTCAGGAAGGGGAGCGCCTGCTCATCCCCACACCCTTTCCTGACCGGCCGGGCAGTGTGCCCGGATAAGGGTCTGGTAGGGACCTTGGGGGGACCCCCACGCCGTTTTTACAGTGTAGGGGGTTCCCCTTAAAATCCATATAAAGACAACGGGGCTCGTAAGGTGTCAATCTCACCAATAAAAGCGGTGAGCTTGACTTCCTTTTCTAGTCCCGTCATAACTCATCACGTTCAAAATTAGATTTAGTCCGTGTGTGGGCAAGTCTATTCATTTGGAAGTCTGTTGTAACTCCGTCGAAAGTCCGTCAGGAAGACCGTTGGACCTAGTCTGCCGTAAAGTCCGGTCATGTGTGGGCAAGTCCGTTCATTCGGAACTCTGCCGAAAGTCCGTTGCGAAGTCTGTCGGACCTAGCCTGCTGGAAAGTCTGGTCGTGCGTACGCGGCATAATGCATTTATTTCCTATGATGATCATCAGCTCCAACTAGTAGCCATATTGTGGTCTTTTCCTGAAATGCCTCAATCGGAAAGTAATGGAAATTATTTGAGATGGCTGGGAGGATGCTTGACACATTCTCACAGTAAATATTTGATGAATGAACCCCTTAGCAACCAATACAAATTCATTTTAAATTGATCTGAAATAAAGTGAACAAATCTGATGTAGTTAGAGCTCATTATTACTAGTTCTAATGCTTGGCGCGCACGTGCCCGTTGCACTGCGGGGGTGCCGATGCATGTGGCCGGCAGTCCCGATAAACACCGGTCACGCACAATCGCGGGCACAAGAGTCTGAAAAGGAATATAGGTGGTAATATATTGTATAAAACCTGCTAACCACACACAAGGAACACAGTAAAGTGGTAAAGCTATTCAAAATAATAATTTTGGTCTCAGAAAATGCATGTTTTAGTCTACTGAATAAAACATTAGGGTTGAATAAAGCCAAGGAGTAGCCACACGGAGGGGTAAATCATACTTTTTTTTTTTTTTTTTACTCTAGTGTCTCTCCAGGCTTTTAATAATTCTGGTTTAATTTTTTAATCATTTAATCAAAAATCCATTCAGCCAGAAGCTGGTGAACGCAATGCTGATTTTATACAATGCAAAATCCAGCAGAGCAGAAAGGCTCCCCATACAAACCACAGCCAGAGTGTTGAGCCATACCGAAAAGAGAAGTAGATGTAAAAAACAGAAATAGAATTAGACAAGTGAAACAATGACTCCAGTTCCCAACATTGGCTCTAATTATCTCAGAGTCCAGTCTCTGTGGAGATCAGGAGAGACTGTGTCATACAATCTAAGGCCCCATTCACATCTGAGCGTAGCAGAAACTTGGGCAGAAATGCGCGTTTCTGCCTATACTTCCACGAACGTGCAAAAAACACTCAAAAATGTGCATTACGCTTGCGGTACAATTATTTCTTAATGGCCCCCCAAACATGAGTAGCAAAAACACGCAACGCCAACTGCACTTGGCTCAGTCGCAAAATTTGGTACTTGGGTTTCACGTGACAGGCAGCCCATTCAAATCCATTGTCTGTTGATTGAAAAACATGGCAAAAATGTGCTAAAACGCCTATCGCAAAACACTATGCTCAGATGTGAATGTAGCCTTAGTAAAAACTTACCGTCATTCTTTCAGGCTAACCTAAGAGTGGTATACAGTGTTGTGAAAAAGTATGTGCCCCCTCCCTTTTTCATTTTCTTTGCATATTTGTCACACTTAAATGATTCAGATCATCAAACAAATTTTAATATCACACAAAAAAAACACAAGTAGATCCTAAATGCAGTTTTTAAATGACGAGGGAGGGAAAAAAGCTGTCCAAAACTCCCTGGCCCTATATGAAAAAGCAGTTGTTGCCCCAAACCCCCTGCTAAATCATTGATAAACTGTGATTAGCCAGATTTTTTGGGAAGCTGAGTTAAATTTCACTTGCCAAACCCATACCTGATTACTGCCAGACCTATTGAATCAAGAAATCACTTCAATAAAAGCTGTCTGACAAAGTGAAGTACGCTAATGGCGCGTACACACGACCAAACTTTTCAATGGACTAGGTCCGACGGTCTTCCCGACGGACTTTCGGCGGAGGTCCAACGGATTTTCTGAACGAACGGACTTGGCCACACATGACCGGACTAAGTCCGTTCGACAGCTTTTTTTTTTTCGTTTGGAACCTGATGACATAAACGGGACTAAACAAGGAAATTCAATAGCCAGTAGGCAATAGCTGCCCTTGCATCGTATTTGGTCCGTCGGACTAGCACACAGACGAACGGTTTTCCCAATTTTTAGTCTGTCGGACTTGAGTCTAGATAGATTTGAAACATGTTTTATGTCTAGGTCCTTCGGACTTTTGGGTAAAAAAAGTCCACTGGAGCCCACACACGATCAAATCGTCTGACGGATTCCGGTCCACTGGACCAAGTCTGCCGGAAAGTTCAGTCGTGTGTACGCGGCATTAAAGATCTCAAAAAGCAATACATCATGCCATAATCTAAAGAAATTCAAGAACAGGTTGAGATACAAAGTAATTGACATGTATCAATTTCTAAGGCTTTGGGACTCCAGCAAACCATGGTGAGAGCCACTATCCACAAATGGAGAAAGCAGTGGTGAACCTTCCCAGGAGTTACCCGCCTATCAAAACTACTATGACAACTCATACAGGATGTCATAAAAGAACCCAGAACAATATTTAAAGAACTACAGGCCCTACTTGCCTCAGGTAAGGTCAGTGAGACTGGGCAAAAAACTCATCCATGGGAGAATTCCAAGGCAAAAGTCACTGCTGATCAAAAAGAACACAAAGTCTCGTCTTACATTTGCCAAAAAACATCTTGATTATCCCCAAGACTGTTGGGCAAATATTCTGTGGACTGATGAGACAAAAATTTACGTTTTTGGAAGGTGTGTGTCCTGTTACATCTGGCGTAAAGCTAACACAGCATTTCATAAAAAGAACAACAGTCAAACATGATGGTGGTAGTCTGATGGTCTGGGGCTGCCTTGCAGCTTCAGGACCTGGACGACTTGCCATAATTAATAGAACCATGGATTCTGCGCTCTACCAGAAAATCCCAAAGGAGAATCTCTGACCATCAGTTCCTGACCTCAAGCTCCAGCACACTTGGGTTATGCAGCAGGACAATGATCCGAAACGCACCAGCAAGTCCACCTCTGAATGGCTCCAAAAAAATTAAATGAAGGTTTTGGAGTGGTCTAGTCAAAGTCTAGACAGAAATCCGATTGAGATGCTGTGGCATGACCTTAAACCGGCTGTTCATGGTCAAAAGCCATCCAATGTGGCTAAATTAAAATAATTCTGCAAAGAAGAGTGGGCCAACATTCCTCTAAAAGATGGTAAAGACTCATTTCCAGTTATTTCAAATTCTTGATTGCAGTTGTTGCTGCCAAGGGTGGCCCAACCAGTTGTTAGGTTTAGGGGGCAATTCCTTTTTAACATAGAGTCTGGCAGGTTTGGACAGCTTTTTTCCCTTAATAAATGAGATCATCATTTAAAAACTGCATTTTGTATTTACTTGGGTTATCTTTGTGTAATATTAAAATATGTTTGATGATCTGAATCATTTAAGTGTGACAAATTTGCAAAAAAATAAAATCACGAAGGGGGCAAATATTTTTTCACAGAACTGTATGACACTGTATGACAGCGGGGGCCTGATCAAACTGTAGGATACTCAGTCTACTGCAATGGAAGTGAACTTTAAAAAAAAATTATGTCAAAAGGGTAGAGTATGGATTTATTAAACATAAGTCCCAGTGTACGACATATGGCATAGCCACAACTCCCCCCCAGCCCTCAAAAATGTTTTGCGTCATAGATAAAATTTCAGTGCATGTTACTGCTGTATCTTACTATGTAGCCAATAAACAATTGTTCCAATGAATGGTACTCAGTATCTGGCTTGATTGCATCAGAGGATTATTGCTACATTCCTTCCCGATGTGTCTTTGTATTCTGACAGCAAAGAGACTTCCCCACCGGCGGAATACAATGATTGGCGCTGCCGGCTATAGCCTGCAGTGCTGATCGAGAGGACATTTTCCAACAAGCTGGTTGAACAGAAGTCGATCAATAGATCAACTTCTGTTCAACCATAGAGACCATACATGGATTGAAATTTGTCCAGTCCCTGCTGAACCAGACAAAATTTGATCCATGTATGGCCATCATTAGGGTTTAGCACTTCTGCCTTGCAGCACTGGGGTCATTGGTTCAAATCTGCATGTTCTCCCTGTGCTTGCATAGGTTTCCTCCGTCACTTTAAAGAAATGCTTGTAGGTTAATTGGCTCCTGTCTAATATTGGCCATAGATTGAAAGCTCCTTAAGGGCAAGGACTGATGTGAATGTACCATATACAGTATATTTGTAAAGTGCTGGGTAAATTATTGGTGTTATATGAATGTTGGGACTACAGAACAAATAATCCTTTTGTTGTGCAGAATTTCTGTCATTTTGCAAAAGGTAACTGGGCAGGGCTGACACCACTCCACCACAAAACTGTTGTCAGTCCACAACAGGGCTTTAAGTGATTGTAAAGTCTCTTTTTTTTCTCTAAAAATAACAAACATGTTATACTTACCTGCCCTGTGTAGTGGTTTTGCACAGAGCAACCCAGATCCTCCTCTTCTCGGGTCTCTCTTCAGCTCTCCCGGCCCCTCCCTCCTGTTGAGTGGCCCCACAGTAAGCAGCTTGCAATGGGGGCACCCGAGCCGAGTCACAGCTCCCTGTGTCCATTCAGACATGGAGCCCCAGCTTGGCCCCGCCCCTCTCTCTCCTGATTAGCTAACTGACTTTGATTGACAGCAGTGTGAGCCAATGGCGTCGCTGCTGTGTCTCAGCTATTAAGGAGGAGAGTCCCGGACGACCGAGGAACTCGTGGACATCGCTGGAGAGAGAGGGGGCTTAGGTAAGTATTAGGGGGCTGAGGGGGGCTGAGGGGGGCTGCTACACTCAGAAGACTTTTTTTATCTTATAGGTAAAAAAACTTCTGACTTTACAACCACTTTAAAAGCTAATATCTGGCAGACTAACAGGTATTTTTCTGTATTTTCATGGGACTTTAAAGGGATAAAACATGGAAAGAATTGGAATTTTCTGCTAGGCAAGGTTTTGGGGTTGGTGACCCACTAATGGTGGATGTGGGTTGAATTCCTAACCAAAGTATTATTCTATATACTGCAGGACTCTGAAACACAGCAATTATCAAAAACTGGGACCATGTCACGCAAGATAAGTGTAAAATCGATGACCCAGGCTCAGAACACATTTGGGTAAGTGCAGAATAAGATTGATTATCATTCAAACATCTGATGTGGTTTAAATAAATAACATAACCAAGTCAGTGGGGTCCGAACCAGGTTGCACTATAAATGGCAGGGCTAAAAAAAAATTGAAAATGAAAATTATTAGTAAGATTGGAACAGAGGAGTATTAGATAGTTGTTAAGGCGTCCTATGGCCCGGCACTGATTGGTAAATCTGTAATGGAGGAGCCTGCTGCATGCAGCCACCTCTACCAGCCAATCAGATTGTTGGCAAAGGGGTAAATGGCATTGGTTAGATGACCCTCCAGAAAGAGTTTGCTGAGGTATAGAGTACAGCGCAGCCAATCTCCAGCTCTGTCACATGGGAGAAAGAGTAAGGAGTCACTTCCCACAATTCTTATTCAAAATAATGAAACAAAAATGTCACACGCCAAGGATGTCCCCTATGCCCCATATTATTTGTTCTCACTCTCGAACCTTTCCTTTGTAAGATACGTGAAAATATAGATATCGATGGAGTCAACATCGCCGATAATAAATAAAAAGTTACCGCTTTCGCTGACGACATTCTACTATTTTTATCTAAACCCTTTATAGCCCTACCAAGCCTCCTCAAAGACGTCCGTCTATTCCAGTTCATAGAACATTTAAAAATCAATTTCACAAAGTCGTACGCTCTCAATGTAACACTAACAAAACCACAAGTTCTACAATGCAAACAAAACGTTCCATTTACGTAGAAAACAGACGCAATAACCTACCTAGGGATTCAATTTCCCACAAAATTAGCCGACCTATACTTGAAAAATTCTCTACCACTTTCTACCACCTTCTCAAGACTATCGCAGAGGATCTTAAGAAATGGAACAAAGCACACTTCACCTGGTTTGGCAGAGCGGCTATCATTAACCACTTCGCATGCAGGCCAATTCTGACATTTCTCTCCTACATGTAAAATTCCTAATTTTTTTGCTAGAAAATTACATAGAACTCCCAAACATTATATATGTTTTTTTAGCAAAGACCCTAGAGAATACAATGGCGCTTGTTGCAACTTTTTATCTCGCACGGTATTTGGCGCAGCAATTTTTCAAACACGTTTTTTTCAGAAAAAAAACTGTTTCATGCTTTAAAAAACAAAAAAACAGTAATGTCAGCCCAATTTTTTTGCATAATGTGAAAGAGGAGGATACGCCGAGTAAATAGATGCCCAACATGTCATGCTTCAAAATTGCACGCGCTCGTGGAATGACGCCAAAATTTGGTATTTAAAAATCCCCATAGGCAACGCTTTACATTTTTTTACTGGTTACATATTTTGGGTTACAGAGGAGGTCTAGGGCTAGAATTATTATTCTTGCTCTAACGTTCGCGGCGATACCTCACATGTGTGGTTTGAACACCGTTTTCATATGTGGGCGGGACTTACGTATGCGTTCGATTCTGTGTGCGAGCTCACGGGGACAGGGGCGCTTTAAAAAATTTTTTTTATTATTGTTAATTTTATTTTTTTAGTTTTACACTTAAAAAAAAAAATTGATGACTTTTATTCCTATTACAAGGAATGTAAACATCCCTTGTAATAGGAATATGGCATGATCGGACATATTTACAGTGAGATATGGGGTCAATAAGACCCCATATCTCACCTCTAGGCTGGGAAGAATAAAAAAAAAAAAAACGATCCTGGCTTCCTAGAATACCGAGGCTGGGCTTGACGTCATAACATCGCGCCCGGCCTCCGAACGATCATAGAGACTCCGGGGACAATCTAGTCCACCGGAAATCTCTATGGTTACTTGCTGGGGCCGGGGGATCCTGTGACCGACTCACCGATGGAAACGGTGAGTCGGTAGAAGCACCGGAGGGCGGCGGGGGGCGTCCCCTCCCGCCGCCCGTAAGAACGATCAAGCAGCGGAACAGCCGCTATGATCATTCTTATGGTGCAGGGAATCGCCGGCTGAAAATGGCAATATCTGAATGGTGTCTGTGGCCTCAGGCATCATTTAGATATAACCACTGAAGGCCCATGACATCAATAGACGTAGTGTGGGCACCAAGTGGTTAAAATTAATATCCTGCCACGCATACTATACCTTCTTTAAACAATACCTATCAAACTTCCCAATACCTTTTTATAATCATTCAGAAAAATATGCAGGAACTATCTCTGGAATGAAAGACACCCCAGAATTAGTTACACCCAGTTAACAAAACCCAAAACCAAAGGAGGAATAGGCCTACCTGACATACATCATTACTGTTGGTCCTGTCAATTACAGAGTATCATAGACTTGCACACCCACCAGCAGGTAAAAGATTGGGTAACCCTAGAAAACTTTCTCCTTGCACCCTGTTAGCTGCGTCCCATGGATCAGTCGAAATCTTACACCAAAAGACCTAACAGAACACCCCCACCATAGGCCCTACATTGGAATGTTTCACCAAAGTCTGCCATAAACTCAAACTTTCCAAGAACCCAGGCACTCAATCACCAATCCTAATGAACTCTCGGGGATGGTCCCCCATCCACTATTCAATAAACAACCAGACATAGGTTTATGCATACACCACCTCTTTTCGAGTGGGCAACATACTTACTCTAGATTCTAGAACATATGAACACACTCTTGGCTGAACCAAATCTAGATCCTCTAGAATGCTTGCAAATTAAACATTATATAAACTCTACTCAACGCAAAACAGACCTGTCCAGAGCTTTAACCCCATTTGAAAACCTATGCCTAAGCCACAAGCCTCAATGCCATTTTATTACTAAGATCCGCAATATGCTCTGGGACAATACCTAGGCTGACGAGGGATCAGCCTAGGCACACAGGGGGATGTTTCAGGATGGAGAGCAGGGGAAGTGACCGGTAAATATGTAATTTACCGGTCCCTTTCTTTCCTGAATGAACACAGTGAACGGTTGGTACCAATCACTCATGTGTCCATTCAGCACTGAAGCATGGTAAACTGTGTTAACTGTGTTTCAGTTTGTGAATGAGCAGGAAACGCTTTCTATTCATTCATCTGTGCAGCTGAGGACTGATGAATCTATGTCTTCAGTCACTTTCGGCCTGGGGGGGGGGGGGACCTTTAAGGTAGGCTGTATGGGGCCCCATGATTTCTAACAGCAGCCCTGCTTATAATATATAAATATATATATACATACATACATACATATATATATATATGTATATATATGTATGTATATATATATGTATGTATTAGAGATAATACAACTTCTGCAACTAAATCAGTAATACCCTATCACTGTGTGTCTTCATACAGTAGAAGCTGTCGGATAAAGGATCCAGTCGCCCCTCCCCTGGTTCCTGATGCGTTTCCACAGTAAGTATTTTTCTCACTTTCAATAGGTTTTTATTAGAAGATATCAAGATACAGGAAATAATATAGAAGAGCATGCAGGTATAAGCAATGCACAAATAGTTGCCCGAGTTGTAGAACCCGGTGGCGCAGTACCATATCAAAGCACAACAGAAGCCTATAGTTTTTCTGGTCAGTAAAGCCATGGCACAAATGTGGTCTACATTAATTAATTATTAAATTAGAAGGCTGGTAAGAAACTGGCTAGGATGTAGTGCCAAGTTCAGTTGGGTGACAAAGTCTGTTTTGAAAAGGAAGAACATAATGTAGGTGGGAAGGTCCCCTTTGTAGAAGAATGAGAAGAGAATAAGAGGAAGAGATGAGAAGGTTCAGAATTAGATAAAAAAAATTTTGGGGTAGATCAGACTAAATTTTAAAATAAAAATAAAAATACTCAGTTTCAATTATATATAACAAAAGACAAGACAATCTCGTAAAAACATAAAAAAAAATAATAATTCCCAGAATATCGCTACAAATGCACTAAAGTCACTTCAGGGGATGGGGTGCAATATATTATTCATGAGTGAGGTCAAACCCAGGTCCACTACTCAGATATTTATTTCCATTTTCTGAATTTCTATTAAAGTAAAAAAAAAAAAAATGTCTACAATCCCCAACCCATACCGAGTGACCCCAGCATTATACATAACAATACCCATGGTTTGAGGACCATGATCGTGATGCCTCAGGAAGTGCAGACATGGAAAGGGAGTTTACCCATGCCTGACCAGATTATCTGTTCATTACAGCATATCATGATTAAAAAAAAGTAATTACTTAAACAAATAGTTCAAGGCTTATTTCACCGATGTAACCATGTTTCACATTACACCTATATTTAGGGTGTAACATGAAACATGGTCACATTCCCCAATACCACCTTCAGAGGAGTGAGAGGGGGCTGGCAGGGGGAGTCTATGTGCCACATACCTGTTCCCTCTAGGGACAAAGTAGGTGGTCACTCCCTCCCTTGTTAACTGGTTTTGGGAATACTTTGAGTTCCTAGTCAAGCATGCATGTGGGTCAGTAGTGGTAAAAATAAAACAAACCACGCACAACATTTTTATTTTTTTTAATGTGGTTAATTTTACAAGTACATTTAATGATCCAGCAGTGTCTACAACTGTCTCTCAGTAAGTGTTCTCCAGAGCTGGAATGCCCGGAGAAAGCATAGGCTCCCTCAAAGGGTGCCAGGTAGGTGGGCACATGAGACCCCTCTGGACATCCTTCCCAATGCAAAGACCCCAGTGACCATCAGCATTGGGCACTGGTGCTTTGGGAGGTGTACACCTGTTTTTGGGGAACTCCTTTCAAAATACACCCTCAATGCTAAAAGGCATTCACTCTGGTATCGACGTGCCAGGGGCTGCACGATTACTGCTCACTTGCCATGGAGATACTAGCAGGAATGCCTTGTGTGCCAGGCTGGTTATTTTAAAAGGAATAAGGGCAAACATTTTATTTTTTTAAAACTTAAAAATAAATTCTATTAACAAAAAAATACATTTAACCTTTCTAGTGCCAAAAATGTGTAATAATAAACAATAAATTAAAGAAAAACAGCTGGCATCCAAATGTGAGCCTAAACATTTTTTTATATTGGTATTCCATTTATTTTCTGTCTGTAATGCCTTCTGTTCTCTGGCATTATTTTAGAATTCCCAATGGAACAGCTTCCAGTATCCCTAATTCCCCCATTATGGATAACGATCTTCCTTTACCCCCTCTACCTGCACTGTTTGAGCACTGCGACCCTCCTGCAGATGAAAGGCACACAACGGGATCAGGTAAGTGACAGTATCTCACTGCTGACTTCTCCTGTTTTATCATCTATTGAGGCTCAGCATTTTGGAAGCTCAAATTTGCCGACCTACTAAATATATCTATTATTTCCAATATTTTATCCATTCATGTACTGGGTGCTCTTTGGTTTCAGTAACAATAGTTGCTCCTTCTGTTTGCCTACAAGCATGGCTGTGCAAGGAATGTGTTTGCCTAATTTGGAATAGGGCTGTCAGTGTCCCATACCTGACTGTGGAGCCCAAGATGATGAGGGTGGCCTCTTGCACAATTCCCATCCAAGTACCTCTGGTAGTGGAGACAGAGACTGGAAAGGTGCAGGTGTCTGGAAGCTGTAGGAGTGAGCTGCAGCTTGGAGACACAGGAGTCCTTCCAGTGGTGGTGTGGAGTCTGGTCACAAGCCTTGTTCAGCAGGAGTCAGGCAGACAGGTGCAAAATCAGGATCAGGTTCAAGGTCGGGAACATCAGAAGTTGATAACGTGCTAGTGGTGTGGTACCAAATCAGGAAGCAGAGACGTAGTCATAAATCCAAACAGAGGTTGGTTGGTAGGATCCAAGAATCAGATGTAGCCAGGTCAGGAACAAGGTTAGCAGACATGGATTAGAATCCTATTTAAGTGATGCCTTGATTGTGAACAGGTGTGGCAATAATCAGGCCTGGGTGTGGCTAGAGAAATTGAACTCAGGTGTGGACAACCACAGTTATAGTATGTTTTAACAAGGGAGGCAATCACTTTTTCACACAGGGCCATGATGGTTTGGATTTTTTTTCACCTTTAATAATAAACACCTTCATTTACAAATTGCATTTTGTGTTTACTTGTGTTGTCCTTGACTATTGTTTAAATTGGTTTGATGTTCCGAAACACTTAAGTGTGACAAACATGCAAAGGAACAGGAAATGAGGAAGGGGGCAAACACTTTTTCACACCACTGTATATAGAACCATTCATCTGTTTTTCATCCATCCGTTGACTGATGAAAAACAGATATCAATGCATTCCTATGGAAAAACCAATGGCAACTGATGATCATTAACTTGCAACCATTTTCATCCACTTTCCCTTTTTTGACGAATAAAACCCCTATTTTTCATCCGTCAAAAAATTGTAATGGACAAAAAATGAATATTAGCGACATCCGCTTACATCCAATCTGCTGGCATCCATTTTTAAACCCTTTTTTTCCCTCACTTTATAT
Organism: Lithobates pipiens; assembly: GCF_037356315.1. Classification (NCBI taxonomy): domain Eukaryota; kingdom Metazoa; phylum Chordata; class Amphibia; order Anura; family Ranidae; genus Lithobates; species Lithobates pipiens. The sequence continues at coordinate 177,554,763 of NW_027507789.1, forward strand.
TAGCTGGTTGCTAAGGAGGGGTCAGGAAGCCGGCCACCACATCCTTAACAACCAATAAGTCATCAGCTGAATGTAAAAAAAGATTGGCGGGAAAAAAAAATTTGGAAAAATAAATTGTGAAAAAAAACAGCGTGCGGGTCCCCCCCAGGTCCATACCAGGCCCTTAGCACCAATGAGGGCACCAGTGAGAGAAAGAAAAAGGGGGGGAGGAAATTACTAGGTTACAAGAGAAATAAAGGAATAGAGGGTCAGTAGAGTTCAGAACAGAATACCGCCCCGGAGGAGGGGTCCATGACCAGCTTTGGAAAGTCCGAGTAGAGCCTTAGGCCGCGTACACACAGGCGGACTGTTCGCCCAACTTAGTCCGCTGAACAGTGTTTCAGCGGACAATCCGCTCGTGTGTGGGCTTCAGCGGACTGTTTCAGCGGACAGTCTGACGAACAAAGTCTTACGGAATTTCCGTAAGACAGTCCGTTCAAACTTGGTTTTGTCCGTCCAAACTTGGTTTCAGCGGACAGTCCGCTCGTGTGTAGGCAAGTTGGACGGACTAAGTATGGCGCATGCTCAGAAAGGGTTTACACGGCCGAAGGTTGCATTGCAGTGTATAGGACGTCGTTTTTCTAGTCCCGTCGTACGTGCTGTACACGTCATCACGCACGTTTTCAGCGGACTGTTCGTTCATCGTGTGTGGTCAAGTCCGTTCATGCTAATTTTGAACGGACTGTCTGTCGGATTGTCTGCCGAACTTAGTTGGGCGAACAGTCCGCCCGTGTGTACGCGGCCTTACAAGTCTAGAAAATGCGCTTTGTCAAAGGAGATGATCAAGCCAGGGCTACCAAAACTGAAAAAATGTGTGTGTGTCAGTGAGGATTGCTGTTAATTTCAAAAGCGTACCATGTACTCATTGTTTCATCTCATCAAATGAAAGGAGGGTATCTTCTATGCCTTTTCAATGGTATGCTTTGTGGCCATAAAATGTGGGTCACTATGGGTCCTTACTTATGTTCAGGTACAGTACCATATTGACCATGGCATAGATCCAAATCCACATATTGTGAAGAATAAAAGAGAGCCTCGTATTATCTTAGTCCAATCTGCAGGACCCCAAAGTCACGTTCTCACCATGCACAATAGGAGGGAGTTGGGTGATGGTAACCTTCAAAAGGGAAGTGTACAGTGATGATATGAGGACTTGAGTGGTCAGGCAGGTGCAACACCAGTGTTCAAATGCTGCTGAGGGTTTAGAACGATCGTAATCCCAGATTAAGGAGTCAAAAAAAATGGGAATTTGGATACAGTGATATTGCTCAGAATCAGAAATATCATGGTTTCCTTCAACTGCTGAAATTAACAGATACCTTGGGTAGTCTAGAAGGAGAGAACCATTGACAAACCTTTGGATGCATGACACTTTTCATGGCAGGTTTACTGATGGTGACAATAGTGGGCTTTGCCTGTTAATGTGTGCTAAACTGGTCATTTGTAATCTCCTTTAGAAGTTCATGTGACAGGTGACAATACAGGAACACATTTAGGAGACATGGACAGAGCGTGGTCACCCTATAAAAGGAAGTGTCTGAACAATGACCTTCACGTATGGATTATCAAGTTTTATTTTAAAGAAGGCGGCAGATTTATAGATCTGAAATTTACTTTTGAAATGATATTTATGTAGCACCACCCTCACAGGAGCTGCTGATTTGTGTCACAGGGTCTTTTTCCACTGTGTAGCAGCAGCCAGGCAAACTGCAACTCCACTGGCTCAAAAAAAAACAGTCCAGGAGTTGCCTTTTTAAAAGTTTATTGCAGATTAACTTGGATGGGGTTTAGGGAGCTGTATGATGCTCCAGAACATTAAAACAGGAATATGAGGGCACTCTCTCCTTGGTAGCAGCTTCTCAGAACAGTCCCTTCAGCAGTAATACAGAAAATGGACAGCACTGGGACACTATTAGTAATGACCCAGGCCAGACGGGCCTTAAATGCAGCAGAACAGGGGTTAAAACCAGCAACAGTCACTGTGATCCTTCTTCCTTAGGTCTGTACTTAGTGTCCCCAGGATTTGGATGTCTCCCTCAGGATCAGTCAGCCTGACTCCACTGTGGAGTTCTCATATCGGATCCTCAGTAGCACCCCTCATTTGGCTTCCAAAGTACATGTAGCATGATAGAGCCCCCCGCTAAACACAGCTAGGGACCTCGATGAGATAAACAGAATCCTAACAGGATAGCCTGACCTTCTGGCTAGGAACCTCTCCGCCAGAGAAAAAAAAAATCTCTCGGGGGCCACAAACTATTTATGCACTTCCCAACCACCACCTGCATAAATATTCAGGTGCAGGTGTCTGGAAGCTGTAGGAGTGAGCTGCAGCTTGGAGACACAGGAGTCCTTCCAGTGGTGGTGTGGAGTCTGGTCACAAGCCTTGTTCAGCAGGAGTCAGGCAGACAGGTGCAAAATCAGGATCAGGTTCAAGGTCGGGAACATCAGAAGTTGATAACGTGCTGGTGGTGTGGTACCAAATCAGGAAGCAGAGACGTAGTCATAAATCCAAACAGAGGTTGGTTGGTAGGATCCAAGAATCAGATGTAGCCAGGTCAGGAACAAGGTTAGCAGACATGGATTAGAATCCTATTTAAGTGATGCCTTAAATGTGAACAGGTGTGGCAATAATCAGGCCTGGGTGTGGCTAGAGAAATTGAACTCAGGTGTGGACAACCACAGTTATAGTATGTTTTAACAAGGGAGGCAATCACTTTTTCACACAGGGCCATGATGGTTTGGATTTTTTTTCACCTTTAATAATAAACACCTTCATTTACAAATTGCATTTTGTGTTTACTTGTGTTGTCCTTGACTATTGTTTAAATTGGTTTGATGTTCCGAAACACTTAAGTGTGACAAACATGCAAAGGAACAGGAAATGAGGAAGGGGGCAAACACTTTTTCACACCACTGTATATAGAACCATTCATCTGTTTTTCATCCATCCGTTGACTGATGAAAAACAGATATCAATGCATTCCTATGGAAAAACCAATGGCAACTGATGATCATTAACTTGCAACCATTTTCATCCACTTTCCCTTTTTTGACGAATAAAACCCCTATTTTTCATCCGTCAAAAAATTGTAATGGACAAAAAATGAATATTAGCGACATCCGCTTACATCCAATCTGCTGGCATCCATTTTTAAACCCTTTTTTTCCCTCACTTTATATTAGCTGGTTGCTAAGGAGGGGTCAGGAAGCCGGCCACCACATCCTTAACAACCAATAAGTCATCAGCTGAATGTAAAAAAAGATTGGCGGGAAAAAAAAATTTGGAAAAATAAATTGTGAAAAAAAACAGCGTGCGGGTCCCCCCCAGGTCCATACCAGGCCCTTAGCACCAATGAGGGCACCAGTGAGAGAAAGAAAAAGGGGGGGAGGAAATTACTAGGTTACAAGAGAAATAAAGGAATAGAGGGTCAGTAGAGTTCAGAACAGAATACCGCCCCGGAGGAGGGGTCCATGACCAGCTTTGGAAAGTCCGAGTAGAGCCTTAGGCCGCGTACACACAGGCGGACTGTTCGCCCAACTTAGTCCGCTGAACAGTGTTTCAGCGGACAATCCGCTCGTGTGTGGGCTTCAGCGGACTGTTTCAGCGGACAGTCTGACGAACAAAGTCTTACGGAATTTCCGTAAGACAGTCCGTTCAAACTTGGTTTTGTCCGTCCAAACTTGGTTTCAGCGGACAGTCCGCTCGTGTGTAGGCAAGTTGGACGGACTAAGTATGGCGCATGCTCAGAAAGGGTTTACACGGCCGAAGGTTGCATTGCAGTGTATAGGACGTCGTTTTTCTAGTCCCGTCGTACGTGCTGTACACGTCATCACGCACGTTTTCAGCGGACTGTTCGTTCATCGTGTGTGGTCAAGTCCGTTCATGCTAATTTTGAACGGACTGTCTGTCGGATTGTCTGCCGAACTTAGTTGGGCGAACAGTCCGCCCGTGTGTACGCGGCCTTACAAGTCTAGAAAATGCGCTTTGTCAAAGGAGATGATCAAGCCAGGGCTACCAAAACTGAAAAAATGTGTGTGTGTCAGTGAGGATTGCTGTTAATTTCAAAAGCGTACCATGTACTCATTGTTTCATCTCATCAAATGAAAGGAGGGTATCTTCTATGCCTTTTCAATGGTATGCTTTGTGGCCATAAAATGTGGGTCACTATGGGTCCTTACTTATGTTCAGGTACAGTACCATATTGACCATGGCATAGATCCAAATCCACATATTGTGAAGAATAAAAGAGAGCCTCGTATTATCTTAGTCCAATCTGCAGGACCCCAAAGTCACGTTCTCACCATGCACAATAGGAGGGAGTTGGGTGATGGTAACCTTCAAAAGGGAAGTGTACAGTGATGATATGAGGACTTGAGTGGTCAGGCAGGTGCAACACCAGTGTTCAAATGCTGCTGAGGGTTTAGAACGATCGTAATCCCAGATTAAGGAGTCAAAAAAAATGGGAATTTGGATACAGTGATATTGCTCAGAATCAGAAATATCATGGTTTCCTTCAACTGCTGAAATTAACAGATACCTTGGGTAGTCTAGAAGGAGAGAACCATTGACAAACCTTTGGATGCATGACACTTTTCATGGCAGGTTTACTGATGGTGACAATAGTGGGCTTTGCCTGTTAATGTGTGCTAAACTGGTCATTTGTAATCTCCTTTAGAAGTTCATGTGACAGGTGACAATACAGGAACACATTTAGGAGACATGGACAGAGCGTGGTCACCCTATAAAAGGAAGTGTCTGAACAATGACCTTCACGTATGGATTATCAAGTTTTATTTTAAAGAAGGCGGCAGATTTATAGATCTGAAATTTACTTTTGAAATGATATTTATGTAGCACCACCCTCACAGGAGCTGCTGATTTGTGTCACAGGGTCTTTTTCCACTGTGTAGCAGCAGCCAGGCAAACTGCAACTCCACTGGCTCAAAAAAAAACAGTCCAGGAGTTGCCTTTTTAAAAGTTTATTGCAGATTAACTTGGATGGGGTTTAGGGAGCTGTATGATGCTCCAGAACATTAAAACAGGAATATGAGGGCACTCTCTCCTTGGTAGCAGCTTCTCAGAACAGTCCCTTCAGCAGTAATACAGAAAATGGACAGCACTGGGACACTATTAGTAATGACCCAGGCCAGACGGGCCTTAAATGCAGCAGAACAGGGGTTAAAACCAGCAACAGTCACTGTGATCCTTCTTCCTTAGGTCTGTACTTAGTGTCCCCAGGATTTGGATGTCTCCCTCAGGATCAGTCAGCCTGACTCCACTGTGGAGTTCTCATATCGGATCCTCAGTAGCACCCCTCATTTGGCTTCCAAAGTACTTGTAGCATGATAGAGCCCCCCGCTAAACACAGCTAGGGACCTCGATGAGATAAACAGAATCCTAACAGGATAGCCTGACCTTCTGGCTAGGAACCTCTCCGCCAGAGAAAAAAAAAATCTCTCGGGGGCCACAAACTATTTATGCACTTCCCAACCACCACCTGCATAAATATTCATGCTGCTTATTTGACTCTCCCACCCACTATGTTCTGGAAATCTCAAGGAAACAGGGGGAAGAAATCAAACTTGCATCCTGCAGAACCCAGAGCAGCCTAAAGCAATCAAGCACTAATCTACTGATTACAGGAGAGCCACAAAACTAAATCTGCTTAACTAGGAAGGTGCTACATTAAAATTTTTAGGACTTAGGTTTAAATGTATAGGTCCCAGTGATCTTTTTTTTGCTCCAATGAGTTAATGTGCCTCTTTAATTTGAAAGTAAAATTCAAACTCTAAAAACTGAGTCAAATAATTAACAGAAGATAAATTCCTATTTGTCCTTTTTACAATTTCTTCCCACACTTAGTGACTTTAGACACAGTTTACTCTCTAGTCTCACCAATGTGCATTTTCACTTCCTATATAGGCTCCAGTTTCCTGACACCTCTTCTCGAAATGATTTCACAACTCTCTCCGAGTCCCACATAAACTAATCAGTCTGGCTGCTAAAATCTATTGTATTCAGTATTCAGTGTTTCTACTATATATGGTGTTGTGGATATGATAAAGGTGAGATAAATAATAATGTCCCCAGAAATGCAATTTATCCTTCATCCATATGACTGAGACTAGCCAAAACCATCAGGTTCCTGATTCTACGATTCTAACTGAATTCTGAATTTTCGCCACTAGATGGCGCTGTTCTTGAAAGTAAGCTTATCACAGGACTATATTGTATGGTGAACACTGCATGCTGTGGTAGTTAGACTTTTTTTTTTTTTTTGTAATAGGATTCTGAGTTTGTGTTCCACCAAAGTTCCTGTCTGCAGGAGGTTTTTACAATCCCCTTTGCTTAATCACTTGCTTACTGGGCGCTTTCACCCCCTTCCTGTCCGGGCCAATTGTCAGCTTTTAGTGCTGTCACACTTTGAATGACAATTGCGCAGTCATGCAACACTGTAAATACAGTAGGGTGACCAGATGTCGCTGGTTTCCGGGGACAGTCCCCGGATTGATAGGCAGAACATTGGTGATGTCTCTCATAGGAGGCGGAACTTCTTCTGAGGGCAGCTGCCATGCATGGTGAACAGGAGATCCCATCCGCTCTGTATAATCCATCTCCTCTCCTCGCTCACTCTACACTGATCACAGGTCACTGAACAGGCTGAGCTGCTGGGGACTGAACAGGCTGTATTGAGGGGCACTGAACAGGCTGAGCTGCTGGGCACTGAACAGGCCGAGCTGCTGGGCAATGAATGGACTGAGATGATGGGCAATGAATGGGCTGAGTTGCTGGGCACTGAAAGGGCTGAGCTCCTGGGCACTGAACGGGTTGAGCTGCTGGGCCCTGAAAGGGCTGAGCTGCTGGGCACTGAAAGGGCTGAGCTGCTGGGCACTGAAAGGGCTGAGCAGCTGGGCACTGAAAGGGCTGAGCAGCTGGGCCCTGAAAGGGCTCAGCTGCAGGGCACTGAAAAGGCTGAGCTGATGGGCACTGAGCTGGCTGAGCTGATGGGAATTGAAGAGGCAGAGCTGATGGGCACTGAGCTGGCTGAGCTGATGGGAATTGAAGAGGCAGAGCTGATGGGCACTGAATGGGTTAAGCTGCTGGGTGATGTAAAGGCTGAGCTGATAGGCACTGAACAGGCTGAGCTGCCCGGGACTGAACAGGCTGAGCTGATGGGCACTGAACAGGCTGCTTGGGTGGGCACTGAACAGGCTGCATTGAAGGGGGAATAAACGGGCTGCATTGATGGGCACGGAACAGGCTGAGCTGCTGGGCACTGAAAAGGCTGAGCTAATGGACACTGAACAGAGTGCATTGATGGGCACTGAACAGGCTGCGTTGCTGGGCACTGAACAGACAGCATTGATGGGCACTGAACAGACAGCATTGATGGGCACTGAACAGGCTGAGCTGCTGAGTACTAAACAGACTACATTAATGGGCACTGAACAGGCTGAGCTGCTGGACACTAAACAGGCTGAGCTGCTGGGCACTGAACAGGCTGCATTGATGGGCACTGAAAAGGCTGAGCTGATGGGCACTGAGAAGGCTGAGCTGATGTGCACTAAAGAGGCTGAGCTGATGGGCACTAAACAGGCTGAGCTGATGGGCACTGAACAGGCTGAGCTGGTGGGTACCGGACACACAGAGTGGATGAGCACTGAGCAGACACAGCTGTTTGAAAAAAAATGTTTTCTTTGTTTCTGTTATACAATTTTGCAAATAAGTAATTTTTCTTCTTCATTGATGTGCAGTGATGAGGCTGCACTGATGGACACTGATAGGCTGCACCAATAAGGCTGCACTGATGAGCAATGAAGATGTTTCACTGATGAGGCTGCATTGATTGGCACTGGTAAGCTGCACCAATGAGGCTGCACTGATGAAGCTGCATTGATTAGCACTGATAAGCTGCACCAATGAGGCTGCACTGATGAAGCTGCATTGATTGGCACTGATAACCTGCACTGATAAGGCTGTATTGATTGGCCCTGATAATCTGCACCAATGAGGCTGAATTGATGAGCAATGATGATGCTGCACTGATGAGGCTGCATTGATTGGCACTAATAAGCTGCACTGATGAGGCTGAATTGATTGACACTGATAAGCTGCACCAATGAGGCTGCACTGATGAGCAATGACGATGCTGTACTGATGATGCTGCATTGATTGGCACTGATAAGCTGCACTGATGAGGCTGTATTGATTGGCCCTGATCAGCTGCACCAATGAGGCTGCACTGATGAGCAATGATGATGCTGCACTGATGAGGCTGCATTAATTTGCACTGATAAGCTGCACTGATGAGGCTGCATTGATTGGCACTCATAAGCTGCACCAATGAGGCTACATTGATTGGTACTGATAAGCTGCACTGATGAGGCTGCACTGATGAGGCTGCATTGATTGGCACTGATAAGCTGCACTGATGAGGCTGCATTGACTGGCATGGATAAGCTGCACTGATGAGGTTGCATTGATTGGCATTGATTAGCTGCACTGATGAGGCTGCACTGATGAGGCTGTATTGATTGGCACTGATATGTTGCACTGATAAGCTGCACCGATGAGGCTGCATTGATTGGTACTGATAAGCTGCACTGATGGGCAACTGATGAGGCTGCACTTATAACTGATAAGCTGCACTTATAACTGATAAGCTGCACTGATATGCAACACCAATGGGTACTGATATGCAGCACCGATGGACACTGGCACTGATGGGGCTGCATTGATAATCAGTGCCTTGATTATCAGTCTGCCCTGTCACAGGGCAGTCAGTTATCGGCTTTCCTTTCCTCAGAGAGTGACAGCACTTAGAAAAGGAAATGCCAATAACCAGCAATTGTTTACATGTAATCAGCTGTGATTGGACAGAGCTGATCACATGGTAAAAGGCCACTGTGATTGGCTCTTTAACCTCGATCTGTGTCCGAAGGACTCAGTGATCACAAATCATGCCAATGCACACCCAGGGCAGGGTTCTGGGAGGATATCAATCGGCGCCCTCCTGGAAATGTGCGACTGCGCTGTAGCCATCATTTGGCTATAATGTGGTTGACAAGAGGACAAAGTGATAATAAACCCTCAGCAGCTGATTTAATCATGTACTGAGTATGAGCTTCTTTATCTTTTAATCCTTGTCTATGTTCTAATTTAAGCCGGTGTCATGACCATTTCCCCAGATTTCCGGTTTCAGGGTGGCTGCTTTCTCTTGGAGCCACCCTTGCATGCAGGGACTGAAGCTGTGTCTCCCTACACTGTGTTCATCAATAGAAACACAAAGCCCTCCAGCCTAGGATGCCACTTGCTCCTCCCTCCTCCTCTCCCCTCCCTTCCCCAAGCTAGCAGACTGACTGAAGACTACACTGTCCACTGTGAAGCCCGGAAGTTCAGGGAAGCAGCAATGAGAGAACAGGAGCCAACAGGAACATCAGCCAATGGCAGTAAAAGCTGTAAACTGCAAGTGCTGGGCTAATGCCCTGTAGACATGGTCGGACTTTCCAACGGAAAATGTGCGATCGGATCGTGTTGTTTGAAATCCCGATCGTGTGCGGGCTCCATCGGACTTTTCCAGTCGGTTTGAGATCTGGATCTAAAATTTTCCGACAACAAAATCCGATCGTTTAAATTCCGATCGTGTGTAGACAATTCCAACGGACAAAGTGCCACGCATGCTCAGAATAAATTACGAGACGAAAGCTATTGGCTACCGCCCTCTTTATAGTCCCGTCGTACGTGATTAACGTCACCGCGTTCTGAACGATCGGATTTTGTTCTCAATGTGTTCATCTAAAATGTTGAGGGTTTCATTTTACTTTAAGTGGGTTTCCTCTAGGTAGGTACACCAGCTTCCTCCCACAGTGGAAAAACATATATGTGGCTTCATTGACTTCCCCTCACGTTAGACCTGCTTTGTGTCACCATGTATGAGGGACATTAGAGCACGAGCTCTTCTGAGGACAGAATGTCATGTGATCAACAGTGTAAAGCAATGCAGAAGAAGCAGAAGTGTTATATAAAATAGAACAATAATTAAAGTAATTAAAGTAACTTACAGGCTTGCAGCATAATCAGCTTAGCTGAGAAGTCAACTACTTATCCTGACCTGATCAAAGGTCTCACCACCATGATCCATGACGACCACGAAGACTGGAAGGGATCAAACCCAAATCCATCCAATTCCGATGAATCTATAGGCATTTACAGGTATTGGATACCAATGATGGCTTGGGTAGCAGGTTATCTGTGCACTACTATTAACCTGAAAGGAAAATTCTAATTTTGGTGGACAGAATTGGAAATTTCATCCCGGTAGGAGGACATAATCAGTTTAGTTCTAATTACATCATTATTAGAGAAGCTGCATGGATTTTGGAATGGAGATTTGACTCATTGAGGATAGACTCAGACACACAGATGTTCATGGAGGATTTGAAAAAAATATTTACAATTTGAATGTGAAGTATGGTATGCAGATCACAGATATGGAAAATAAAATGACGATGACATTCATCCGAAACAGATTTTACAGAAATGATAAATGGCACAGAGGGATTCCTAATAAAACCTTGAAGATGAGTGACATCTAGTGGCCAATGTAACTAAGTGATTATGTTTTATATTCCAATCTTTTTATTAGAAATAACAAAGATAACTAGAAAAGCTACAATTTCTGGGGAAATTGTGTGAGGTGCTCTTGCCTCCACCTACTGGAGTGGGCGGAGTAACTGGGTGGAGTAGCTGTGAAAAGTGTTAAAAAGTTTAATATTATAAAAAGTATAAATAGTATAGTAAAAAAGTTAAAGTCCCATCATTAGCTGAAAGAGCAGAATATTTTCATCAAAAAAAAATTTTTTTCAAAAAAAATTCAAATTATTTATTTTTAAAAAATTTTGAAAAATCAAAAATTATTTTCTTTTCAAAAAATTATTTAAAAAAAAAAAAAAAAATTTCCAAATGACTTTTTCAAAAATTATTATTTTTAAATAATTTTTTTTCAAAAATTATTTTTTTTAAATAGTTTGTTTAAAGAAAAAAATGTAAAAAAAAAAAAAAATTTAAATTAAAAATTGTTTTTTGAAAAAAAAAAATCTAACTTTTTTTAGTTTTTTCAAAAAGAATTTTTGGTTTTTTGAAAAAAAATATTTGTTTTTTTCAAAAAAAAAATTTTTTTAAATGATTTTTTTCCCAAAAATTCTTTTTTTATCAAAAATGGTAGGAGGACGTGATCAGTTTAGTTATAATTACTTCATTTATTAGAGAAGCTGCATGGATTTTGGAATGGAGATGTGACTCATTGAGGATAGACTCATACATTTTTTTTCCAAATGATTTATTTCAAAAATTATTTTTTTAAATGATTTTTTTTCAAAAATTATTATTTTTTAAATGGTTTGTTTAAAGAAAAAAATGTAAAAAAAAAAAAAAATTTTCAAAATTGTTTTTTGAAAAAAAAAATTTCTAACTTTTTTTAGTTTTTTCAAAAAGAATTTTTTTGTTTTTTGAAAAAAAATGATTTGTTTTTTTTTTTTTTAATATTTTTTTAAATGATTTTTTTTCCCCCTAAATTTTTTTTTTATCAAAAATGGTAGGAAGACGTGATCAGTTTAGTTATAATTACTTCATTTATTAGAGAAGCTGCATGGATTTTGGAATGGAGATGTGACTCATTGAGGATAGACTAATGATTTTTTTCAAAAATTATTTTTTTTAAATAATTTTTTTTCAAAAAAAGTTTTCAAAAAAATTTTTTCAACTTTTTTAGTTTTTTCAAAAATAATTTTTTGTTTTTTGAAAAAAAGTATTTGTTTTTTGAAAAAAATATATTTTTAAATGTTTTTTTTCCCCCCAATTTTTTTTTTCTAAAATGCTTTTTTTTGAACCACTTAAGCCCCGGACCAATTTGCAGCCAAAGGACCAGACCCCTTTTTGCGTTTCGGCACTGTATCGCTTTAACTGACAATTGCGCAATCGTGCGACATGGCTCCCAAACAAAATTGGTGTCCTTTTTTCCCACAAATAGAGCTTTCTTTTGGTGGTAGTTGATCACCTCTGTGGTTTTTATTTTTTTCCTCAGTTTAGGCCGATACGTATTCTTCTACATATTTTTTTTAAAAAGAAAATCGCAATTAACGATTATTGATTGGTTTGCGCAAAAGTTATTGCATTTACAAAATAGGGGATAGTTTTATAGCATTTTATTAATATATATTTTTACTAGTAATGGCGGCGATCAGCGATTTTTATCGTGACTGCGACATTATGGCGGACACATCGGACATTTTTAACACATTTTTGGGACCATTGTCATTTATAAAGCAATCAGTGCTATTTAAAAAAAAATTTTCCCAAAATTATTTTTTTTTTTTTATTTTTTGTTTTCAAACAAATTAACTTTTTTTACATTTCAAAAATTATTACTTTTTTTTGTACATTTTTTTACAAACTTTTTTTCAATGATATTTTTTCAAAACATTTTTTTGTTTTTTCAAAAACATTTTTTTGTTTTTTCAAAAACATTTTTTTTTTTTTTAAAAATGAATTTTTGTTTTATAACAATTCTTTTTTTTTCAAAAATTTTTTTTTTTTTTTACACATTTTTTTTTTTTTTAATTTTTTTAAATTATTAGACTCTTTTTACTAATTAGGTGACTGACTTCTGAAGGCAATTGGTTCAACTAGATTTTAGTTAGAGGTATCAGAGTAAAAGGGGGTTGAATACAAATGCACGCCACACTTTTCACATATTTATTTGTAAAAAATTTTGAAAACCATTTATAATTTTCCTTCCACTTCACAATTATGTGCTACTTTGTGTTGGTCTATCACATAAAATCCTCATAAAATATATTTAAGTTTTTGGTTGTAACATGACAAAATGTGGAAAATTTAAAGGGGTGTGAATACTTTTTCAAGGCACTGTATGTAGACCAGTCTTTCTCAATATTTTCTATACAGAGGAACCCTTGAAATAACTTTCCAGTCTCAGGAAACCACTACTAAAAATGACTATAACTACAGCTCATGATACATTAGTGTGATGGTCAGTGGGAAGAATAATCCTTAGACCCCTTTCACACTGGGGTGTTTTTCAGGCGTTTTTCAGGCGCTTAAAAAAAGTGCCTGTAAAGCGCTTAAAAGAAGCCGCAACTGCAATCTCAATGTAAAAGCCCGAGGCCTTTCACACTGAGGTGCTGTGCTGGCAGGAAGTCAAAAAAGTCCTGCAAGCAGCTTCTTTGCAGCGCTTTTCCCATTGAAATCAATGGGAAGAGCCTGAAAAACACCTGAAAAACGCTTTTGGTAGCAGCTTTTTGTGGGCGCTTTTAACCCTTTATTTGGCCACTAGCAGGGGTTAAACGCCAAACTATGTGTCTGGTGGAAATCCAATACAGACCACCATCCAAATAACATGATTCCCACAGCAAAGCATGGAGGGGGTCATATCCTGTTATGGGGGAGTTTCTCTGAAGCAGGGACTGGAGCACTTGTCAGGATAGAAGGAAAAATGGATGGGGCAAATTTCCATCAAACTCTTGATGAAAGTCTGCTGCCCTCTGCCAGAAAGTTGTCAATGGGAAGAAGGTTTACCTTCCAACATGACAATGACCCAAAGCTCACAGCTAAAAGGAGCACACAGTGGTGGAAGGAGAAAAAAGTGAATGTCTTTGCATGGCCTAGTCAGAACCCAGACTTAAAGCGGAGTTCCACCCAAAAGTGGAACTTCCGCTCGTTTGTCTCCTCTCCCCCTCCGGGGCCACAATTGACACCTTTCAGGGGGGACAGGATACCTGTCTTTGACAGGTATTTTGTTCCCACTTCCAGGAGTCCACGCCACAGCCCATGACGTCACCGTGGGGGTCCCTTCTCCTCTCCCTGTCTCTGTACCAGTAGGAGAGAGGAGCGGGGCCTCGCGCATGCGCAGTAGAGTACTCGGCGTGAAGCCGTAAGGCTACACTACTGGCTTTCCTTAACCACAATGACAGCGGCAGCACCCGACAACTTATGGAAACATCAGCTGCGGTGCCTATCGCTGGACTCCAGCACAGGTAAGTGTCTGATTATTAAAAGTCAGCAGCTGCAGTATGTGTAGCTGCTGGCTTTTAATTATTTTATTTTTTTTGGGGGGCAGACCTTTGCTTTAAACTCCATTAAAAATCTGTGGAATGACTAGAAGACTGCAGTCCACAAACAGCCACCATCAAATGTAACTGAACCTGAGCAGTATGTCTGGAATGAGTTCACATTACATTAAATAGGAACAAGACTAACTTCTTTCAGACCTGCATTCTGCAATTCATACACTAGATGGCAACATTTGATAATTATGTTCACAAGCCAGACTAAACAGTGATGGAGGAACATCTACGTTTATGTAATACATTTATAAAATCATTCCCAACTTGTCTCAACACTTTCCTATATAAAATAAAGTGCTGTAACACAATATAAAAATCACAAGCATAACAACCTTATATCGGATGTCAAGTGGAAATGAAAGGGACTCACAATGATGCCATCATCCATGTGAAACCAGCCTAAATATATTAAAGGATTCACAACATAAAGTCCCACCTATCAACCTCTGGCACCAGTAGGCAGGGCCAGGACAAAGGGAGGCTTCCCCTGGCGCAATAGTATATGCAGGGGTAGGGGGCACCCTGAGCCTAACCCTAAGGGAAGGGGGGGCACAGTTTGGCATCTTTGCCCTGGGCGCTGGATGACCTTGTCCCGGCACTGCCAGTACGTCCTTAGTGAGGTGAAACGCGTTGGGGCTGGAGGTGGACAGGCTTTCATATAAATGTTGTTATTGGGGGTTTATTGTTTAAGAGTAAGGTGGTAACTAAAGGAGTGTATAAAATGTACTATTAGAGTGTAGAATGTGTCCTCAAACACTCCAAAGACATGCTGGTAGGTTAACTGGCTCCTGTCTTAATTGGCCTAATAAGTGTATGTATGAATGTGAGTTTTTTTTTAAAATCAGGTTTGTTTTCCTTTTTTTTCAGATGCCTGGTTCTCCCAATTCTCACCTACAGATAATACTGAAGAGCTTCTCCCTCCACCTCCCACTCATGATTATGGAATGACAGATACGTGTTGGCCTAAAGTAAATGGTATGAGATAAACCATACACCAACCTACATCCCATTTATATATATCAAATCCAATTGTCTGGCAGGTAGGTTAGATAGAATGAAGGGATGATAGATAGAGAGATAGGGAGATAGAAAGATAGGGAGATAGGGAGATAGAGAGATAGATAGATAGAGAGAGAGAGAGAGAGAGAGAGAGAGAGAGAGAGAGAGAGAGAGAGAGAGAGAGAGAGAGAGAGAGAGAGAGAGAGAGAGAGAGAGAGAGAGAGAGAGAGAGATAGAGAGATAGAGAGAGAGAGAGAGAGATAGAGAGATAGAGAGATAGAGAGAGAGAGAGAGAGAGAGAGAGATAGAGAGAGATAGAGAGAGAGAGAGATAGATTGATAGAGAGAGAGAGAGAGAGAGAGAGAGAGAGAAGAAGAGAGAGAGAGAGAGAGAGAGATAGAGAGAGAGAGAGAGATAGAGAGAGATAGAGAGAGAGAGAGATAGAGAGAGAGAGATAGAGATAGAGAGAGCGAGATAGAGAGAGAGAGAGATAGAGATAGAGAGAGAGAGATAGAGAGAGAGAGAGAGAGAGAGAGAGAGAGAGAGATAGAGAGAGAGATAGAGAGATAGAGAGAGATAGATAGATAGAGTCATGGGCAAAAAATATTGGCACCCATGCATTTCTGTCAGATAACGCACCACTTCGCCCAGAAAATTGTTGCAATTGCAAATGTTTAGGCATTCTCGTGTTTATTTCTTTTGTGTATTGTATTGGTATGACACAAAAACTGGAGAAACAAAAAGCCAAATCTGACACAAAACTGACACAATCAATGCAAAACTCCAAAAATGAACTGGACAAACTTGACAGCATCCTCAATTTAATATTTGGTAGCACAGCCCTTGGAAAAAATAACTGAAATCAATTGCTTCCTGTAACCATCGATGAGTTTCTTACACCTCTCTACGGGAATTTTAGACGACTCTTCTTTCGCCAATTGCTCCTAGGCTCCTAGATTGTCATTGTTCTGTTGTAAGACCCATGACCTCTGATAGAGACCCAACTTTGTGACACTGGGCTCTACATTGCACCCCAGAATTCTTTGGTAGTCTTCAGATTTCATAATGCCATGCACATGGTCATTATTGGCACCTTCTCAAAATTGTAAGAAATAATTGCATTCCAAGTTTGTGATGCTCCTGTAATTTTTGTAATTAAACTCACCTGTATCAATTAACAGGTGCTGATAATATAGAAATCATGTCGGCAACCAGTTAAAATGGTGAAAAATGTATCCAACCTTCATGTTGTGTGTCTGTTTGCCACACGAAGCATGGAGAAGAGAAAGAGAAGCAAAGAATTGTCGGAGGATTTGAGAACACAAATTGTGGAAAAGCATGGACAATCTCAAGGCTACAAGTCCATCTTCAGAGATCTTTAATGTTCCTGTGTCCACTGTGCGCTACATTGTCTAGTACAGCCCATTATATTGTAGCTAATCTCCCTTTAGGTGGTTGAAAGAGAAAAATTGATTAAAGCCTTTGCAAAAACATACCTGAGGAAGACAAAATCCTTTTGGGAGGATGTGCTGTGGACAAAGAAACAAGATTTCACCTTTTTGGTAGAGCTACTGTTTTCAAAAAATAAATGAGGCCTTTAGAGCAAAGAGTACATTACCTACAGTCACGCATGGTGGAAGTTCATGGATGTTTTGGGTTTTCTTTGCTGCTTCAGGCTCTGGATGTCTTAACTGTGCATCTGAGGACTACCAAAGAAATCTGGGGTGCACTGTAGGGCCCAGTGTCAGAAAGTTGGGTCTCCATCAGAGGTCATGGGACCTACAGCAGGACAATGATTGAAAGCACACATTTAAAAGCACCCAGCAATGAGTCCAGATCTAAATCCCATAGAGCACCTGTGGAGAGATCTCAAAACAGCAGTTGGGAAAAGGGACCCTTCCAATCTGAGATACCTGGAGCAGTTGGCGAAAGGAAGCCATAGATTTCAGTTATTTTTTCTAAGGGGCGTGCTACCAATTATTATTGAGGGTGCCAGTAATTTTTCCCAGTCCATTTTTGGAGTTTTGCGTGGAATGTGTAAGATTTGACTTTTTGTTTCATGCCAAAAGAAATAGAGAATGTCTAAACATTTGTAATTGCAATAATTTACTGGGCGAAGTGGTGCATTATCTGACGGAAATGCAGGGTGACAATATTTTTGGCCATGACTGTAGACAGACAGACTAAAGCCACGTACACACGATCAAACAATCCGGTGGAAAAGTCCGCCTGACAATCCCCCCGTGTGTGGGCTCTGGTGGATTTTTTTACCCAAAAGTCCGGTGGACTGAGAAAGTAGTTTTGCAATATGTCCGCCGGATTCACATTTCGGCGGACAATACGGCCGCGTGTGTGCTAGTCCACCGTACTTTTGAAATGAACGGACTTTTCCCGCCCGGAGGAAAGTCTGCTCATTTTGAGCGCGGCTCCAGGTAGCCAGGACCAGCGAAGGAGGCGTCACTGACCCCCGTCACCTGATATGGAGTTAAAGGGGCAGCCCCCCCCCCCCCTCCTGAGCCGTACCAGGCCACGTGCCCTCAACATGATGAGGACAAGGGCCTCTTCCCGACAACCAATGGGTTGTCGGGGTAGGGGTCTGTGGGCGGGGGGCTTATCGGAATCCGGGAGCCCTGTTTAATAAGGGGGCCCCGACTACCACCCTATGTGAATGAGTATGGGGTACAATGTACCCCTACCCATTCACCTGTGAAAAAAACTTAAAAAAAAACACAACACACAAGGTTTAAAAAAAAAATTATTGCACTGCTCCTGGGGTCTTCTGTCTTGGGGGATCTTCTCGCCGGCTTTCTTCTTCATCGCCGCCTGGGGGTCTTCTTCCGTCTTCGGGGGTCTTGTCCCCCTCTTCGGGGGTCTTGTCCCCCTCTTCGGTTCTTCTTGCCGGGCCTCCGCACCTTCTTCTAGTACTTTTACAAGCGGTGTCCCGGTCTTCTGTTGCCGCTGTCGCCGTCTTCTCTTCTTGAGCTGTTGACTCGTCGCTGTCTCTGGCCACAATGACAGGCACGCAGCGTGCGGCAACTTATATAGGGACATCGCCGGATGATGTCCCCCCCATTATGATGTCACAGTCCCAGCATCCTCTTTCCTGACCGGCCGGGTAGCATGCTCGGATAAGGGTCTGATATGGACCTAGGAGGGGACCCCCAAGCCGTTTTTTCGGCGTAGGGCTTCCCCTTTAACTCCATACCAGGTGACGGGGCCAGCGACACTTCCCTCGCTAGTCCCGGCTACCTGGAGCCGCGTTCAAAATGACTTTCCTCTGTGTGTGTGGGCGAGTCCATCAATTTCAAAAGTACGGCGGATAGTCCGGCAGACTAAGTCCGCCGGACCTAGTCCGCCGCAAAAGTACCGTGTGTGGGCAGGTAGCTCGTTCGGAAAGATCCACATTAAAGATGCACCGACCCAGCTCCCCTATTCTGACAACTTCTGCCTCACACCCCCCACAGTGCTGTGGTAGTTCATTAAAGTGGAGGTCCGTCCACTGCTGCAAAAATTAAAAGCCAGCAGCTGCCAATACTGCAGCTGCTTACTTTTAATAATCGGACACTTACCTGTCCTGGGGTCCAGCAATGTCAGCACCGCAGCTGATGTTTCCATCAGCTGTTGGGTGCTGCCGCCTCCATTGCGAGTAAGGGAATCCGGCAGTGTAGCCTTGGGACTGCACGTCGGGAACCTGCGCGAACATGCGCGAGGCTCTGCTCCTCTCTCCTACTGGCCCAGCGGCCAGGGAAGGAGAAGGTAGCCCCGCGGTGACGTCAATACCTGCAGCTGAGGCTCCCAGAAGTGGGGACAGCATACCTGTGAAAGACAGGTATTCTGTCCCCCCTTCCCCCCAAAAGGTGTCAAATGTGGCACCGGAGGGGGGGGGGAAGTGCAATGAGCAGAAGTTCCACTTTTAGGTGGAACTCCGCTTTAAAGCGGAGGTCCACCCTAAAATGGACCTCCGCTCATCGGAATCCCCCCCCCCTCCGGCGCCACAATCGGCACCTTTCAGGGGGGAGGGGGGTGCAGTTACCTGGATAATCCAGGTAACTGCACCCACTTCCGGGCTAGCTCTCTGCGGAACGGGGCGTACGTTACGCCCCCGTTCCGCAAGCGCCCGCCCCCTTCAGCAAGTGCCCCGCTGCCTGCTGGGAAACACACAGCTCCCAGAGGCAGCGGGGACCGTCCGGATTGCGCCGCGCGGCTCGCGCATGCGCAGTAGGGAACCGGGAAATGAAGCCGAAAGGCTCCATTTCCTGATTCCCATACCCAAGATGGCGGCGGGACCCGGCAGCCGAGCGAGCGATCGGCTTCGGGTGCCGACATCGCGGGCGCGCTGGACAGGTAAGTGTCACTATTTAAAAGTCAGCAGCTGCAGTATTTGTAGCTGCTGGCTTTTAAAAAAAAAAAAAAAAACGCGGAGTCCCGGTGGACTCCCGCTTTAAGTCTTCCTGTCACAGTGTAACTGCCTGGCCATAGCAAAGGTTCATCCAGACAAGATACACAGACAGTCTGCAGTACTGTGGCAGAAACCCATAAATGTATCTGCTGATTGTGGGTGGGATCAGCAGAATGGACCTGTAAAGCATTGCAAAAATAAGAAATGCACATTGCCGGTAAAAAAAAAAATACACATTTATTATTTTTTTTTGTAATGGACCTGTAAAGCATTACAGGTCCATTACAAAAAAAAATAATAAATGTATATTTTTTTTTACCTAAAATGTGCATTTCTTATTTTTCCTGTAAAGGTGGACTCATCCTTTAAGTGTTTGCTGTAGCCAGGTTGTATCCTTAACTAACAAAATTCTTTCTTTTCCAGGTTCTCAATTGTCTGGCTACCCGCCACCACTTGCAGAATATATTGGTGATTTTCTGCCCCCGCCTCCCGCCCCTGAATTTGAAACAACAGATTCCTATTGGTCATCTGGAAATGGTATGATGGGTTTGGGTAACCAACCTTGAATGATTCAAATGGTATTTATAATGACTAGAGACATGGAATAAATGTGATAAAGTAAAAAATAAAATAAAAAAAAAAGCCTGTCCTGAATATAGGTTGGTTTAGGAGACACTTTACTTTCCTTAAAGCCCATTTAAAAGCCTTGGCTTTTTATTTGCTATACAGTCAGGCTGCAGACCACGTAAGTAAAATAGTATTGTTTTTTATCTGTCAGTGTGATCTTCTGGATTCTCTGCTTTCTTAGTCTCCTCGAACCAGAGCAAGCAGACCACAAGGGACATCTAAAAATCCCAGTCTATATACTGTACTTGTTCCTCTTTGGTGATTGAGAAGGTCTCGAATCCAGAGGATCAGAATGACAGCCAAGTTACTAACATCTGCAGACAAATACCCTCCTAAAAATGCTAGTTGGCTGGCTGGTAAAGTTTCATCACTTTGAATCACGGACCCAAAATTTCAATGAGGTCAGCCAGATCAGACCGAAGTCGGAAATCCAGAAATGCCCCTTGTTACGAGGGAGTGATGCAAAAAGTATTGAAGCCATTGGATGGAGATAACAGATGGGCAATTATCATTTTAAGGGGAACTCAGCAACGGCGTCTTGGTATAGGTACCCTTTGAAGTGTATCTGAACCCAAGAACAAAGTCCTTAGTGAGCACTGAGAATTGGGACACTGTTAAAAGTCAGCTTAAGCAGAGTGCACAGGAAGTTAGCAGCTCAGATTTCTGGCAGGATCAACATGTATTTTTTTTATAATGATCACCATATAAAATAAAACACTGTCAACAGTTCATTTAACCTGTTCCCACAGGCAGTATGCATATATGGGTTTTAACACTGAGCCACAACACTTATGCGTTCACAGAAAGTGGCATTTCTGTGCTAATGCTAAGTTCATATCTGTGCAAGTGGTTCCTGCTGGAGGTCTGCACCAGTTCCCACAGCTGCAACCACCCACACAGAAAAATGCAAGAGATGTGTGCGGGTGCAATTAATCCTAATGGCATGCTATATGCACTGGAAATCGTTCCCACATTGAGAACCGCACTGCAGTTGCAGTTCCCATGCGGGCTACGATTCCATAAATGCAGCAGGGACCATATTCCTGTATTTCATGAGACCAACCTTAATTGCTCACTTTTGTTCTACTGACCCCTTGCCACTGCTCCTGGTCCAGGTCTTAAGGAGGATCTAAATGCCATGGAGGGGCAAAGGTAGGCTTTCCATTCATGTGATTGGCTGTCACAGTGGTCACATGTTGGCCTGGTTCGCACAAATGTGAACTCTAGGATGTTCTATGCCTGTGCAAAATGCAGCTCCTAGAGTTCACATTTGTGCGAACCAGGCCAACATGTGATCACTGTGACAGCCAATCACATGAATGGAAAGCCTGCCTTTGCACCTCCACGGCATTTAGATCTTCTTTAAGAGCCGGAGCAGGAGCAGTGGCAAGGGGTCAGTAGAACAAAAGTGAGCAACTAAGCACCAAGGGTAGCAGGAACGAAAATCACTTGATTCTTCCATCAACACAGCCAGTATTGATGGGGGAATGCCACCTGATGCGCTATTGTATTCTGCCCGCATGGAGGGGGCGCGGAAACATTCAAGGCTGGCAGAATACAATGGCTACTGCTAGCAGCTATAGCCGCTGTCAATAACTGCATGTAGGTAAAAATCTGACATGCTGCTTTTTCCCAAGTCGGTCGTTAAATCGTTAAATTGGATACATGTATGACCAGCTTCAGACTTATTTTTAAGTAGTGCACCATTAATGTTACTGATATCGTTAAAGTAAAACTAAAGGAAAAA
This sequence comes from Lithobates pipiens, assembly GCF_037356315.1. Classification (NCBI taxonomy): domain Eukaryota; kingdom Metazoa; phylum Chordata; class Amphibia; order Anura; family Ranidae; genus Lithobates; species Lithobates pipiens. Next base: position 177,576,716 of record NW_027507789.1, read on the forward strand.
CTTTTTTTTCTTTTGGATAAAGTAAGGGGTGGGGGGGGGGTTATAACCACTGTCAGGTTTTTTTCCCTATTTGTGTTACTATTGGGTATATTTCTCTTCACTTCCTGTTCCATAGCCAAACAGGAAGTGTCCCCATTGGAAGATCTTCTCTCTATTCCTTTGCTGGTGACAACCCAAAATTCAGCATTTTCTTTCAATCTCGGTTATAACGGGACAAAAATCGAGAGGGTGAATCTCCTTAACGGGGACGCAGACAGCAAAAAAAACCTAACAAGTTTTCCAATTCCTTTCCACTGTATATCCAAAACTAGAAAAAAAAGTTTGTCCTTAGTTATACAATATTGTCTTGATCGTCTGTGTTGTAAAGATGAAGGGAATTATTTGATTGCTACGTACAGCACAGACAGTTCTCCTGTATCGATTAGGTCCTATAAGTACGCAGATAATGATTATCAATGTTTCATTGTGCATTAGCAGCAAGCCTGACTATCTCTGTTCATTGTACAGCTTCTGATGTCCCACCGTGTCCTCCTCTCCTGGATGACCTTCCTCCTCCTCCAGACTGCTAGACACAGCGATTTCTCCGAAGATCTCTTGGAGGGTCACAGAGGGCAGACAGCTTTTTGTTTCTATTTTTCCTACACCAATTGCATTTCAAGACTTTAAAGCTTTTCCTGACTACAATGGAATAGAAACACGATAAATGGGTAGACATTATCTCAGATAGACAGTTGGTCTCATTTTGCACTGTTTTCCTTGTTTCATATAGTCACGATCCAGCCTAGAAAGAATGGGCCTGGATTCCATTTTCACTCATTTTAATCAAAAATGTTAACATTAGATTCAAGATCCAGCCGGGGAACAGTTATGTGGGAACATACATGACATTAAGGCTACTTTCAGGCTAGCGGTGCTTTAACGTAGTTTTTGAGGCCCTGTTCGGCCGATAGCGGGGTGATTTTAATCCCCGCTAATGGCTGAAAAAGGGTTAAATGCACCCGCAAAGCACCGCTGCTCATTGATTTCAATGGGCAGGGGCACTGTAGGAGCGGTTACATAGTTACATAGTTAGTCAGGTTGAAAAGACACAAGTCCATCTGGTTCAACCATAAAAATAAATAAATAAAAAATATTAAACAATCCCATATACCCAATCCTATACACACAGTTGACCCAGAGGTAGGTGAAAAACACCAGCAAAGCATGATCCAATTTGCTACAGCAGGGGGAAAAAAATCCTTCCTGACCCCCAAGAGGCAACCGGATTTTCCCTGTATCAACTTTACCTATAAATGTTAGTACCCTGTTATGTTATGTATATTTAGGAAAGTATCCAGGCCTTGCTTAAAGCAATCTACTGAGCTGGCCAGAACCAGCTCTGGAGGGCGTCTATTCCACATTCTCACAGCTCTTACTGTGAAGAAACCTTTCCGTATTTGGAGATACAATCTCTTTTCCTCTAGACATAAAAGAGTGCCCCCTTTTCTTCTGTGTTGACCGTAAAGTGAATAATTCAACACCAAGTTCACTATATGAACTCTTAATATATTTGTACATGTTGATCTTATCCCCCCTTATCTCCTCTTCTCATACACCACTCCTACAGCCCTTCAAATATGCGGCTTACAGGACTTTTTTTGGCGTCCTGCCAGCGCACCGCTCCAATGTGAAAGCACTCGGGCTTTCACACTGGAGTGGCAGGAGAGGCTCTTTACAAGCGCGATGCAGGTGCTATAGCACCTGTAAAGTGCCTCAGTGTGAAAGCAGTCTAATGCCACATATACATGATCGGTAAAGTCGGCCAGCAAAAGACCGAGAGCTTTTCATCAGAAAATGCCACCGTATTTAGGCTCCATCAGACTTTTGCTGGCGGAATTGTGGCCAGCAAAAGATTGAGAGCAAGTTCTAAATTTTTACGGCAAAATTCTGATCGTCTGTGTCAATTCCGACGTGCAAAATTCTGACACATGCTCGAAAGCATTGTACTTCATTTTCGCGGCTCGTCATAGTGTTGTACGTCACCGCGTTCTTGACGGTCGGAATTTGGTTTGACCGTGTGTAGGCAACACAAGCTTGAGCGGAATTCCGTTGGAAAAATCATCCAAGGTTTTCCCGATGAGAATTCCAATCGTGTGTGTGCATTAGTGATACAGCATCAAGGAGAGGCCAAATGTTTGATTTGTGTGCCTGCACAGTAGGGACCCTTTTAGACCCTATAGAGGAGACTAAAACTGGAGCACACAGAATCTGGTGCAGCTGTGTATAGTAACCAATCAGCTTCTAACTTCAGTTTGTTCAATTAAGCTTTTACAATAAAACCTGGAAGCTGACTGGTTACTATGCATAGGTGCACTAAATTCTGTGTGCTCCAGTTTTAGTAAATCTCCCCCTAATTTGTTACCAGTGGTGGTCAACTTGTGTTTACTATAAGGCCTCAAGTGAACGCAATTCCAAAGGGTCACACGATAGCTGATGCATTACAAGTTAGCCAGCCCATTTAAAATGGAAGGGCTATAATGCACCCCAAATCCCGACTCCCTAAATTGTCAGTCCTTCTTTATTCTTTAAAAAAATCCCAATGCACACTGTAGTACAATAACCCCAGTATTGGTGTCAGTGGCAGTAATAATATCCCCATCATTGGTGTCAGTGGGTGCAATAAGAGCCTCCATCCTTGGTGTCAGTGAGTGCAACAAAATCCCCTGTCATCGGTATAAGTGGATGCAGTAATAACCCTCAACATAGGTGTCAGTGGATGCAATAATAACCCCTAAAACTGATGTCAATGGACGCAATATTAACCCCCCATCATTTATGTCAATGTGTGCAATAATAACCCTCAACATCGGTGCCAGTGGATGCAATAATAACCTCCATCTTTGGTGTCAGTTAATGCAACGATACCCCCATCATTGATGTCAGTGGATGCAATAATAACCCCCAGCATTAATGTCAGTGGAAGCAATAATGACCCCCATCGTTGATGTCAGTGGACATAATAATAACCCCCAACATTGATGTCAATCGATACAATAATAACCCCCAACATTGATGTCGGTGGACACAATAATGACCCCCCAGGCATTGATGTCAGTGGACACAATAACCCTCAGCACTGATGTCAGTGTACGCAATAATGACCCCCATTACTGATGTCAGTGAGTACAATAATAACCCTCAACATTGGTGTTAGTGGATGCAATAATAACCTCCATCTTTGGTGTCAGTTAGTGCAATGATATCCCCATCATTGATGTCAGTGGATGCAATAATAACCCACAAATTTGGGTGTTATGTGGATGCAATAATGACCCTTGATATTGGTGTCAGTGTGTACAATAATAACCCCTAACATTGGTGTCAGTGAATGTAAAAATAACCCCCAACATTGGTGTCAGTGACTGCAATAATAGCCCCCAGCACTAGTGTCAGTACCATTGACTACCCCTCTTCATTGGTGATCACTTACCTGATCACATGCTCCTGCACTGCTCTCTCTCTCCCCAGACCAGGACTTTACTTCTTCCATGGGAGATAACTTCACCCACACAATACAGTTCCTTTTTTGGAGTCGGGTGCTGGAATACAGAAACCATTCCAGAGCCCTGTACCCCACTGCCTATATGCTGTCTATATGATCCCTAACTGGTGCCCAAAAGCTTGTAGGCCACATGCAGAGGGCCAGCCAGTGGACCGTATGTGGCCAGCGGGCTGCATGTTGGGCACCAGGTCCCTACACTTTGCAGATAAATCCCTAATTAACATAGTACAGAGGTAAATGTCTTCATCTAGAATCTGACACAGATGTGTGCATTTCATTTTTGGGAGTTCAGAAAACACCTTGTTATAACTTCCATTCTGTACAGTGCACAATCATAATACTTTCTGCAAAATCCTGGTTGTGCAGAAAGAAGATGTTAGACTCCAAACATGTCAGCTTTTTTATCTAAAATGGGATAGTCTTGGTCCTGGTTTTGTTAGGCCTAAATACTCATTGTTTGGTGTCACATAGTACAGTGCCTTGAAGAAGTATTCATACCCCTTGAAATTTTCCACATTTTGTCATATTACAACCAAAAATTTTAATGTATTTTATTGGGATTTTATGTGATAGACCAACACAAAGTGGCACATAATTGTGAAGTGGAAGGAAAAGGATAAATTGTTTTCACATTTTTTTTTACCAATAAATATGTGAAAAGTGTGACGTGCATTTGTATTCAGCCCCCTTTACTCTGATACCCCTAACTAAAATTTAGTGGAACCAATTGCCTCAGAAGTCACCTAATGGAAAGATTGTGGCACGATGAGGGAATCAATTCCTATCGGCTAAACCATTAGTCTGTATGCTGGTCCAACAGACCAAATACGACGCAAGGGCAGCTATTGGCTACTGGATATTGAACTTCCCTTTCTAGTCCCGTCGTACATCATCGCGTTAGAAAAGAACGAACTTTGGTGTGATTGTGTGTAGGCAAGTCCGTTCGGTCAGGACTCCATCAGAAACTCAGTCGGAAAGACCGTCAGTGTTTATTCTGACGGAAAGTCTGGTCGTGTGTACGTGGCATTAGTCGTGCACTCCACAAATCTGGCCTTTGTGGAAGAGTGGCAAGAAGAAAGCCATTGTTGAAAGGAAGCCATAAGAAGTCCTTTTTGCAGTTTGCGAGAAGCCATGTGGGGGACACAGCAAACATGTGGTAGAAGGTCCTCTGGTCAAATTGAGCTTTTTGGCCTAAAAGCAAAATGCTATGTGTGGTGGAAAACTAACATTGCACATCATTCTGAACACACCATCGCCACCATGAAACATGGGGGTGGCAGCATCATGGTGTGGGGATACGTTTCTTAAGCAGGGAAGCTGGCCAGAGTTTACGGTAAGATGGGTGGAGCCAAATACAGGGCAATCTTAGAAGAAAACCTGTAAGAGTCTGCAAAAAAATGACATGCCAAATGTGGCATGTCAGGGGGTGAGGAGCGCATAAAGCTGAACTTTCACATTTGGGTGGAACTCCGCTTTAAGCTATTTTGCAAAGAAGAATGGGCAAAAATGTCACTCTCTAGATGTGCAAAGCTGGTGGAGACATCCCTAAAAAGACTTGCAGCTGTAATTGCAGTGAAAGGAGGTTCTACAAAGTATTGATTCGGGGGCTGAATACAAATGCACAGCACACTTTTTACGTTTATTTGTAAAAACTTTTAACAACCATATATCATTTTCCTTCCACTTCACAATTATGTGCCACTTTGTGTTGGTCTATCACATAAAATACCAATAAAATACATTTACGTTTTTGGTTGTAACATGGCAAACTTTTGAAAATATCAAGGGGTATGAATACTTTTTCAATTGCAGATAAGGTTGGAAAAAGACACTGTATCGATGGGTTTTCTTCATATACTCACAAGTCCAGCGAAACCAGTGTTGATCTGCTGTTAAGGGGAAAAGATCCCGCATCGCCAACTTGGACTGATAGGGGCTAGCTGCCTCTCTTACGGGTGCAGGCAGCCAGATACCGATGACATGCATTAGGCCCGTCTTCCGGTTTCTCTGTGTTCCCAGTCCTGCAGCCTCCTGGGAATGTGATGTGGATATCCCAGGAGGCTGCAGGACCAGAAACCAGGAGGCGGGGGAGCAGGGCTGGAAGAAATGTAAAACATGTAATTAAAATTATGGTTTCCATATGTGGAGAGGGGTTAAGACTGAAAAGGAACAAACTGCTTTTGGGGAGCCTGCTTTAACATAATTGGCATCAGAGTGCTTTTTCTCCTTTATTGTACTATCACAGACTGGGCCTGGTCCAGGCTTGGTGCTTAAAGAGAAAGTAAACCCATCCATAAAACAGCTTCATTTCCAGCACGTGCCGGAAATGTAACACTCCCATTGGTTGTGCTCTCAACCAAACTGTCAAACCATCCAATGGCTGGTGTCATAACTGATCACGTGTGCAGCATCATGGCAGTTGTGGATTAAACAGAGGCAAAGATGGCAGTTTCCTTGGCTGAAAACAATAAGGGGGTTTACTTACACTTTAACTGCAATATAATCTTCTGAGAAATCCGAGACCCATCTATGACAGCTGGCAGGGGTGCCAGGCATCACCTGTACAGGATTACAGAACCTTTGCCAAGTAAAGTGTTCCTGTAGACATATTTTAACTATGTATTTAATGGTTTGTCTTAAGATCAGCTTTAAAACAAAACAAAATTTTAGAGTCATATTTTTGGTGATGTTGCTTTGAGATAGCATTGTAACACTTTAATAAATACAATTTTTTATGTGCGTTTCACATTTTTACTGTATGTGTTATCTATATTATATTACATACTGTATGTATTCCTGAAGGCTCCTATACTAGTTTTCTGTACATAAGGAATGAAGTCAGCAATCCATCTGAACAGGTTGCAACATCGAGAATCTGCTGCAATAGTAACTAATGTCGCGTACACACGGTTGGATTTTCCAACGCAAAATGTTCGATGGGAGCTTTTTGTCAGAAATTCTGACCGTGTGTGAGCTCCATCAGGCATTTTCAATCGGAATTTCCGACACACAAAATTTGAGATCTGGATCTCAAATTTTCTGACAAAATCCGATCGGAAATTCCAATCGTGTTTACACAATTCCAACGCAAACTTCTACGCATTCTCGGAATCAAGCAGAAGCTGGCACTGGCTATTGAACTTCGGCTCTACGTACGTCACTGCGTTCTTGACGTTCGGAATTTCCTACAACATTGTGTGACTGTGTGTATGCAAGACAAGTTTGAGCTAACATCCGTCGGGAAAAAATCCCATGGATTTTGTTGTCGGAATGTCCGATCGTGTGTACGCGGCATAAGACTTGCTAAAGTGACATTTCAAGCAACACTATCACATGTAATATTCCTTGGGAGATCACTTTACCATCCCTTTAAGTATAAAGCTAGCCATAGATGGATTGTAATTCATCCAGTTCTGCAGGGACCAGCTGAATGTCAATTCATGATATACTGTATGGCCACCCCTATTCAACAAAAGTCGACGGCTTGACTTCTGGTGAACAGAAAACTTTAGTCGATTGGAGGATTCCTGCTGTCAGAATGCAATTTTTCAGCGGAACTGATTCCTCTTTTCACCTTGCTTGTATAGATGTTTTTTTCCTCCATCAGCCCCCTGGCAGTCATCTATGGCTGCCTTTAATGTGAACAGTGTTTTATAAACTACATATTTTCTTAACATCATTCCCCACAGCCAAAGGAGCATACAGTTTATTGCTCCTTCTACAGTTTACAGATACACAAGAGCCAATGAGCCTATTACTAAGTTTTTGGTTTGTGGAAGGATGGCACTGTGTGAGTACAGCTGTCTGGCTCTCCAGTATGAGAACAGCTGTCCGGCTTTCCAGTGTGAGAACAGCGGTCCGGCTCTCCAGTGTGAGAACAGCTGTCCGGCTCTCCAGTGTGAGAACAGCTGTCCGGCTCTCCAGTGTGAGAACAGCTGTCCGGCTCTCCAGTGTGAGAACAGCTGTCTGGCTCTCCAGTGTAAAAATAGCAGTCCGGCTCTCCACTGTGAGAACGGCTGACTGGCTCTCCAGTGTAAAAATAGCGGTCCAGCTCTCCAGTGTGAGAACAGCTGTCTGGATCTCCAGTGTTAGAACAGCTGTCCGGCTCTCCAGTGTGAGAACAGCTGTCCAGCTCTCCAGTGTTAGAACAGTGGTCCGGCTCTCCAGTGTAAAAATAGTGGTCCGGCTCTCCAGTGTGAGGACAGCTGTCTGGCTCTCCAGTGTACAAATAGCGGTCCAGCTCTCCAGTGTGAGGACAGCTGTCTGGCTCTCCAGTGTAAAAATAGCGGTCCAGCTCTCCAGTGTAAAAATAGTGGTCCGGCTCTCCAGTGTGAGGACAGCTGTCTGGCTCTCCAGTGTAAAAATAGCAGTCCAGCTCTCCAGTGTAAAAATAGCAGTCCAGCTCTCCAGTGTAAAAATAGTGGTCCGGCTCTCCAGTGTGAGAACAGCTGTCTGGCTCTCCAGTGTAAAAATAGTGGTCTGGCTCTCCAGTGTGCTGCAGAAGAGGGTATCTTTTTAATGCTTGTGTAAGCAAGCAGTGTTAAATAAAGTACATATTTTGTTAACATCAGTCACCACAGCCAAATGAGATTATAGTTTAATGATTCTTCCACAGTTTACAGATACACAAGGGCCAATGAGCCTATTACTAAATTTTTGGCTTGTGGAAGGTTAGCACTGCGTAAGAAGAGCTGTCCAGCTCTCCAGTGTAAGAACAGCAGTCCAGCTCTCCAGTGTGCTGCAGCAGAGGGAATCTTTTAATTGCTTGCGGACTGCCCCACGCACATATATTGCGGCAGAGCGGCCGCTCTGTGCCAGATCACGTACCTAGTACGTGATCTGACACTTCCTGGGCTGGGCTGCACGTGCGCTCTGCCAGCAAGACACAGTGGGAGCAAATCAGTGGGTCCGGCGAACTTGATGTCCACCAGGACCTGCCGATCTTTCCTGAGAGAAGCAGAATGTGAAGTCTGCCGATGTAAACAAGTCAGATTGCTGTTCTGCGAGAAAGGAACATGGATCTCTACCCTCCCACAGTACAACCCCCCCCCCCCACACACACACACACACACACACAGTTAGTATGCACTTCCTGGGAACACATTTAGCCCTTTGATCGCCACCACCAATGTTAACCCATGTCAACCAATGTTAACCCTTTCCCAGTCAGTGTCATTAGTACAGTGACAGGGCATATTTTTTAGCACTGATCACTGTATTAGTGTCACTGATCCCAAAAAAGTGCCAGTTAGGTGTCCGATTTGACCACCGCAATATCGTAGTCCCACTGAAAGTTGGTGATCGCCGCTATTACTAATAACAAAAAACAAATAATAAAAATATTCCATCATTTGTAGACACTATAACCAATCAATATACGCTTATTGGTATTTTTTTTTAACCAAAAATATGTAGCAGAATACATATTGACCCAAATTGATGAAGAAATTTTCGATTTTTTAAATTTTTTTTATTGGATGTGTTTTATGGCAGAAAGTAAACCAGTGCCCAGTGACATCTATCAGTGCCCATCAGTGCCACCCATCAGGGCCATCTTATCAGTGACCATCAGTGTCACCTTATTTGTGCCTATCCGTGTCGCATTATCAGTGCCCATCAGTGCTCATCAGTGCTCATCAGTGCAGCCTCATCAGCGAATATCAATGAAGCAGAAAAATTACCTGTTTGAAAAATTTTATAACAATCTATAAAACTTTTTTTTTTTTTTTTTTTTTTTATTTCTGTCGTCTTTTTCCGTTGGTTAAGCAAAAAATAAAAACCCAAGTGGTGATTAAATACCATCAAAAGAAAGCTCTATTTGTGTAAAAAAAATTATAAAAATTTAATTTGAGTACAGTGTTGCATGACCGTGAAATTTTCATTCAAAGTGCGTCAGCGCTGAAAGATAAAAATTGGTCTGGGCAGGAGGGGGGTTTAAATGCCCAGTAAGCAAGTGGTTAAAGACCAAACAACACACAAAGAAAACAACAAAAAGGATAGTATATTACTAATGCTTTTGCTAGACATAAAGGTGATTATTTTTAGTAAATAGCTGTACACATGCCTATAAAGACATAATCAATAAAGCACTGCTAAACGTAGTGGTAACATCTGCATGGTATCCTGGTATTGCAAGCACAGTTAGCCCAGCCATTGAATAATTCGGCATGTTATAATCAATGTGTGAGTCAGGCATTCTAGAAGTGTTGTATAATGATCAGAAGAGTCTACGTGTCAATTGTGGAACGCAGACATTTACACAAGACTCAAGGTGTGTTATATCAGAGCTAAGTACAGCCAGAGGCACTGAATCCAGGGCCATTGTGTAACTGACAAAATAAGTTATGTCTTCATTGAAAGTGCTGAGCTGGGCAGCTTTAAATTGAGTGTTTCTTCTGATCCTATTCTATGTTTGGATGTCCTTCGTCCTTCTGGGTCATTGGCACCCTTATTTATGCTTTTAGAGAAAAACGCAATTGAGCACTATTCGCACTTAAACTGATGAGATAACATAAGCCGAGTATAAAAAAAACAACTCATTGTGTAGGAATCAAGGATATGTTTTGTGTGTTTCTATGGCTTTCAAATGCACTCTTTCACAGATGGAAGCACAGGGGCATCTTCATAACGTGCCCCATCACCTGTTTTAGATGTATTTCTCCTCACCCTAAAATTCAATTGGATTGACATCTGGAGAATATGGAAGCAAAATTAACACCTCAAACATGCCGTGTTCCTCACGAAATTGTTGAACCATTTTTGCAGGGTGGCAGAGCGCATTATCCTGCTGAAAGAGGCCACTGCCATCAGTAAATGCTGTTTCCATGAAGGGGTGTACTTGGTGAGCAACAATGTTTAGGTAGGTGGTACATAGAAAAGTAAGATCAACATGAATGGCAGGACACAAGGTTTTCCAGCAGAACATTGCCAAAAGCATCACACTGCCTCCACCGGCTTGCCTTCTTCTAATAATGCATCCTGGCGCCATCTCTTCTCCAAGTAAGCGACACACACACACACTCAGCCATCCACATGATGCAAAAGAACAAGTCATCCATCAGACCACGGCAAAGTTCTTCCATTGCTCTGTGGTCTAGTTCTGATCAGTGGTGTCTGGTGCTCAAAATTTTTGGGGGGGCGCACATTAAAAAAAAAAATCATCAATTGCAGCCACTGTGCCATCAAACGCTGCCACTGTGCCCTCAAACGCTGCCACTGTGCCATCAAACACTGCCACTGCACCCTCAAATGCTGCCAGTGTCCCTCCCGGGACACCCCGCTCCCACAACCACCCCCCCCACCCGATGGATTGCGGGACACCCCATGCAGGAGGACCGGTTCTTACCTTGGCAAGGTGTCCTCTTCTCCGGCATCTCCTCTCCTCTTTTCAGCTTCCTCCGCTCTGTCCCACTTCCGCCAAAGCGCGGAGTATCCAATAGGGTCGCCTGGTGCTTTAGCCAATCAGGAAACATGTCTCACTGATCTGCCTCCTGATTGGCGGGAGGCAATGCAGTGTGAAAATAGTGAATATTCATTCGCTATGGTCACAAAATTGGGTGGGATCAGGGCGCACTCTCTGCACCTTGAGCCAACCCTTTTTTTGAAGCCTATAAGAGCCCCTGGCTCTAATCAGGTGCTTCAAAAAAATACACCCCCTCCCACCCCCGCCATAGGAGTCCATGCGTCCAGCATCCTGAAAGAGGCCAGGCGCATGGATAAGGAGGCCCCCTGACCACCCCCTCCACCCAGCATGCTATGCCCAGCTTCTGAGCTCCTTTCTCATTACAGCACTCTATACTGTTCTTCCTTCGCAGGGCTGAAATCACATTCCTTTACAACACAGCCAGTTAGCCATGATCTGCACAGGGTGTATCTGCCTACTGCAACTACAATGCTATTCCGACCAGAGAATTTCACGGGTCAGAAGAGCAACATAAAAGCCACATACAACCTGTGAAGTCTGACAGACTGTGTGTAGAGGAATGTGACTTCAGCCCTGTGTAGTGTGGGGGGGGCTGTATACAGTGCTGGGATGGGAAAGGAAATTGGCCTGCCAGGAGTCCCTGTCCTCTGCTTCTCCAGTGATGATCCCTGTCCTCTGCTTCTCCAGTGGTAATCCCTGTCCTCTGATGTCAAGAGGAACTCAAAACTCTTAAGCCACTTGGCGTGCAGTGGCTGTATCTGCATGCACGTTGGAAGTAGTGGGGGGGTCAACTTTTGCATCAGGGCCCAAAAGCTTCAAGCTACGCCTCTGTATCCAAGGAAGTGAGAATGCCATTCAGCAATGTTCAAACACTAATCAAAAAATGTGGAAAATCAGGGGTTCTGTTGAAACCAAACCATGGTCAGGTAGACCAACTAAAATTTCAGCCACAACTGCCAGGAGAAATGTTCGGGATGCAAAGAAAAACCCACAATTAACTTCAGGTGAAATACAGGACTCTGAAAACATGTGGTGTGGCTGTTTCAAGATGCACAATAAGGAGTCACTTGAAGAAAGATGGGCTGCATGGTCGAGACGCCAGAAGAAAGCCATTACTACGCAAATGCCACAAAATACCCCGCTTACATTATGCCAAACAGCACAGAAACAAGCCTCAAACCTTCTGGCACAAAATCATTTGGAGTGATAAGACCAAAATTGAGCTTTTTGGCCACAACCATAAACGCTATATTTGGAGAGGAATCAAAAAGGCCTATGATGAAAGGTACACCATTCCTACTGTGAAACATGTGTGAACTACAAAGGCACATGAAATTTGGTCAAAATTAATGGCAAGATGAATGCAGTATGTTATCAAAAAATACTGAAGGAACATTTGTAATCCACAGCCAGGAAGCTGGGCATGGGACGTACTTGGACATTCCCACATGACAATGATCCAAAACACAAGGCCAAGTCGACCTGTCGTTGGCTACAGCAGAATAAAGTGAGGGTTCTGGAGTGGCCATCTCAGTCTCCTCACCTCAATATCATTGATCTCAAACGTGCAGTTCATGCAAGACAGCCCAAGAATTTACAGGAACTGGAGGCTTTTTGCCAAAAGGAATGGACAGCTTTACCTTCTGAGAAGATAAAGAGCTTCATCCACAAATACCACAAAAGACTTCAAGCTGTCATTGATGTTAAAGAGGAAGTAAAGGCACTTTAAAAAAAAAAAATGCAACCTGCAAGGCAAAGGCATAATGAGCTTGTATGCATAGCATACTAGCTCATTATGAATAACTTACCTGAGAACGAAGCCCCCGAAGCGGTCCTCCTTCTTCATCTTCACCGCTGCCATGTATCCCGGTGTGGCTTCCGGGTCTCGCTGCTCCGGCGCTGTGATTCGCCGGAGCCGCGATGACGTCACTCCCGCGCATGGAGCCGACACGAGCGGCATATCGCCGTGATCTGTGGCCTGCTCAATGCGCCTGCGTGTATGCGTCGTAGACAGCGGTGCCTGTCTTTTTGTAAATATCTCCTAAACCGTATAGGTTTAGGAGATATTTCTTGGACCTACAGGTAAGCCTTAATCTAGGCTTACCTGTAGGTCAAAGTGGTTTGTAAGGGTTTACAACCACTTTAAAGGGGGCAATGCACAGTATTAAGTGCTAAGGAGCTGCTGAATGGTTTCTGGGCTTACCAATTACCTCCGCCAGCTCGCACTCGTTGTTCTTGTCTAGGGGTTCCCAGGGTTGATGATCCAGTAACGGTAGAGACCGACACTTGAATTCCTTGTTAGGATTTTTATTTTGCATAAAACAGTTGAACAAACTCAGTCTCTAAGTTGGGAATAGAGGGTATCAGGGTAAAGTTTAGCTCAGGTGTAGGGATGAGCCGAACACCCCCCGGTTCGGTTCGCACCAGAACTTGCGAACGGCCCCCGCGTTCGTTACGAACGTTAGAACCCCATTGAAGTCTATGGGACTCGAACGTTCGAAATGGAAAGTGCTAATTTTAACGGCTAATATGCAAGATACTGTCCTAAAAAGGGTTTGGGGACCTGCCTCCTGCCTCAGGGGACATGGGTCAATGCAAAAAAAAGTTTTAAAAACGGCCGTTTTGGCGGGAGCACTGATTTTAATGACGATTAAAGTGGAAAAAAAAGTGAAATATTACTTTAAATATGGTGCCTGTGGGGTGTCTGTAGTATGCCTGTGAAGTGCCACGTGTTTCCCGTGTTTAGAACAGTCCCTGCACAAAATGACATTTAACGGAAATAACACCATTTAAAACTGCTTGCGGTTTTAATGTTATATCTGGTTCCTGCAATATGGTTGAAAATCATTCAGAAAAATGGCATGGGTAGCCCTCCCTGCCCATTACCAGCCTATTTGGGTCTTGTACGCATATTAAGGGGAACCCTGTACCCATATTAAAAAAAGGAAATGCGTGTGGCCCCCAGGCCCTATATACTCAGAACAGCAGTATACAGGTGGTGCAAACAAGACTGGGACTGTGTAGGTTTGTTGTGTTAAGTTGAATCTGTTTGTCATTTTCAACTGGTACATTTTTAAAGTGTAGCTCCAGTCAAAAAAACTATTTTTAAGCTTTTTGGAAAACATAGGGAAGGGTTATCACCCCTGTATAATTTGTTTTGTCGTCCATCTTTTTTCATCTCACTTGCTGCTGTCTCCTTCCGTTTGCAAGTAGGAGATGTTTGTAAGTTGGATGTTTGAAAGTAGGGGCCTGCCCTATATTATAGCGGTATGTACTGGGTACAGAGCACGCAGACAGCACGCACTATCTCCTAACACTACTGACTGCAAGCTCTATTATTAACCACTTGACCACTGGGCACTTAAACACCCTTAATAACCAGACCAATTTTCAGCTTTTGGTGCTCTCACATTTTGAATGACAATTACTCAGTCATGCAACACTGGACCTATATGAAATGTTTGTCCTTTTTTTCACACAAATAGAGCTTTCTTTTGGTGGTATTTAATCACCTCTCAGTTTTTTTATTTTTTGTGCTATAAAAGAAAAAAGACCGGAAATTCTGCGAAAAAATGAATTTTTCTTTGTTTCTGTTATAAAATTTTGCAGATTAGTAATTTTTTCTTCATAATTTTTTTTTTTACTGGTTACATGTTTTGAGTTGCAGAGGAGGTCTAGGACTAGAATTATTGCTCTCGCTCTAACGTTCTCGGCAATACCTCACATGTGTGGTTTGAACACCGTTTTCATATGTGGGCGGGGCTTACGCATGTGTTCGCTTCTGCATGCGAGCACATGGGGACATGGGCGCTTTAATTATTATTATTTTTTTTATTGTTCATTTTACTTTATTTATTTTAGTTTGACATTTTTTTCCCCAAAAATATATTTTTGATCACTTTTATTCCTATTACAAGGAATGTAAACATCCCTTGTAATAGGAATATGGGGTGACAGGTCCTCTTTACAGTGAAATCTGGGGGTCAATATGACCCCACATCTCACCTCTAGGCTGGGAAGCCTGAAATAAAAAATAAAAAAAAGATTCTGGCTTTGATCGTACTGGCGAGTTGGTAGAAGCACCGGAGGGCGGTGAGGGGTGGGGGGCGTCTATGGCTGGGTATTTCAGGGTATCACCGAGTATGGCTGGGTATCTCCGAGTATGGCTGGGTATCTCCGAGTATGGCTGGGTATCTCCGAGTATGGCTGGGTATGGCAATTTATGGCAGGGTATTGCAGAGTATTGGCGGGGTATTGGCGGGGTACTACAGAGTAATAGCAGGGTACTGCAGAGTATTGGGGAGTACTACAGAGTAATGGCAGGGTACTGCAGAGTAAAGGCAGGGTACTGCAGAGTAATGGGGGGTACTGCAGAGTAATGGCAGGGTACTGCAGAGTATGCACTGGTATTGCAGAGTATTGGCGGGGTATTGGCGGGGTACTACAGAGTAATAGCAGGGTACTGCAGAGTATTGGGGAGTACTACAGAGTAATGGCAGGGTACTGCAGAGTAAAGGCAGGGTACTGCAGAGTAATGGCAGGGTACTGCACTGCAGAGTAATGGCGGGGTACTGCAGAGTAATGGCGGGTACTGCAGAGTATTGGGGGGTACTGCAGAGTAATGGCAGGGTACTGCAGAGTAATGGGGGTTACTGCAGAGTAATGGCGGGTACTGCAGAATAAAGGCAGGGTACTGCAGAGTAATGGGGGGTACTGCAGAGTAATGGCAGGGTACTGCAGAGTATGCACTGGTATTGCAGAGTATTGGCAGGGAATTGAGGGGTTAAATTCGGTGAGCAGCGATGTGGGCACTGCAGATGCAGCCCACATCGCTGCTGACACCGATCTCTTTCCCCTCCGCTGTACCGATCGGTACAGAGAGGGGAGGGAGGAACCGGCGTCATAACATGACGCCGGTTTGTTTACAAGTGATCACTCCGTCATTTGACGGAGCGATCACGTGATAAACGGCCGCGACGAGCGGCCGTTTACCGTGATCCGTGATCCACAGGACCCGGCGGTCACGGATGCTCTCGAGTGCGCGCCCCAGGGGGCGCGCGAGAGCAGAATTCTGGGAGGCCGTTAATTAACGGCCTCTCAGAGTTAAACAACCGCCCTGAAGCCGTTAATCGGCAATGGGCGGTTGTTAAGTGGTTAAAGATAGATCACTAGCTAGCTATATAGGTGAGGTGAATATAGTGTAGTGGTGTATACTGCGGTCAGGGCACAGACAAAAACCACTACACAAGAGCAAGATAGGAAATCAGCCAAAAACGATTGGTGTGTAACTGTGTTGAAGGTACACAGAACACCCACTGCTTCAGATTCCAACACACTACACGAGGCCGCCTCAAAGGCGGCCTTATATAGTGTGGGGTGTGCACTACACAGCCTGAGCTATGATTGGCCACAGGCAGGATGCCTGTGGCCAATCATGGCTCTCCTCGCTGCTGGCGCTGCGATTGGCCAAGCATGCGGGGTCACAGTGCATGCTTGGCCAATCATGAGCCAGCAATACACTGCGCCATCGCAGTGCATTGTGGTCCGCGCGCGCCATACGAATTTTGACGCGAACGGACCAAGAGTTCGGATTTCGCCGAACGCCCAAACAGCCAATGTTCGAGTCGAACGTACGTTCGACTCGAACACGAAGCTCATCCCTACTCAGGTGCTTGTAACTGCTGACTTCAATAAAAGTCTCTCTCTCTGTACAAAATCCAGGGAACAGCCTCTCGCAACTGGATTCTTTAACTGTTGGATAAATCCTTAAGTTTGGGTTTAGCAGCCAACAGGTAATTCTAGCTTTTCAAAGTCTTTCACACAGACTTGGTTGGAAACTTAGTTATAACTGGAAGGATAGAAGTAGGAACCTTTCTTTCTGTACCAGAATTTTTCAGCCGGCCCGGCGATACTGTAAGAATTGTGGATTCAGTCAATGTCCATGGCAGCTCAGCTTCCAAGCTCTTACCGAGCAGCCAGCCTTGTGCGTGGCCCTCTTACCGAAGAGTCCTCCCCTGGTCGTGTGTAGAGTTGCTGGGCCTCTCCAAAACCCGAGACGGCACCGGAAAAAACCTTAGAATCCTACTTCCAGTTGCTGTGCCTCGAACTAGCCAGTTCTGAGGCTCGGAAATGGATGGATCCGCACCCCAGGCCCCTGGGGGATGGTCAGGAGGACCACGACCACGGAGTCAGCAACAACTTCTAGACCAGAACCCAGAACCACATGACTTCAGCACCTTAAGTACCCTCTCCCAGATTATGCAGTGAGACAAACGCACCCACTGATTGGCGAGATGAAGATTGGTACCCAATGCGTCCAACCACACTGCATTCTAAAGCCTCCCACAGGTTTACAACCCCACCTATGATCAGGCAGAACTTCTATACAGCCCAGCCAAACTGATGCCAAAGTACAATTTAGCACAATTAACCCCAAAACTTATATAGTTTTGAGCAAAAAACTAAATTTAAATACATAGCACGTACTCGCTACATAAGAACTGGGGTATGTAAACTTTTGATCATGGTAATTTGGGTAGTTTGTGTTGTAATTATGATTTAACCACTTGCCGACCTCCGCACGCCGATGTACGTCGGCAGAATGGCACGGGCAGGCATAAGGGCTTACATGTACGTCCTTGCCTGCCTGCCGGTCGGGGGCCCGATCGGGCCCCGCCCGGTGCCTGCGGCGGTCGGTATTCGTTCGGGAGCGATCCCGGACGAGGGGACGGCCATTCATTCATGGCCACCCCCTCTCGATCGCTCCCGGCGAATGAAAATGTCCGGTGACATCACTTCCTCTCCTGTAATGTAAACACAGGAGAGGAAGTGATGTATTCTCTCCTCCGTGTCGGTAGTTTTCGTTCCGGCACCGAGGAGAGAGGTTCGGTGAGTTGCACCAACACACCCCACATACAGTAGAACATGCCAGGCACACTCACACCCCCCCTTTACCCCCGATCACCCCCCAATTACCCCTGCCCCCCCAGTCACAGTGACACCAATTGCTTTTTTTTTTTTTTTTTTTTTTTTTTTTGCATTGGTGTCATTTGTGACTGTAGTAACTGTTAGGGCAGTTAGGGTTAGCCCCCTTTAGTTCTAATGTGCCCCCCTAACCCCCCCAATAAAGGTTTAACCCCGTGATCACCCCCCGTCGCCAGTGTCACTAAGGCTGGGTTCACATTGCAGCGGTTTATGAGAACGAATGTGATTCGCACCGCACTGCAGTGCAAATCACATCCGATCTCTGTGCGATTCGAGTTCAGCCATACAGATAGTATGGCTGAATTCGTGTCGCACCCGCCGCAAATTCGCACGGGACCCTTTTTTTGGCCCGCAGCAGAATCGGATCGCATGGGTGTTCACACCATGCGATCCGAGTTTGCAGATCGCACTGCGATTTGCGAACTGATCTGGGGGTGTCATTAACATTTCACTGACACTCCCAGCAGTTCGCATAGGGCAGTGTGAACTGCCGCCGGGAGGCATGCGATGCGGGAACCCGCCGCGGATTCGTGGCGTTCCCGCATCGCTCCAGTGTGAACCCAGCCTAATAAGCGATAGTTTTTCTGATCGCTGTATTAGTGTCACAGGTGACGCTTGTTAGGCAGGTAGGTATTTAGGTTTGCCGCAGCTTTTTATAGCGCCAGGGACCCCCATATACTACCGCATAAAGCCCCCTGATTGCCCCCTAGTTAACCCTTTCACCAGTGATCACCATATAACTGTTACAGGTGACGCTGGTTGGTTAGTTATTTTTTTATAGTTTCAGGGCACCCGCCATTTATTACCTAATAAAGGTTTAACCCCCTGATCACCCGGCGGGTGTCATTTGTGACTGTAATAACTGTTAGGGCAGTTAGGGTTAGCCCCCTTTAGTTCTAAGGTACCCCCCTAACCCCCCCAATAAAGGTTTAACCCCGTGATCACCCCCCGTCGCCAGTGTCACTAAGGCTGGGTTCACATTGCAGCGGTTTATGAGAACGGATGTGATTCGCACCGCACTGCAGTGCAAATCACATCCGATTTCTGTGCGATTCGAGTTCAGCCATACAGATAGTATGGCTGAATTCGTGTCGCACCCGCCGCACCCGCCGCAAACTCGCACGGGACCCTTTTTTTGGCCCGCAGCAGAATCGGATCGCATGGGTGTTCACACCATGCGATCCGAGTTTGCAGATCGCACTGCGATTTGCGAACTGATCTGGGGGTGTCATTAACATTTCACTGACACTCCCAGCAGTTCGCATAGGGCAGTGTGAACTGCCGCCGGGAGGCATGCGATGCGGGAACCCGCCGCGGATTCGTGGCGTTCCCGCATCGCTCCAGTGTGAACCCAGCCTAATAAGCGATAGTTTTTCTGATCGCTGTATTAGTGTCACAGGTGACGCTTGTTAGGCAGGTAGGTATTTAGGTTCGCCGCAGCTTTTTATAGCGCCAGGGACCCCCATATACTACCGCATAAAGCCCCCTGATTGCCCCCTAGTTAACCCTTTCACCAGTGATCACCATATAACTGTTACAGGTGACGCTGGTTGGTTAGTTATTTTTTTATAGTTTCAGGGCACCCGCCATTTATTACCTAATAAAGGTTTAACCCCCTGATCACCCGGCGGGTGTCATTTGTGACTGTAATAACTGTTAGGGCAGTTAGGGTTAGCCCCCTTTAGTTCTAAGGTACCCCCCTAACCCCCCCAATAAAGGTTTAACCCCGTGATCACCCCCCGTCGCCAGTGTCACTAAGGCTGGGTTCACATTGCAGCGGTTTATGAGAACGGATGTGATTCGCACCGCACTGCAGTGCAAATCACATCCGATCTCTGTGCGATTCGAGTTCAGCCATACAGATAGTATGGCTGAATTCGTGTCGCACCCGCCGCACCCGCCGCAAACTCGCACGGGACCCTTTTTTTGGTCCGCAGCAGAATCGGATCGCATGGGTGTTCACACCATGCGATCCGAGTTTGCAGATCGCACTGCGATATGCAAACTGATCTGGGGGTGTCATTAACATTTCACTGACACTCCCAGCAGTTCGCATAGGGCAGTGTGAACTGCCGCCGGGAGGCATGTGATGCGGGAACCCGTCGCTCATTCGTGGCGTTCCCGCATCGCTCCAGTGTGAACCCAGCCTAATAAGCGATCGTTTTTCTGATCACTGTATTAGTGTCACAGGTGACGCTAGTTAGGCAGGTAGGTATTTAGGTTCGCCGCAGCTTTTTATAGCGCCAGGGACCCCCATATACTACCGCATAAAGCCCCCTGATTGCCCCCTAGTTAACCCTTTCACCAGTGATCACCATATAACTGTTACAGGTGACGCTGGTTGGTTAGTTATTTTTTTTTTATAGTTTCAGGGCACCCGCCATTTATTACCTAGTCTCACTAGTGTACCCCTAAATTTAGGGGTGTCTACTTTCCAAAATGGGGTCATTTGGGGGGGGTTTGTGCCATCTTGGCATTTTATGGCCTTCAAAACTGTAACGCCCTTAGAAAGCCTGAAGGCGGTGCTTGGTTTTCGGGGCCCCGTACGCGGCTAGGCTCCCAAAAAGTCCCACATATGTGGTATCCCCGTACTCAGGAGAAGCAGCAGAATTTATTTTGGGGTGTCATTTCACATATGCCCATAGCATGTGTGAGCAATATATCATTTAGTGACAACTTTGTGAAAAAAAAATAAAAAAAAATTAAAGTTTGTAATTTTCCCGCAACTTGTGGCAAAATATAAAATATTCCATGGACTCAAAATGCCTCTCAGCAAATAGCTTGGGGTGTCTACTTTCTAAAATGGGGTCATTTGTGGGGGTTTTGTGCCATCTTGGCATTTTATGGCCTTCAAAACTGTAATAGGTAGTGAGGAGTGAAGTCAAATATTTACGCCCTTAGAAAACCTGAAGGCGGTTCTTGGCTTTCGGGGCCCCGTACGCGGCTAGGCTCCCAAAAAGTCCCACACATGTGGTATCCCCGTACTCAGGAGAAGCAGCAGAATTTATTTTGGGGTGTCATTTCACATATGCCCATAGCATGTGTGAGCAATATATCATTTAGTGACAACTTTGTGTAAAAAAAAAAAAAAATTTTTTTTTTGTCATTATTCAATCGCTTGAGGCAAAAAAATAAAATATTCAATGGGCTCAACATGCCACTTATCAATTTCCTTAGGGTGTCTACTTTCCAAAATGGGGTCATTTGGGGGGGTTTTGTACTGCCCTGCCATTTTAGCACCTCAAGAAATGAGATAGGCAGTCGTAAACTAAAAGCTGCGTAAATTCCAGAAAACCTACCTTAGTTTGTAGATGTGACAACTTTTGCACAAACCAATAAATATACAATTATTGACTTTTTTTTTACCAAAGACATGTGGCTGAATACATTTTGGCCTAAATGTATGACTAAAATTGAGTTTATTGGATTTTTCTAATAACAAAAAGTAGAAAATATCATTTTTTTTCAAAATTTGCGGTCTTTTTACGTTTATATCGCAAAAAATAAAAATCGCAGAGGCAATCAAATACCATCAAAAGAAAGCTCTATTTGTGGGAAGAAAAGGACGCAAATTTTGTTTGGGTACAACATTGCATGACCGCGCAATTACCAGTTAAAGCAGCGCAGTGCCAAATTGTAAAAAGACCTCTGGTCATTTACCAGCAAAATGGTCCGGTCTGAAAGTGGTTAAAAAGAGTAAACACAGTTGATTGATAATAAATGGCTTCAGCCAAACACTAACCACGAGTGAAAGAAAAGTTTTTGTGTTATCATTCATATTCTCAAAAAAAAATGGCCAAGAAATCATAAATTCTGGCAGGGTATGTAAATTTATGAGCACAACTGTATATATGCAATTATCTGGTTTTATAAGGTGTATTTAATGCATCTTGTACACAGGATAATTTCTTCTAGCTGTCCATAACTATATTTATTTCACCACACCCAGACAAGACTGCATGTTCCCTTAGATTGTAATAGGGAAAGTCATTCAGGCCTGTACACAGAAGATAAGCTGGATCATTTGGCTTTCTGTGTTTATCATAGACACTCAATCTATGGGCACACTGTGTCTTCCCTGCTTGTAATGATTATGAGGTTTGTAAAGAAGGGGGAGGATGGGTTCATGCTGTTGTAAGGGTCACCCCAACCCACATCTTTCATTGGACTCTCTCATTAAAGGACAACTCCCACTGCTGTGAATCAAATTAAGTTACCCAATTAGGAGAGAGAGAGAGAGGAGGCAGAGCGGAACTACGGCTTCATGTCTGAATGGACACAGAGAGCCGTGGCTCAGCTCGGGTGCCCCCATAGCAAGCAGCTTGCTGCGGGGGCACTCGACAGGAGGGAGGGGCCAGGAGCTCCAGCCAGGGACCCGAGAAGAGGAGGACCGGGGCTGCCCCATGCAAAACCACTGCACAGAGCAGGTAAGTATGACATGTTTGTTATTTTTACCACTTGACTTCCGCGCTATAGCCGATTACAGCCACAGCGCGGACCTGAATTTGCGGGAGGCCATCAAATGACGGCCTCCCCTGTGCACGCTCCCCAGAGCGAGCTGTGATCACCGAGTCACTGAGACTCGGGTGATGAGCGATCCGAGTAAGGGGGCGGTCCCGGCAGCCAATGACAGCCGATCACATGATGTAAACAAAAGCTCGGGATTAAGGTTTTTTTTTTTCTCCTCACACTGAATGCATGAGGAGAAAAAAAGCCGAACAATGGCTTATGTGCAAGGGACATCGGTCCCGAAGAGGAAGAGGCAATTCTGCCTCATCTGTACACACTAGTACCCCCTGCCAGTGCCACCTGCCATTGCCACCTGCCAATGCCCACAGTGTCACCTATCAATGCCCAAGAGTGCCACCTATCAATGCCCACCAGTGGTGCCAATCAGTGCCATCTAGAAGTGCTGCCTATCAGTGTAACCGATAAGTTCCCATTATTGCCACCCATCAGTGCCCATCACTGCCACCCATCAGTGCCCATCACTGCCACCTATCGGTGCCCATCAGTGCCGCCTCATCAGCGTACATCAATGATGGAGGAAAATTACCGGTTTTAAAATTTTATAACAAAATATAAAAAAAAAATTGGTCTTTTTACATTTTTATAACAAAAAATAAAAAGCAAAGAGGTGATCAAATACCACCAAAAGAAAGCTCTATTTGTGGGGAAAAAAATACAAAAAATTTAATTTGGGTATAGTGTAGCATGGCCGCGTAATTGTCATTCAAAGTGCGACAGCGCTGAAATCTGAAAATTGGTCTGGACAGGAGGGGGGTTTATGTGGCCAGTAAGCAAGTGGTTAATAGAAAAAAAAATTAGAATTTACTGTCACTTTAACCACTTCAGCACCGGCCTTATTCTGACACTTCTCTCCTACATGTAAAAAAATCTAAATTTTTTTGCTAGAAATTACTTAGAACCCCCAAACATCATATATTTTTTTTTAAGCAGAGACACTAGAAAATAAAATGGTGGGTGTTGCATCTGTTTATGTCACACGGTATTTGCGCAGCAGTTTTTCCAAATTCAATTTTTGGGGGGGAAAATACACTTTCATGAATTATAACGTGTTAGTAAACCCATAACAGTAAAATCCATTTGTATTTGCAGTAAAGCATGCTTGTTATAACTACTTATTATGTGTCACGTACCTGACGGATGAGCCTGATGTGCAGCAGGAAG
This sequence comes from Lithobates pipiens, assembly GCF_037356315.1. NCBI lineage: Eukaryota > Metazoa > Chordata > Amphibia > Anura > Ranidae > Lithobates > Lithobates pipiens. The sequence continues at coordinate 177,600,355 of NW_027507789.1, forward strand.
GCCTCACGTACAACCCCGGCTCAGGGACCACCAATGCTGTGAACAGTGGCCACAAGAGCCGAGTGGTGTAAGAGTGCCTGGATCGTCTCTTGTGCAGCTGATGAATTTTCAGAGTAGACTAGCAGGTAACAGCAGGGGTAGTCAGCTCAGCAGACAGGAAGCAGGAAACAGTGCCACCTATTAGTGCCCATCAGTACTACCTAACAGTGCTCATCAGTGCCACCTATCAGTGCCCATAAGTGCGGCATATTAGTGCCTCCTCATCAGTGCCCATAAGTGCCGCCTCATCGGTGCCCATAAATGCCACCTCATCAATGCCCAACAGTTCAGCCTATCAGTGTCGATTCATCAGCGCACATCAGTGAAGGCGAAAAATGACTTAGTTACAAAATTTACTGACAGAAAAAAAGTAAAAAAACTTTTTTTTTCCAAAATCTTTTTTTTGTAAAAAATAAAAAACCCAGCAGTGATTAAACACCACCAAAAGAAAGCTCTATTTGTGTGAAGAAAATTATAAAAAATGTGTTTGGGTACAGTGTGGCATGACCGCGCATTTGTCATTCAAAGTGCGACACCGCTAAAAGCTGAAAAATGGGTTGGGAAGGAAGGGGGTGTTAGTGCCCAGTAGGCAAGTGGTTTAATAAGGAAGCCTGGTGCCAATCACTGAAATCAATCTGCACTATTGTTAACCCTTAGGTGACAGATCCATGACACTATGGAACCTTAGGGGTCAATCCTGTGTAGTGTATTGTGTAAAAAAGAGGTTTAATCCTGTCTTCTCTGATCCTCCCCTTCTTTCATCATCCCCTAATCGTTTTCTGATAGTACAGAGCTTGGGGACAAGCTGCATATGCTCAGTTAGGTGTGCATTGCTAGAGGGTTTTTTTTTTTCTTGGGAGGGTGCATGTGATCAGCACAGGGCCAATCAGCACTGTCCAGGCAGAGGGCCAGGGGTCCAAATCATTTGGTGGAGGGGAGATTATGGTGTGGGGTTGTTTTCAGCATTGCAGTGGTGGCCCATCCATAGGGGGCGCATTAGCACTGCCCCCCATCAAAAAAAATTGTCACAAAAAAAGGGTCCTTTAAGTGCACTGTGTACGGGCGCCGGACGCAGCACACTATGGGCAGCGTGATGTCTATGCAATCACGTGATTGCTGGTGAGACGCTTCATTTGCCTGCTTTTGTAAGTGCTTGTGGTCAAAGCAATGCGCCGCAACACTCCCATCTTGCAGTCATCCTCCTTGCTGTGGGGTTTTCTATTGGCACCGCAGAAGGACAAGGGCGGTGCTTTTTCCTCTGAGCTGCGGCATCATTTCCAGTTTCTTTGTGCCAGTGGGAAAGTGGAAGTGACGCCAAGGCTCTGTGGACGGAGAAGCCAGGTAATGTGATCTGACACCCTGTCTGTCCATCCATATACAGCAGCACCTTGTAGTCTTCTCATTCTGTGATCAGACTGAAGGTGGAGGGGGGGGCGCCCTGCTTCACCCCTGCCCCGAAGAACAACCTTCAGTGATTCACCTGGCAATCTGCTGGATCAAAGAAATGCCTGGCGGGGGGGAGGGGTGGAACAGTGACCATCGGGGAATGGCTCAGACCAAATGCTGCTCCCATTCACCATCTATTGATCTATCTATCTATCTATTGATCTATCTATCTATCTATTGATCTATCTATCCATCCATCTATCTATCTATCTATCTATCTATCTATCTATCTATCTATCTATCTATCTATCTATCTATCTATCCATCCATCCATCTCTCTCTCTCTCTCTCTCTCTCTCTCTCTCTATCTCTCTATCTATCTATCTATCTATCTATCTATCTATCTATCTATCTCTCTCTCTCTCTCTCTCTCTCTCTCTCTATCTATCTATCTATCTATCTATCTATCTATCTATCTATCTATCTATCTATCTCTCTCTCTCTCTCTCTCTCTCTCTCTCTATCTATCTATCTATCTATCTATCTATCTATCTATCTATCTATCCATCCATCCGTCTATCCATCCATCTATCCATCTATCCGTCTTTCTATCTTTCTATCTATCTATCCATCCATCCGTCTATCTATCTATCTATCTATCTATCTATCTATCTATCTATCTATCTATCTATCTATCTATCTATCTATCTATCTTTATATCTATCTATCTATCTTTCTATTTCTCTCTCTATCTATCTTTATATTTCTCTCTATCTATCTATCTATCTATCTATCTATCTATCTATCTATCTATCTATCTATCTATCTATCTATCTATCTATCTATCTATCTATCTATCTATCTATCTATCTATCCATCCATCCGTCTATCCATCCATCTATCCATCTATCTGTCTTTCTATCTTTCTATCTATCTATCCATCTATCCATCTATCCATCTATCCATCTATCCATCTATCCATCTATCCATCTATCCATCTATCTATCTATCTATCTATCTATCTATCTATCTATCTATCTATCTATCTATCTATCTATCTATCTATCTATCTGCCTCCTTCTATTTATCTATCTATCTATCTATCTATGGCCTCGTACACACGATCAGGAAAGAAAAGAAAACGCTTGATTCCACAGTCAGTGTTGATGGGGGAATCCCGCTGAGCCATTGTGTTCTCACGGCGGGGGGGGCAGCCGTTGGCAATAATCACGCGTAAAATCCGACACACTTGTCGTACCCAAGTAGGTCAATCGATCAGCTTGGGTAGTCTCGGCCTGCCCATACATGGTTTGAATCTCAGCTGGTTGCTGGTGAACCGTCTATGGCCAGCTTTAGGCTGGATATACAATCTTTAGATGGGACACGGGATCCCGCCACCAACAAGTATTCTTAGGAATAATTACTATACAAATTTCATCAGGGAAACTTGATGTTTTTGCCTATGAAAGGAGCATATCCACAATGCAGTATTCTATTAAGCCCAGCAGGAGGCACTAATGCCCTGTACACACGGTCGGACTTTCTCACAGAAAATGTGCGATCGAATCTTGCTGTCGGAAAATCCGATCGTGTGTGGGCTCCATTGGACTTTTTCCGTCAGAATTTCTGACACACAAAGTTTGAGAGCTGGATTTAAAATTTTCCAACAACAAAATCCGAGCGTTTAAATTCTGATCGTGTGTAGACAATTCCGACGGACAAAGCCACGCATGCTCAGAATAAATTACAAGACGAAAGCTATTGGCTACTGCCCTCTTTATAGTCCCATCGTACGTGTTCTACGTCACCGCATTCTGAATGATCGGATTTTCCGACAACTTTGTGTGACCGTGTGTATGCAAGGCAAGTTTGGGCCAAAATCTGTTGGAAAAAATCCAACAGATTTTGTCGTCAGAATGTCCGACCGTGTGTACAGGGCATTACAATACATTGTTAAAAGTATTGGGACACCTGAACTTTAAAGGAGGTTGTAAAAGTTTTTTTTTTTTTTTAAATAACAAACATATCATACTTACCTCCACTGTGCAGTTCATTTTGCACTGAGTGGCCCCCCATCCTCATCTTCTGGGGTCCCTCGGTGGCTGTCTCGGCTCCCAAGGAGGTTAGCTTGCAGGTGTGCTCCCGTGTGATACAGTTGACGGCCATAGCCGCGAGTGTATCACATATCCCCCGGGGAGCCAATGGCTGCACTGCTATCAATCATCCAATGAAGAGCTGGGGGAAAGCAACAAGGGATTGAGTCCACAGAGATTTGGGGCTCAGGTAAGGGTTGGTAAGGGCTCGGGTTGGGGACCGGAGAGTGCAAGGTCTTTTTTTAGTGCAAGGTCTTTTTTTACCTTAATGCATAGGATGCATTAAGGTGGGAAAAACAGGAAGCTTTACAGCCCCTTTAATGGCATCCCAGTCTAAGTCCGTAGGGTTCAGTATTGAGTTGGCCCACCCTTTTCTGCTATAACAGCTTCAGCTCTTTAGGGAAGGCTGTCCACAAGGTTTAGGAGTGTGTCTATGGGAATGTTTGACCATTTTTCTAGAGGCGCATTTGTGAGGTCAGGTACTGATGTTGGATGAGAAGGCCTGACTTGCAGTCTCCGCTCTCATTTATCCCAAAGGTGTTCTATCGAGTTGAAGTCAGGACTCTGTGCAGGCCAGTCACATTCCTCCACCCCAGTCTCGCTCATCCATGTCTTTATGGACCTTGCTTTGTGCACTGGTGGGCAGTCATGTTAGAACAGGAAGGGGCCATCCCACAACTGTTCCCACAAAGCTGGGAGAATTAAATTGTCCAAAATATCTTGTATGTTGGCACCTTAAGAGTTCCCTTTACTAAAACTAAGGGGCTAAGCCCAACCCCTGAAAAACAGCCCCACACCATAATCCCCCCTCCACCAAATGACTTGGACTAGTACACAAAGCACGATCCGTAAAGACATGGATGAGCGAGTTTGGGGTGGAGAAACTTGACTGGCCGGCACAGAGTCCTGACCTCAAAATGATAGAACACCTTTGGAATGAGTTAGAGCGGAGACTGTGAGCCAGGCCTTCTCATTCAACATCAGTACCTGACCTCACAAATGCACTTCTGGAAGAATGGTCAAACATTCCCATAGACACACTCCTAAACCTTGTGGACGGCCTTCCCAGAAGAGTTGAAGCTGTTATAGCTGCAAAGGGTGGGCCAACTCAATATTGAACCCTACGACTAAGACTGGGATGCAATTAAAGTTCATGTGTGTGTAAAGGTAGGTGCCCCAATAATTTTGACAATATAGTATATATCAACTATACTCTGCATGAGCAGGGGAATGAAGCCACGCATTAGAGCTACCACTCTGAACCAGGATTCCGCTAGCGGTTCCTATGGGTTGCTTGAGCTGTAGCTGATTAACCTCCAATTTGATGGTGCCTTCATTGTTCTGAGGCAAATGTCACTCGTATGGGTTGTATTCTGGCCACCACTCTGGGGAATGGGCATTCTTTCCTCTGGCCACCAATGGAAGGTTATTTTTACCATTATCCCCAAATTAAGTGGTTTTAACAGGGGTTCCCTGAGACCCAACATTTTTTTTTTTTAGGTATTGCTTTGGCACAAAAAAGGTAGAGAAAGTCTGCACTAGAGACTGTTGGAGACTAATTTAGTGTGGCCATAAGACATTGATTATATTTTATTAAGTAGATTTTTCTTTGTATACTTTCCTGCCTCTATAAATCATATTTTAGAGCCCTTTACCTTTGTTATGGAATAATGGTTAAAGTAACTTTCAATTTTACACAATGGCCTTTGTTTTTCTCGCATAATGTTCTGCTTTGTATTACAAAAAACGTATTCTTTGTCCTTAGATAACCTTGAAACACATTGAGCTTAGAAGCAAGGAACAAGCTCCCAATCTGATATAAAAATAACGTGATGGAAGTCAGTTTATAAGAGAAATTGCATTGCACTGGTGCACAAATGCCAGCAACATGAATGTTACATCTGCTAGGCTTTCTTAGCCCTTGTACACACGGTCGGAGATTCCGTTGGAATGTGTCCTATCGGACCGTTTTGTCGGATATTCCGACTGTGTGTGGTCTGCATCGGACTGTTTCCGTCGGAAATCCGACGGACCAATTTTTCCAACTTGCCGGTAAAATTTTCCGACAAAATGCTCCTATTGGACATACTCCGATCATGTGTAGCCTACTCCGATGGACAAAGTGCCACGCATGCTCAGATCAAATTCCTAGACCAGACCTATTGGCTACTAGCCTGAACTTAGTCCCGTCGTAACGAAATAACGTCATCATGTTATGTACAATGGGATTTTCCAACAACTTAATTCGACTGTGTGTATGCAACATCACTTCCGGACCTCTTCCGGAATTAATCCGTCGGAATTACTCCAACGGATTTGGTTGTCGGAATCTCCGACCGTGTGTACAAGGGCTAAAGGTAAGATTGCTGTAATGCAATTTTACCTCTTCATACAAATTTTCATCTCGCAGTTCAAAATGGCACTATAACAGTTTTGAGCCGATGTGCAGCAAATGCGCAACAGAAATCACATTCGCCATACTATATAGAGGTAAACGGTATACCCCTTGAAATTTTCCACATTTTATCATGTTATAACCAAAAACGTAAATGTGTTTGAGGCTGGGTTCACACTGCTGCGGCCACGAGAACCAGATGTGATTCGCACCGCACTGCAGTGCAAATCACATCCGATCTCTGTGCGATGCGAGTTCAGTCATACAGATAGTATGGCTGAATTCGCATCGCACCCGCCTCAAACTCGCACAGGACCCTTTTTTTGGTCCGCAGCAGAATCAGATCGCATGGGTGTTCACACCATGCGATCCGATTCCTTTCCGAGTTTGCAGATCGCACTGTGATATGTGAACTGATCTGGGGGTGTCATTAACTTTTCACTGACACTCCCAGCAGTTCGCATAGGGCAGTGTGAACTGCCGCCGGGAGGCATGCGATGCGGGAACCCGCCGCGGATTCGCGGCGTTCCCGTATCGCTGCAGTGTGAACTGCCGCCGGGAGGCATGCGATGCGGGAACCCGCCGCGGATTCGCAGAGTTCCCGTATCGCTGCAGTGTGAACCTAGCCTTATTGGGATTTTATGTGATAGACCGGTGATTCTCAACCAGGGTTCCGTGGAACCCTAGGGTTCCTCCAGAGGTTGCTAGGGGTTCCTTCAGCATTGGGCAATTTCTGCCTCTCAGATAAGTTCCCACTCACACCATTGATCTTTTTATCTATCTGTAAGGAGGTAATTCTTCCCAATGACCACAAGTGTAAGGACAATTCTTCCCACTGACCATCACACTAATGTATCATGAGTTGTAGATTTCTAATTTTTAGCAGGGGTTCCCCAAGATCAGAGAACTATTTCAAGGGTTCCTCTGTGTTGAAAAGGTTGAGAAAGGCTGTGATAGACCAACACAAAGTAGCACATAATTGTGAAGTGGAATGAAAATGATAAATGGTTTTCAAAATGTTTTACGAATAAATATCTGAAAAGTCTGGGGTGCATTTGTATTCAGCCCCCCTTTACTCTGATACCCCTAACTAAAATCTAGTGGAACCAATTGCCTCCAGAAGTCACCTAATTAGTAAATAGAGTCCACCTGTGTGTAATTTATTCTCAGTTTAAATACAAGCCCTCAGAGGTTGGTTAGAGAACCTTGGTGAACAAACAGCATCATAAAGGCCAACAGACACACCAGACAGGTCAGGGATAAAGTTGTGGAGATGTTTAAAGCAGGGTTAGGTTAAAAAAAATATCCCAAGCTTTTAACATCTCACGGAGCACTGTTCATTCATCATCCAAAAAAAGAAAGAGTATGGCACAACTGCAAACCTACCAAGACATGGCCGTCTAACTAAACTGACAGGCCGGGCAAGGAGAGCATTAATCAGAGAAGCAGCAAAGAGGCCCATGGTAACTCTGGAGGAGCTGCAGAGATCCACAGCTCAGGTGGGAGAATCTGTCCACAGGACAACTATTAGTCGTGCACTCCACAAATCTGACCTTTATGGAAGAGTGGCAAGAAGAAAGCATTGTTGAAAGAAAGCCATAAGAAGTCCCATTTGCAGTTTGTGAGAAGCCACGTGGGGGACACAGCAAATGTGGAAGAAGGTGCTCTGGTCAGATGAGACCAACATTGAACTTTATGGCCTAAAAGCAAAACGCAATGTGTGGCAGAAAACTAACACTGCACATCACCCTGAACACACCATCCCCACCATGAAACATGGTGGTGGAAGTATCATCTCGTGGGGATGCTTTTCTTCAGCAGGGACAGGGAAGCTGGTCGAAGTTGATGGAAAGATGGATGGAGCCAAATACAGGACAATCTTAGAAGAAAACCTGCAAAAGACATGAGACGGGGGTGCAGGTTCACCTTCTAGCAGGATAACAACCCCAAACATAAAACCAGAGCTACAATGGAATGGTTTAGATCAAAGTATAGTAATGTGTTAGAATGGCCCAGTCAAAGTCCAGACCTAAATCCAATTAAGAATCTGTAGCAGGACTTGAAAATTGCTGTTCACAGACGTTCTCCATTCAATCTGATAGAGCTTCAGCTATTTTGCAAAGAAGAATGGGCAAAAATGTCACTCTCTAGATGTGCAAAGCTGGTAGAGACACCCCCAAAAGACTTGTAGCTGTAATTGCAGTGTAAGGTTGTTCTACCAAGTATTGACTCAGGGGACTGAATACAAATGCACACCACACTTCAGATATTTATTTGTAAACAGTTTTGAAAAACATTGATCAATTTCCTTCCACTTCACAATTATATGTCACTTTGTGTTGGTCTATCACATAAAATCCCAATAAAAGGCATTTATGTTTTTGGCTGTAACATGACAAAATGTGGAAAATTTCAAGGGGTGTGAATACTTTTTCAAGGTACTGTAAATCCCTCCCAGTACAGATCAACTTTCCCCTTCCACTAGAAAAAACCCCCTCCCCACAGTACAGATTACCCAACCCCCCACCCCAACCATCCAGTAGTAAAAATCCCCAGAGTACCGATCCCACTGACCCCCCTCTTCAATACAGCTCCCCTCAGTACAGATCTCTCCCCTCCATGAAACCCGCTCACCAGACCAGCTAGCGTAAAGTGAGATTAGTGAGGGGAAGCTCTCCCTCAGCTATGTCATGTAACCAAAACTGTGGAGGAGACCAACAGAGTCTCCCTTACTCTGGACTGCCGCTGTCGCTGACCCCCTGTCGCTGACCCCCTGTCGCCTGTCTCTGAAACCTGACAGGTAACAGGGCCAGCTTTTTTAGTACTTCAGGTGTGCACCCTGTTTCAGTGCAAGCTGTGGATGCTCTGGGGGGAACTGGATGCCTCTATCCCCCCCCCCCCCATTATCTACTCCCTTGGCTTGAACTGGTAGAAGAAAAGCCTTCCCAGTGAATGTTTTAGGGCCCTTTCACACAAGCAGACCAATCAGTTCTTCCTGTCAGTTGTTTAGGTGGACCCGTTAGGATCCTCCAGTCTCCTTTATGAAGTGAACATGTGTCCGTTGACACCCACCAACATCCAATCCTATCTGCTAAAAACAGAGGTATGGGGAATCTGTTCCCCATCCACCTGCATATTGGATGACAGTCAGATGTAAACGGACAGGCGGTCCATTTTCACCGACCACCCATAGAGGAAAGCAGGCTGTGTCCATTCTGCATAGGTGGAGCAGACACAGAGCTGTCATCCACCTGCTAGGTTGGGATCAGCGGGTGGCAGGCATGTACTGGCCATTGAGACTACCGGGTGTCTCCCGGTGGGCCGATGGCTCAGTGCAGGGGTGTACCTAGAGCATTTGGCACCCGGGGCGGATCCTATATCTGGCACCCCCCCACCACCATAAAATGTAAAAACACCCACCGTGTCCTCTGCATACCTCTGCATCCTTCAATATCTTTTTGTCACTACTGTGTACCCCCCTCTCCACAACTGCACCTCTGGACCCCTTTAAATTACACAGCACCCTGCACCTCTGGACCCCTTTACATTACACAGGACCTTGCACCTAAGGACCTCTTTACATTACACTTCCCCCTGCACCTCTGGACCCCTTTACATTACACAGCAGCCTGCACCTCTGGACCCCTTTACATTACACAGGACCTTGCACCTAAGGACCTCTTTACATTACACTGCCCCCTGCACCTCTGGACCCCTTTACATTACACAGCAGCCTGCACCTCTGGACCCCTTTACATTACACAGCTCTTGTACCTCTGGACCCCTTTACATAACATAGCACCCTGAACCTCCTGACCCCTTTACATTACACAGCGCCCTGCACCTCTGGACCCCTTTACATTACACAGGACCTTGCGCCTAAGGACCTCTTTACATTACACAGCAGCCTGCACCTCTGGACCCCTTTACTTTACACAGCTCTTGTACCTCTGGACCCCTTTACATAACATAGCACCCTGAACCTCCTGACCCCTTTACATTACACAGCGCCCTGCACCTCTGGACCCCTTTACATTACACAGCCCTTGTACCTATGGATCCCTTTACATTACACAGCACCCTGAACCTCTGGACCCCTTTACATTACACAGCACCCTGCACCTCTGCACCCCTTTACATTACACAGCCCCTCACAGCTCTGGACCCTCTGCATGTTACACAGATCCCCTACAGTGCAGACCCCCCTCCCTACCATACAGACCCCCATCTACAGTGTAGATCCCCCTACAGTACAGAATCCTCCCCTACAGTGCAGACCCTCCTACAGTACAGACCCCTCCACCCTATAGCGCAGACCCCCCCCCCCTACAGTGCAGACCCTCCTACAGTACAGACCCACCCCCCTACAGTACAGACTCCCCTACAGTACAGAATCCTCACCTACAGTGAAGGACCCCCCTACAGTGCAGACCCCCTACAGTGCAGGACCCCCCTACAGTGCAGGACCCCTTCTACAGTGCAGGACCTCCCTACAGTGCAGGACCCCTTCTACAGTGCAGGACCCCTACAGTGCAGGACCCCTATAGTGCAGGACCCCTTCTACAGTGCAGGACCCCCCTACAGTGCAGGACCCCCCTACAGTGCAGACCCCCTACAGTGCAGGACCCCCCCTACAGTGCAGGACCCACCACAGTAAAGAACCCCCCTACAGTGCAGGACCCCTTCTACAGTGCAGGACCCCCCTACAGTGCAGGACCCCCCCTGCAGACCCCCCCTACAGTGCAGGACCCCTTCTACAGTGCAGGACCCCCCTACAGTGCAGGACCCCTTCTACAGTGCAGGACCCCTTCTACAGTGCAGGACCCCCCCTACAGTGCAGGACCCCCCCTACAGTGCAGACCCCCTACAGTGCAGGACCCCCCCTACAGTGCAGGACCCACCACAGTAAAGAACCCCCCTACAGTGCAGGACCCCTTCTACAGTGCAGGACCCCCCTACAGTGCAGGACCCCCCCTGCAGACCCCCCCTACAGTGCAGGACCCCTTCTACAGTGCAGGACCCCCCTACAGTGCAGGACCCCCCTACAGTGCAGGAACCCCCCTACAGTGCAGACCCCCTACAGTGCAGGACCCCCCCTACAGTGCAGACCCCCCTACAGTGCAGGACCTACCACAGTAAAGAACCCCCCTACAGTGCACAGCCTCCCCTAAGGACCCATAGTGTACCTGGAGCCCAAGGCAGCGGCACTTTGAGTGACAGCCTGTCAAAGTAATGGCTCCAACAGGATCATAGGAGGCCCCATTATACTCTCCTGTTCCCCCCCCACGTTGTCCCCCTCTGTCCTCCACCCCCATGCTGTCCCCCTCTGTCCTCCACCCTCACTATGTCCTCCACTCCCCACTGTGTCCTCCACCCCACACTGTGTCCCCCTGTGTCCTCCACCCTCCTGTGTCCTCCACCGCCCACTGTGTCCAACTGTGTCCTCCACCGCCCACTGTGTCCAACTGTGTCCTCCACCCCCCACGGTGTTCAACTGTGTCTTCCACCCCCCCCCCCCCCCCCACAGTGTCCCCCTGTGTCCTCCACCACCCACGCTGTCCCTCTGTGTCCTCCACCCCACTCCCCAACAGTATATATATATATATATATATATATATACTGTTCTTGTGCATGTTTGCAAAATTAAAGTGGCCCGGTCTGGATGAAGTCCAGGGCCAAATTTTTGTCCCAGTCCAGCCCTGGCGGGTGGATTCCCCGCTGAGCAGACGGATCCGCTGGCGGAGTCCACGCTTGTAAAGGAGCCCCTTATAAATGTAATGAATGATTTACCAGTGAATGTAAAGTAAATGTCAATGTTCACCACTTTGTAAAAGCAAATGAAACATAAAGGGCATAGACAAGTAGAAGTGGCAGAAGCTTCAGCTGTAAGGAATAAACAAAAGGTATGAGTTAGGGACTATTCACACCTTTCCAGTGTGATTTGTCAATTTAAGACACACTAACACATTGCACTTGTGTTGCAACACATGACACAGTAACACACTACCAAGCATTGTGGTGCACTGCTTTGCCAAAATGGCCCCTGTCTGTTTTTTTGCAATGTGGTGCATTGGAAGCCCATTCAACTGAATACGCTGCCTAATGCCGCATACACACGATTGGAATTTCATCCAGCAAAAGACCGATGAGAGCTTTTCATCGGAAAATGCGACTGTGTATGCTTTATCGGAATTTAGCTGGCCGAACTCCCACCAGCAAAAGTTTGATATCAGACGTGCAAAAACTCACGCATGCTCAGATTCAACTACGAGATGGAAGCTATTGGCTACTAGGTATTGAACTTCCTTTTTCTAGTCCCGTTGTATGTGTTGTACGTCGCTGCGTTCTTGGCGGTCGGAATTTGGTGTGACCGTGTGTAGGCAAGACAGTTTGAGCGGAATTCCGACGGAAAAACCATCAGAGCTTTTTCCGACGAGAATTCCGATCGTGTGTACGCGGCATAACACAACACACATTGGATGTGTGGAGCTTTGAAGGTTTAGTGCATAATTACTTCTGCTAGCTCTATTCACCAAAAAGTATAATGCCTAATATCATAATAATCAGCATCATTATTTCCATTTATCATTCATTAGAAAACATGCAATGATTATATTCATGAATGAGCAAGTAATTAATTATGTCCTGGTTTAACCCAGCGATATGTTCTAAGTACAAATCCCTTCAAGCCATCCAAATAATTAATGATAGCAAAATAGTATTTTACTATTTTTACCAATTAAATTAGACCTACCATTTGTTCTGTTTTGGCACCTTAAGGCTATATCTGTCACTGTGCCTCTCTCAAGGTGACCTGAGAGTGCTTCAATATGCCAGACACTGGCAGAACCATAGCCATAGCAGCCCATTAAGCTAACTATGTATCAGATGCCAGATACATTGGAAAAGATGTTTGGAGGAAGGAATAATAGTTCCTAGACTAGAGCCATTGGTGAATCAGTCAAGCTTTTGGGGTTAAAAGGGGGGCTTCTCAAGAAAAAAGGTGAGAATTCCTGGCTCCGCAGTATTACAAGAAACTTTAATTCACAATAGCACACTTTGGTTATCATGACAGTGAAGTGAAGGAACCTGGATGAGTATGCCCTTGTACACACGAACGGAGATTCCGACGGAATGTGTCCGATCGGAACGTTTTGTCGGATATTCCGACTGTGTGTGGTCTGCATCGGACTGTTTCCGTCGGAATATGCGTCGGACCAAATTTTCCAACTTGCCGGAAATATTTTCCGACAAAATGCTCCGATCGGACATACTCCGATCATGTGTAGAGAATTCTGATCGGACAAAGTGCCATGCATGCTCAGATCAAATTCCTACATCAAAGCTATTGGCTACTAGCCTGAACATAGTCCCGTCGTAACGAAATAACGTCATCACGTTCTGAACGATCGGATTTTCCGACAACTTCGTCCGACCACGTGTATGCAACAGTTTCGGACAAAATCCGTCGGACAAAATCCGATGGACAAAATCCGATGGATTTGGTTGTCGGAATCTCCGACCGTGTGTACAAGGGCTTTGAAGTGATACATGACACAGGTTTGGTAGGCTGTAGATATTGAAAGTGTGGTTTATAGGACACAAAAACGTTAAAGATGTATCTGGCCAGCAGTAGAACTGAGGCCCAGCACAGGGCTGAGAAAAAGGAACCTTGAAAAGAAGCTATATATGGCAATCCGAAGGAAAAAGTAAGAGCAGGCTTGGATTCCCAACATAAGATCCTGTAAACACACAACTTTGGAGCTGAAGGCAAAACTTTTTACAAAAACCACCTCCTTTTATGATAATTTTTGGTTTTATTGGCCTTATTGGCTAGAATATTGTGAAAATGTGCAAGTAAACTTATGGGATTAGCGTATTTATAATCAGCAGTGTACACTGATCAGTCATAACATTAGACCACCCACCATAACATAACCACCTACCTAATATTGAGTATATTGAGTAGGTCCCCCTTTAGCCAACAAAACAGCCCGACCTGTTGAGGCATGGACTCCATTGGACCTCTGAAGGCATGCTATGGTATCTGGCATCGGGACATCAGTAGTAGATTCTTTAAGTTGCGAGATGGGGCCTAAATGGAACAGACTTGCTTTTCAAGCACATCCCACAAATGCACAATTGTGGCGCGTACAAGCGCCCAGACTTTCCGGCAGACTAGGTCAGACGGAATCAGTCCGTCGGACAATTTGATCGTGTGTGGGCTAATCCAAACGCTTTTCATTAAAAAAAATCACACGGACCTAGAAATAGAACATGTTTCAAATCTACCCGACGGACTCAACTCCTATCGGAAAAAACATTCGTCTGTATGCTGGTCCGACAGACCAAATACGATGCAAGGGAAGCTATTGGCTACTGGCTATTGAACTTCCTTTTTTAGTCCTGTCTTACGTTATCACGTTAAAAATGAACAGACATTTGTACGGACTTAGTCCGTTCGTGTGTGGCCAAGTCCGTACGTTCGTAAAGTCAGTCGGAACTCCACCAAAAGTCCGTTGGGAAGACCATCGGACCTAGTCTGCTGGAAAGTCCGGTCGCGTGTATGCGGCATTAGAATTAGAATTAGATCTGGAGAATTTGTAGACTCAATCAACACCTCAAAGACACTTTCTTCCACTGCTGCATGGTCCAGTTCTGATGCACAGGTGCCGATTGTCGGAGCTTTTGGCTGTGGACATGGGTCAGCATGGACACCCTAACCGGTCTGCAGCTACACAGCCCCATATGCAACAAACTGCAATATACTGTGTGTTTGAATACCTTTCTATTGGAACTAGCATGAACTTTCTCAGCAATTTGAGCTAGCAGCTCTTCTATTGGATTGGACTACACAGGGCCAGCCTTCACTTCCTATGTGCATCCATGAGCTTTGACCGCCCATGACTTTGTCACTAGTTCGCTGGTTTTGCTTCCTTGGATCACTCCTTCCTTTGGTACATTTTGACCACTGCAGACCGGGAACATCCCACAAGAGCTGCAGTTTTGGAGTTGCTCTGACCCAGTTGTCTAGCCATTGCAGTTTGGCCCTTGTGAATTTGCTCAAATCCTTACATTTGCCCATTTTTTCTGCTTTCAATACAACACCTTTAGGGACAGCATGTTCACTTGCTGCCTAATATACACTATATTACCAAAAGTATTGGAACACCTGCTTTTACACGCACATGAACTTTAATGGCATTCCAGTCTTAGCCCATAGGGTTCAATATTGAGTTAGCCCACTCTTTGCAGCTATACAGTGCCTTGCAAACCCCCCCCCCCCCCCCCCCCTTGGCTTTTTACCTATTTTGTTACATTACAGCCTTTAGTTCAATGTTTTTTTTTAATCTGAATTATATGTGATGGATCAGAACACAATAGTCTAACTTGGTGAAGTAAAATTAGAAAAATATATACATAAAACAATTTTTCAGAAATAAAATAATGATAATTGGCATGTGTGTATTACATAGTTACATAGTTAGTAAGGTTGAATAAAGACACCAGTTCAACCTGAGTGAGTGTCTACAATTGTCCCTGCCCTCAAGGAGCCCACAATCCAAGGTCCCCATTTATATACTAGGGCCAATTTTGGACAGAAGCCAATTAACCTACCTGCATGTCTTTGGGGTGTGGGGGGGGGGCCACGGTGCCCGGAGGAAGCCCATGCAGGCACGGAGAGAGCGTGCAAGCTCCAGACAGGTAGTGTCTTGGTTGGGATTTGAACCAGTGACCCTCTTTACTGCTAGGTGAGGGTGCTAACCACTACACCACTGTGCCGCCAAAGGGGGGGGGGTTATTCACCCCCTTTGTTATGAAGCCCATAAAAAGCTCTGGTGTAACCAATTACCTTCAGAAGTGACGTAATTAGCAAAACCATGTCCACCTGTGTGCAATCTAAGTGTCACATGATCTGTCATTACATATACACACCATTTTGAAAGGCCCCAGAGGCTGCAACATCTAAGCAAGAGGCCCCACTAACCAAACACTGCCATGAAGATCAAGGAACTCTCTAAACAAGTAAGGGACAATGTTGTTGAAAAGTACAAGTGAGGGTTAGATTATAAAAAAATATCCAAATCTTTGACGATCCCTTGGAGCACCATCAAATCTATCATAACCAAATGGAAAGAACATGGCACAACAGCAAACCTGCCAAGAGACAGCTGCACACTAAAACTCATGGACCGGGCAAGGAGGGCATTAATCACAGAGACAGCAAGACAGCACAGAGACCTAAGGTAACTCTGAAGGAGCTGCAGAGTTCCACAGCAGAAACTGGGGTATCTGTGTATACGATGACAATAAGCCGTACGCTCCATAGAGTTGGGCTTTATGGCTAAGTGGCCAGAAGAAAGCCATTACTTTCAGCAAAAAACAAAATGGCATGTTTTGAGTTTGCGAAGAGGCATGTGTGAGACTCTCAAAATGTATGGAGGAAGGTGCTCTGGTCTGATGAGACTAAAATTTTACTTTTTGGCCATCAAAGAAAACGCTATGTCTTGCGCAAACTCAACACATCACATCACCCAAAGGACACCATCCCAGGGATGTTTTTCAGAAGTTGGGACTGGGAAACTGGTCAGAGTTGAGGGAAAGTTGGTTCTAAATACAGGGATATTCTTGAGCAAAATCTGTACCACTCTATGTGTGATTTGAGGCTAGGGTGGAGGTTCACCTTCCAGCAGGACAATGACCCCAAACACACTGCTAAAGCAACACTTGAGTGGTTTAGGGGAAACATGTAAATTTGTTGGAATGGCCTAGTCAAAGCCCAGACCTCAATCCAATAGAAAATCTGTGGTCAGACTTAAAGATTGCTGTTCACAAACGCAAAACTGGAGCAGTTTTGCAAGGAGGAATGGCTAAAAATCCCAGTGGTAAGATGTGGCAAGCTCATAGAGACTTATCCAAAGCAACTTGGAGCTGTGATAGCCACAAAAGGTGGCCCTACGAAGTATTGACTTTAGCGGGGGTGAATAGTTATGCACATTGACTTTTTCTGTTATTCTGTCCTATTTGTTGTTTGCTTGCCAATAAAAAAAGATCTTCAAAGTTGTGGGCATATTCTGTAAATTAAATGATGCAAATCCTCAAACAATCCATGTTAATTCCAGGTTGTGAGGAAATAAAACACAAAAAATGTTGAGAGGGCTGAATACTTTTGCAAGGCACTGTAACAGCTTCAACCCTTTTGGGAAGGCTTTCCACAAGGTTTAGGTGTGTGTCTATGTGAAGGTTTGACCATTCCTCAAGAAGCCCATTTGTGAGGTTAGGCACTGATGTAAACGAGAAGGCCTGGCTCGCAGCCTCCACCCTAATTCATCCTAAAGGTGTTCTGTCGGGTTGCAGGCCAGTCAAGTTCCTCCACCCAAAACGAGCTCATCCATGTGTTTATGGACCTTGCTTTGTGCACTGCTCCAAATCATTTGGTGGAGGGGGGATTATGGTGGGGAGTTGTTTTTCAGGGGTTGGGCCCCTTAGTTCCAATGAAGGGAATTCTTAAGACGTCAGCATACCAAGACATTTTGTACAATTTCATGCTCCCAATACACAACACACAGATGGACTGATGTCTTTATTCAACCATACCAACTATGTTACTCCTAAACCTTGTGGACAGCCTACCCAAAAGAGTTGAAGCTGTTATAGCTGCAAAGGGTGAGCCAACTCAATATTGAACCCTACGGACTAAAACTGGGAAGCCATTAAATTTCAAGTGCGTGTAAAGGCAGGTATCCCAATACTTTTGGTAATGCATTTCACCCACTTTTATGTGCCACTGGAATGAGATCATCAATGTTACCTGTCAATTGTCATAATGTTGTGCCTGATCGGTGTATGTACCTTAACCTCTCAGTGTTCAGACTCCACAGCATCAAACCCCTCAGGCTCCATTCCATTCACTGGACATCAAAGTCATAACCCATGTTTTCCAATGATAACCATTCATATATGTGAGACTTAAAGTTGCAGCAACTTAAAAGTAGTTCATGCACTACTTTGGTCTGACTTTCATGCAACCCTCAAAAATTGCATGAAAGTCGTACCTGAATGTTATACAATGCAACAGTTGAGCAACAGTTGTCCATTATCACTGGTCAAAGCCAAAGTGGTATCCAAGGTGCAGCCATCCAATGTTGCGTCAAAGTCGCGCTCCAAAGTCAGTGCAACTTTCGAGTCCTACAAGTGTGATTTTAGCCTCAGTCCCCCCTCTTATAAACCATAACCCCTCAGTGACTTGTCTGCATTGTATTTGATCTGCTTCAAAAATGTGCATCAACCTCTCAGTGATGAATATTCAGGTTGTGTACAATAACCCCTTAATCATGAATATTCAGGGTGTATACATTAATCCCTCCGTGACCTGTCTCCAGTATATAAAAATACACCACCCTAGCACCCAGGTACGTTAATCCTGGAGAACATATTCTTATGCTTACGTGCATTAATCTCTTAGCAGCCAGTCCTCAGCACATGTGCAATGTCCCTTCTATGCCCAGGACATGTGCGTTAACCCTACATCACCCAGTCTCCAAAGGGATAATCCTTTATATTTATTTAGTGCACAACACCAAATATTAGTCTTAACTTTACTGATTCTCTTTTTAGCTCCAGTTTCCCATTTCCTGCTTTAAAAATCTCCGGCAACAAAGCCATGCCCCATCTACCACATCCCAAGTACTACCGTCAGTGTTCCTGAACTCCATGATGTTGTAATATGTTAGCTGATTTATGTAGGATATTATATTATTTTATATATATATGTACACAAACAGTACAATATTGACCAGGCCAGAATTCAGTTGATAATTGTTGAGTTGTCCAAGCCAACTCAATTTGAACATATCAAAAGGACAGCTGGTGACCCTTTGATGTGTTAATCTTATGCAATGGCCTGTTAAATCTAATTGAACATTTCAAAGGGTACATTGTTTACATACTTTAGGATGATAAAGGACCATAGAAGAAGTATTTATTGATGGTAATTAGACTTGAGGGGGTATTCAAGGAAATGGTTGTTTACCTGGTAAACACTAAGGTGAGGTTTTTGCCAGTAACTACAAGTAGAGTCTTTTCACCTTGATTAACAATAAGATCAAAAAGTATTTTGGGTTGACCTAGCAGAACCCCCCACCGTGTCAAAATAGTATTTCACGGGGACAATTCAAGCTGGCAGTCTTTAAATTTCTCAATGAAGATTAGGGCCACAGGTCTGGATATAGGCTAGGACAAATGGGACTCTGAAGGCCACTGTTCATTGTCATATTTACTCTGTTGCATTTTGTCATCTGTTGCAAGGATTTTGTGAACTTTATCTGTGTTGGAAGTCAATAAATGCATTCTCTGGCAGAACCGATTGCTACGGGAAATCATTCACATTATAATAATAATTACTTAAAGTGGTGGGCCAGCTGATTTTTTTTTTTTAAAGCCAGCAGCTACAAACACTGTAGCTGCTGACTTTTAATAAGCACACTTACCTGTCCAGAGTGCCCACGTTGTCGGCCGCCCGAGGCTGACCCGTCCCTCGGTGCGGCCGTTCCTACTAAGGGAAACAGGCAGTGGAGCCTTGCGGCTTCACTGCCCGCTTCCTACTGTGCATGTGCGAGTCGCCCATCGCTTTGTGAATGGTCAGCTGTGTTCTGGGACACACACATTCCCCAGAAGACAACGCGAGGAGGAGAAGACTGAAGATCACCACGGTGTAGGAAGTGGCAGGTTAGGACAATTTGCCTAGCAACAGCCATTTCTGGTAAGTAAAAAAAAAAGAAAACTGATTTTAGGAACATTTTGATGTCATTTTTTTTTTTTTTTTGAGGGTGGCCCTCCACTTTAACAATCATCTACCCTCTCCTACATCACTACACATGACTCCAGCAGTCCTTGTTAATGACCCACCCTCCGCACTTCTCCTGCACATAACGCCTCCAGAATACCCTCTGCACTCCCCTCCTGAACATACTGCCCCCCATAATACCTTCCACACTCTAACGTTAAAGAAGAAGGGTTGGGACTTTAGATGAGGTGCGTAGCCACCAGTGGATATTACATAGATATCTCTAATTAATTGTGACAGTGTTACTAATTCATATATATATATATATATATATATATATATATATATATATATATATATACACATGAATGGAATGAAATGTAGAAAAGCATAGGGATGTACTCGTTTGCATCAACAGGCTCGATGTGATTCGTGGTTTTGTCTCCACTACCTACGAAACACGTTGAGCCTGTTGATGCAATCGATTACATCACTATGCATTTCTACATTTTATTGCATTCATGTAACTTTGTTTGTTGTGTATTTATTGTCTGATGACTTATATATGTTAAATATTTTATGGTCTAGTCGCACCCCATAGCTGCAATTTTATTTGAGATAAAGTTTTTATTATGCAAATTTATTGTGTTGATGAGTTTTCCATTCATTTGCTCTCGACATTACCATTTTTTTTTACACCCTATCATTCTAGCTTTCCATCTATGTATATGTATGAATTAGTAACACTATCAGAATTAATTAGAGATACTGTATCTATATAATACCCACTGGTGGCTACGCATTTCATCTAAAGTCCCAACCCTTCTCCTTTAAATGAACAGGAATGAAGGCACCTAGCCTCAATGTAGGAGGTGCCTCATTTAAAGTCCCACCCCCCTTCCTTTGTATACCTTCCACACTCCTCTCCTGTACATACGGCCCCCTATAATACCCTCTGCACTCCTCCCCTGCATACACTGCCCCCCCCCTACTTTTTCTATTATATTTTTTTCTTTGTGGTTGCGATTGAATATGGTCACAGGACCATTCAAGGATCAGAACACTGGCAACTAAAGGAATTGAGCAAGTAGGGCAGATGTTGAGGTCCATGATGAAAACTGGATGCTCAGCAGGAAAGCTCTGTTCTCAGAATACGTGTGTAAATGTGCACATATGACTTAAGTAGAAAAATATTGCCATATGATCTTTCACTGAATGTTTATTACATGGTCATACAACCGATTTTAGTCCTCAGCAGATACAGATTACATGCAAAAATACATAGACATTTATTCGTTTTTTTATAGCTGATTGTGAAAAAATAGTTCATATGGCTTTCTATATTGCAAGACAGGATATAATAAAACGCCCTCAAAAGTTCAGCTTCAAGCACTCCACCAGTTACATTAGGGGAAAAAAAACAAAAGGCTATTCAAACAAGGAAGTGCAAAAGATAATATGAATGTGCAAAGTACAGAAACACATCCAATCGGATGGAAGTGTGCTCTACCCAGAACTGCGAAAATAGGAATTCCGACGTTAAACATTACCATTGCTCTGTATTACAGGAAATGTATGTTGTTGTTTTTTTGTGTTTAAAAAAAAAAAAAAAAAAAGGAGATCTAACGTAAAATCTTTTTATTGAAGTCCATTGAGACTGACACAGGAATGTAGTAATTCTTTAACATTTGGTAGTTGTTGTTTCACCTGTTTTCCTATGGTGCATGGATTGCTTTTCCTCCTCTTTGATAATTTGAGGTTCACCACACTTTCAGGGAACAGTTTCTCAGTGGTGAATATCTGTCCTGGTCCAAAACTCCAGGTTGGGTTGGGTTGGGTTGTTTGCCCTTTTTTTTCTGTCTAGTCTTTGTTCAGACGTTGACTCTTTCAGATACTCCTCATAGTAAGATTTCTACATATAATGGGTTAAACTCTTGCCTACAAGAGGATCTGGACACTGGCAAAAAAGTGACCAGCCTGGTATACTCCTCTCATTCTCAGAATGCCTCACTTTTTAGAAAAGCATTACTAGAAGTCAGATCACAAAACACAAAAGGGAGGGACCCACGTCCCTTAATGAACTTCAAGAAATGGAATTTCTTCCTCATTCATTAAAGTGGTTGTAAACCTCAAACATGGAATATGAACAAATCATATCCCTCTATAGTGTGTACTTGTCTCTATCTAGAGCACTAAATGCAATTTCTGGCTGCTGCTTCCTTCCTCTGCCATCAACTTCTGACAAGTTTTCCTGACACCAAGAGAAAAAAGGTGATAGGGAGGGAGCTCCAGCAGATTGACAGCCTCCAGTTCAGTAACTGTTTCTCTTTCTTACAATCAGATATAGAGAAGAGAAGACTGCAGATAAACAGGTACAATGTATGTAGGATTTGTTTCATCTCTATTTATCACCTAAGACCAATCACTTCACTCGCAGGACTTTCTCTGATCCGGGTAAATGTCATATGACATGTTCCCGGAACACACATGGACCTGGGACCGTGCAATCTGTCACCAGCTGTGTCCAACAGACACAGCTGATAACTGATCAGTGTACTGACAATCACAACAGATCCCATTACAATTGTAAACAATCAATCAATGGCTTCCTTATATGCCATCCATTGTATACAATTGTGTTGCTAGCTGTGATTGGTCACAGTGATCACATGGTATAGACAGGGTCAATCACAGCCAATCTGTACCATGTGATTAGCTGTGGCCAATGACAGCAAAACACATTGAATAAATCAGTTTAATTCTGTAAAAATTGTTGCTTTTGCCAGTGAAATTCACTAGTATAAACAAACAATCAAAATGTGTAAAAACAAAAAAAAAAACCCTGATCACTTCCCCAGAGTAGTACAGTGTTACTATGGTAACAGTGCATTGCTCTGGTCACAGAGTGTTTTTGAAAAAAAAAAAGAAATTATATATATATATATATATATTAAATATTTTACATACTGTCACCAGTCAGAGTCCATTCACACAGGGGCAGCACGACCTCCAGCGAGACTTTTGTCGCGTACACAAGATCGAATTGTCCGGCGTACTTAGTCCGCCGAAACGCATTTCACCGGACAATTCGAACGTGTGTGGGCTTCAGCTGACGTTCTCAGCGTAAAGTCCGGCTGACTTAGAAAGTATTTTTGCAGTCCAATCTTTCTGCCGGACTTGGGTTTCAGCGGACAATACGTTCGTCAGTATGCTAGTCCGGCGGACTAAGAATGACGCATGCTCAGAAGCAAATTACGAAAAGGAAGCTATTGGCTACTGACTATTGACCTTCCTTTTTCTAGTCTCGTCGTACGTGCTGTACGTCATCACGCTAGCAAACGCCGGACTTTCTGTGTGTCCATGTGTGGCCAAGTCTGTTTGGTAGAAAGTCCGCCGGACTATCCGCCGGATTGTTTGCCGGACTAAGTACGCCGGGCAATTCGATTGTGTGTACGCGGCATTTGGGAGGCAATTTGGACACAACTTGAGTATGAATCACAGCACGACTTGAGGCAACTTACAAGGCAACTTGAAGTTGCCTCCAGGACAGGGGACTATGACCAATCACATAATAATCAGCTCTGTGGGAGGGAGGGGTTTGCCTAGAAAACTATTTTTACTTCCTGGAAAGTTGCTTCAGTTAAGACAGGGGATCCAGACTTGGAGGCAACTTCCATTGAAATCAATGGGTACAAGTTGCCTAGAAGTCGGATTGAAGTAGCACAGGAACCTTTTCTGAAGTCAGAGTGACTTCAGTAGTGTGCATTAAGACGGTTTTCATTCACTTACATTGATTTTATCATGTTACGCGACTTGAGGAAACTTGGGATGACTTCAAGTCGGATCCAAAGTTGCCCCTGTGTGAATGGACTCTCAGTGTTCCTGATCACTGCCACACCCGTTCTATGATAATGCTGTACTGCACTGGTGTCAGTATGTTAAAAAGAAAAAGTGAAAGTGCCCGGTATTGAAGTGATTACGGGACATAAGAATTGTAGACAACTGCAACATCCAAAAGAGGGTGGGCAGTAATAAAACAGGCCCAAATGACAAAGCAACAAAACTTGGGACTGCCTGCAGCTCAAAGAGCTTCCTGCATGACCAGTCCCCCAGAAATGGCATTAGATGAGACCTAAACATCTGCCTGGTAAACCTTAGAAAATGTGGGAACAAAAGACCAGGTGGTGGTCTTGCAAATTTGGGAAACAGTTGCCTGAGGACGAAAATCCAAGAGGCACAGACAGATCTAGTAGAGTATGCTTTAACAGGAAAAGGTGAGACCTAAACCTTAAAGACCATAATCTTAAACAATGATCTGCTCAAGAAATGGTGGAACAAGAAGCTGGTTCCCCTTTACCTAGACCAGTGATGGCGAACCTTGGCACCCCAGATGTTTTGGAACTACATTTCCCATGATGCTCAACTACACTGCAGTGTAGATGAGCATCATGGGAAATGTAGTTCCAAAACATCTGGGGTGCCAAGGTTCGCCATCACTGACCTAGACCATCAGAAATAACAAAAAAAAAAAAAAAAAGTAGTCTTTGTAACGAAAGCAGTGGCTTGCGAGGCAATTCACATACTACTTCCCGACAGTAAAGCAAAATTTTGTTTTCCGATATACTGGAGCAGGAAAGAGAGACAGAAGAAAAATGTCCCCACTAAGGTGCAAAAAAGGCCAAAACTAGCTTGGGAATTGAGGAGGCTCTGGGTCTCAACACCACCTTATCTTTGCCCCGGTGTCCCTCAATCAACGTCAAAGTGAAAATTTTATAGTAAATATTACTGTCCATTGATGATCACAGAAATTTACTAATTCTTAGCTATCTAGGATGCCCAATAGCACATTATCTGAGAACGAGGAAACAGCCATTGAGGGGTCCAACTGAAGTGGAAATCAAGGAGTATCTGATGAGTCCACATCTGAAAAGCTAGATTAAAAAAAAGGGGAAGGAAGAAGAAAATATGGAAACTGTCACCTAAGGACACCAAGGATCAACCAGGAGTTTGAGACTAGGATAGATATTTATCACTAAGGGGAAACTCCTACCTAAAAAGGAATGGTAGAGTACAACGGACCATGAACCATAAGAAAATAGCTTGAACAACTACTAAATGCTTAAAGTGGTTGTAAAGACTGAAGGTTTTTAACCTTCCTGCACATAAAACCTGTGTGCTGCTCCCCAAAAACTCACCTAAGCCCCCCTTTCGATCCAGTGATGTGCACAGGAGCCTAGGCTGTCCTGGGTCTCTCTCTTCTCATTGGCTGACACAGCAGAGGAAGCCTTTGGCTCCTACTGCTGTCAAACACAGCCAGTGAGCCAATGAGGAGAGAGCTGGGGGCTGGGCCAAGTCGTGGCTGTATGTGTGTTATGGACGCATAGAGCAGGGCTTGGGAGCGAGCATGCCCCAGTCCCCTATAGCAAGCGGCCTGCTATTGGGGGCACTGGGCAAGGGAGAGGTGCCAGCGGAGGACCCGAGAAGAGAAGGATTGGGGATGATTGGGGATGCACAACCATTGCACAGTGCAGGTGAGTATGACATGTTTATTATAAAAAAAAAAAAAGACAAACCTTTAATATCACTTTAAGAATCACTAGAATCCTGTGTCCCTTAATGGACAGTAACTTGTAGGCAGCAGATGGAGCTCTAGTCTGTCTGCCGACTGCGGGTTTTACTTCTATGCCATAATGAGAATGCTAATTCACCAGGCTATAATGCTCCATTATAAATACAGCGGCGTGAGTCAGAATAAAGCAGGCCATAGACGGTTGCAGGAAAGAAATTTCCCCATCTACACAGACAGTGCTGACAGGGGAATCCCTCCTGCCAAGCAATAGTTTTCTCCCGGCAAGGGAACAGGGGCAGGCGGGGGAAGCCCGTGATTATTGCTGTCAGCTATAGCAGCCGCTAGCGATAATCACAAGTGAATCCGGCAGGCTGATTGTACCCATGTGGCTCAGCCGTCTATGGCCGGCCTAGGTACACAATTCCTCTCCCCCAGCCTTTGTCTACTTAAACCTCTCTATGGAGTTTCAACTAAAAAGAAGCCGTCAACAAGTAACTGCTGCTAGGCTTTTCTATTAGAAAGCCCACCAAACCCTGCATAACAATTATGGAAGCATCCTTTATTAAATGTTTATTTGTAGAATAAAGATTTTATACTGGGTATGGAAAACAAATATATAAAACAGATTCGTTTATCTAATTGTAAACGTTAAAGAAAAAGTTTCCCTTTAATAAGTAAGCCTGTAAATTTATTTCAGGATTATATGTTCAGGCTTCATCAAAGGAGCATTGTCACACACACACACGTCAAAAGTATTGGGACACCTGCCTTTACACGCACATGAACTTTAATGCCATCCCAGTCTTAGTCGTAGGGTTCGATATTGAGTTGGTCCACCCTTTGCAGCTATAACAGCTTCAACTCTTCTGGGAAGGCTGACCACAAGGTTTAGGAGTGTGTCTATGGGAATGTTTGACCATTCTTCCAGAAGCACATTTGTGTGGTCAGGCACTGATGTTGGACAAGGCCTGGCTCACAGTATGCGCTCCAATTCATCCCAAAAGGTGTTCTATTGGGTTGAGGTCAGGACTCTGCAGGCCAGTCATGTTTTTCCACCCCAAACTTGCTCATCTTTATGGACCTTGCTTTGTTCACTGATCCAAATCCTTTGGTGGAGAGGAGATTTTGGTGTGGGGCTGTTTTTCAGGGGTTGGGCTTGGCACTTTAGTTCCAGTAAAGGGAACTCTTAAGGCGTTACCATACCAAAACATTTTGGACAATTTCATGCTCCCAACTTTGCGGGAGCAGTTTGGGGATGGCCCCTTTCTGTTCCAACATGACTGTGCACCAGTGCAAATAACAAGGTCCATAAAGACATGGATGAGTGAGTTTGGGGTGGAGGAACTTGACTTGCCTGCACAGTCCTGACCTCAACCCGACAGAACACCTTTGGGATGAATTATAGCAGAGAGTGCGAGCCAGGCCTTCTTGTTCAACATCAGTGCCTGACCTCACAAATGCGCTTCTGGAAGAATGGTCAAACATTCCCATAGACACACTCCTAAACCTTGTGGACAGCCTTCCCAGAAGAGTAGAAGCTGTTATAGCTGCAAAGAGTGGACCAACTCAATATTAAACCCTACGGACTAAGACTGGGATACCATTAAAATTCATGCGCCTGTAAAGGCAGACGACCCAATACTTTTGACAATATATATATAATTTTTATTTATTTTTTTCAATTTACATTGTGGCCCAAAACATACCTTCCACATTTACTGCAGAAAATTCAGTTAGAAACCAGTATATTTTTTAGTTGTGAATGATATCAGAGCACCTGCAGGAACCCCTTACAATTGTGAGAACATACAAGCTGAAAACAGGTGGAGTCCATGTGGGAATTGAATCCAAGGTCCCAACGCTGCAAGGCCACAGTACTAACCACTAAGCTTTTTCACAGGAAAACATTTGATCTATTAAAAAAAAGGTCTGTGCAATAGGTTTTAACAACTCTGATGGAAAATAAAATATTACTTTTCAGTTACAATAAATATATAAATACAAAGTGTTAAAATACATTGTTCGTGTTCTCTGTCTGTGGTTTCTTATTAAAAAAATACAGTACCTGAAGATTTTCCAAAGCCAGGGATGTGTAAATGAATGCTGTAAATGTTCTCCAATGCATGCCTGGATTTTCAGTGTCTAGGAGTTGCCAACACAACCAACCCATGCATGGTTATAAAAAAAAAAAGAAAGAAGACTATTACGATTAAGGCAGGCCATAGATGATGCGATCTTCTTTCCTGCAACCACGGGCTGCTGAAAAGAAAATTGCTAGATTCCTTTAGCAACACAGTGTTGATGGGGGAATCCCTCCTACGGAGCTATTGTGTTCTCCCGGCGGGGGAGACTTCCCTGCAGGGAGAACACACTGATTATTGCCAATGGCTATAGCCCCATAACAATAATCCCATAAAAAAAAAAAAAATTAAAAAAACAGGCTGGTTGTACCCAAGTTGATCGATGGATCGACTTGGGTAAAACCAGCCTGCCCATATATAGTTTAAATCTCGTCCGGTCCACGCTGAGCCGGCCGAGATTCGAACCATCTAAGCCCCTGTACACACGGTCGGAGATTCTGCCAGCCAAATCCGTCGGATTTTGTCCGTCAGATTTAGTCTGACGGATTGTGTCCGAAACTGTTGCATACACACGGTCGGACTAAGTTGTCGAAAAATCCGATCTTTCAGAACGTGATGACGTAATTTCGTTACGACGGGACTAGATTCAGGCTAGTAGCCAATAGCTTTGATGTAGGAATTTGATCTGAGCATGCGTGGCACTTGGTCCGATCAAAATTCTCTACACATGATCGGATTACGTCCGACCGGCCCAGTTGGTCAGGAAATATTTCCAACATGTTGGAAAATTGGGTCGGACGGAGATTCCGACGGAATCAGTCCGATGCATACCACACACAGTCGGATTATCTGACGACACCGTCCGATAGGACACATTCCGACGGATTCTCCGACCGTGTGTACGCAGCTTAAGGCCGGCTTACCTAATAGCCATTATAGGTGAGATGATGGTGGGATGTGACTACCAA
Source organism: Lithobates pipiens (assembly GCF_037356315.1). Classification (NCBI taxonomy): domain Eukaryota; kingdom Metazoa; phylum Chordata; class Amphibia; order Anura; family Ranidae; genus Lithobates; species Lithobates pipiens. The sequence goes on from NW_027507789.1 coordinate 177,628,672, forward strand.
ATGGACTGATACTCAAGTCTGGGCATTGTAACTACTACATCATGAAAGACTGGTCAGGGTTGTCATGTTACATCTGTGCTCATTATAACTTTAGATAACATATTCCCTTGTCAAATGTGTTAAAAATATGAAGCGCACATTAGATGTATGAATGAGAGTATATCTAATAGAAGATATATAGTAATGGGAAAAAAAAACAAGATTTCTTAAAGTCTGTGTTAAATATAAGGACAAATAAAAAAAAAGTCCTTTGTAGACATAGTTTTAAAAATGAATCTCCATGCAAACAGCTTATTACAGAATTCAAATACATATAGTTTTTAGTTTTACCTGCCAGAGGTTATTTGGAATTTTACAATATCCACAGTACTTGTGATCCTGGCACTAATGCCAAGTCTGGTTTCGGACCTTCACTGCTGTTAATCACTACCGATTGGTAAAGGTCCCACCTCTGTTCATTGGACAAAGAAGGAGCAGCAGCACACCGGGGAAGTTAATACTATTCTCACTTTGCTGCTTTACGGATAATTAATGTACTTAGGATAGTTGTATTTCAAAAAAACACATTTAAATGATTATCAATGCAATCATAACTGCATTAAAACAAGTTGTATCAGTCTGGAGTTCAGTCTACGTATATTATGTATTGCACTATATCCTCATGCATAAAATTTCTATGTATTTCTATGTAGTTATATAACTTGTGTGGCAGCAATAAATATAAATGAGCCTAAGTCTGGACCTGAATGATGGTTTGGAGGCGGGGGGGGGCATGCAGTATATTAAAGCCCAACTGAACTCCTAGTTTAAAACAGCTCAATAAATGCCAAATGCATCAAAAGGAAGGTCTCACATTTGATTTCCTTTAAAAAAAAAACAATCACAGCCTGGGGGTAGAAAAGTCTGTCCCCTGCCAGCACCTGGAATTGAATTGGCGGATTTAAACTGAAAGTTTGGCTGGGCTTTGAACACTTCCTTTGTGTTGCTTTGGTCTGCCAACTTGAAAGTCCTGGTCTGAGTAATGTTTCACTAAACCCCCGTACACATGGGCTGAATATCGGCCATGTGCACAGGCCCTTGTTTGACAGAAGCCGATCTCAAGGATGGCTTATATCGAACGAGCTTCTATCTGTCAGAGCTCCTCAGTTGTTGTTTTTTTCAAACTTACCGCGTATACCAGGCTTAACACTCTGCACTGAGTGCAGGTCTCATAAAATGAAGTGGAGAAATTCCTAATACATACCAAGATTAATATAGAGGCCACAGGTCCTAGGACTTGCTCAAACCTCAGTTGTCAAGCAGGAAAAAGTCGATCTTTGAACAATTTGTTTAGGCAATGACAGAAGCCTGATGCTAGGGTTTCAACCACCCACAACTCACTATAACTGTACCCCTTGCTATTGTTTATGATTGCTTGGTATGATCCAGTGTGATTTTACTAGGCTGACATTCCATGTTTTTTTTTTTTTGCTTCGTAGGATTACTACACCATTTTAATAAAAAAAATATTGTGAGGTATTTCAAAGATGCATTGTCATGCATTAGCAATACATGTGAAAAATGTTAAAAAGTCAATGCTGTCGATTCTTGTAGCGCTCTGATGGCAGAGAAGAAGTAGTTACTAAAACTCTGCAAACCAGTCCATTGACCCTTCAGAAGACATAAGGTTTGAACACTGGCATGAAAAGCTCAACTTTCCAATCCAAAAGAACTGAGGTTGAAAGTTGACATAACTGCATAGTTTAGGATTGATCATGAAAATGGTGCCTAGGATATGAGACTCATAGTAACTATTCTAAGCTAAAGTGTTCTTGTGAGCTTTATTTATTTTTAATACTTGTTCAAGAGAGCCTGGAGGTACTGTGCAACCACATCAGCAGATTCCCAAGGGACTACTTTAGCTTTAAAGGATCCTTTTTGCTTCTCTTCCATTTTTCGTATCAACTTGTGCATGGGATAACTCTTTCGAGGGAATGTGACATCTGTGGATGTGAATATGACGGATGGGCAGAAATCGTTGGCTCCATCTCCAACGTACAACAGGCTTTCAAACTTGATTCCTTCTTGGGCCCTTTCAGCAAGGTATTCAGTCAAGATCTTCCTCTTGCACATGTTTGCTGGACACTGGGGGCAACTATGAGTGTGATACGGACCTAGAGTCAAGTATCCATTCTTCTCCAGCGTAGTAGGGTTGCTAATGACCCTCCGAAAGAGAGAATGATAGCCATAGCCTTTCAGATTGCTCTCAATCCCAAACATGTTGGCATCTGAAATTAGGACAATCTCAAATCGATCTTGGTTCTTGGTCAGGAATCTGAAGAGGGTGGGCATTCCAGGAGAAAGAGGGATCTTCTCGTACACTCCTCTGAGGTCAGTCAACTTCACACCTTTATCTCCAAGATACTTAAACACTCTCTGCATATACTGGTTGTAAAAGCCTTCTTGGAAGGTCTCCCGTAACCAGTCAGGTAGCTCCTCTTCAGGTGCCACCTGAACCACTGAGTCGTCACTGTTCTCATTGACAATGGTCTCATCAAAGTCGAAAACCAGGAGGTATTTAAGTTTAGATGCCATCTTGATGACCTATATGTCAAAGAAAGCAAAAGGTTAGTATTTGTTGCATGAGTAAAAGGCATTTTAGCGACTATACAAGTCTGGCATTGTGAATTTGAATGTTGACACATTAAAAGAGACCGTTTAGTTATGTGATATGAATCATTCAGTTTAAGGCCTGCAACAGCCTTCATTAATACTATCCATTTTGCGTTTGTGTTATAGATATACTGTATCATAAGACGTTCATCAACTTACCACTGCATAAATGGTCAATGATTTACAGAGAGTGTAGCAGAGTAAATAAGGTTAAGGCTACGTTATAACGTAATTCAGAGTGCCTATGGAAACATGGGGGGAGGGGGAGGTGTGCAGCAATGATTCAAGCTCCCTTTGGATCATCAGCAGCTGCCAGTGCCACAGGCTAGAAGGATTAGCTTGGCTATAAACATGGAAAAGGTAGGAGGACAGTGGCACAAGCAGACACTGCCAGCAACTCTTGTCACATGGGGGAACAATGACGATTCAGGCAGGTTTTCCAACCAACCCGATCAAATGTTCCTCTCTGGGGTGCTCAGGCAATGATTTGACATGGATCCCACAACACAATATTATCACCTGATCTAACCAAAGACTGCAACTGTCATCTCATATGAATGGATAGCTTTATTTGGTCACTCGCTTTTAGCACATCTATGTGATGGGATGGGGGGTGTTTCAAGGGTTTCAGCACACACCTTTTTATAAAATGCCTTGCAGTTCAGTGATCTGCAAGGCATTTGCAGTGATCTGCAGATATCTTCACCAGTGTCCAAAATAACCCTTGCTTTGGGGCTCCATTGCACTGCAAGGGTTAAGTCCACACTCTGGGATAATCTTCACACCCCCCTTCATTTAATCACTGGATAAAAAACAGTGCTCTATCTAAATGCCCCCTTTTTTTTTTTTAAATACCTTAAAGTGGTTCTAAAGGCAGAAGGTTTTTTATCTTAATGCATTCTTAATGGGAGCCGCACTCTGTGTGTGAATAGACAAATGTCCATTCACAGGAGCATGGCACTGTAACCTGAGTTAAGTAACTTTTAAGTGTACTTTTACTGTGTATAGACCATAGTTTCTGTTTATTAGCTAGGCATTTTGCTTCTTATAGGTCTTGAATTGTATTTCAAATATTGTAATAGTTTTGGAAGTACAGCATTTTGTATAGTAAAAGCACATTTATACACTGCAGAGGTCTGAGTTTCTTTGCTTACACCGCAACCCCCCTCCCTAAAGCTTTCTCGCATCTCTCTTTCCTACCTTGCCTGGCTCTAGTACCTCCCTATGTAGGCGGTGCGCCTTGCAGGGAGATTTCTGTGTCACATTCTGGCAGCAAAATTGGGCGCGAGGGCCACATGATAAGGCCTGGTGTACCAGATTTGACCCATGTTGCTAAAAGTTTCGGACACCTGCCTTTACACGCACATGAACTATAATTGCATCCCAGTCTTAGTCAATAGGGTTCAATATTTAGTTGGCCCACCCTTTGCAGCTACAACAGCTTCAAATCTTCAGCAGTCTCCACTCTAATGCATCCCAAAGGTATTTTATCAGGTTGAGGTCAGGACTCTGTGCAGGCCAGTAAGTTCCTCCACCCCAAACTCGCTCATCCATGTCTTTTGTGCACTGGTCCAAATCATTTGGTGAAGGCGGATCATGGTGCGGGGTTGTTTTTAAGGGGTTGGGCTTGACCCCTTAGTTCCAGTGAAGGGAACACTTAAGCCGTCAGCATACCAAGACATTTTGGACAATTTCATACTCCTAACTTTGTAAGAACAGTTTAGGGATGGCCCCTTTCGGTTAAAACATGACTGCGCATCAGTGCACAAAGCAAGGTTTTGGGGCGGAGGAGCTTGACTGGTCTGCACAGAGTTTGTGAGCATTGTCTTGCAAGATGAGTAGGATTCAAGCCTCTGGAGTGTGCAGTACCACATGTGACCAGAGGTGTGGGGGCGCCGGTGACACTCAGAGATGCTCCATTCCCAAGTTACATAGTTATAGTAGGTGAGGTTGAAAAAAGACACAAGTCCATCCTAAGTGTGTGATTATATGTCAGTATTACATTGTATATAACTGTATGTTGTGGTCGTTCGGTGTCTGAGTGTCTGCGTTGCCCCCTCCCCCCACACCTCTGGCCACATGCGACACTGCATACACTAGCAGTAATAATGGAAGGTATTATCTAAGATTCCGTTCCTTCCTATAGGGAAACTCGCTTTGATATAAGAGTGCTTCAGATTACAAGTATTCTTCTGGAAAGGGTTATGTTTATAATCCAAGATACTACTTTATAGTTTATTCCTTGCTCTCCCAGAAGCTGGTGCTCTTCTCTCACTCAAGGGTTGTAGGCGGGCCCTTGCCAGCTTCACGTACGGTGCAAGACTGCTGGCCCTGCAATGTGCATGAAGACATTGGAGTGCTGCAATCGACAGAGCAATGAAGATTTTTGGCTTTGGGGGACCAGTTGTGCAGCTAATGCCGCATACACACGATCGGACTTTCTGGTGGACTTGGTCCGGCGGACCAGAGTCCATCGGACAATTCGATCGTGTGTGGGCTCCAGCTGACTTTTTCTTCCCAAAAGTCCGGCGGACCTAGAAATAAAACTTCAAATTTGTCTGCCAGACTCAGTTTTTAGTGGACAATCCGTTCACCTGTGTGCTAGTCCGACGGACTAAAACCAACGCTAGGGTAGCTATTGGCTACTGGCTATGAACTTCCTCATTCTACGTCATCACGTTCGAATCCGTCGGACTTCTGGAGTGATCGTGTGCGGCCGAATCCGTTTGTTTGAAAGTCCGGGGGACCTCAGCTGCAAAGTCCGTCGGATTGTCCGCCCGACCAAGTCCGTTGAAAAGTCCAGTCCTTTGTACGCGGCATTAGAGAAAGTAAGCCCTTGTACACACGGTCGGAGATTCCGACAACCAAATCCGTCAGATTTTGTCTGTCGGATCTTGTCCGAAACTGTTGCATACACACGGTCAGACAAAGTTGTTGGAAAATCCGATCTTTCAGAACGTGATGACGTAATTTCGTTACGACGGGACTACGTTCAGGCTAGTAGCCAATAGCTTTGATGTAGGAATTTGATCTGAGCATGCGTGGCACTTTGTCCGATCGGAATTCTCTACACATGATCGGAGTATGTCCAATCGGAGCAGTTTGTCGGAAAATATTTCCAGCAAGTTGGAAAATTTGGTCCGACGGATATTCCGATGAAAACAGTCCGATGCATACCACACACAGTCGGAATATCCAACAAAACGGTCCGATAGGACACATTCCGACGTGTATGCAACAGTTTCGGATAAGATCCGACAGACAAAATCTGACGGATTTGGTTGTCGGAATCTCCGACCGTGTGTACAAGGGCTTACGTTCTCTAATGCCGCGTACAAGGGCTAAGAGTGAGGGAAAAATTGCATTAAACTTTTTATTGAGAGATAGGGACAGGTGCTGGGATGCTCCCAAATGTAAACTGGTGTCCATCCTGTAGATGGCTAAATACATGGCAAACAGAAAATGTTCTGGAGACATGCAAAGTTTTTTAGTGGCAAGTCCAGATATCACAAACAGAGAATACCATAACATTCAGGCCTCATGCACACTGGACGTTTTTGGACGTTTTTACAGCACCTATTTTTGGATTGAGACTTTTTTCTACAGTCAATAAACTCCCAATAAAGTTATCCTATGTGTCCATGCACACATAGGCTGTTATCAGCAGTTTTTGGCAGGGGTGTTTATTGGCTAAAAAAAAAAAAAAAAAATACTGTTTTTGAGCTGTAAAAATGCTCTAACATCAAAAAACACTCAAACGCGGCTCACCAGTGTTTGAGGTTTTTGATCCATTGGAAAAAAATTGAGCCTTTTCATGACAATATACCAAAAATCTTTTAGGCAATTTCAAGCACCAACTTTCAATCACAAAAAAGATGAAATCTCTGAACTTTTGTGATGGTTTCATAATGTTGATAGAAACCATTGTTGGTTGTTTGCAAAAATTATTTTGGCGTTTTTCCAGTTAAAAGCTGTAAAAAGTGCTTGAACTTCGTCTGAAAATATCCATTTGTATGGCCAGCAATACAGCTACAGAGAAACCATAGATCTTCACAGCTGGACATCTACTTGAAGGCCAGGGTTCTTCAGCAGCTATACACACTTTTGTCAGCCTAAAACTGTAATTCATGTTTGTATGAAAATTCACTGGCTATAGTTGCATGGCTGTTTCCTGCAGCAGGATGTCTCTTCATGGGAGCAATGACTGTGTAATGCTTAGGCAACGCCAGTTTTCTGCAAGTCATGCTACAAAAGTCCTAGCACTGTTCAGCAGGCTTATCCAACAGTCCTGTACAGTGCTCGGCACACTTTTCTCTCACCAGTGACCCTTACTTCCACTCTGAGGCATTCATTTATAGGCCAAACCTGCAATTAAAGGATCAGCCCACCCAAAACTCATACACTATATTGTCAAAAGTATTGGTGAGTCTGCCTTTACACGCACAGGAACTTTAATGGCATCCCAATCTATTGAGTTGGCCCACCCTTTGCAGCTATAACAGCTTCAACTCTTCTGGGAAAGCTGTCCACAAGGTTTGGGAGTGTGTCTATGGAAACGTTTGACCATTCTTCCAGAAGAGTTGAAGCTGTTATAGCTGCAAAGGGTGGGCCAACTCAATATTGAACCCTACGGACTAAGACTAGGAGGCCAAAGTCGGCCATAGACAATTCGAAGCATGCATGAGCAGTCTGAATACACCCAAGTTAATCGATTTATCAACTTGGATCCAACCAGACGCTGGATTTTTCATGAGATTATTGCTAGTGACTGTTATAGCCACTGGCAATAATCATTGTGTCCTCCCAGCAGGGGCAGCTTCCCCCACTCCCCCGCCGAGAGAACACAATGGCTCCACAGGAGGGATTCCCCCATCAACACAGTCAGTGTTTGCAGGAAAGGAAATTGCTCTGTCTATAGCCAGCTTTAAAGTAAAAGTTTCTCATCTCCCTAGAGGACTCTATTGATGAGGTACTTTGGAGAATGTAACAGGAGTATTTGGAACATGCAAATCTCCCAGACGTCCAGAGTTGGGAATTATAGCAAAGAGCTCTCACTGTTGGAGCATCCAAGATGTATAAGAAGCCAGGGACTGAGTTAGCCTTCCAGGCTCCACCTATGGTTAAATACCACTTTTGAGTGGACTAGCATTTTATTAATTATTGTATGTAAATGATTATTTACCCATGTCTGATTTTTGTGCAAAAATACAGTTTAGCTGCAATTCAGGCCTGCTGCAGCTCCAAAAGCATGCACAAACTTTTAATAACACATGCTCAGTGGCATAGTGCTTTTCAATACTAGGGTCCCTGGTTTGAATCCCTCTGGTGCCTGTCCAAACTGACCCTAGTATGTGTATGCATGCGAGATAGGGATCTTAGATTGTAAGCTCCATGGGGGCAGGGACTGATGTCAATGTACAATATATCAAGCACTGTGTAAATTGTTGGTGCTTTACAAATACTTGTAATAAATGAATGCTGTGGCCACAGCTAGCCATGCAACAATGGACCCTCTCAAATCTCCACATGTTGCGTATTACAAATCTACTCACCTGCTGAAAGACAATCCTTAAAGAGGAACTTCAGTCCTTTTTAGGTTTGGTGTCACCAACTTTTTTGGCGCTTGCAAAGATGTGCCAAAGGCCAGGGTGGTCATTGGGCAGAATGCTCCCTATATTGGTGGTCAATGGAAAGAATGCCCTTTGCATTGCTGGTCAATGGAAAGAATGCCCTTTGCATTGCTGGTCAATGGAAAGAATGCCCTTTGCATTGCTGGTCAATGGAAAGAATGCCCCTTACATTGGTGCTCAATGGATAGCATGCCCCTTACATTGGTGATCACTGGAAAGAATGCTTGTAATACTGGTGTTCAGTGGGAAGAATGTTCCTTACATTGGTGGTTAGTGAGAAGAATGTTCCTTACATTGGTGGTTAGTGAGAAGAACGTCCCTTACATTGGTGATCAATAGGAAAATGCCCCTTACATTGGTGGCCAGTGGGAAGAATGCCCCCTATATTGATAGTTATTGGAAAGAATGCTCCTTACATTGGTGGTCAATGGAAAAAATGCCCCTTACATTGGTGATCAATGGAAAGAATGCCCCTTACATTGGTGATCAATGGAAAGAATGCCCCTTACATTGGTGATCAATGGATAGAATGCCCCTTACATTGGTGATCACTGGGAAGAATGCTTGTAATACTGGTGTTCAGTGGGAAGAATGGCCCTTACGTTAGTGGTCAATGGGAAGAATGTTCCTTACATTGGTGGTTAATTGGAAGAATGTCCCTTACATTGGTGGTCAATAGGAAAAATGCCCCTTACATTGGTGGTCAGTGGGAAGAATGCTCCTTCTATTGATGCTCATTGGGAAGATGTTCCTTTACATTTAGGTCAAGCGGGAAGAAAGCTATAGTACAGCTTTTACAAATGGAGAAGGGGGCAGAAAGGGTGGACATATTCAGCACTCTTGATGAATGCCCATCATGGCTCCTTCATTTCAATTATTCCATTGCAGCACCAGAAGATTACAGCTGTGTGGTTATCATAGGGTGGCGGAGGACTTTGTTTTTTTTTTACTATGACAGCCAGAATCAGCACAGGGGACAGTTCAGAGTATATGCAAGTACTGTCCCTTGTGCTAATTTCAAAAAGAAAGTTACCTAAAATTGGGCTTTCATTTTACATATAATCAGCACACAAAATAAATGAACAGAAAGCAAACAATAAATTCAATCTGCCAATGATGTTTTATGCTACCCTCCAACAGTTGCCCTCTACAGATATACCTGTATAGTAAACTGAGCTCTGGTCCTAGAGACTTAAAATGGAAGCACGACGTTCAAAAATGTGCATATAGATCCTGCCATGGCAGATCATTCTTTGCTGTAGGACTGTCCTTCAAATCCAGCATCAGGTGACCTTAGAACTGAGCTTAACCACACGGATATCACTTCACAATTAATAATTAATGTCAGACAGTATCAGATAGCTAAATAGAAAACATTCAAGCACACTTTGCTGATGTGCTGTTGTGTTAAACCAGCCTTCCTCAGCCTTTTTACCCCTGAGGAAACCCTGAAATCATTTGTTTAGGTTATCGGAAAATCTCTGCTAAAATGGATTATACCTACCGCTCATGGTGTGATCAATAAGTTGAAGAAAGTTTTAAATTAAAGAATAAGCAATATGATGTGCATAGTGTATTTGCCGGGTGGGTCATTTTGTTACAAACCCTCTGCAAAACTAATTTCAATAATATTCTTAAAATAAATAACTGCAGAACAAAAAAGGGAGATAGTAAAAATGGTGGTGTATTTTAACATCAATGGCCAATGTAGAAGTGACCCCTTACATTGGTGTTTAATTGAAAATTGCCCTCTTGCATTGTTGGTCAGTGTAGGTCGGAAATCAATCCTACAAGAAACCCCTAGCAACCTCAAGATGAAGCCGGGTTGCAAAATATTGTGCTAACCCAGGGGTCTCAAACTGGTGGCCCTCCAGCTGTTGTAAAACTACAAGTCCCATAAGGCATTGCAAGGCTGACAGTTACAAGCATGACTCCGACAGGCAGAGGCATGATGGAACTTGTAGCTTCACAACAGCTGGAGGGCCACCCGTTTGAGACCCCTGTGCTAACCTGTATTTGTCATTAAAAAAGGTATGGGGCTACCAGTGGTGGTCTCTTGTTAAAAATGCTAGTCACTTGGCCCCAATATGCCTGGCTCACTGGCCATGAAAGAAGAATAAAATCAGAACTCCTGATCAGTATACTTAGTAACTGGAGAAGTATGGAAGCCAGGGCATCAACCAAAAAAACGGGCACTTGGCATTTTCAGAAAGAAGGATTAACTGTGGCAATACATATGCATCTCTCCTAAGCCCATGTACACACGGTCGGAGATTTTGCCAACCAAATCCGTCGGATTTTGCCCGTCGGATTTAGTCCGACGGATTGTGTCCGAAACTGTTGCATACACACGGTCGGGCCAAGTTGGCGAAAAATCCGATCTTTCAGAACGTGATGACGTAATTTCGTTACGATGGGACTACATTCAGGCTAGTAGCCAATAGCTTTGATGTAGGAATTTTATCTGAGCATGTGTGGCACTTGGTCCGATGAAAATGCTCTACACATGATCGGATTAGGTCCGTCCGGCCCAGTTGGTCGGGAAATATTTCCAACATGTTGGAAAATTGGGTCGGACGGAGATTCGGACGGAATCAGTCCGATGCATACCACACACAGTCGGATTATCTGACGACACGGTCCGATAAGACTCATTCCGACAGATTCTCCGACCGTGTGTACAAGGGCTTACAGAGTTCCTAGAAAAAGCTCAGTGTACGCCAAAGTACTTGTCTGGACATTTTGTTTTGATTGAATGCCCCCGGGTCTAATTATCTAATGGCTTGGGTCTCCTAGGAGTTCCAATAGGCGTGAGCTTTCAAGAGCAAGCTAAGAATTTCGTCAAGGAGATCTAGTTCCTGGGTTCCCAAAGAGATTACAGAAAACACAAGCCATAGCTAAAATACCTGTTCAAGGTGAGCTATTCCTTTAGACGGACTATAGAGGGCCATAAAGTACATTTTGCACAACATTTTTAGAACATTAGCTGTGGCATTGTACATATATCCCTCCACAGGTTTCCTAGCCTTTCAGTTATGGTTTGTTTTGCGTAATCTCTCTTGGAACCCAGGAACCAGATCTCCTTGACAAATATGATTATCTGGGTGGACAGTTTCAGATATTAGTGTATGCCCCTGGGTCTAATTATTCAAAGGCTTGCGTCTCCGAGGAGCTCCAACAGTAACATCTCTACATCTGAGCTTCCGAGAATGAACTGGGAACGTCATCAAGGAACTCTGGTTCCTGTTTTCCCAGAGAGATTACAGAAAACACAAGCCAGAACTAAAATACCTGTCCTGGGTGGACTAATCCTTTAAACAACGATCTGTCTACCCCAAAATGATTATCTGGGTGGACAGTTTTGGTTTGTAGTGTATGCCCCTGGGTCTAATTATTCAAAGGCTTGTGTCTCCGAGAAGCTCCAACAGTGACATCTCTACACCTGAGCTTCCGAGAACAAACTTAGAACGTCATCAAGGAAATCTGGTTCCCGTTTTCCCAGAGAGATTACAGAAAAACACAAGCCATAGCTAAAACACCTGTCCTGGGTGGACTACACACACTGGATGTTAAAATAATGTTATAAAAACGCCAATAGCTGTGTAGTGAGTTCCTCAACATTTTTTGCAATAGCGTTTTTTAATCTTTTTTTTATCAATGGATCAAAAATGTCAAGAAACGCTGGTGAGCTGTGTTTGAGCATTTGAGTGCGTTTATCAGCATTTTTTCCAAGGTTAGAACCTTTTTCCAGCTGAAAACCTCCTCTCAGAACCCACTAGTTTTGTGTTTTTTAAAGCCAAAAACTGCCGATAACAGCCTATATGTGCATGGACACATAGGATAACCTGATGGGGATTTTTTGGACTGTAGAATAAAAAAAAAAAATTTCAAGCCAAAAACAGCTGGTGTACAAACGTCCAAAAACGTCCAGTGTGCATGAGGCCTTAAACAAAGATCTGTCTACCCCAAGGTGATCAAAGTAAACAGTATTGTGTTTGAGTGCATTCAGCTAAGTCTACTTATTTAATGGCATGCATCTCTTAAAGCGGAGGTCCACCCTAAAGTGGAGCTTCCGCTCATTGGAACCGTCCCCCCCTCCGGCGCCACAATTGGCACCTTTCGGGGGGGGGGGGGGGGTGCAGGTACCTGTACAGTACAGGTATCTGCACCCACTTCCGGCGTAGATTCTGCAGAAGCTACGCCCCTTTCTGCAGAATCTACGCCCCTTTCCGAAGGTTCCCCCGCTGCCTGCTGGGAAACACACAGATCCCAGAGACAGCGGGGACCATCCTTATTGCGCAGCGCGACTCGCGCATGCGCAGTAGGGAACCGGGAAATGAAGCCGCAAGGCTCCACTTCCTGATTCCCATACCCAAGATGGCGGCGGCAGCACCCGAGAGACGATCGAGAGATCGGCTTCGGGTGTCGAAATCGCGGGCGCGCTGGGCGGGTAAGTGTCATTATTTTAAAAGTCAGCAGCTGCAGTATTTGTAGCTGCTGGCTTTAAAAAAAAAAAAAAAAAACGGCGGACTCCCGCTTTAAGAGCTTTGTTAGGGGCATCTCTACACCGGAGCTCGAAGACTGAGCTAGGAACTTCAAAGATATCTGTTTTTTTGGTTCTCAAAGAGATTTCGGAAAGCCATAGCCAAAGCTGGCTATACACTAGTAAAACTTAATTTGAAGTGTTACTTTTAGAAATATTTGTTCGATTTTCTAATCAAAGCAACATTTATAATTTTTACCACAGAGATGAGAAAATTCGGAGGAGTGGGGATTGGATATTATTCTCAAAGAAATTTTAAACAGCATTTGTGTTTTTTGCTCAAACGACATTTGTCCAGTTACTGAACGTACAACTTCTCATAAGAACGTTCATTTAAAAATCTACTAGTGTATAGCCAGCTTAAAAAAAAAAAAAACTTCTGGGAAGACTAATCCTTTACTAAAACGAGTTGTCTACTCCAGGGTAGAGCACCAGTGGTAATATCTCTACCCCAGAGCTTCCTAGACCCAGCTGGGGACCTCAAGGAGATCTGGATCCTGGATTCCCAAAGAGATTACAAAAAACCCAAGCCATAACTAGAAGACTTATTCTGGGTGGACTTATTTTAGGACCTCCAATGGTGACATCTCTACACCTGAGCTTCCGAGACCAAGCTTGAGACTTCACCAAGGAGATTTTGTTTCTGGGTTCCTGGGAAAATTACAGAAAACCCAAGCTATGACTAAAAGACCTGTCCTGGGTGGACTAATCTTAGGAGCTCCAGTGGTGACATCTCTACACCAGAGCTTACAAAAGCAAGCTGGGGACTTCATCAAAGAGATCTGGTTCCTTGGCTCCCGATGAAATTACAGAAAACCCAAGCCATGACTAAAAAGATCTGTCCTGGGTTGACTAATCGTAGGTGCTCCAGTGTTGACATCTCTACACCAGAGCTTTCAAGGACAGGCTGGGGACTTCAGGAACCCAGGAATCGGATCTCCTTGATGAAGTGATTACAGAAAACCAAGCCATGACTAAAAGACCTGTTCTGCATGGACTAATTTTAGGAGCTCCAATGGTGACATCTCTACACAACTACATCCACACAGGACTAAAATACCTGTCCTGGGTAGACTAATCATAGGTGTTCCAATGGTGACATCTCTACATCAGAGCTTCCAAGACCAAGCTGGGCACTTCGTCAGGGAGATCTGCATCCTGGATTCCCATAGAGGTTACAGAAAACCCAAGCCATGCTAAAAGATCTGTCCTGGGTGGACTAATCTTAGGGGCTCCATTGCTGACATCTCTACATCAGAGCTTGCAAGAGCAAGCTGGGGACTTTGTCAAACAGATCTGATTCATAGAAAAAAAATTACAGAAAACTCAAGCCATGACTAAAAAGACCTGTTCTGGTGGACTAATCTTAGGTGCTCCAATGTTGACATCTCCACACCAGAGCTTTCACGGACAGGCTGGGGACTTCAGGAACACAGGAATCGGATCTCCTTGATGAAGCGATTACAGAAAGCCAAGCCATGACTAAAAGACCTGTTCTGCATGGACTCATTTTAGGAGCTCCAATGGTGACATCTCTACACAACTACATCTACACAGGACTAACTGGGTGGACAAATCTTAGGACAGTGATGGTGAACCTTGGCACCCCAGATGTTTTGGAACTACATTTCCCATGATGCTCAACTACACTACAGAGTGGATGAGCATCATGGGAAATGAAGTTCCAAAACATCTGGGGTGCCAAGGTTCACCATCACTGTCTTAGGAGCTCCAATGGCAACATCTCTATACAAGTGCTTCAAAGACTAAGCTGGGGACTTCAATAGAGTTTGGGTTCCTAGGTTCCCAGATAGATGAAACAAAAGGCACCACTAAAAGACCTGCTATAGGTGGACTTAATCCTTTAAGCAGAGACCATGGAGCGCCATATCGTCAAACATGGTGCATGAACCCTTTGAGAAAACCTTTACAGCCAAATAGTCTAAATTGGAATATACTTGGTTACAATTTAAGATGCTGTTCTGCAATGATATGGATGTCAAAAAGACCCAGAGAACATTGATCATCTGTGATCAGAAATTCAACATCCATTACAAAAAAAGGACATGACCATGCAAGTCATCAGTTCTACAAGGACATTGATGAGCCTATCTCTGGAGATGAGGGGCATCCCAAGGACAGCATATATCTCCTGAGATGGTCTATGTACAGCCCTTACCCCCTTGTGGCTGGCAGCCTACTGTCCTTGAGCAATGGCCCCTCTATAGCCCTCTGGTGCAGCAAGCCTGGCACCTATAACCTTGCCATCCATACACTTTAATGGTGACACCCCTTGAAGCATCACAATGAAGGTGTATACCCACAGAACAGATCGGGGTCCCAATGATATGATTCCCATGTATAGTATACTCCATCCCCGCACTGCCTGCTCTCACTCCTTGCTTTGCCCTCTAGCAAGTTAACCCCCTCGTTTCCCCTAGTGGTATCTCCCGCTGCCTTTGCTCCCAGTGAAGGTCAGGATGGACCACACCAAATACAGGGGTGCTGGAGGGGAGCAGTTATAGCCATCTTACGTTGAGTTCTTGCGGGGGCTCCGATCTTCTGCCGGCTCAGCTGATGTCCGCTCAGTGCCCCGTTACCTTCTCCGGTATCTTATATCCAGAGGAGAAGGGAACCGGCTGCATCACGTCACAGCCCCATCAGCCAATACCAGCTCAGAACGGTGATCAGAGGACGCCGCAACGGGGAGGGGCGGCCAACAGCCCATAGCAGCTAAACAACGCCCACTTCCATTCACAAGCTGCCAGGTGGGCGGGAGAGGAGGTTGCGGACGAACGCCCACCTGCGATAACCACGCCCAATTGCTTAAATAACAATCTCACCTTATTGGCAGCTTTGTGTTGATGATGTGATAAGACGTTGTGTGTGCGATGGGTGTGAGCGGGGCCCCGGGGGGCCACACAGGCGACTGGAGCCTGCAGATCAGGAGCCATCGCATAACACAATGCATTGACAATGTCTGTTTTACATCAGGAATAAAGTGCTTTGTTAAGATCCTGTGTATTACTAGAACTTTGTTTTGGATACTGTAGAAAAAGAATAGAAACTTTTTGAATAACGCTGTGTCCCCTTAGGGAGCTTATCCTTCAATTCCCCTCGTGTTTTTTTTTTATTATTTGCTGTTTGCCCTTCACTTCTTGTCCTGGTCCTGGATTTTGTTTTTTTTACTGTGTCCCCTTAGGGATCTTTCCTTCATTTCCTGTCCTGGATTTTTTTTTTTTTGCTGTTTCCCCTTGGGGATATTTCCCTTCACTTCCTGTCCTGATTTTTTTTCTTTGTCCCCCTGTCCTGTCACTTCCTGTACTTAAGTTTTTTTTTCTGTGTCCCCCTTAGAGAGATTTCCCTTTATTTCCTGTCCTTGATTTTTTTTTGTGTCCCCTTGCAAATCACTTTTTTAGATGGCGTCTAAGCAACCACTGTCAGGTGACCCTCTGGGAATTTTGGGGGGGGGGGGGGGATCTATACTTGGTAGATGTGGGGAGTGATTGCCACTAGGAATGGCCTTGCAGTTGGCCTGGCAGTCGGTTTGCGGCAAATTTTGCATGTTCGCGATTCGCCAAACCGGCAGACTTCTGGCGCTGTTCTCACGGCAGACATATGCATTTACATTGTGAAAGAACTTTGACCCATGATGACACATCCATCATGGGGTACAGGACAGCCAATTGAGACATTTCAGCACATGGACAATTGGACATTCCTCCTACCTTATCTGGCGGCCATTTTACATTCTGTCTTTTATCAGTGTAGGGAGAGGTTGCTGTGTGGAGCAGGGAGAGACTGTAGTGACACAAATCGCTAGCTATTAGGTCCACAAAAGTTCTTTTAAGGACTGGTATAGGTGTACAGTATATAGGGTTCTGGTGCACTGCTGCTGACTGCTGTGCTGGTGATTGCTGAGTTCACTGCTGACTGATTTTGCAGCTGTCTTTTGTCAGTGTAGGGACAGGACGCTGTGTGGAGCAGGGAGAGTCAGTTTAATCACTAGCTATTACTATTACTATTAGGTCCACAAAGGTCCTTTTAAGGACTGGTATAGGTGTACAGTATATAGGGGTTGTACACGTATAATATACTTTCTTTCAAATATAGAAAGCATATTATATATCACGGTGCTGGTGTCAGTGCTCTCTATCACGGTGCTGGTGTCAGTGTTCTCTATCACGGTGCTGGTGTCAGTGCTCTCTATCACGGTGCTGGTGTCAGTGTTCTCTATCACAGTGCTGGTGTCAGTGCTCTCTATCTCGGTGCTGGTGTCAGTGCTCTCTATCTCGGTGCGGGTGTCAGTGCTCTCTATCACAGTGCTGGTGTCAGTGCTCTCTATCTTGGTGCTGGTGTCAGTGCTCTCTATCACGGTGCTGGTGTCAGTGCTCTCTATCTCTGTGCTGGTGTCAGTGCTCTCTATCACGGTGCTGGTGTCAGTGCTCTCTATCTCTGTGCTGGTGTCAGTGCTCTCTATCACGGTGCTGGTGTCAGTGCTCTCTATCACGGTGTTGGTGTCAGTTCTCTCTATCTCGGTGCTGGTGTCAGTGCTCTCTATCACGGTGCTGGTGTCAGTGCGCTCTATCTCGTTGCTGGTGTCAGTGCTCTCTCTCTATCTCAGTGCTGGTGTGGTGTCAGTGCTCTCTATCACGGTGCTGGTGTCAGTGTGCTCTATCTCGGTGCTGGTGTCAGTGCTCTCTCTTTATCTCAGTGCTGGTGTGGTGTCAGTGCTCTCTATCTCGGTGCTGGTGTCAGTGTTCTCTATCACGGTGCTGGTGTCAGTGTTCTCTATCACGGTGCTGGTGTCAGTGCGCTCTATCTCGGTACTGGTGTCAGTGCCCTCTCTCTATCTCGGTGCTGGTGTGGTGTCAGTGCTCTCTATCTCGGTGCTGGTGTCAGTGCTTTCTCTCTATCTCGGTGCTGGTGTGGTGTCAGTGCTTTCTATCACGGTGCTGGTTTCAGTGCGCTCTATCTCGGTGCTGGTGTCAGTGCTCTCTATCACGGTGCTGGTGTGGTGTCAGTGCTCTCTATCTCAGTGCTGGTGTCAGTGCTCTCTATCTTGGTGCTGGTGTCAGTGCTCTCTATCACGGTGCTGGTGTCAGTGCGCTCTATCTCGGTGCTGGTGTCAGTGCTCTCTCTCTATCTCGGTGCTGGTGTGGTGTCAGTGCTCTCTATCTCGGTGTTGGTGTCAGTGCTCTCTATCACGGTGCTGGTGTCAGTGCGCTCTATCTCGCTGCTGGTGTCAGTGCTCTCTACCACGGTGCTGGTGTCAGTGCTTTCTATCACGGTGCTGGTGTCAGTCCTCTCTATCACGGTGCTGGTTTCAGTGCTCTCGATCTCGGTGCTGGTGTGGTGTCAATGCTCTCTATTTCGCTGCTGGTGTCAGTGCTCTCTCTCTATCTCGGTGCTGGTGTGGTGTCAGTGCTCTCTATCTCAGTGCTGGTGTCAGTGCTCCGTCTCTATTGCGGTGTTGGTTTTAGACAGTGAGGGAGATAGCAGCAGGGAAGCCAATCAGCAGGCAGTGCCAGCACCATGGCTGAGGATCAGCACTGGACTGGCACCTCCGGACCACCGCAGTGGAGCCCTGCATAGATGGGGGTAAAGGCCGGGCAGAGGGAGGGGCTCAAGCACAGGTTGGCTTACTGGGACACTGGCACAGGACTGCGCTGCACTGACTGTGGCGCTGATCATCTCCTGCATCCCCTTCATAGCCTGCCCTGACCTTGCCTCTCCTCCATGGCCTTCATGCTCTCCTGAATTGTCAATATTTCACAGATAAAAAAAGAATGCTTGTCGTTGTCGATCCCCTTAATACTTTTGTTATGTCAGTGCCCATGTTGTGGGACTATGTGTGTACAGCTAGTAAGTATTTTGTGGCTGAAAATATGACCTGGAGGTTTTTAAGGTTCGCCTGCCATTAAAGTTAATGGGGTCCTCCGCGAACTTTGCGGTTCGCAAACTTTGGCCGCGTTCGCGGTCCGTGTTCGCGAAACGTCCCGTCGGAAGTTCCTCCATAACTAATTGCCACCATAGATTAGTTAACCCCCCCTTAGAGTGTCCCCATAGATCAGTTGCCCCAGTAGAATGGCCCCATAGATTATTTACCCCATCATAGTGTCCACATAGATCAGTTGCCCCATCACAGTGTCCTCAAAGAGATCAGTTGCCCCATCACAGTTCTCTAAACTATATAGATGCAAATGGAAAGTGCACTCATAAACAAATTACGTCAAGATCTATGGTGGTACTGTGATGGGTCAACTGATCTATGGGGACACTGTGATGAGGGTAACTGATCTATGGTGGTATTGTGAGGGGGCAACTGATCTATGGTGGCACTGTGATGGGGCAATGAATCATCAACAAAAACCACGCTAAAGAAAATGAACTGCAGCCTCCCTGAAAAAAACCCCAACAGAGTGGAGCCAGTAAAAAAAGGCAAAGATCTACAAAGGGATGATGGCGCTGTTCTCTACACTATATACAGATGCAAATGGAAAGTGCACTCATAAACAAATTACGTCAAGAAAACACCAGTAGGGAAAGTCTGCGTGTATATAAACAAACAGATGTAAACAACCCTACATAAAAAGTGCAACGTGCATAACAATAATAAAGTGCAAAAAAATTTAAGTGAGTAGTGGAAAATAAATTAATAAATATATCTACATATGTAATTATGCAAAACCAGCATCAATAAAAATTAGTGTATCGTGTAGTACAAATAATTGAATAAATTAGTCAATAATTCATCACATTTCAATCCTCCATGTGCAACCAAAAAATAGTGAAAAAAATTGAAATAAAATATGTCTAAAAAAATGTACAAAAAAATTAAAATAAATGTCCAGAATACAAAGCAAAAAATATATATCAAATAAAGATGAAAATAAAAACTAAAAATTGAAAAATTAATTGGTATCCATAAAGTGCAAGAAATCACTTCCGTGCAAAATAACACCACTAAAGATAAGGTGACTCTTCTCTGAAAATATAGGTGAATTGTCAGTGCTCTCCTCCTTCATCCAGTGACCCCTCTTGTGAATCCACTCACCAGAGCGCCTCACCCCTGCTGGGGTAACAGGCTTGTAACCTCCTTATCTAGGTATTGGTGGAACCTCCTGTTAGGGTACCCTGGACTCCCGATAGTAACTGACCGTCAGTAGTACATCTTCTCATAGGATTGGAATGAGTCAACAGTGGGCAATCCACATATATCAAAAAGGATTGAGCTCATAGCGTAAATCCATCAAAAAATGATTTCATTAAAGTCTAAATAAAAAACACTATACCACTAAGCAAAGAATATAGGGGCCGCAGCACCCTGTAGCAGTAAAATACTTCCACGATTCAGCTCCTCTAGCGTGCGTTCCAGCAACACACTAGTCGAAACCGGAAGACGGAGCTCACAGGAAGTGACGTATTGCTTACCAAGGAAAGTCCCGCCTTACGCGTTTCGTCATATGGACGTCATCGGAGGCGCACTTTTTATGTAGGGTTGTTTACATCTGTTTGTTTATATACTCGCAGACATTTCCTACTGGTGTTTTCTTGACGTAATTTGTTTATGAGTGCACTTTCCATTTGCATCTGTATATAGTGTAGAGAACTGTGATGGGGCAACTGATCTCTTTGAGGACGCTGTGATGGGGCAACTGATCTATAGGGACACTGTGATGGGGTAATTAATCTATGGGGCCATTCTGCTTGGGCAACTGATCTATGGGGACACTGTGATGTGGGCAACTGATCTATGAGGGCACTGTCATGGGACAACTGCTCTACAGTGGCACTGTGCTGGGGCAAGTAATCTATGGAGACACTGTGATGTGTGATTCCCCCCCCCCAATCCCCAATGTGAGCCATGGTGCTAAAGAGTCACCTGACAGTGGTTGCTTAGACGCCATCTAAAAAAGTGATCTGCAAGGGCACGCAAAAAAAAATCAAGAACAGGAAATAAAGGGAAATCTCTCTAAGGGGGACACAGAAAAAAATTCAGGACAGCAAGTGAAGGAAAATCTCCCTAAGGGGACACAGCAAAAAAAAAAATCCAGTACAGAAAGTTAAGGAAAATCTCCTCAAAGGGACACAGCAAAAAAAAATAAAAAATCCAGGACAAGAAGTGAAGGGAAATCACTAAGGGGAAACAGCAAAAAAAAAATCAAGGACAGGAAATGAAGGAAAGATCCCTAAGGGGACACAGCAAAAAACAAAATCCAGGACCAGGACAAGAAGTGAAGGGCAAACAGCAAAAAAAAAATCACGACGGGAATTGAAGGAAAAGCTCCCTAAGGGGACACAGCAAAAACACAGCGTTATTCAAAACGTTTTTATTATTTTTCTACAGTATCCGAAACAAAGTTTTAGTAATACATAAGATATTAACAGAGCACTTTATTCCTGATCTAAAATGTAAATTGTCAATGAATTGTGTTATGCGATGGTTCCTGATCTGCAGGCTCCACTTGCCTGTGTGGCCCCCGGGCCCCGCTCACACCCAGCACATGCAACGTCTTATCACATCAACACAAAGCTGGCAATAAGTTGAGATTGTTATTTAAGCAACTGGGCATGGTTATCGCAGGTGGGCGTTCTTCCGCAGCCTCCTCTCCCGCCCACCTGGCAGCTTGTGAATGGAAGTGGGCATTGTTTAGCTGCCATGGGCTGTTGGCTGCCCCTCCCCGTTGTGGCGTCCTCTGATCACTGTTCTGAGGCACCTCCGATGACGTCCGTATGACGAAACACGTAAGCCGGGACTTTACTTGGTAAGCAATACATCACTTCCTGTGAGCTCCGTCTCCTGGTTTCGACTAGCGTGTTGCTGGAACGCTCGCTAGAGGAGCTGAATCGCAGAAGTGTTTTACCGCTACAGGGTGCTGCGGCCCCTATTTTCTTTGCTTAGTGGTATAGCATTTTTTTATTTAGACTTTAATAAAATAATTTTTTGATGGATTTATGCTATGAGCTCCATCCTTTTTGATATAATTAGATTGCCCGCTGTTGACTTATTCCAATCCTATGAGAAGATGTACTACTGACGGTCAGTTACTATCGGGAGTCCAGGGTACCCTAACAGGAGGTTCCACCAATACCTAGATAAGGAGGTTACACGCCTGTTACCCCAACAGGGGTGAGTTGCTCTGGTGAGTGCATTCACAAGAGGGGTCACTGGATGAAGGAGGAGAGCACTGACAATTCACCTATATTTTCAGAGAAGAGTCACCTTATCTTTAGTGGTGTTATTTTGCACGGAAGTGATTTCTTGCACTTTATGGATACCAATTAATTTTTCAATTTTAATTTTTATTTTCATCTTTATTTGATACATATTTTTTTGCTTTCTATTCTGGACATTTATTTTCATGTTTTTTTGGACATTTTTTAGACATATTTTATTTCAATTTTTTTTCCCTATTTTTTGGTTGCACATGGAGGACTGATATGTGATGAATTATTGACTAATTTATTGAATTATTTGTATTACACAATACACTGATTTTTATTGATGCTGGTTTTGCATAATTACATATGTAGATATATTTATTAATTTATTTTGCACTACTCATTTACATTTTTTTGCACTTTAGTATTGTTATAAATCTGTTTGTTTATATACACGCAGACATTCCCTACTGGTGTTTTCTTGACGTAATTTGTTTATGAGTGCACTTTCCATTTGCATCTGTATATAGTGTAGAGAACAGCGCCATCATCCCTTTGTAGACCTTTGCCTTTTTTTACTGGCTCCACTCTGTTGGGGTTTTTTTCAGGGAGGCTGCAGTTCATTTTCTTTAGCGTGGATTTTGTTGATTATTCATTGCCCCATCACAGTGCCACCATAGATCAGTTGCCCCATCACAATACCACCATAGATCAGTTACCCTCATCACAGTGTCCCCATAGATCAGTTGACCCATCACAGTGTCCCCATAGATTATATGCCCCATCACAGTGCCACCATAGATCAGTTGCCCCATCACAGTGTCCCCATAGACCAGTTGCTTCCATCACAGTGTCCTCATAGATCAGTTGCCCCCATCACAATGTCCCCATAGATCAGTTGACCCATCAGTGTCCCCATAGATTATTTGCCCCATCACAGTGCCACCATAGATCAGCTGCCCCATCACAGTGTCCTCAAAGAGATCAGTTGCCCCCATCACATTGTCCCCATAGATCAGTTGCCCCAGGAGAATGGCCCCATAGATCAGTTGCCCCATCACAGTGTCCTCAAAGAGATCAGTTGCCCCCATCACATTGTCCCCATAGATCAGTTGCCCCAGGAGAATGGCCCCATAGATTAGTTACCCCATCACAGTTTCCCCATAGATTATTTGCCCCATTACAGTGCCACCATAGATCAGTTGCCCCATCAAAGTGTCCTCAAAGAGATCAGTTGGCCCATCACAATGTCCCCATAGATCAGTTGTCCCAGCAGAATGCCCCCATAGATCAGTTTCCCAATCACAGTGCTCAGAGAAGTCCCTGGTAGCTGGGGGGAGAAATGTGCTGCAGGACATGCAGCACGCATGTAACGTCATTGGTTGCTAGGGATTCCGGAATCCCTAGGGATTCCGGAATCCCTAGCAACCAGAGGCTGCTGCTCACTGACACAGGACTTGTGAAGTGAAGGCTCTATGAACCTGTATGGGAGGTGGAGCCAGGGACAGTATGTGGGAGGAGACTCATCTAGTCTAATATGAAGGGAGATAGGAGGATTCAGAGGAGTGGGCGGAGCAGATTAGTTAGGGGAAGGGCAGAGGAGTATGATGTACTGCCTCTACTGTAGTGTTGTGTGGGAGATGTTAGGAAAGGGAGACTGCAGCTGTCACCAGTGTCCCACCCCCCATGAATTATAGTGATAATCAAACACAAGTAAGACTGCGTTCATATCAGAGCGACACAGGAGCCTTGCGTTTTTTGTACACTTTTTTGTGTGTTTTTAGTGCACACCAAAATTGTGGGCAGAATTACACAATTGCGGTGTCATTAATTGTAAATGACATTACAAACGTGAAAAGTCAAGGCGTTTTAGAACACACAACAAATGTAGCAAAATACGTGGTAAGTAAATCATCTCAGAAATGTAATGCTTTGACGGCAGAAATGAGCAATTAGCATGTGTGCAAACATGAAAAAGTCATTTGTCCAGCACTGAAAGGGTTAAAATGACCCTAAATCACCCCTCCACCTCTCTGGCAATAGCAGTTACTCGTGTCTGCAGACACTACAAAGATTTGTATTTTATTTAGAATATAAATAATAAAATTAAAAAGGGAAGGTTATAACTCCTGGCAGGTTTTTTTTGCCATCTGTGTCCCCGCTTAGGAGATTCCCCTTCACTTCCTGTCCCATAGCCTAAACAGGAAGTGAGAGAAATCCCCCAAAGTGATGGAATCCCTGGTTGTCACCAGAACTAGTGTCCCCATTGGAAGATTTCCCCTTTATTCCTGGGGACATTGGGATTTTCTTTCACTTATGATAAACATGACAAATAGAGAGGATGAATCTCCCTACTGGGGCAAAGACAGCAATGAAAACCTGACATGTTTTCTAATCCCTCTCCAATCTATTAAAAAAAAAAAAAGTTTTAATTTATTTATACTTGAACATGTGTGTGAGAAATTGGGGGAAAAATGGTTTGGCGGTGAAAGGGTTAAAAAAATGAAAACAAAAACAATAATAATGGTATAGTAGTGAGAGAGTTAAAAAAAAGTGAAAGAGGAAGTAAAAAAAAACAACATTATTTTGACAATGAAACAGTTAAAAAAAGGAGGGGTGGCAGTAAAAGGGTTAAAAATTAAAGGGAAAAAAAACTGATTTGGCAGTGAAAGGGTTAAAGGGGGGGTTGGTTGGTTGGTAGTTAAAGGGTTAAAAATGAAGGAAAATGAATGATTTGACAGTGGAAAGGTTAAAAGAAATGGGAGGATTGGCAGTGAAAGTGTTAAATGACCATTAAATAAACAAATAAAACAGGCGGGAGTGCCCCCCCCCCCCCACCTTTCTGAGTTCAGAAAATATAAATAAATAAACAGATTTTGGGTAATAATGATGATAAGTGGGTAAGGATGACTCTGGTGGCACCCTGTCACAACTCGCCTCTCCCTGCCCTGACTGTCACAGTGCTGCCGCCTGTGCCTGCCTGGTGCCCCGCTATCACCGCTTCACTCGCAGAGGGCAGGGGGCGCCGGGCTGCGCCCCGTTGGTATGCCACTGCAGGAAGGGGCCATCCCCAAACTGTTCCTACAAAGTTGGAGGCATGAAATTGTCCAAAATGTCTTGGTATGCTAATGCCTTAAGAGTTCCCTTCACTGGAACTAAGGGGCCAAGCCCAACTCCTGAAAAGCAACCCCACACCATAATCCCCCCTCCAACAAATGATTTAGACCAGCGCACAAAGCAAGGTGCATAAAGACATGGATGAGCGAGTTTGGGTTGAAGGAACTTGACTGGCTTGCACAGAGTCCTGACCTCAACCCGATAGAACACCTTTGGGATGAATTCAAGTGGAGACTGTGAGCCAGGCCTTCCCGTCCAACATCAGTGCCTGACCTCACAAATGCTCTTCTGGAAGAATGGTCAAACATTCCCATAGACAAACTCCTAAACCTTGTGGACGGCCTTCCCAGAAGAGTTGAAGCTGTTATAGCTGCAAAGGGTGGGCCAACTCAATATTGAACCCTATGGACTTAGGCTGCGTACACACGAGCGGATTTTCCGTTGCAAAAATGTTGGATGGTTTTTCCGACTAAATTCCGCTCAAGCTTGGCTTGCATACACACGGTCACACAAAAGTTCTCTGAAATTTCAACCGCCAAAAACGCAGTAACTTACAACACTATGATGAGCCGAGAAAATGAAGTTCAACGCTTCCGAGCATGTATCAAATTGTTTCAGAGCATGCGTAGGAATTTTGCGTGTCAGAATTGCTACAGACGATCGGAATTTCCCATTGGAACTTTTTCCGACCGAAAAATTGACTACCTGCTCTCAATCTTTTGCTGGCAGAAATTCGGCCAGTAAAAGTCCAATGGAGCATACACACGGTCGCTTTTTCCGACCAAAAGCTTTCATTGGTCTTTTGCTGGCCGAATTTCCGATCGTGTGTACACGGCATAAGACTGGGATGCCATTAAAGTTCATGTGCGTCTAAAGGCAGGAGTCCCAATACTTTTGGTAAAATAGTTTACATTCAGTGCTAGACATGTGCAGGATGAAAAAAATTGTTTTGTTTTGTTTCGATTCGTTATTTAACTAAATAAATGTAGTTAAATTTGTTGCATTTGTTACATACGTTTTCGGGATTCGTTTCCTTTCGTATCCGAATTCGAAAAAATGTGACCGCATTCAAAAAAAAAAACAACCGAATTCGAAAAAAATGATCAAATTCAAAAATAATTTTACCGCATTCGAAAAAATTTGACTAAATTTAAAAAAGTAAACTATATATAACCATTTTCCGAAATTCTTATAGAATGAAATCGAATTTGTAAAGAAAAGATTAGAATAGAATAGAAAATAATAGAAAAGAATAGCATAGAAAAACAATAGAACAGAATAGAAAAAAATATAATATATCCTATTCTAATCTTTCCTATTCGAATTGGAATTAATTCTGTACCAAATTGGAATACATATAAAGCCATGTTCTGAAATTTGAATTTGGTACAGAATTAATTCGAATCCAAATAGGAAAGATTACAATAGGATATATTATATTTTTTCTATTCTGTTCTTTTGTTTTTTTCAAACAAAAGAACAGAATAGAAAAAATATAATATATCCTATTGTAATCTTTCCTATTTGAATTCGAATTAATTCTGTACCAAATTCAAATTTCAGAACATTGCTTTATATGTATTCCAAGTACAGAATAGAAAAAATATAATATATCCTATTGTAATCTTTCCTATTTGAATTCGAATTAATTCTGTACCAAATTCGAATTTCAGAAGATGGCTTTATATGTATTCCAATTTGGT
The DNA here is from genome assembly GCF_037356315.1 of Lithobates pipiens. Taxonomy (NCBI): domain Eukaryota; kingdom Metazoa; phylum Chordata; class Amphibia; order Anura; family Ranidae; genus Lithobates; species Lithobates pipiens. The sequence continues at coordinate 177,655,482 of NW_027507789.1, forward strand.
ACAGAATTAATTCCAATTCGAATAGGAAAGATTAGAATAGGATATATTATATTTTTTTCTATATAATCGTATATAATCGTAATTTTCGTATAGAATGAATTCAAATTAGAGTAGAAAAGAATAAAATAGAAAAACAATAGAATAGAATAAAATATAATATATATCATATTTTATTCTATTCTGTTCTATTGTTTTTCTAGTCTATTCTTTTATATTATTTTCTATTCTAATTCATTCTATATGAAATTCGAATTTCGATATATATATATATATATATATATATATATATATTGTAAGGGATCTTCCCGGGGTAGGGTGTGTTTGGACACAGTTCACAGCAGACTTGGAATTTGATAAAGCAGATCTTGGCGTTTATTCGTGGTACAAACAGTCCAGCAAACAAAATATACAGCAACACCGTGCTTTCTAAGTACAACAAAAATAAAAGTCCTAGCCCGGCTGGGCGCTTACTAACAGGTTCTGCTCACCTATCTGACACTTACAAACACAGCGTCTTTCGCCTGGATATCGCAGGGTGAGTTTTAGCTCCAGCAGTGGCTGTGCTTGCAGCTTCCTTCAACACACAGATTGTTCATTCCCTGGCTGAGAAGCAATCACCTGCAGACCCTGCAGGTCATTTAGCTTCCCAGGCTAATTAGGATCAAAGCTCACCTGATCCCAAACCCAGAACTGGATCGGGGGATGTGGAATGACAGGTCCCTCTACCAAACCTACCTGCCATTCCATATAAACCCAGGCCCGGCAAAATTAAATAACAATTCAGCAGCATATCGCTGCTGAGAAACTGATCCATCCTGGATTTACCATCTCACACTGTGTAGCAACCTAGGTGAGATGTACACCCCCTCGATCACTTCTCCAGTGACATGTCTACATATCCCCCCCCTCTTTTTCAGACCGGAGGGCTGAGCCTTTTGTCCCCACAGACAACTCACCCTCGACAATGCGTCAGCATTTGCCTGTAATTTCCCTGGCCTGTGTTCCACAGTGAAATTAAAGTTTTGTAGGGACAGAAACCATCTAGTCACTCTCGCATTTCTCTCCTTGTTTAACTTCATCCATGTTAGGGGGGCATGGTCTGTCACCAACTTGAATTTCCTGCCTAGCAAGTAATACTTTAACGATTCTAGGGCCCACTTTACTGCCAAACATTCTCGCTCCACAATGGCATAATTTTTCTCGGCCGGGGTTAGTTTTCTACTCAAGTACGTCACTGGATGCTCCTCACCATTCACTACTTGTGAGAGTACTGCACCTAAGCCTGTGTTAGAGGCATCTGTCTGGACCAGAAATTCTCGCCTGAAATCGGGGGTAACTAAGACAGGTGGTTGGCACAAGGCAGACTTAAGGCTTTGGAAAGCCTTCTCGGCCTCTGGGGTCCACGTGACCATTGCTGTCTTTCCGCCCTTTGTCAAGTCAGTTAGTGGGGCAGCAACTGAGGCAAAGTTCGGCACAAATCTACAGTAATACCCCGTAATACCCAGGAAAGCTCTAACCTGTTTCCTTGTCAGGGGTCTAGGCCAATTCTGTATTGCCTCAATTTTATTTAGCTGTGGCTTAATCAACCCTCTCCCAATAATGTAGCCTAGATATTTGGCCTCTTCTAGGGCTAGAGCACACTTCTCGGCATTTATGGTCAACCCCGCATCACTTATGGCATCCAACACGGCCTGTACCTTACAGAGGTGACTTTCCCAATCAGGGCTAAAAATGACCACATCATCGAGGTAGGCAGCTGAGTAATCACGATGTGGTCGCAGAATCAAGTCCATCAACCTCTGGAAAGTTGCAGGCGCTCCATGTAACCCGAATGGCATCACTACATACTGGAATAGCCCATCAGGGGTGGAGAATGCAGTTTTCTCTTTAGCCTCACCAGAAAGTGGAATCTGCCAGTAGCCCTTTGTGAGATCGAGGGTGGTTATGTACCTGGCGTTACCCAACTTCTCAATCAACTCATCTACCCTGGGCATAGGATACGCATCGAACTTGGAGATCTCATTCAACTTTCTGAAATCGTTACAGAACCTCCAAGTTCCATTGGGCTTTGGGATTAGCACAATTGGGCTGGACCATTCACTCTGGGACACCTCAATTACCCCCAGATCAAGCATACGTTTTACCTCGGCAGATACGGCTTCCCTACGTGCCTCGGGTATCCTATAGGGCTTAAGGTTTACTCTGCTTCTAGGCTCAGTTTCAATGTGATGATGGATGAGGTGTGTACGCCCTGGGAGGTCAGAGAACTTGTTTTTGTTTTTCTGTAAAAATTCCTGAACCTCCTGTTTCTGTGACACTGATAGAGTATCACCTACCTTGACTGGAGGGATTGGTGGTGACAAATTATTAACAGTATTTGTCGCCACCAAGGATTCCCTGTCTTTCCAGGGCTTGATCAAGTTTATGTGATAAACTTGGAAAGGCTTCCTTCTACCTGGTTGGTGCACCTTGTAGTTCACCTCACTGACCTTTTCAACAATTTCATAGGGACCTTGCCACTTCGCCAAGAATTTACTCTCAACAGTGGGGACTAGTATAAGGACCCTATCGCCTGGGTTGAATGTCCTGATTCTTGCGGACCGGTTGTAAATTCTACTTTGGGCCTCTTGAGCCCTCTGGAGGTGTTCCCTTACCAGGGGCATTACAGTGGCTATACGGTCCTGCATTTGTGCTACATGCTCAATAACACTCTTGTATGGGGTGGACTCATTCTCCCATGTCTCTTTTGCAATGTCTAGTAGACCCCTAGGGTGATGACCATAGACCAACTCGAATGGTGAGAACCCTGTGGACGCTTGGGGCACCTCCCTAATAGCAAACATGAGGTAGGGTAATAAATGATCCCAGTCACGACCATCTTTTGCCACCACTTTCTTCAACATATGTTTCAAAGTTTTATTAAATCTCTCCACCAATCCGTCCGTCTGGGGGTGGTACACAGAGGTACGGATGTGTGAGATTTTAAATAGTCTGCATAATTCCTTCATTACTTTCGACATAAATGGCGTACCTTGGTCAGTTAGGATTTCTTTGGGGATCCCAGTCCTAGAGAACATATAAAACAACTCACGTGCAATTGTTTTAGATGCAGTGTTTCTTAAAGGTACAGCCTCAGGATAGCGGGTCGCATAATCCAGGACTACCAAAATATACTGGTGTCCTCTAGCTGACTTTACAATGGGACCCACTAAATCCATGGCAATACGCTCAAAAGGCACCTCTATAATAGGGAGCGAAACCAAAGGACTGCGAAAATGTGACACTGGGGCACTAACCTGACATGTGGGGCACGACTCACAGTATTTTTTAATGTCATCATATATGGCCGGCCAAAAAAACCTCTGGAGAACCCTCTCTCGCGTTTTGTCAGTCCCCAAGTGTCCCCCAAGAACATGGTTATGTGCCATGTCAAGCACCTGACGCCGGTACGGCTTAGGTACCAGAAGCTGTTCCACAATCTCATCCTTAACCTTAGTAACCCTATAGAAAAGATCATTAGTCACCGAAAAATGTGGAAATCTTTTTTCAGCATCTGGTTCCTGAGGTACCCCATTCATTACAGCAACCTGCTCTCTCGCATTTTTGAGAGTGGGGTCCTGTAATTGTGCAGCCCCAAAATTATCTCTAGACACCTCTAAGTCTAGTATATTTTGCTCAGTGGGAGGAGCCTCCTCCTCCCCAGCCAGGACCTGTAAAGGAAAACAATCATTTTCATCCTGTACACTTTTATCATTCACAGTGGACAAGGCAACCCCCTTAGAGGTATCCTCACTCCTTTTGGGGATTTTTCTTTTTTCCCAGAGAGCCCAGAATAATGGAAAATCGCGCCCCAATATTACATTATGCATGAGGTTTTTAACCACACCCACTTCATACTGTACGGTGCCTTGTTCAGTCCCGACTTTAGCCAGCACTATAGGGTACATTTTTGTATCACCATGTATGCACACAACACTCATATGCTTTTTAGACTCTAAGTCCCCAGTCACCAGGCTAGCATGCACCAAGGTTACAAGGCTTCCTGAGTCCATTAACGCTTTAACAGGAAAGTCATTGATTGTAATATCGCAGATTTGCGGTTCAGTCTCTAGTCCAGGAACTGCAGCACAAGATGGTTCCGCAAATAGCGACTGACGCCGGCTAGCGTCACATTCCATGGGTTCAGAGGTAAGAGGGCAATGGGCCGACACGTGTCCCGCCTCATGGCATCTCCAACACTGGATAGGGCCTGGTCTCTTTGGCAAGGAGTCCTTTTCAGAGCCCCTTAGCCACCCGGGACCATCACCAGTCTTTTGTCCCTGAGACACCACTTGAGCCCTTTTCCCCCCATCAGCACCCCTCCACACTCCCCCAATAGATGGAAGTCTCTTACCAGCTGACGGCACAGATCTGGCGCTCCGGGGAGGTGAAGATGCTGCAGGAACATCACGGAGGTAGTCCTCAGTCGCCTGGAACCTCTCCACAAGGTTGACAAGTTCGTTTGCATTCTTAGGATCACCTTGTCCCACCCAGCGTTGCAAGTCAGTAGGAAGGGCTCGGAGGTAGCGATCCATCACGACCTTCTCTAGGATTTGTGCAGGAGTAGAAGTGTCTGGCTCCAACCACTTTCTGGCCAAATGGATTAGGTCATACATCTGGGACCTCGCTGATTTGTCCAGACTGTAGCTCCAGTTGCGTACCCTCCGGGCACGGACTGCAGTAGTAACTCCTAGTCGGGCAAGCATCTCCTCTTTTAGCCGAGTATAGTCCTTAACCTCTTGCTCACTGAGGTCATAGTAGGCCTTTTGAGGTTCACCTGTTAAATAGGGCGCAATTACCTCTGCCCACTCAGCGGCTGGTAACTTCTCTCGCTCAGCCACGCGCTCAAATACTGTTAGATAGGCCTCAACATCGTCCTCAGCAGTCATCTTTTGCAGCGCTTTCTGCACAGTCCTTCTCCCAGAAAAAATCTCTGGAGCGGCTCCCATCACCACAGGCGCCTCTCGATTTGCTATCAGGTGCTCAATAAGTTGTTGTTGTGCAGCCATGGACTGTTCATGTCGTCTATTGGCCTCTATCTGAGCCTGCTGTTGTGCAGCGATCATCTGCTGTTGTTCCAAACTCACTTGCATAAACTGCTTCAGCATCTCCTCCATGTTGCTGGACTGTTTTTGGAGTGTAGTTGCAGCTTTCACCCAGGACATCAGCAGCTGTAGCCAAGTCTGTCCACACCGTTGCCCCTAGCAACCGCGTTGCCCGCATTCTCCACCAATTGTAAGGGATCTTCCCGGGGTAGGGTGTGTTTGGACACAGTTCACAGCAGACTTGGAATTTGATAAAGCAGATCTTGGCGTTTATTCGTGGTACAAACAGTCCAGCAAACAAAATATACAGCAACACCGTGCTTTCTAAGTACAACAAAAATAAAAGTCCTAGCCCGGCTGGGCGCTTACTAACAGGTTCTGCTCACCTATCTGACACTTACAAACACAGCGTCTTTCGCCTGGATATCGCAGGGTGAGTTTTAGCTCCAGCAGTGGCTGTGCTTGCAGCTTCCTTCAACACACAGATTGTTCATTCCCTGGCTGAGAAGCAATCACCTGCAGACCCTGCAGGTCCTTTAGCTTCCCAGGCTAATTAGGATCAAAGCTCACCTGATCCCAAACCCAGAACTGGATCGGGGGATGTGGAATGACAGGTCCCTCTACCAAACCTACCTGCCATTCCATATAAACCCAGGCCCGGCAAAATTAAATAACAATTCAGCAGCATATCGCTGCTGAGAAACTGATCCATCCTGGATTTACCATCTCACACTGTGTAGCAACCTAGGTGAGATGTACACCCCCTCGATCACTTCTCCAGTGACATGTCTACAATATATATATATATATATATATATATATATTGAAATTCGAATTTCATATAGAATGAATTAGAATAGAATAGAAATAATATCCGCAGAGGTGTATTTGAGGGAAAATTCTTCAGAGGGGATAAGGGAATTAAGACTGGGGATGGAGAAAGAATGAGGCGCTGACAAATCGTACACAAGACGTTGTTTATTGGAGAACTTGCCTTTGACAAGCCCAATAGGACTGACTCTCCATGTGTTAAAGGGGGTTTGAGTGAAAGGGCCTATCATGAAGTCCCCATCTATCTCGGTCTGCAGGCCTGCTCATTGGTGGCCGCTGAACGTAGATTCCTGCACTCATGGGTAGTGTGAGGCAGAGAAATGAGGCCAGTGTGGAGGCCTTCCGTGAAACCTTGGACAAGATAGGTGGCCAGGGAGGGAGTGGGGTGTGCAGAAGGTAGAAGCCGAGCCATGTGACATTGAACCGGCTTAGTCATGCCTTTTTCAGTTGCTTGACCTCGCAGTGGATCCTAGGATGTGCCCTCTGGCATAAGGTGCAGATGTAAAGCAGGCGACACTGGCTGAAGTTACAGGAACCATAATTAAAATTATTGCAGATGGCTGCTCCTCCTACGGTCCGGACTGGGCGTCCGAGTTTGTCTGGGGCATGGGTGCAGGGGCCTGCTGGCCCTGAACTGCACCGAAGGTAGAGGGATTTTCAAAGGGGAGACTGGTTGTGGCGTTGGCGCACCAAGTGGCTGTGTGGGTAGCCGATTGGCAGATTGCGCACAATGGTGAGCATAGTCCAGCAAAGTGGGGACAGAAGAGCTCCGTGTCCATGACACTCCAGTTTGTGGACTTTTGAAACTGTAGGAACCTGGCTGCTGTTGATGGTAGTGGTAAAAACCCTCCATACTTGTAGCCCAGGTCTACCACAGTATGGAGGTATAAATCCAGCTCTTCTCTTCTGCTGGGCTGGATCTATCACATCCCTCATCATACCGAAGGCCAATGTGAACTCCGGTACTGACAATTTCCTATTGAGCCTGGGGTCCTTGGCTTTAAGGACTACTGATATGTCCCCCCAAGTGTAGGCTTTGTTCTCTGCCAAATCATGCACAGACATGAGCAAAGAGGCGAGGTTTCATAGTTTCATAGTTTCATAGTTAGTTAGGTTGAATAAAGACACCAGTCCATCCAGTTCAGCCTGGACTACGGTAGGGTCGGTGACAGCAACGGCCGGATGGGTCTCCAGGAGTGCCACTCTGTTCTGGACCTCTAAAACTGAGGTCAGAGATGATACTAAGGTGTGCAGCTGAGATATAGTCGACGAGATGGAATCAAGGGAGGCCTGCTGGGTGCTGGGTCCTTCTGTGGCTGGCGGAGGAAAGAGAAGCTTGAAGAGCTTGGCTTTCCTAGCTGTAGCCGGAAAAGGCACCCCTCTACGCCTCAGCTCTGTGGTCAATTTTGGGATGGTCCATCCCCTGAGTGACTGTACACTGCCACTCTCTGAGACTGGAGAGGGGGACAGAGGGGCCCGTGAAATCTTCACTGCCAGCCTGGGATATGGATCTGCTATTCTAGCGCCCTAGGTGCGGTGACTTGTCCTAAGGGTTGAGTCTTGACTGATTGGAACCTATTGAGGGTGACATGAATTACAAGTCTCGCTTGTGCTCCCTAACTGTATACTTACCTAAGCGGTGTGTATACTTACTCTTTTTTTTTTATATTACCTGCTGGGGGGGGGGGGGGGGGGGCACCACCGTCCAAGCTGGTGCAGGGTGGGCCTACTGAGTCAAAATGAAAAGGAAATTAAATGTTTGCCTTGAATGAAAATAAAATATCTGCCATAACAGAGGCCAGACTCGGTCGTGTCACCGTTGCGACCGATAGCGAACCGAATTCTGGTGCATGTACTGAAATGAGGCAATCAGTGAAAAGAGGCCAAAAAGCTGGGGCACACCGGGACGAATCGGTGCATAGTAGATGCAAGTGGATTTGAATCAGAGTGCGGTACGTGACAGTGAAATGATTTGTTCTGCCATGACAGAGGCACGAATCTCCATGCAGCTGTTTACGACTGACCACAAATCGGACTCTGGAACATGTACTGAAATGTGGCTTAGACCTGGGGCACGCCGAGACAAATTTAGTGCGAAGATGTGACTAGATTTGTGATGGAGCGTGATACGTGACAAAGAAATGACGTGCTATGACAAAGACAAGAATCAGTGACCGAACCTACGACTGACAAGTGAATCCGTCTCTGGAGCACGTACTAAAATGAGGCAAAACAACTGGGCACACCGGAGCGAATCGGTGTATCTTTAAATGTGACTGGATTCGTATCGGAGCGTAATAAGTGACAAGAAATGATATGCCATGACAAAGACAAGAATCAATGACCGCACCCACGACTGACAAATGAATCCGTCTCTGGAGCATGTACTGAAATGAGGCCGAGATCAACTGGGGCACACCAGAACAAATCGGTGCATCGAAGATGCGACTGGATTTGAATTGGAGCGCGGTATGTGACAGAAATGAATGAAATGATTCGAAATGCTTTGAAATGTTTAGAAATGATTAGAAATGCTTTGAAATGGTTATAACAATTGAAACAATTGAAATGATTGAAATGTTTACGAAATGAATGCCTGATGTGGCTTCCACCGGTGTGTCACAAGCGAGCGGGAGCGAATCGTCTTGTGACGCATGGTAAGAACGTTTGTATGGACATGCAAACACGATGGTGCGAAATAATATATATGTACGGATTACGTGAAATGTTGTGAGTAACTCGTTCGTTTAGATATCACAGTTTAGTGACATGGTAATTTACAAAGCGTGAAATGAAAAACGTGAGCCAAAGCCCTAACTGCAACAGCCGGACCAGAAATGTTGTAAGATAACTGCGACTCCACAACGACTCCACAACAAAAGTTGCGGTCACATTGAAACTTTACCAGAATGTGACATTCACATTGAGACTCCACCCGAAAATGCTATTCATAATGAGACTCTACCAGAATGTGAAGTCAGCATTGAGATTCCCTAAAACTCAGGAGATCATCCCAATGGCATTGGAAGACTTCACATTCCATCACCTTCTTGGAACAGGGAATTTGTGAAAGTAAGTGACCAGATCTTTTTTGATTGAAAATATCCAACCAAAAATGTATTTCATGTTCAGACTAGAGTGGGAAAGGATTAGAACCTCTGTTGAGCAATATCGCTGTCTAGGACTCTGTTGGATTTCCCCTCACCTTCTGTCCTGCTGATAATGGTTTAAGCAAACAGGAAGTGAGAAAAATCTGTGGCAGGGAAAAAATCTCTTCCCCCTACTTTATTACCTGCCTGTGTTGCTGTTCATAAAGCCCAATTAATCTTTCAATTTAAATGAGATAAATACATTCCATGTGCATCAAAACAAAATGTGTTTAAAGTTTTTTTTTTCTATAGGGGCATGTCAAACCTCAAACCTCAAACCTCCACTGCTTCTCCACAGAGAGCTGGCAATGGACAAGCTTTTCTATTCAGGCTGTAGCTGCTTTATAAAAAAAACGAACTATAATGCCGCGTACACACGAGCGGACTTTTCAACATCCAAAGTCCGAAGGACCGAGTCCGTCAGACTATCCGATCGTGTGTGGGCTGCAACGGACTTTTGATTCACCAAAGTCTGACGGACTTTAGAATATGGAACATGCTTCAAATTTTCCCGAAGGAACTCCGCCGGACCCGGTCCCCTTCGAAAACTCCGCTCGTGTGTATGCTACTCCGACGGACTAAAACCGACGCTAGGGCAGCTATTGGCTACTGGCTATGAACTTCCTTATTCGAGTCGGGTCGTACGTCATCACGTTCGAATCCGTCGGAGTTTAGTGTGATTGTGTGTGGCCAAGTCCGTTCAGCCGAAAAGTCTGTCAGAACTCCGTCGGAATTCCAGCAGAACTCCGACGGAACTCCTTTGGAAGTCTGTCGGACTTAAGTCCTCTCGTGTGTACGGGGCATAAGACTTATATTGTACATATTTTGATTTGATGCATTTGCATCAATTGGGCTTCTAACTCTATAAAAGAGAGAAGGAATCAGGTTGGTGAAACTTAGTGTATGTAGACCATGTGATGAATAAAATGTAATTTGCTAATTGTAGCTATTATTTTGCACCCATAAATGAGGCGCTAAATGTGAATGAAGTTATCTAATTTCCTAATCCCTTCTCTCCCCATCACAAACCTCCACTGACAGGCTGCTTGCTGTCAAAATTCAGGTGAAGACCAAAGACAAGGATGAAGCAAAAAATGTCCTCCGGGAGAGCCGAAATCTGCAGATGGTTTATAACACCCTATTCTGCACACATGCATTTGTCACCTTCCAGACAACAGTAAGTGACACTTCTTCTACTTGTTACACCTCTGTGGTGGGTGGGACTTAAAACCTTCCAAAAGAAGCAAAGCCGAAACCAATCCCCCCCACCTCAGTCTATGCAGACTGCATTCTCTACATGGGCCTTTAAAGAGCAAGTCACCCCAAAATATGTATATCGGTATGTTTGGCATCATGACTGTACAAAGTTTTCTAAAGAAAATCTTTTTTGGGGAATCTGTTGCAAAGTTTCTTACCTGGAGATCCTGCCAGAAATAGTTACAGGCTGACAATGCTAAGACATTGCCTTTCCATTAGCATCCGCGTTGTCAGCCTGCTGTGTGCCCCCTTTCAGGTCTATCAGACAACCCAACAGCCAAATACAGGAGCTTACACAGCCGGCTGTTGAGGGTTCTGCTGATTGAGAGGCAGCGGCTTAGTGTTTTAAGCCTGCAATAGGAAGTTCTGTTACTGGTAGGATCTCCAGGTGATAAACTGACAGACTCACATGAAATGATCGCCTTATAAAAATTGTATAAGGTGAGCCATGAAGGCAGTATGCAGAATATGCTGGCAAATGGATTTTGAGTTCACACACACTTTAAGAAGGCTCTTCCACATCCCGACCAGTCCAGATATGTGCTTAGAAGACTCTCCTGTTCACTTGAATGGTGAATTTCTTAGTTGCCCACTTTGCATGTGCAGAGATGGCAGGGAGCACTGGGACCAGCTGATCAGCCAACAGATTTGCCTTTTGCCAATTATAAGGAATAGCAGAACTGGCTGTACAGTATTTTGCATTCTCTTTACCACACAGCCATCCACACGTGTCCTGGGAGGAGATGAGTGTGACAGGCTGCATAGGGACTCGCTGAGCAAATCATATTTATAACCTTCATCTTTCTTTCCTCTGCAGGATAATTTATTCTTCGTCATGGAATACTTGAGAGGTGGAGACCTGATGTCATTCGTATCAGCAAGGGCACCAGTAGATATTGCATCCGCAAGGTAAGACAATGAAGCGCCATGATAATAGGGATGGGGTAAAACATAGTGCTGTAGATAGATCACATCAAAGTGTAGTCTTGCCCTAGATATGAGATAGGTAAGACAATGGGGTACCATGATAAAAAGGATGAGGTAGAATATAGTACTATAGATAGATGCTATCAAAGCTTAGGCTTGTCCTAGATATGAGATAGAAAAGATAATGGAGTACCATGATAATAGGGATGGGGTAGAACATAGTACTATAGATAGATCCCAACCAAGTGTAGGGTTGTCCTAGATATGAGATAGATCATACCAGGGTATCACGATAAAAGGGATGGAGGTAGAACATAGTACTATAGATAGATCCCATCAAAGTGTAGGGTTGTCCTAGATATGAAATAGATAAGACAACAGGGGACCATGGTAATAGGAATGGGGGACGTACCGAATTTTCATCACATCCACATGGCCTTGTCCTATATAGAAGGTAGTGGCGTAAGGTTGTCAGTATTTATGTCATGCATTTAGGCGTGTTAAGTGTTTTTTTTTCTGTCAAAAAGTTGCTGCTCCTGAACAAGCTGATAGTGGGCTTTTTCTGCCTCTAAACTCCTGTAAATGCCTATGTGTGCATGGATACGTTGACTAACATTGAGGGCCATCTTTAACGCCCAGCGTGCATGAGGCCCAAGCGCGTCCGATCACACACTGAGCAGACATCCCAGGCACCGGCATATCTCAGCAAACTTCCAATGAGATTGATTTTGGACGATCTATTGCACCCTGAGAATGATCTGTCATGGTGCATCTACAGATGTTGCATTATGCCATATACATACTGTTATATATCAATCCAACTATTATTGTCCAGTTCATCATTTAACGAAAGCCTTAAACTTTCCATCTGATTGGGCAATTTCTACCCAATCATATCTCAAATTTAGAAGCAACTACAGTATATGGTGTGGGGACCTACCAAGCATTTTTATTATTTGTTTTGTCCCTTGGTTCTGAGACTGTACAATAACATTCAATCAACTCTGAACACCATTACTATCACAAAAACAATTCGTGAGAATTCCAAAAGCGTGTTTGCTAAAAATTTATCAGCAATTGCAAATATCAATATTAAACGAAATTCTAGCATTACTGGCAAAACTTTCTTGATGATTATTTAGATATAGAAACGTACATGACTATGCCTGTTTATTGTACTGTTATGATTTGGCTTAGATTATTATGCAAAATGCTTCACATCAATCTTTTCTATCCTTTCATCAGATTCCTCACTGCAGAGATCATTTGTGGCCTGCAATTTCTTCATGGCAATGGGATTGTCCATCGACATCTCAAGATGAACAACATTCTGCTGAATAACACCAGATACGTGAAGATCACTGATTTTGGATTATCAGCTATAGATCTGGCTAGATCTGAGGCCTTCATGTCCATGGTTGGCACTCCATCTTACATGGTGCCAGAAGTGAGTATTGGACCATCTTGGTTTCCCTGTCTTCTTTGAAGCATTTATTGCATATTATAAGCAGTAAAATAATCAGTCTTAGCTTAGGCATGAGCACAGAGCACATTTTGCCTAGTGCTGAGACTGATTCATGATGCGGTTCATCTTCTTAAGCTGCATGGTAGTATAACTCTTCTAGGAACCTTGTGTTCAGAGCACATTAGTACTCCTAAAGTTCACTTTAACACTTTCACAACATGTTAACACGCTATAGATTTATTAGTGTGCTGCAGGGCCATTCATTTTCCTCAGCACCCAACACACTAAAGGAAAGCACATACATTGCAAACCATGATAACACACTACTGTGCACTGCATCATTAAAAATTATGCATGTCAGATATTTTGTGTGTTCTGATGTATTGGCAGCCCATTCCAATAAATGAGCTACCTTAACATAATGCATTTCAGCAGAACACGAAGCTGTGAGAAGCCCTTAAGGTCCTGGCTGGTAGGCTGACTCACACACTGGGTTATGATTTCAGTCAAAGGCTCCATCACTAGAATCTCTACCCCTGAGTTCTCAGCTCCTCCCACAGCCATTATTTTGGATGTCAGTCTTCCAGTTGTATTTCTACCTTCGATAACATTAAGGAGAATTTAGAGGAAGTGCTGAGGCAGCATTTTGGGAAGGGAGATAGTAGAATCTAAAGAGAACTTGTCAATAGGGCAGAAGTCTTCACTGACTTTTCATTGAAAAAATACGTTTCAGGACAGTCAGTCATTATTTGCTCTCAATCACTGACCTGGAATAAATTGTCAGGACTGGAGCTCCAATTTCCCTGGCAACAAGCATCAATAAGAATGACAGCAGGGAGGTTTGTGCCTGGTACTTTATTTTTTGACAGGCATGTGTTGGACCGGCTATGAGGGGAGGTTGTAGGCCAGTACATTTTTTTTTTCATGCAGATGTAGCGCTCCTAAATTTACTTGCCAGGTGTAGTTACCTTGGCTCATTGTTAGAGATCAATTGAGTTCACCCTAAGTCTGGAATTGCTGCACTTCTCTCTTCTGCTGCTATGTGGTCGGGTACTTGGTGACAATAAATAAAACAAGGGCAAAGCAAGGACAGATTAGGAGTATATGGGGCACCTCAGCCAGTGGGCAGGGGTTTTCTTAAATACCTTGGCCTGCTGGGAGAACCTATATATTTGTGTGAAGTCAGGTGGTCATTGTTCTGTGCCACCTGGATAGCTGTTTGGGTGGATGTGTGTTGTACTGTCCGGGCTACTAGGCAGGAGTTTGGGCCTATCCCGGGCACACCTGGCTGCTAGGCTATCTGTGGGCCTATCCAGAAGCAAGAGAGCAGCGTAGGGTTGGCACTACAGCTTGCAGTACAACGGGAAGTGATAGTTCTGCTGGCTTGGGAACCTGTCGATGTCGGAGGTTGAGGGGAAGCTGTCACCACTAAGGGACCAACCATCATATTACCAGGAACCACAGTGAGTAGCTGAAGCAAGTAGGGGAGCAGCATTATCACCAACCGGGGGTGGTGAAGAATTGGTAAACTTCAGCAGCTTGCAGAGCAGTCTTGTTTGTCAAGCCTGTGGGGTAAAGCTTGAGAAGTATCTGGAGTGCTTGAGGTAGATACTAGTAAAGATTGGAAGAGCTCATGGGATTCAGTGGCAGTGAATCAGCAAGTCTATAGAGAGAGACTGGGAGCTCAGCGGGTTGAGAACCTGCAGGATGAGATTGTAGGAAAGTAAAGGAATTAGTTACAACTTGTTTTAAGAACTGTTGCCATAGGAGACAGCATTCCTACACATGCAGATGTGGTGTCTTGTTGGATGCCTTTCCCTGCCTGGCTGTCTACCTGTAGAAGTCTGCCAATTAACAGCTTAATTGCTACTGCCTGAGGGTATCCTGGCCCTAAACCCTCTCTCCCACAGTTCTGCTCAAGAGAAATAAAATCTCTTTGCATTCAAGAAGTGTCTGGTGCCCATGAATCTATCTTGCATTACACCCACTATGCCTTCTAACCCACTCTACACAGAAGGATGTCAGCAGCTCTTGGCCCTGGAGGTTCTCATTAGACTAAAGGAAGCCTGGGATCTTGCAACACATGTGTTGCACTGGCTAGTGGCGAGGGGAGTTGAGGCCAAAAGTATTTTCTGCAGGAGTGCGTTGGACTGGCTATGAAGGGAGGTTTGAGTCCGGTACTTTTTTTTTTTGACAGGCGTGTGTTGGATTGGTTATGGGGGGAGGTTGGAGGCCGGTAAATTTTTTATTTTTGCATTGCGTGTGTTGGACCAGCTATGAGGGGAGGTTGAGGCTGTTACTTATTTTTTTACAGATTGTGTTGGACCGGCTATAAGGGGAGCTTGGAGGCTGGTTATTTTCAGGCATGCATTGAGGGGAGGTTGGAGGCCGGTATTTTTTTATTTTTTTTGCAGCGGGTGTTGGACTGGCTATGAGTGGAGGTTGGAGGCCGGTACTTTTTTTTTGCAGGTATGCATTGGACTGACTATGAAAGGAGGGTAGAGGCCAGCAGTCTTTTCTGCAGGCATGCATTGGACTGGTTGTGAAGGGAGGTTGGAGGCCAGTGCTTGCTATGATTGCAAATATATGCAACCAAAACCTCTGTTTTTGAATAGTTTTTTTAAACTAATATAGGCTTTGAATGTGTTTTTTGCTCTGTATGTCTCCATTTGGAGACAATGTTAGACTAGAGTTAGGGACCGCACTGTACAGAGGGGCCTTGACGTGGCAGTGCGGCTTCACAAATATTTGCAAATATAGCCAATGTAAATAAAACACTAAAGGTACTTTCATTCAGGCATTCTACATGTCTGTTTTTCATCCATTCATTGATGCATTGCACTCCTATGGTCAAACGGATGTAAACAGGTGATCATCAGTATCTGTTTACAGCCTGGTATGAATTGGAGGGGGGGGGGGGGGCAGCTGGCAAATGTAAACTTTTTATATTTGAAAAACAAAATATGGTTGCGCAAACATATTTTGTTTTTCATTTGTGTTTGTTTGTATTTCACTTTATGTTGCAGCTTACTTCAGGGTTTTTATTGCCAGCAGTCTTTTTCTTACTAAACTTTTAATATTATTGCACTGATACATGTTTGTGAAACTCTTATTTGCAGCACAACAGTTAAAGCAATATGTCATGGGTATAAGGAAGTTCATATTTTATTTACTAAGCTTCTCCTTCTGTTAACGTAGTTTGACCACATCAACCATTCATCATTGTGCGCTACGTGCACCAAATTATCACTATTCTTGTAGTGCCCAAGGGTGCCTCAGGTCTTGACTCTTGTCTAGTATATTTGACACAAAGAAAATAAACGCAGATGATGAAAACCTGTAGTGTCCCTTTTTAATTAATAGTCAAACAAACTGAGATGTTGGCGAGCGTAAAAAAAAAAATGCACACCTGTTTACAATCATTTGCCCATAGAGATACATTGCATTCCATATAGAGCTGTATAAAAAAAATAGGCAGGCACTCATCTGAAAGGAGGCTTATGGTGGCCATGCATGTTGCATCAACATGAATGATCGATATGAAGATTCAACGAAACAATAAAATCACACATTGATCAGATGAGACAAAAATAGCATAGGGGAGCAATGAGCGATAGATAGTGACAGCTTCAATAGATGCTAGTCATACAGAGTTGCTCAATGGTGTTTTTTTTTTCTAGCCCTACAGGATATGTTTATAAATATATAAATCGATCATAAGTGATTCACATGGGTGGAGAAAAAAAAGCAACATTAATTAACACAATAAAATCTAGTTTCAAATAAAATCTAGTTTAAAATCATTTTTTTTCTATAAAAACTCATCGAATTGGGTTGATTGAAACTGTCACTATCAGTCATTCATTATTCGGCCATGCCACTTTTGTCTTTGTCAACCAATGTTTGATGCAATTGTTTTGTTGAACCAGACATCGATCTTCAGTTTAATTGCACCGTGTTTGCCCACCATTAGATGCAACCTATAAAACTTGCCATTATGTGAACTTATTAGCACCTACACAACAGGCTCTGGCAGCCAAAGAGGGGAGTAGAAGGTAAGTTCAGCAGTGGAGGGTATCAGCTATCCAGCACCCTTTATCTAAGTACAGGTTTTCTTTAGGTTGTCAACATACACAAATCTTCAAGGACTTAGATCTGATGATTGTAGTAAATGGCAGATATTTGATCTCTTCTTACAAACCTTTAACCTCGAGGCCTTCAGAAGTACAATAAAAACAGACCCTACTTTTAAATATATTTGCACAATATTTAACCTTTTATCCTTTTTTTTTTTAAGCCTACTGGAGTCAAACAGCAGATAAGAGGAAGGGAGATAGGGAGAGTGGAATGCTGATTTATCCTATACATTGTATAATGAGAGACACAGGGGTGGCCCTAATATATCACAGGCTCAGGAGCAGTTAGTTGCCTATCTGCCACCATTAGAAATCATTGGGCACCATACTACCTTCCTGCTCCTAGTGTAGGAATGAGCCAATAGTTTGGACTAAAATTTTGCTGTTTGGGAGTTCGGACGAACGTCTGAACTATTGCCCGTTTAACAGGAGCCAATCATTATACAGTGCCTTGAATAAGTGTTCATACCCCTTGAAATGTTTCACATTTTGTCATGTTACATAAATTAAACATACATTTATTTTATTGGGATTTTATGTGATAGACCAACACAAAGTGACTCATAATTGTGAAGTTGAAGGAAAATGATACATGTTTTTTTTTTTTTTTTTTTTTTTTAATAAATATGTGAAAAGTGTGACATGCATTTGTATTCAGCCCCCTTTACTCTGCTACCCCAAACTAAAATCTAGTGGAACCAATTGCATTCAGAAGTCCCCTAATTAGTAAACAGAGTCCACCAGTATATAATTTAATCTCAGTATAAATGCAGCTGTTCTGTGAAGCCCTCAGAGGTTTGTGAGAGAACCTTAGTGAACAAACAACGTCATAGAACACACCAAACAGGTCAGGAATAAAATTGTGGAGAAGTTTAAAGCAGGGTTAGGGTATAAAAAAAATATATCCCAAGCTTTGAACATCTCACAGAGCACTTTTCAATCCATCATCTGAAAATGGAAAGAGTATGACAGAACTGCAAACCTACCAAGACATGGCTGTCCACCTAAACTGACAGGCTGGGTAAGGAGAGCATTAATCAGAGAAGGAGCCAAGAGGTCCATGGTAACTATGGAGGAGCTGCAGAGATCCACAGCTCAGGTGGGAGATTCTGTCCACAGGACAACTATTAGTCCTCCACTACACAAATCTGGCCCTTATGGAAGAGTGGCAAGAAGAAAGCCACTGTTGAAAGAAAGCCATAAGTCAAAGCCAAAGTCCTGCTTGCAGTTTGCGAGCAGCCATGTGGGGGACACAGCAAACATGTGGAAGAAGGTGCTCTGGTCAGATGAAACCAAAATTTAACTTTTTGGCCTAAAAGCAAAACACTATGTGTGGTGGAAAACTAACACTGCACATCACCCTGAACACACCATCTCCACCGTGAAACATGGTGGTGGTGGCGGCATCATGGTCAGAGTTGATGGGAAGATGGATGGAGTCAAATACAGGAAAATCTTAGAAGAAAACCTGTAAGCCCTTGTACACATGGTCGGAGATTCCGTCGCAATGTGTCCGATCGGAGCGTTTTTTGTCGGATATTCCGACTGTGTGTGGTCTGCATCAGACTGTTTCCGTCTGAATATCCGTCAGACCAACTTTTCCAACTTGCCGGAAATATTTTCCGTCAAAATGCTCCGATCGGACATACTCCGATCATGTGTAGAGAATTCCGATCGGACAAAGTGCCACGCATGCTCAGATCAAATTCCTACACCAAAGCTATTGGCTATTAGCGCAAACATAGTCCCGTCGTAACGAAATAACGTCATCACGTTGGATTTTCCAACAACTTTGTCCGACCGTGTGTATACAACAGTTTCACACAAAATCCGTCGGATTTGGTTGTCGGAATCTCCGACCATGTGTACAAGGGCTTAGAGTCTGCAAAAGACTTGAGACTGGGGCGGAGGTTCACCTTCCAGCAGGAAAACTACCCTAAACATATAGTGGGACCTACAATGGAATGGTTTAGATCAAAGCATATTCATGTGTTCAAATGGCCCAATCAAAGTCCAGACCTAAATCCAATTTAGAATCTGTGGCAAGACTTGCAAATTGCTGTTAACAGACGCTCTCCATCCAATCTGACAGAACTTTAGCCTTTTTGCAAAGAAGAATGGCAAAAAATTTCTCTTGCAGCTGTAATTTCAGCAAAAGGTGGTTCTACAAAGTATTGACTAAGGGGGGGCTGAATACAAATGCCCCCCCCACACTTTTCACATATTTATTTGTAAAAAATGTTGAAAACCATTTATCATTTTCTTACCATTTCACAATTATGTGTCACTTTGTGTTGGTCTATCACATAAAATCCCAATAAAATACATTTACGTTTTTTAATTGTAACATGACTAAATGTGGAAAATTTCAAAGGGTATTTATTTTTTATTTATTTCAGGTACTTATATAGCGCCGTCAATTTACGCAACGATTTTACATATACATTGTACAATCACATTAGTCACTACCCTCAAGGAGCTTACACTCTAAGGTCCCTAACTCACATTCATACATATACTAACTAGGGACAATTTAGACAGAAGCCAATTAACCTACTAGCATGTCTTTGGAGTGTAGGAGGAAACCGGAGTACCCGGAGGAAACCCATACAGGCACAAGGAGAACATGCAAACTCCAGGCAGGTTGTGTCGTGGTTTTGCAATCTGTGTTAGGAATGGATGTCTGTGAGCAACCAATCTATAATGTTTATACTTGAACAACTTTAGTAAAGAACTTTGTTATTACATATCCTACCTGGTCTGAAGTTACTTAAGGTCAAATTTAAAGGGGTGCATTCAAGGCGTATTATATACACTATAGTACCTTAAGTATTGGGACGCCTGCCTTTACACGCACATGAACTTTAATGGCATTCCAGTCTTAGTCCATAGGGTTCAATATTGTGTTGGCCCACCCTTTGCAGCTATAACAGCTTCAACTCTTCTCAGGAGGTTGTTCAGAAGGTTTAGGAGCGTGTCTATTTGAATTTTTTTTTATTATTATTATTATTATTATACATAATTTATATAGCGCCAACAGTTTTTGCAGCGCTTAACAAAATGGAGGCAGACATTAAAGTTACATTACCATTTGGTACAAGAGGAATCACAGGGCCCTGCTCATTAGCGCTTGCAATCTAAAAAGGAAAGGTCAATTAAAACAAAAGGTAATAGCTGTGGGGGATGAGCTGATGGAGGAAGTAAAAAAGTTTATTAGATAGAAGCAGGATAGGCTTCTTTAAAGAGAAGGGTTTTCAGGGATCGTCTAAAGATGGATAGATTGTGGGATAGTTACACAGATTGGAGTAGCTCTGGAGAAATCCTGGAGGTGAGCATGGGAGGAGGTGACAAGGGAGCTAGAGAGCAGGAGGTCTCGGGAGGACCGAAGAGAGCGGCTTGGTTGGTATTTTTAGAGTAGGTTAGTGATGTAGCAGGGGGCAAAGAATGTCTGACCATTCTTCCAGAAGTGCATTTGTGAGGTCAGGCACTGATGTGGACAGGAAGGCCTGTCTCGCAGTCTCCTCTCTAATTCATCCCAAAGGTGTTCTATCGGGTTGAGGTCAGGACTCTATGGAGGTCAGTCAAGTTCCTCCACCCCAAACTCGCTCATCCATGTCTTTATGGAACTTGCCTTGTGCACTGGTGCACAGTCATGTTGGAACAGTAAGCCCTTGTACACACGGTCGGACATTCCGACAACAAAATCCGTCGGATTTTGTCCGAAACTGGTGTTGCATACACACGGTTGGACAAAGTTGTCGGAAAATCCAATCGTAGGTAACGTGATGACGTTATTTCGTTACGACGGGACTACGTTCAGGCTAGTAGCCAATAGCTTTGGTCTAGGAATTTGATCTGAGCATGCGTGGCACTTTGTCTGATCGGAATTCTCTACACACAATAGGACAAAGTCCGATCAGATCATGTTGTCGGAAAGTTTTATAGCCCAGCTCGATATTCCGACGGAAACAGTCCGATGGAGCCCACACACAGTCGGATTATCCAACAACACGGTCTGATCGGACATTTTCTGTCGGAATGTCCGACCGTGTGTACAAGGGCTAAAGGGTCATCCCCAAACTGTTCCCACAAAGAAGGGAGCATGAAATTGTCCAAAATGTCTTGGTATGTTGACACCTGAAGAGTTACCTTCATTGAAACCAAGCCCAACCCCTGAAAAACAACCACACCTCATAACCCCCCCTCCCCCCACTGCACAAAGCAAGGTCCATAAAGACATGGATGAGTGAGTTTGGGGTATAGGAACTCGACTGGCTTGCATAGAGTCCTGACCTGAACCTGATAGAGCACCTTTGGGATGAAATAGAGCAGACTGCGAGCCAGGCCTTCTCGTCCAACATTAGTGCCTGATATATCAATTTACACATACATCGCACACTCACATCGGTCCCTACCCTCAAGGAGCCAACTATCCAAGGTCCCCAACCAACATTCATACACTAGGGCCAATTTTGGAAAGAAGCCAATTAACCTACCAACATGTCTTTGGAGTGTGGGAGGAAACCGGAGTACCCAGAGGAAACCCACGCAGGCACTGGGAGAACATGCAAACTCCAGGCAGGTAGTGTCATGGTTGGGATTAAAGTTCATGTGCATGTAAAGGCAGGCATCCCAATACTTTTGGTAATATAGTGTATATAGTTCATACCAGGAGACGAGGCACTACTAGAGAAGATGCAGTACAAAGGTTTAATTCAAGCTAACCAGAAAAAAGGCTATATTACCATTGCTAAGGACTACAGTGCTAGTGTCACTGTGCATTAAGCAGCCAGCCGGGAAGTAAAGATGACTTGGCATAGGTGACTGAAGGCCCTGGTAGTAAAGGAGCTTGTGTGTTTAGGCTCCTTCACTAGTTTTTGGAACCCCAGTCTCTGATCCAATTTGCGGTACAGGGTATCCTAGGGACTCAGCCTGTATGCCACCGAAAATGAAGTGAGGCCTTATGGAAGAATGAACCCGGATTATATACAGAGCTGAGCTTCCTGGGATTAAAATGTTAAATGTATGGATCAGTGTCACTGGGATGAATTGACAGATAACTGGGCTAGTGGAGTCCAGTGGCCGTCATGCAGCACCGACTCAGAAATGCTGCACTGAAGAGTCCAAGAGTTATGGAAAATTGTCACAGAATTCAAAGAGTTATACGGATGTCTGTCCAGAGAAGTGCCACTTATTTGTGGAAAGCGCCACCTTAACATCATCTCCATATTTCAGTATTTACTTCTGCCAGCCTCTAGAGGGATGAGCGTGCACTCCTCCCTGTCCCCACCTGGACACCACCCACAAGGATGTAGTCCGAGAGGTAGTGCGGTTGATTTACTAAATTTGGCAAATGCAAAATCCAGTGCCGCTGTGTATAGAAACCAATTAGCTTCCAGTTTTTCTTGTCAAAATATAATTGAACAAGCTGAGATTAGAAGCTAATTGGCTAACATGCACAGCTCACCAGATTTTGCATTCTCCAGTTTAAGTAATGTAGCGCTGGTACTCCTGAAGCGTGCACGCTGATTGTAAATTTTGTTTTTTCCCAAGACTATAGTTGAGTCTTGGGGTTAATTGTTCTAAATTGTGGTTTTGGCATCAGTTTGGCTGGGCTGTACTAATGTTCTGCCTGGTCATAAGTGTAGGTAGCACCTTTCACAGGCATTGGAACGCAGTCTGGTTGGATGCATTGGGTACCAATCTCCCTCTCGGAGCCAATCAGTGTGTGCGTTGTCTCGCTGTGTATTCCAGGAGAGGGTACTTAAGGTGCTGAAGTCACGTGGTTCTGGGTGTACCGGTCCAGAAGTATGTTCTGACTCCATGGTCCTGGTCCTCCTGACCAGCCCCCAGGGGCCCTCATGGCCTGGGGTGCGGATCCATCCGTTTCCGAGTCTCGGAACTGGCTAGTCTGAGGCACAGTAACTGGAAGGAGGATTATGGAGTGGTCCGGTGCTGTCTCGGGTTTTGGAGAGGCCCAGCAACTCGTCATTCAACCAGGGGAGGACTCTTCGGGGGAAGGGCCACGCACGAAGCTGGCTGCTCGGTAAGAGCCTGGGTACTGAGCTGTATGGATACTAATTGAATCCATATTTCTTATGGTATCGCAGGACCGGCTGCAAGATACTGGTACCCAGGGCCGCTGTTAGAAATCATGGGGCCCCATACAGCCTACCTGACGGGGCCCCATTGACCCCGCCCACAACCCATCCTGGCTCCGCCCATAACCCCACCCCTGCCTCCACGCTGTCAGGGCAGGAGGCAGGAGCTGGAACATTTAACATTTACAGCGCCCCACCAATCATAACTGCATCTGAATGGGAGAGATGTCAGTGTTTTGACATCTGTGCCCATTCAGTTTGTGTCTTCATACGGAGCTTTCAATCAGGTCTGCATGAAAAAGGACCTAATTGCAAAGCTTGGGTGAAAGGTTATGAAAGGAGAGTGGTTTGGGGGTGGTAAAAATGCAGCTTGGCTATGTATTTTTACTGTCCCTTCCCCCATCACATGTGTAAAAGTAGCATCTCACTATGTGCACATGGTCATTATCATTATGATGATCAGTGCACAGCAGGTGCTGTGTGGCTCTGTCAGTGTAACATGACTGTGTGATGCTGACTTTGTTATGGCTGTGCTGAGTTATAGTCTGTAACACACAGTACAGTCATATATTAGGAAAGTCAGCACCACACAGTCATGTTACACTGACAGAGCCATACAGCACCTACTGTGCCCTGATCATCATAATGATAATAACCATGAGCACACAGAGTCTAGGGACTGCACATGCTACAATAGTGTGACCTGTCAGTGTGTGTGTGTGTGTGTGTGTGTGCAGGGGACTGCTTGCCTGTGCACCACTGCCATTGTCCAGATTACTCCTGCTGCTCTGTCTGTCTCAGCCGTCCCAGTGATAAGTCCCTCAAGCTGCAGCACTTACTGGATGAAGGGAGCCGTATAACAGTAATATCCATCCGCCGGAGAGGCATACAGTGAGCAGGAAGAACTTTAGTTTGTGCAGGTATACTGAGAACAGCATGCGGCACAGCATTGTATCCCTGCACCCGAAAATAGAAAAAAAGTCCCTCTTCTGCTTTCACCTCCTGGGCCCCTCTGGTAACCTGATGGGGCCCAGGAAATGAATATATATTCCTTATATATGTTAGTAATCAAGTGGGTGCAGGTTAATATAG
Organism: Lithobates pipiens; assembly: GCF_037356315.1. Lineage (NCBI taxonomy): Eukaryota > Metazoa > Chordata > Amphibia > Anura > Ranidae > Lithobates > Lithobates pipiens. The sequence continues at coordinate 177,679,524 of NW_027507789.1, forward strand.
TTATTTCGTTTTTTTTTTTTTTTTTTTTTAGCTAGAAGTTAAAAGCTGCTCGGGCCCCCCCTGCTGGCCGGGCCCGGTACAACAGGGCTGGTTGTACTGCCCTATCAGCGGCCCTGCTGGTACCATAAGAAGGTTCCTATTTTCATCCTTCAGTTACAACTAAGTTCCTATGAGAGACTTTCTGTGGTCATCTAAAAGTTTGCAACCAAGTCTGTGGCGGAGAGTTTGCTAAGTTTGAGTCATTTGTCGGCTGCTAAGTCCATAAACAAGGATTTATCCGACAGTGGAAATATCCAGTTGCGAGTGGCTATTCCCTGGATTACCTAGAGAGAGACATTTATTAAGTGTTGGCAGTTTCAAAGTGCCTGAGCTTCCTACCCATGCCCTCTATTCCCAACTGAGAGACTGTGTTTCTGTTCAACGTTTTAAGGAAATAAAAATTCCTAAAGGAATAAAGTGTCGGTCTCTGCAGTTATTGGGCTATCAACCTCGGGAACCCCTAGACAAGAACGACGAGTTACAAGGTGGAGGAGGTAAACAGTAAGCCCAAGTAAACCAGCCTCTCCTTCGGGGGTCAGTGCTACAGTAAAATCAACCCCTCGGTCTCTTCCTTGGACTGCTCGCATCTGCTCTGTATGGGATGCAGGGCTCTGGACATCCCCCCGTTGCAAAAAGCACCAGCTTCTAAACTTTTCTCTCTGCTCACTATGATTCTCTCCATTCACCATTGGTATGACTGAAGTATGTAAATAATCTGGTTCAGTAAACAGTTAAAAGGCTCTCTTTGGACCCTTTTTTCTCCTAGCCTCAGGATGGGGATGTCCTCTGGAAATGGACAGCATTGGGTGAGGCTGCTATTGGGGTTCATGTCCATTGTCATATGGCCTGAAGTAGGCATAGGATGAACTTCATGGAGGGTTCTTGTGAAGCCAAAAAGGGAGCTTCCCAGGGTGTGCTTGGGCATTTTCAGCTTCCAAAGGGTAGCCTAGTGAAGCATCCCCTGTCCATAGTACCCTGGCAAGTCTAGGGGACCATCGTCTGTCCAGGCAGGAATGGTTTAAAGAATTATGCCACGTACACGCGATCTGACTTTCCGCCAACAAAACCGTGGATTTTTGTTCGAAGGATGTTGGCTCAAACTTGTCTTGCATACACATGGTCACACAAATGTTGGTCAACAATTCCGAAAGTGGGAACACGGTGACGTACAAGATGTAGGACAAGCCGCGAAAAAGGAAGTTCAATAGCCAGTGCAGCTCCTTCTGAATGATTCTGAGCATGCGTGAACTTTTGAGTGACAGACTTGTGTACACACGATCGGACTTTCCGACAACAACGTTTTGTTGGCGGAAAATTTGAGAACCTGCTATCAAACATTTGTTGGTGGAAAGTCCGACAGCAAATGTTCAATGGAGCAAACACGCGGTCGGACTTTCTGACAACAAGCTCACATCCAACAGTTTCAAATCCGACCACGTGTATGCGGCATAAGTTCATCTTTGCAAAAAAATAAAAATAAATAAAGAACATCTTTTTGCAGGTGTGAAAAAATGTATTTATTGCTTTCTTTATTAGGAGCCTGTAAAGCATTGCACCTCGGATCAGCAGATCATGGGTGCAATCTCAAGCTCCTGCGGACTGTCAGGCCACGTACACACGGGCGGACTGTTCGCCCAACTTTGTCCGCTGAACAGTGTTTGGGCGGACAGTCCGCTCGTGTGTGGGCTTTCAGCGGACAGTTTCAGCGGACAGTTGGACGGACAAAGTTGGGTGAACAGTCCGCGCGTGTGTACGCGGCCTCAGTGTAGCTGTCTGCCTATACTTCATATGGGCAGGCAGTTAATAAATAACAGGAAGCATCAATGAACTACTTAGAGCGCTCATCCGTACCCTAGTAGTTCATTAACCCCTTGCAGACCGGACCATTTTGCTGGTCAAAGACCAGACCACTTTTTGCGATTCGGCACTGCGTCGCTTTAACTGACAATTGCGCGGTCGTGCGACGTGGCTCCCAAACAAAATTGACGTCCTTTTTTTCCCACAAATAGAGCTTTCTTTTGGTGGTATTTGATCACCCCTGCGGTTTTTATTTTTTGCTCTATAAACAAAAATAGAGCGACAATTTTGAAAAAAACACATTATTTTTTACTTTTTGTTATAAAAAATATCCCCCAAAAATATATAAAAAAACATTTTTTTCTCTCAGTTTAGGCCGATACGTATTCTTCTACATATTTTTGGTAATAAAAATCGCAATAAGCGATTATTAATTGGTTTGCGCAAAAGTTATAGCGTTTACAAAATAGGGATAGTTTTATAGCATTTTTATTATTATTATTTTTTTACTAGTAATGGCGGCGATCAGCGATTTTTATTGTGACTGCGACATTGTGGGGGACCCATCGGACATTTTTGACAAATTTTTGGGACCATTGTCATTTATACAGTAATCACTGCTATATAAATGCAGTGATTCCTGTGTAAATGACACTGGCAGTGAAAGGGTTAACCAGTGGGTTGGGCTTTCATTTAGTGAACACTGATCTCTGCTCCAATCACATGGAGCAGAGATCAGCGTCACTAGTTACTAGGCAGAATGGAGAAATGATGTTTACACAGCATTTCCTCCATTCGGCCGCTCCGTGAGACGATCGCGGGGATGCCTGCGGCGATCGAGTCCACGGGTCCTGCGACCGGACTCACGGGGGTCCCGACCAGCGCGCTCCCGATGGCAGGGCGGCATTGAATATTGGACGTACCTGTACGCCATTCTGTCGACGTACATCGTCGTGCGCTGGTCGGGAAGTGGTTAAGAACTACAAGCTGTCAACTGCAAAGGGTGACGGTAGTTGTAGTTCTCTCATTCCAAGAACTCTGTGAACAAATGACATGTGTATGGGGAGAAGATCCCCATCCCATTATCAAAACAGGGGGTCGGGGAGTGCAGAGGCTGCTGCATCAGTAACATGTTACACCCCGAACACAGGAAAGTTAGGAAAGGTGAACTTATCCTTTAGGCTCGGTTCACACTGCAGCGATGTGGGAACCCTGCGATTCCAGTATTGCATACAACTTGCCCTATGCGAACTGCTGGGACCGCCAGGGACCCCCTCACGAGGGATTGGGCTTAGCTGCATGCTGACCCCAGGTCACGACCCCTGGGTTCACCCTGCTCGCTAGGGAAGTAACAGAAGACACTGCTAGACAAGGATGGATGGATTAAGCAAAGGAGAGCCAGATAGTGAGCCAAGGTCAGGGCGGGCTGCAGACAACGTAATTAGAACAAGCCGGGTCGGTACACAGGAGATCAGTTCACAAGAGGTCAGGTAAAACAGGTTACACGAAGGGAGCTCAGAAACAAATGTTGCACAAGCAATCAGTAGCTGGTTTGAAAGGGATTTAAATAGAGAAGCACATGAGGGGCTGGACAGGAAGTAGCAGGAAGGAAATATATATTAGGCAACAGGTGATGGGTGGCGACACCCATAGCTGCAGAGTGCACAGAGCTGAACACCAGCTAGTGGAATCAACAGATGCCAGCCGACCTACAGCAGTAAAGGTGAGACAGATCAGCTCCGCAGCTGATCTGTGACATATATACACAGTATCTCACAAAAAGACCCCTCACATTTTTTAAATATTTTCTTCTATCTTTTCATGTGACAACACTAAAGAAATGACACTTTGCTATAATGTAAAGTAGTGAGTGTACAGCATGTATAACAGTGTAAATTTGCTGTCCCCTCAAATTAACTCAACACACAGTCATTAATTGGCTAAACCGCTGGGAACAAAAGTGAGTACACCTCTAAGTGTAAATGTCCAAATTGGGCCCAATTAGCCATTTTCCCTCCCCGAAGTCATGGGACTCATTACTGTTACAAGGTCTCAGGTGTGAATAGGGAGCAGGTGTGTTAAATTTGGTGTTATTGCTCTCACTCTCTTATACTGGTCACTGGAAGTTCAACATGGCACTTCATGGCAAAGAACTCTCTGGGAATCTGAAAAAAAAAGAATTGTTTCTCTACATAAAGATGGCCTAGGCTATATGAAGATTGCCAAGACCCTGAAACTGAGTTGCAGCACAGTGGCCAAGACCATACAGCGGTTCAACGGGACAGGTTCCACTCAGAACAGGCTTCGTCATGGTCGACCAAAGAAGTTGAGTGCACATGCTCAGCGTCATATCCATAGGTTGTCTTTGGGAAATAGACGTATGAGTGCTGCCAGCATTGCTGCCGAGGTTGAAGGGGTGGGGGGTCAGCCTGTCAGTGCTCAGACCATACGCCGCACACAGCGTCAAATTGGTCTGCATGGTTGTCGTCCCAGAAGGAAGCCTCTTCTAAAGATGATGCACAAGAAAGCCCCCAAACAGTTTGTTGAAGACAAGCAGACTAAGGACATGGATTACTGGAACCATGTCCTGTGGTCTGATGAGAGGAAGATAAACTTATTTGGTTCAGATGGTGTCAAGTGTATGTGGTGGCAACCCGGTAAGAAGTAAAAAGACAAGTGTGTCTTGCCTACAGTCAAGCACAGTGGTGGGAGTGTCATTGTCTGTGGCTGCATGAGTGCTGCCGGCACTGGGGAGCTACAATTCATTGAGGGAACCGGGAATGCCAACATGTACTGTGACATACTGAAGCAGAGCATGATCCCCTTCCTTTGGAGACTGGGCTGCAGGGCAGGATTCCAACATGATAACAACCTCAAACACACCTCCAAGATGACCACTGCCTTACTAAAGTAACTGAGGGTAAAGGTGATAGACTGGCCAAGACCTAAACCCTATTGAGCATCTGTGGGGCATCCTCAAATAGAAGGTGGAGGAGCACAAGTTCTTTAACATCCACCAGCCCCGTGATGTCGTCATAGAGGAGTAGAAGAGGACTCCAGTGGCAACCTGTGAAGCTCTGGTGAACTCCATGCCCAAGAAGGTTAAGGCAGTGCTGGAAATTAATGGTGGCCATAAAAAATATTGACACTTTGGGCCCAATTTGGACATTTTTACTTAGGGATGTACTCACTTTTGTTGCCAGCGGTTTAGACATTAATGGCTGTGTGTTGAGTTATTTTGAGGGGACAGCACATCTACACTGTTATACAAGCTGTACACTCACTACTTTACATTGTAGCAAAGTGTCATTTATACCTGAGATACTGTGTGTGTGTGTGTGTGTGTTTATATATATATATATATATATATATATATATATATATATATAAAAAGTCTGGGAGGGGGGGTGGTCTTCCTCTTTTGAAAGTCCATATGATACACCCTAAGTGCACTTTATTGTGTGTGCTCACATACACTTTGTTCATATATGCTCACCACACTGCAGACTGGAGAAAAAAAGAAATATGGAGGGTATCAGCAGCCCTGAGATACAAAAACTATAGGAAAAAAGGTTGAAAAACGTAAATTGCGGAAAAAAACAACAGTTTTACATCTACTTTAAGGATACCCAATATGGACGGTCAGATATGCAGAGCTGATACATTGAACCTTGGGCCAAGGGCACTACCAGCAGAGCACACCACATACTTGTATTTGGAAAAAGGTTTACTAACCATTTGCTTACCAGGCCAATTCTGACACTTCTCTCATATATGTAAAAATCTGTGTTTTTTTTTTTGCTAGAAAATTACAGTATTTATCGGTGTATAACACGCACATTCATTTTAAGAGGGATTTTTACATTTTAAATAAGGAACATTTAAGCAAAATAAGGGTCAGCGCCCCTCTGCAGCCTCATCATTGCCATCAATGCAGCCTGATCAATGCCCATCTGCAGCCTCACCATTGCCATCAATGCAGCAGCCTCACTATTGCCTTCAATGCAGAAGCCACACCATTGCCTTCAATGCAGCAGCCTCACCATTGCAATCAATGCAGAAGCCACGCCATTGCCTTCAATGCAGCAGCCTCACCATTGCCTTCAATGCAGAAGCCACACCATTGCCTTCAATGCAGAAGCCACACCATTGCCTTCAATGCAGAAGCCACACCATTGCCTTCAATGCAGCAGCCTCACCATTGCAATCAATGCAGAAGCCACGCCATTGCCTTCAATGCAGCAGCCTCACCATTGCCATCAACGCAGCAGCCTCACCATTGCCATAAATGCAGAAGCCACACCATTGCCTTCAATGCAGCAGCCTCACCATTGCCATAAATGCAGAAGCCACACCATTGCCTTCAATGCAGCAGCCTCACGATTGCCTTCAAAGCAGCAGCCTCACCATTGTCTTCAATGCAGCAGCCTCATCATTGCCTTCAATGCAGCAGCCTCACCATTGTCTTCAATGCAGCAGCCTCATCATTGCCTTCAATGCAGCAGCCTCACCATTGTCTTCAATGCAGCAGCCTCATCATTGCCTTCAATGCAGTAGCCTCACCATTGCCATCAGTGCAGCCTGATTGCTGCCCACCTGCAGCCTAAAGGGGACAGGGAGGGGGGACGGGACGAGCGCCGACAGATTACATACAGTGAGAATCTCCTATGATAGACAGAACAGTGGTCCAATGGCGGCCCAGGAGATGGGACTTCCAATTACAGAGGCAGAGCCAATAAATACTGTACTTAGAACCCCGTTGATTTTTTTACGGTATTGAACACTGTATTAAAGACATACACTTTAAAGTAATTAAAAAAACAAAAACACAATATATAACCCAATTTTTATAAAATATGAAAGATGATGTTATGCCGCGTAAAAAGATACCTAACATGTCATGCTTTAAAATTGCACATTTTCGTGGAATGGTACATTTAAATTTTTTTTTTTTTTTTTTTTTTACAGGTTAGCAGTTTAGGGTTCTAGTTAGTGTTCATTTTGGCAGCAAATTTCAATTTAGTTTTAGTCTTAGGACTAAAATGGCATTTTAGTTTTAGTCCAATTTTATTTTTCTGCAATTGTTTTAGTCATATTTAGTCGACTAAATCTCCAGTACATTTTAGTAGACAAAAATGTCCTACGTTTTAGTCGACTAAAATCTCCAGCATATTTTAGTCTACTAAAACTCATTTTAGTTGTCTAAAATCTAATGGATGTAATTAAATTGTATTGCATTAGTTAACAATTCTCTATAATTTGCAAACTCATTATATACTGCTGGAGTGAAAAATCTAATATGTTATTTATTATTACATTGAGGTATGAACATGCACTACAGACCAGTGTTCATTTTGAAGTCAAATTTCAATTTAATTTTAGTCTTAGTCTTTTGACTAAAATGCCATTTTAGTTTTAGTCCCATTTTAGTCTTTTGACTAAAATGCCATTTTAGTTTTAGTCATAATTTTAGTCATCTCAGTTGTTTTAGTCTTAGTCGTATTTTAGTTGACTAAAATAATATTAATTTAGTTGACGAAATTAACTGGTTCTAGTGCCAGAATTATTGCTTTTGCAATAACATTTACAAAATACCTCACATGCATGGTGCAAACACCATTTACATTTGTGGGCGTGACTTACGTATGCATTCACAACTGTGCACGAACACGGGGGGGGGGGGGGGATGGGGGTGCTTTAACATCTTTTTTTTATTATTAATTACATTTCATTAATCTTTTTTAACACTTTTAGAAATATAAACATCCCTTTGCGTGAACAGTCCGGCACGACATAAAATTCTTAAACAATGGTTCGCTTGCTCTGTATATAGTGTGCAAAAAGTGACATATACATAAATAAATTGATGAATTAAAAATAAATAGATAAATATTGATAATTTCAAACATAAAATATATTAAAATAAAGGTCCAAAAGATACAGTCAATACAATGGATATTAATAAAGTGGTCTTCCACAAAGTGTAATAGTTACATTATCCGTGTCACCACTTCCACCACCAGGTGCAATGCCTGCTCACCTTCGGAGGCGACCCCCTTGGTTCATACAAAGCTAATAATGGATTTTTAGATGATCAAGCCCTTTCTTTAGGAGACCCCTTTGGGTCATACACAGCTCTAGATAATATGTTTTAAGATGGTCCAACTGTTTTCTGTGGGATCCCAGTGGAAGCTGCTACTACTACAGTGATTGCCGCTAGCCTAGTGAACACAGGAGGTCTCCTGTGTGCTGGACTACCTAACAGTCCAGCACGACAGGTCCTCTTAATGGAAAGATCTGGGTTCTATAAGACCCAACATCTTTCCTCTACAATGGAAAGCATTAGGTCAAACAATAAAAAAACATTGATCTAAAGCTATTAACAAAAAAATGGCATTGTTTATATCAGACCAGAACCAGAGAGAAGTCATGATGTTGCTCCAGTCCTCCTGGACCATAGAGTTTAGCTGCTCTTTCCTCAGCTAATCTCTGTGGTCAGTCGCCACATCTGTTCCCGGACTCACCGATCATCCCGGTAAGCCAGAGAAGCACCGGGACGCATCTTCTACAAACGACCGGACTTGCCGACAGACTAGGTCCGACGGGATCAGTCCGTCGGACAATCCGATCATGTGTGGGATTATCCGAACATTTAAAAAATAAAATAAATCAGACCGACCTAGAAATAGAACATGTTTCAAATCTGTCCGACGGACTCAATTCCTATTGGGAAAACCGTTTGTCTGTATGCTATTCCGACAGACCAAATACGACGCAAGGGAAGCTATTGGCTACTGGCTATTGAACTTTCTTTTTTGGTCCCGTCGTACGTCATTATGTTCAAAACGAACAGACTTAGTCCGTTCGTGTGTGTGTGTGTGTGTGGGCAAGTCCGTTCGTTTGGAAGTCCCTCAGAACTCCGCCGAAAGTCCATCGGGAAGACTGTCGGACTTAGTCTCCTGGAAAGTCCGGTTGTGTGTACGTGGCATAAAAGTGATCCAGCAGCTAATCAGCCAATCCGATCACTTTTAGCGGTTAGAGAATCGCCCGCTGAAAAAAAAACCACCGGGGTTATAGCATATTGCTGCAGCCATAACCCCGGTATTCCACTTAAAACCAAGGATGTCTTTTGACTATGGCACCATAAAGGATGTGGTTAAACTCGCCCTGAGATGGATCCGTTTATGGATTTCCCCATCCACACAAGCCAGGTGGATTCAGAAATGCTCTCCACTGTGCTACTGTATTCTGACAGAGGGGACTCCTCTGCTGTCAGAATACACAGATCAGCGTTGCAGCCGATTGGTCCATTAGAGAGAAGCCAATCATTGGATCGACTTCTCCCAAGCGGGAACAGCCATAGATGGATAGAAATTTGGCTGGTTTTCTGGTGAACCTGGCCAGTTTTTGATCCATCTATAGCCAGCTTTACTGAACTAGTCAGTGGTTGCTCCCAATCATCATTGTGAGACAGTCGTGTACGGGTTCTACAAGCGTGAACACGCTACAGGATCAAAAACTTCTCACGTCATTGGGTAGTTTAATCCCTTGGAGATAACTGTTTCTTTATACTTATGCAAATGTTTTAAAATCTTAGCCCTTGTACACACGGTCGGAGATTCGGACAACCAAATCCGTCGGATTTTGTCTGACGGATTTTGTCCGAAACTTGTGTTGCATATACACACAGTCGGACAAAGTTGTCAGAAAATCCGATCGTACTTAACGTGATGACGTTATTTCGTTAGGACGGGACTACGTTCAGGCTATTAGCAAATAGCTTTGGTCTAGGAATTTGATCTGAGCATGCGTGGCACTTTGTCCGATCGGAATTCTCTACACATAATCAGACAAAGTCCGATCGGATCATGTTGTCGGAAAATTTTATAGCCCAGCTGGAAAACTTGGTCCATCGGATACTCCGACAGAAACAGCCCGATGGAGCCCACACACTGTCGGATTATCCGACAACACGGTCCTATCGGACATTGTCCATCAGAATGTCCGACCGTGTGTACAAGGGCTAATGTATGGCTGAGCCTTTACAAATCCATTTATACATTTTTTTTTTTTTGTAAAAAATAGAAGGACCATCATTAAGCCCCTTTACGCCAACCGTATGCAAATATGTGGCCTCGGATTGAAGGGGCCGCATGCAGGCATCCCCGTGGTACCGTTTAACCAGTTGCCGACCGCCGCACGCCGATGTACGTCGGTACAATGGCACGGGCAGGCATAAGGACATACATGTACGTCCCTTGCCTCCCGCGGGTCGGGGGCCCGATCGGGCCCCCGCCCGGTGCCTGCGGCGGTCGGTATTCGTTCGGGAGCGATCCCGGACGAGGGGACGGCCATTCATTCATGGCCACCCCCTCGCGATCGCTCCCGACGAATAGAAATCCCCGGTGACATCACTTCCTCTCCTGTAATGTAAACACAGGAGAGGAAGTGATGTATTCTCTCCTCCGTGTCGGTATTTTTCGTTCCGACACGGAGGAGAGCGGATCAGTAAGTTGCACCAACACTCACACACACAGTAGAACATGCCAGGCACACTCACACCCCCCCTTTACCCCCCGATCACCCCCCCAATTACCCCTGCCCCCCAGTCACAGTGACACCAATGTCATTTTTTTTTTTTTTTGCATTGGTGTCATTTGTGACTGTAATAACTGTTAGGGCAGTTAGAGTTAGCCCCCTTTAGTTCTAATGTACCCCCCTAACCCCCCCAATAAAGGTTTAACCCCGTGATCACCCCCCGTCGCCAGTGTCACTAAGGCTGGGTTCACATTGCAGCGGTTTATGAGAACGAATGTGATTCGCACCGCACTGCAGTGCAAATCACATCCGATCTCTGTGCGATTCGAGTTCAGCCATTCGCCGCACCCGCCGCACCCGCCACACCCGCCGCACCCGCCGCAAATTCGCACGGGACCCTTTTTTTGGCCCGCAGCAGAATCGGATCGCATGGGTGTTCACACCATGCGATCCGAGTTTGCAGATCGCACTGCGATATGCGAACTGATCTGGGGGTGTCAGTAACATTTCACTGACACTCCCAGCAGTTCGCATAGGGCAGTGTGAACTGCCGCCGGGAGGCATGCGATGCGGGAACCCGCCGCGGATTCGCGGCGTTTCCGCATCGCTCCAGTGTGAACCCAGCCTAATAAGCGATCATTTTTCTGATCGCCGTATTAGTGTCACAGGTGACGCTAGTTAGGCAGGTAGGTATTTAGGTTCGCCGCAGCTTTTTATAGCGCCAGGGACCCCCATATACTACCGCATAAAGCCCCCTGATTGCCCCCTAGTTAACCCTTTCACCAGTGATCACCATATAACTGTTACAGGTGACGCTGGTTGGTTAGTTATTTTTTTATAGTTTCAAGGCACCCGCCATTTATTACCTAATAAAGGTTTAACCCCCTGATCACCCGGCGGGTGTCATTTGTGACTAATAACTGTTAGGGCAGTTAGGGTTAGCCCCCTTTAGTTCTAAGGTACCCCCCTAACCCCCCCAATAAAGGTTTAACCCCGTGATCACCCCCCGTCGCCAGTGTCACTAAGGCTGGGTTCACATTGCAGCGGTTTATGAGAACGGATGTGATTCGCACCGCACTGCAGTGCAAATCACATCCGATCTCTGTGCGATTCGAGTTCAGCCATTCGCCGCACCCGCCGCACCCGCCGCAAATTCGCACGGGACCCTTTTTTTGGCCCGCAGCAGAATCGGATCGCATGGGTGTTCACACCATGCGATCCGAGTTTGCAGATCGCACTGCGATATGCGAACTGATCTGGGGGTGTCAGTAACATTTCACTGACACTCCCAGCAGTTCGCATAGGGCAGTGTGAACTGCCGCCGGGAGGCATGCGATGCGGGAACCCGCCGCGCATTCGTGGCGTTCCCGCATCGCTCCAGTGTGAACCCAGCCTAATAAGCGATCGTTTTTCTGATCGCTGTATTAGTGTCACAGGTGACGCTAGTTAGGCAGGTAGGTATTTAGGTTCGCTGCAGCTTTTTATAGCGCCAGGGACCCCCATATACTACCGCATAAAGCCCCCTAATTGCCCCCTAGTTAACCCTTTCACCAGTGATCACCATATAACTGTTACAGGTGACGCTGGTTGGTTAGTTATTTTTTTATAGTTTCAGGGCACCCGCCATTTATTACCTAGTCTCACTAGTGTACCCCTAAATTTAGGGGTGTCTACTTTCCAAAATGGGGTCATTTGGGGGGGGTTTGTGCCATCTTGGCATTTTATGGCCTTCAAAACTGTAACGCCCTTAGAAAGCCTGAAGGCGGTGCTTGGTTTTCGGGGCCCCGTACGCGGCTAGGCTCCCAAAAAGTCCCACATATGTGGTATCCCCGTACTCAGGAGAAGCAGCAGAATTTATTTTGGGGTGTCATTTCACATATGCCCATGGCATGCATGAGCAATATATCATTTAGTGACAACTTTGTTAAAAAAAAAAAAAAAAAAAAAAAGTTTGTAATTTTCCCGCAACTTGTGGCAAAATATAAAATATTCTATGAACTCAACATGCCTCTCAGCAAATAGCTTGGGGTGTCTACTTTCTAAAATGGGGTCATTTGTGGGGGTTTTGTGCCATCTTGGCATTTTATGGCCTTCAAAACTGTAATAGGTAGTGAGAAGTGAACTCAAAAATTTACGCCCTTAGAAAGCCTGAAGGCGGTGCTTGGTTTTCGGGGCCCCGTACGCGGCTAGGCTCCCAAAAAGTCCCACATATGTGGTATCCCCATACTCAGGAGAAGCAGCAGAATTTATTTTGGGGTGTCATTTCACATACGCCCATAGCATGTGTGAGCAATATATCATTTAGTGACAACTTTGTGTAAAAAAAAAAAAAAATTTTTTTTTTTGTCATTATTCAATCGCTTGAGGCAAAAAAATAAAATATTCAATGGGCTCAACATGCCTCTTATCAATTTCCTTAGGGGGTCTACTTTCCAAAATGGGGTCATTTGGGGGGGTTTTGTACTGCCCTGCCATTTTAGCACCTCAAGAAATGAGATAGGCAGTCGTAAACTAAAAGCTGCGTAAATTCCAGAAAACGTACCTTAGTTTGTAGATGTGACAACTTTTGCGCAAACCAATAAATATACAATTATTGACTTTTTTTTTACCAAAGACATGTGGCTGAATACATTTTGGCCTAAATGTATGACTAAAATTGAGTTTTTTGGATTTTTCTAATAACAAAAAGTAGAAAATATCATTTTTTTTCAAAATTTGCGGTCTTTTTACGTTTATATGGCAAAAAATTAAAATCGCAGAGGCAATCAAATACCATCAAAAGAAAGCTCTATTTGTGGGAAGAAAAGGACGCAAATTTTGTTTGGGTACAACATTGCATGACCGCGCAATTACCAGTTAAAGCAGCGCAGTGCCAAAGTGTAAAAAGACCTCTGGTCATTTACCAGCAAAATGGTCCGGTCTGAAAGTGGTTAATAGAGCCAGCAGTTGAATTTCTTGGGATAACAATTGATGCAGGTAAGAAGCCACTCTCGGCTGTTATCCCAAGGAGCAGGAGGGGATGCCCCTCCCCTCTCCCACGGCTCTCCCGTCCCGCCGGGAGGCCCAAGCAACCAGCCGTCACGTCCGCCAGCTGGCCGGAGACACAGACGAAGACGGAATTGGCTTTGTTTGGATCTAGTGACCCATGACATCACTTCTGGTTTACTGAAGACTCAGGCCGCGTACACACGGGCGGATTGTATGGCCTACTTAGTCCGTCATACAATCCGACGGACAGTCCGTCATACTTTCGAATGAACGGACTTGACCACACACGGATGCACAAACAGTCCGTCGAAAGCTTGCGCGATGACGTGTACAGCACGTACGACGGGACTAGAAATAGGAAGTCCAATACACTGCAATGCAACCTTCCGCCGTGTAAATCCTTTCTGAGCATGCGCCATTCTTAGTCCGTCGAACTAGCCTACTGACGAGCGGATTGTCCGCTGAAACCAAAGTATGACGGACAATATTACGGAAATTCCGAAATACTTAGTACGCCAGACTGCACGCTGAAAAAGTCCGCTGAAGCCCACACACAAGCGGACTGTCCGCTGAAATGTGTTTCGGCGGACTAAGTAGGCCATACAATCCGCCCGTGTGTACGCGGCTTCAGAGGCGCCAGATTAAAAAAAAAAATTACAGTATTCAAAACAGCCAAACTTGGCGTTTTGAATACTTTTAAGTGCAAAGGAGGGATTTCGGGTTTTATAAACCTCGGATCCCTCCTGTTTACATTCCTTCTGACAGCAATAAAAGTGATCAGATTTTTTTTTTCAAAGGGACAGTGTAAAAAATTAAATAAAAAATAATAATAAAAAATAAAAACGCCCATCCGTGCTTGTGCGCAGAAGCATATGGATACGTAAGTCGGGACTGCAAATGTAAACAGTGTTCAAACCACACATGTGAGGTATCGCTGCGATCATTACAGCGAGAGGGGGGCATCGATAGTTTCAAGAAACTATTAGAAAGGCATCTGAACGACCACAAGAAACAGGGATATACAATGTAATACTGACATATAATCACACACATAGGTTGGACATGATGGACTTGTGTCTTTTTTCAATCTCCCCTACTATATAACTATAAGAGCAATAATTCTAGTACAAGATCTCCTCTATAACGCTAAACGGATAACCTATAGAAATGTTTAAACTAAGGAGATTTTTAAATATCGTGTGCAATTTTAAAGCGTGACATGTTAGGTATCTATTTACTCACCGTAACATCATCTTTCACATTATACAAAATTGGGCTAACTCTACTGTTTTGTTTTTTTTAATTCATGAAAGTGTATTTTTTCCAAAACAATTGCGTTTAAAAGAACGCTGCGCAAATACTGTGTGACATAAAATATTGCAACGATTGCCTTTTTATAAAAAAAAAAAAAACAATTTCCTTTTTATTCTCTAGGGCAGTGATGGTGAACCTTGGCGCTCCAGATGTTTTGGAACTACATTACCCATGATGCTAAACAACACTGTAGAGTGCATGAGCATCATGTAGTTCCAAAACATCTGGGGTGCCAAGGTTCGCCATCACTGCTCTAGGGTCTCTCCTAAAAAAAAATAAAAAAAAATAAAAAAGTAAATATATATAAAAAAGGAAAAAAAAATATATATAACATATATATATATAATGTTTGGGGATTCAAAGTAATTTAGCAACAAAAGTCAAAAAAAGGCTTAGGCATAAAGGGGTTAATTACTTTTTCCCCGATACCCATTATTTATTATAATTATTAGTAGGGCAGTAGTATTACCGATTCTCTATATACAGCCTTGTCATCTCCCATGGCTCGGTACAATGTAATCTACAACATAATGTAATGTGCCGGAAATAATAGATCAGTAAGGACTTAATAGAGATGATGCGTGTCAGTAAAACAAATAGATTTGTAGACAACAGAGATGCAAATAAGGTTTAGAAGGCAGATCAGGTTCGTACTGTTTTTAGCCGGTTCTATTTCCCCATCTCCTTTTCATTCCCTCCCTCTCTTCTCATCCACATGTGGGTCTGACCATTGATAGACAACAATGCTCAATAGCAGTATGCAAATCCTTAATTGCCCTGCAGCCCTGACCCCAATTGTCCTGGTTTTATTCCACCAGTTAGGAGTCGGTGAGACTCTTACAGCCAATTACAATGAGAGGTACATTCATGTCAAACATAAAAATGTATGCTGAAAATCGCTCAGGGCTTTTTATACAACTGTAAGGGTGTGACACTGCGTTGTCATGCACATATTTTCACACGTTCAAAATTAATGAAAAGCAGCGCCCTGATTATATAAAAATGTAGTACAGGCTGCATTATGTAGCATCGTGTGTCTTGGTGTACTATGGTGCCTTGCACTGCAGGTGTCTTAGGCCGCGTACACACGCGCGGACTGTTTGCCCAACCTTGTTCGTCAAACAGTTTCGGCAAACAGTCCGCTCAAAATTTGCATGAGCGGACTTGCCCACACACGAGCGGACTGTTTGACGAACAAGGTTGGGCAAACAGTTCGCTCAACTTTTGAAATGAACGGACTCGCCCACGTAAGGAGGAGGCAAATCCGCCCATTTCGAGCGTGTGTACAGGTAGGCGGGGCCCGCGAAGGAGACGTCGCGGGCTCCGCCGCCTGGAATGAGCTTAAAGGGGAACCCCAACGCCGAAAAAAATCGGCGTGGGGGTTCCCCCCAAGTCCACACCAGACCCTTGTCCGAGCACGCTACCCGGCCGGCCAGGAAAGGGGGGCGAGCGAGCGCGCCCCCCCTCCTGAGCCGTACCAGGCCGCGTGCCCTCAACATGGGGGGTGCCTTGGGGAAGGGGGGGCCGCGCGGCCCCCCCACCCCAAAGCACCTTGTCCCCATGTTGATGAGGACAAGGGCCTCTTCCCGACAACCCTGGCCGTTGGTTGTCGGGGTCTGCGGGCGGGGGGCTTATCGGAATCCGGGAGCCCCCTTTAAGAAGGGGGCCCCCGGATACCGGCCCCCCACCCTATGTGAATGAGTATGGGGTACAATGTACCCCTACCCATTCACCTGTCAAATAAAGTACAAAAAAAAACACAACACATGGAAAAAGTATTTTATTGCACAGCTCCGGGGGTCTTCCGTCTTCGGGGGTCTTCTCGCCGGACTCCTCCGCTATGTGTGTGTAGCTCTTTTACTAGCGGAGGAGTCCGGCTTTCTTCCTCCCCGCCGCCGGCCTCTTCTCCCGACTTCGGGGGTCTTGTCCCCCTCTTCGGTTCTTCTGCCGGGCCACCGCGCCTGGTCCGGTGGCCCGGTCTTCTGTCGCCGTCTTCCGTTCTTCTGTCGCCGCCTTCGGTTCTTCTGCCGGGCCACCGCGCCTTCTTGTAGCTCTTTTACAGGCGGTGGCCCGGTCTTCTGTCGCCGCTGTCGTCGTCGCCGCCGCCGCCGCCGCCGCCTTCCGTTCTTGTTCTTCTTCTTCTCCTGGAGATGTTGACTCGACGATCTCTCCGGCCGGAATGCCAGAGCCGCGCTGTGCGGTCACTTATATAGTGACAATGGGGCGGTGTCACATGGTATATGTCACATGGGTTGGTCACATGGTGACCCCGCCCCCTTACGATGTCATAGTCCCCATGTGACATCAACCCATGTGACCAACCCATGTGACATATACCATGTGACACCGCCCCATTGTCACTATATAAGTGGCAGCGGAGCGTGTCCCTGGCATTCCGGCCGGAAAGCTCGTCGAGTCAACATCTCCAGGAGAAGAAGAAGAACAAGAACGGAAGGCGGCGGCGGCGGCGGCGGCGACGACGGCAGCGGCGACAGAAGACCGGGCCACCGCCTGTAAAAGAGCTACAAGAAGGCGCGGTGGCCCGGCAGAAGAACCGAAGGCGGCGACAGAAGAACGGAAGACGGCGACAGAAGACCGGGCCACCGGACCAGGCGCGGTGGCCCGGCAGAAGAACCGAAGAGGGGGACAAGACCCCCGAAGTCGGGAGAAGAGGCCGGCGGCGGGGAGGAAGAAAGCCGGACTCCTCCGCTAGTAAAAGAGCTACACACACATAGCGGAGGAGTCCGGCGAGAAGACCCCCGAAGACGGAAGACCCCCGGAGCTGTGCAATAAAATACTTTTTCCATGTGTTGTGTTTTTTTTTGTACTTTATTTGACAGGTGAATGGGTAGGGGTACATTGTACCCCATACTCATTCACATAGGGTGGGGGGCCGGTATCCGGGGGCCCCCTTCTTAAAGGGGGCTCCCGGATTCCGATAAGCCCCCCGCCCGCAGACCCCGACAACCAACGGCCAGGGTTGTCGGGAAGAGGCCCTTGTCCTCATCAACATGGGGACAAGGTGCTTTGGGGTGGGGGGGCCGCGCAGCCCCCCCTTCCCCAAGGCACCCCCCATGTTGAGGGCACGCGGCCTGGTACGGCTCAGGAGGGGGGGCGCGCTCGCTCGCCCCCCTTTCCTGGCCGGCCGGGTAGCGTGCTCGGACAAGGGTCTGGTGTGGACTTGGGGGGAACCCCCACGCCGATTTTTTTCGGCGTTGGGGTTCCCCTTTAAGCCCATTCCAGGCGGCGGAGCCCGCGACGTCTCCTTCGCGGGCCCCGCCTACCTGTACACGCGCTCGAAATGGGCGGACTTTCCGAGCGGGAACAGTCCGCTCATTTCGAAAGTACAGCGGACAAGCCCACACACGGGCGGACTGTTCGCTCAAACACAGTTTCAGCGGACAGTTTTTCGGAATTTCCGAAAGACTTTGTCCGTCCAACTGTCCGCTGAAACTGTCCGCTGAAAGCCCACACACGAGCGGACTGTCCGCCCAAACACTGTTCAGCGGACAAGGTTGGGCGAACAGTCCGCCCGTGTGTACGCGGCCTTAGGGCTCATTTACACTTGCTTCGGCTTCAACACACATTAACGGCTAGTTTACACTTGCTTCAAAACATGGCTTTGTTAAAGCTCTCTGAACGCCAGTCAAAGCTCCTGTCACTAAATAAAATGGTTAGCTTACAGTCCTGTTTACACCTTGCTTTTGCTCTGGCTTTGCTTCAAAAATTATACCCCATGTAGCATGCCTTTTGACTTTCAGATAGAGCATAATATGTTAGATACTTGACCACTTATTTACTTATACATATATATTCATTTATCTTATAGCATCCTACTCCTGATGATTGGCTTTAAACGCCATGAAACGCGTAGAGTCCACACTCAAGGGTGCCAAGCTATAGCTTATTCAGCATCATGAATTTTTCAATATTTGCATATATAAAATAATTTTTATTATTTTTATATCATGTACTGTTTGTATTGTTTATGTTAAGCATGTATAATTGACTTATATATGTCCATTCTATGTATCATTGTTCTCTGTATTAATCGTGCTTATTTAACCACTTGCCGCCCGCCCTATTACAAATTGACGGTGGCAAAGTGGTTTCATAATCCTGATCGGACGTCATATGACGTGATCAGGATTATGAGCCGCTGCGCGCCCCCGGGGGCGCGCATCGCGACGATCGTTGTTGCGGGGTGTCAGTCTGACACCCGGCAACTACGATCTCGGTAAAGAGTCTCCGACGGAGACTCTTTACCACGTGATCAGCCATGTCCAATCACGGCTGATCACAGTGTAAATAGGAAGAGCCAGTGATCGGCTTTTCCTCACTCGTGTCTGTCATACGCGAGTAGAGGAGAGCCAATCGGCTGCTCCTCTGACAGGGGGGGTCTGTGCTGATCGATTATCAGCACAGCCCCCCCGAGGATGCCCACACTGGACCACCAGGGACGCCACCAGACCACCAGGGATGCTAAGAAAAAGGTAATCCTCCCTAGACCACCAGGGATGCCAGTCAGCACAATGGATGCCAATCAGTGCCCATAATGGATGCCAATCAGTGCCCACAATGGGCATCACTGATTGGCATGCATTATTGTTTGGCACTGATTGGCATCCATTAGTACAGTATAACACCAATGCTGCCTATGAGTGCCCACCTGTGCCGCCTATCAGTGCCCACCTGTGCTGCCTATCAGTGCCCACCTGTGCCGCCTATCAGTGCCCACCTGGCCGCCTATCAGTGCCCACCCATGCCCATCTGTGCCGCCTATCCATGCCCATCTGTGCCGCCTATCCATGCCCATCTGTGCTGCCCATCCATGCCAATCCGTGCCAGCTATCAGTGCCAATTTGTGCCACCTATCAGTGTCCATCCCTGTCGCCCATCCGTGTCGCCCATCAGTGCCGCCTGTCAGTGCCGCCTGTCAGTGTCCATCAATGCCACCTCATCAGTGCCACTTCACTGGTGCCACATCATTGGTGCCCATCAGTGCCGCCTTATCAGTGCCCATCAGTGTAGCCCCATCAGTGAAGGAGAAAACGTACTTATTTACAAAGTTTTGAAACTGAAACAAAAAAAACATTTTTTTTTTCAAAATTTTCGGTATTTTTTTATTTGTAGCGCAAAAAATAAAAACCGTAGAGGTGATCAAATACCACCAAAAGTAAGCTCTATTTGTGGGAAAAAAATGATAAAAATGTCATTTGTGTACAGTGTAGCATGACCGCGCAATTGTCATTCAAAATGCGACAGCGCTGAAAGCTCAAAATTGGTCTGGGCAGGAAGGTGTTTAAGTGCCTGGTATTGAAGTGGTTAAGATTAAATATGCTATTATTATTAATTATGGTTTTCTCTGTAAACCTTATGCATTATATATTTTTACATGATGCACTGTATATTACACTCATTTATCAATTTTTTTTTAAATTATTATAATACTAATCAATTGTATCATGGCTATGTGAATTGTCCACTGGGGATTTATGGTTATGATCAAACAGTCTATATATATATATATAGTCATTTAAAGTCCCTTTTTTCCTTGTTTTTCGTATTTTAAAAGTCAGCAGCTGCAGTATTTGTAGCTGCTGACTTTTAAAAAAAACTTTATTTAACTTTTGATGTATTCATTTAATATTTTATTTTTGTAGATAATTGTAACATATTGTGTCCGAAGCGATAATATGTAGTTTTGCACAAGGTTTTTCTAGACAGCACTGGGTTCACATACTTAAATTCTAAAGGACATTGCACCTTTCACCACAGCAGCAGTCTAAATTTTGTTTACACGCCACATTAGTACACATACCACAGTGTGGGGACATTAACACTTAGCCAATATCTTTCTAGCTGTCTGTAAGGGTGACAGTCTGATCACCACTGTAAGGCTCTGTTCAAATATATGCCAATCGGATGGGTTTTTAACCCCATCCGATTCTCATACCGTGAACTGGACTGGCTTTCAGTGGAGCCGGTTCACAGATGTCTGAGGCGGCCACAGCCTGTTTTTAAAAAGGGTCCTGTGCTATTTTGGGTTCGGTTTAGGTGCAAATTCAAGTAAATATTTGCACGTGAACCGGTGAACAAAACCGCAGCCGGAACATGTGTGAACCTAGTCTTATGCCGCGTACACACGATCGGAATTTCGAGACCGATGAAAGCTTTTCATCGGAAAATGTGACCGCGTGTATGCTCCATCGGAATTTAGCTGGCTGAATTCCCGTCAGCAAAAATTTGAGAGCATGTTCTCAATTTTTCCGATGGGAAATTCCGATCGTGTGTATGCAATTCCAACGCACAAAAACTCACGCATGCTCAGATTCAACTAGGAGATGGAAGCTATTGGCTACTGAACTTCCTTTCTCTAGTCCCATTGTACGTGTTGTATGTGCGTTCTTGACAGTCGGAATTTGGTGTGACCGTGTGTATGCAAGACAGCTTGAGCGAAATCCCATCGGGAAAACCATCAGAGCTTTTTCCGACCAAAATTCTGATCGTGTGTACGCAACATAAGGGGGCATTTTTTGCAATGCCCATCAACATAAGAGGTATTGTTCCAATCATTTATTTTATTTTTTTCAGGTTGAGGTTCCTTGAGATCTAAAATTTATGTTAAAGGTTCCTTTGTGGTGGAAACGTCGAGAAAGGCTGCAGTAAAAAATTATATGACTAACAGATGTGCTGTATACAAATTCTACTTTACGGATCTAAAAAAAAAAAAAATGGCTTGCCCCATGCTTCTGAGGGTTACACCCGTAGAGCTCCAATCATTTGATGAACCTTCAGCACCCATCACTTCTGGGCTGTGTCGGGTGTGCAATTCCCCTGCTACACCCAGGGACATAGTAGTTACATAGCATCTGGCACAGGTATCAGACACGCCTAGATGCATTAAAAATGCTAAAGACTGTCTAGTTCCTGCAAGTTATGAATGGGTGGAGGGACAGGAAAGTTACATAGTTACATAGTAGGTGAGGTCGAAAAAAAGACACAAGTCCATCAAGTCCAACCTATGTATTATCAATCTTCCTGTCTGATGGTGTTTGTCCGCCTAGAAAATTACGGCCTTGACAGTTGTCCCCACTTTGCAATTTCCACTCTGATCCTGTTCTGTTGTCAGCTATGAAACTTAGAAATGATATCTCACCTTCGGTCTTCTATGGTCACTAGGTCAGGCAGACATGGTGAACCTATTTGGAAAAGCCATATGCAGCAAAAAGAACCTAATAGGGGGTTCTAATCCTACCGCATCTAAAAATAGAAGAACCAAAATCTTTGGCTGAAGTTACATTTTAAGAAACAGTTGCATATTTAAATCTACGTGATACAACTAGATTTTTATTAAAATTGGCATATAAGATCAGCAATAAAATGCCTGATACTGCATGAGAGAAGCCAACTCATATCATTCATAAGTGGCTACAGAACCCAGCCCTGTCCAGCTGTAGAGCTACTGTAGATTCAGCATGAACATAGCATAGCGGTCTGTATTTCAAATCAACAGCATTTATCCTCAGAAGTGTAACACTGGATGTGTTTTGCAATACTCAGCTTAGTCCTAAGACTCTCATGAAGTGTTTTGTAATGCATTGCTTACTCCCTATGAGTAAGCAATATATTGCAAAAAACAAGATCTTGGGATGTCTGCAGTCTCATGCTCATGCAGTCTCATGCTGGTGATTTAAAATAAAGCTTTCAGATGTTGAATTTAGCTTATAAAGACCGTTTTATTCATGCTGGATGTAAGATCTGGAATATATACTAATAGGGTCACTTTAACCACTTGCCCTGCACACGCTCTGTGATCAGGGAGTCTATGAGACCGACCCCTTACCACGTGATCAGCTGTCAGCCAATGACAGCTGATCATGTGATGTAAACAGAGCCGATAATCTGCAATTTTTTCTCCTTGCTCTGATAGTGCGAGGAGAAAAAAAGCCGATCATCGGCTGCTGTCAGAGGGACATCAGTCCCGAACAAGGAGACCTTCCGCCAGCTCATCTGTGCCTACCTGTGCCACCGGCCAGTGCCATCTACCAGTGCCCACCAGCGCCACCTATCAGTGTCACCAATCAGTGCCTCATCAACAGTGCTGCCCATCAATGCCATCTATCAGTGGTACCTATCAGAAACACCTATCAGTGCCCATCAGTGCCACCCATAAGGGCCATCTTATCAGTGGCTATCAGTGCTGCCTTATCTGTGCCCATCAGTACCGCCTTATCTGTGCCTATCAGTGCCGCCTTATCTGTGACTATCAGTGCCCATCAGTGCAGCCTATCAGTGCCCACCACTGCCGCCTCATCAGCGCATACCAATGATGGAGAAAAATTATCTGTTTGCAAAATTTTATAACAAACTATGAAACATCATTTTTTTCAAAATTTAACATCTTATTTTGCTTGTTTAAAAAAAAAAAAACACCCCAGCTGTGATTAAATACTACCAAAAGAAAGCTCTATTTGTGTGAAAAATTTGTTGTATGGCCGCGCAAATGTCATTTAAAGTGCGTCAGAGCTCAAAGCTAAAGATTGGCCTGGGCAGGAAGGGGGTTTAAGTGCCCAGTAAGCAAGTGGTTAACTTACAATTGCGCATTGTATCCAAATAAAATCTTTTTCCACCCTGCCCCCTACAAATAGAGCTTTCTTTTAATGGTATTTGATCACCACAGCGGTTTTTATATTTTGTGCTAAAAAAAAAAATAACGAAAGAAAAAAAAAAAAAAGATATTTTTTACTTTCTGCAACAAAACCGGTAAAAAAAGAAAAATGTCTTCATAAATTTAGGCCAATATATATTCTGCTACTTATTTTTGGTAAGAAAAAAAATCCCAATAAGCGTCTATTGATTACCCAATCAAAAGTTATAGCGTCTACAAACTACGGGATATATATTGGAATTTTAATGTATTTATTTTTATACTAGTAATGGCGGAGATCAGCAACTTATAGCGGTACTGCGATATTGCAACAAACATTCTGACACTGACACCTTGTGGGAACCAGTGACACAATACAGTGATCAGTGCTAAAAATATGCAAAGTCACTGTACTAATGACACTGGCTGGGAAGGGGTTAAACAGCTAGAGTGATCAAAGTGTTAAATGTGTTCCTAGCCAGTGTTTGTGTGTACTGTGTGGTGTGCTTTTACTAAAGGTAAGTGACGGATTTTATCTCTGCTTTGCAGGAACACAAAATACATCCCTTCACCTCTGTCAGGACGGAGCTCTGCCTTGTTTACATAGGCAGAGCTCCATTTTGTGTCTTAACTACAATTGGCGGGTGCCAGCTGACATCCATTGGCCTGCACCTGCTCATCAGCTTCTGCTGTGAAAAATCGCAGCAGAAGCATTGCATGCACATGCTCCAATACCCAGAAGTGCATAATCACGTATATATACACTTGATTCTGCACAGTGCTGCTGCTCTATAGCAGTAAATCTGCTGTAAGGCGGTTGGCTAAGCGGTTTAAGCGCAATAATCAAAGTGCAATAGCAATTCATCTTGTCGACATCACTACAATATAGTTAAAGCCCAACTCCAGCTTAGGCAAAAATCAAAATCATCAGTCTCCCGACGGTGGTTAAAGATAAAATTGAGTGCCAGCGTGTATATGCCTGATCTTTGATGTAGTCTCTCGAACAGTCACTAATTCAGCAATATGGGAACAGATAGGATTTTCCAATAACAAATGTTGGATGTGAGTTTGTTGTCGGAAAGTCTGACCCTGTGTATGCTCCATAAAACATTTGTTCGAGGAATTCGGCCAACAAATGTCTGAGATCAGGAACTCAAATTTTCCAACAAGAAAACTTGTTGTTGTAAATTCCAGTCATGTGTACACAATTCCGATGCACAAAAGTCCCTGCATGCTCGGAATCAAGCAGTAGAGCCGCACTGGCTATTGAATTTCATTTTTCTCAGCTCGTCTTACGTGTTGTACATCACCGCGTTCTTGACGTTCGGAATTTCCGACAACATTTGTGTGACCCTGTGTATGCAAGACAAGTTTGAGCCAACATCCTTTTGGAAAAAAATCCACGGTTTTGTTGTCGGAAAATCCTATTGTGTGTACAGGGCTTTACAGTGAACCCAGGGCATCAAGGCTCAGCCCCCGCTGCCATGGACTCACGTGTTACAGCACTTGGGATTCCTCCACCAGAAGTAGAGGGCAAAGAGGAGCTTGAGGGTGGGTTCACACTGCCGTATGGAGCGGCTCACAACAGGAGTCCGGTGTGTCCCTGTTAACAGATTCATAAGTAATACTTCATATTCCCATCGCACACGTTCCTGGTATAAGCTCTCAAGGTTTGGGTGCTGCAGCAACAACCAGCTGGATACTGGTTTAAGTCACAACATAGATATTTGCCAGCACACCAAGGATCGGCAAAAAGTGGCGTCAAAACGGGTAGTTTATTGCATGATCACAACACAAGAAAGGTGCGACGTTTCGGAGTCATAGTTTCATAGTTAGTAAGGTTGAATAAAGACACTAGTCCATCCAGTTCAACCTGAGTGAGTGTCTACCCCTATCCCTGTACATTGGACACTCACATTGGTCCCTATCCTCAAGGAGCCCCCAATCCAAGGCCCACATTCATATACTAGGGCCAATTTTTTGGACAGAAGCCAATTAACCTTCCTGCATGTCTTTGGAGTGTGGGAGGAAACTGGAGTACCCAGAGGAAACCCACGCAGGCACAGGGAGAACATGCAAACTCCAGGCAGGTAGTGTCGTGGTTGGGATTTGAACCAGCGACCCTTTTTACTGCTAGGTGAGAGTTCTAACCACTACACCACTGTGCTGCCCCTCATGCAGGACCCTTTCTTCAGGTGTGTGATGAATCCTCCACTGAGCATGCCTGATGAAGGGGTCCTGCGTGGAACGTTGCACCTTTCTTGTGTTGTGATCATGCAACAAACCATCCATTTGGACGCCACTTTGTGCCGATCCTTGGTGTGCTGGCAAATATCTATGTTAACCATTTCAGTTACGATTTTGGTCTGAAATTGTGGCTGAATTCGTACCAGAAAGACGCACAAGACTTCTGTACAATTCGCTCCGGAGATGTGTGAACTGGCTCCATTGAGATCTGGTCACAATCTCCTGACATGCACCTTGGATGTGGAGAAATCTGCATCCAATTTGCAATAGTGTGAACCAAGCCTTAAAGTCAACAGACCGAATAAGAACATTAAAAAAAAAACTGAAAAGGTTTTTTGTTAATATACTGCAGAATACATGGGTGCTCCAAAGAAGGTGGTAAGCCCAGAAGCTGGGGTGGGAAGGGGTCCCTGGGCCCAGATCTGGGCTTTAAAATTGGTTTCTAAAAGAATTTCTTTGGCTTTCTCTCCTCTTATACTCATGTAGATTTAAAAATATATCAGCGGGTAAATTATAGGCAAAGATTTATTCTGCTGAACCACAAAGAAAAACTAGACCTCAAAGATCAAACAGCATGTAGTAAAGACATATTTGGCATTCTCGAACTCACACAGCAAACACAGGGCTCTGATGACATGATTACAGGGTGTTCTCAGCCACGCCGAGCCATTCACAACCCACCACCTTCAAATCAACATGCGTTATTTTAGCTGCATCCCTACTCTTAACAGAGCTTGTACTTATTATCTCCTCTTTAATTATATAAAGAAAACCACTGCCAAATGGATCATATGGTGCTTGTTTGTGGAAAGGGGATAAAAATAGCGCACCATGTGGTTTCCACATAGATCTTTTTTTTTTTTAGAAGTCCAGATGGGGGACTAGAAGAGAACGCAATATTTCAGCTTCTCAAGTCTATTTTGGTTTCAGTTTAAAATAAGAAATTGAATAGCACTGATTTTAGCAAAACGGGAGCGAATTTTCCACCTTTTATGAATAAGTTCATTGTGGCACTGAGTTTCAAATTCTGAAATGCAAAAAAGCAGCTGCCCATATTATGCAACAAAGGTTCCCTGCTCTGGAAACCCCACCTTATTGGCGTGCTATGAATTTACGAGTAATTAAGAGTGAGCTCAGAGCTGTTCAAAGTCCCCAGGACTTGGCCGGTGGACATCAGGTTACAAGGCTAAGAGCTGAGGTTGCATAGGGCACTGCCCTGGTGTCCAGCACTAGCCCAGTAACTTTGTGGGCTCTGCATTAGAGAATGAGCATCGCCGGGCTGCAGCCTCCTTTTTTCTGGGGTTTACTTCAGACCATTTAGGCCACTTTTACATGTGCTTTCCGATCAGGAACACCTTTCAGTTTTTCTGAAGGACCTGATCGGAACCTCCGTTCACTCCTATGGAGCGGCGGATGTCATTAGTGACATGTCCGCTGACACCGCTGCTATCCGATCCTGTCTGTGATATCCAGACGGATGGTGAGCCTATTTTCCATTCACCTGGTGGATCTGATCGGGTGGTATCGGATGAAAATGGACAGGCGGTCCATTTTCGTCTGATCTCCCCATAGAGGAAAGCGGGACTCTGACAGGTCCGTCTCAGCACAGTGAGTGGAGACAGACCTGTCATCCGCCTGTTCAGCGGGAATCAGCAGAGCAATCCCCGCTGAGCAAGGGAAGTCTGTCAAAACGGATCTGCCGCGTTTGAAAGGGGCCTAAGATCCCATACACACTATGAGATTTTCTGCAGATTTTTGTCTTCATATTTACCAAAACCATGTAATATGAAGTCAAACCTTAAGCGTTTTGATTTGTATATAATCAGGCAGGCCTTTCAACTACTTGGTTTTGGTAAATCTGAAGATAAAAATCTGCAGAAAATCTAATAGTGTGTATGGGGTCTAAAGCCTCGTACACACGATCAGATTATTGGGTGAACGAGCGTCAGACTTTTGTTCGAAGAGTGAGTGCCTGGATTTTGTCTTGCATACAAACAGTACACAATTGTCGGCCAACAAACACGACCGTAGTGACGTACTAGATGTACTACGAGCCGATAAAGAGTAAGTTCAATTGTCAGGCTGGACCCTTCGGGCTCCTTCTGCTAATTTCATGTTAGCAAAAGTTTGGCGAGTGTTGATTCACGCTTTTCAGTTCATTTCTGAATGGCCGTTCGTCAACCAGCCATGCTGCGGAATCGGAGGAGATAACATGTTATTTATTATTGGCATTGAGGGGCATGGCCAGAGATCTGAGTGGATGTGCCTGGGGTGAGCTCCTGCCATTCTGGAACATACTTGGCTCTTCGCTTCCCCAGCAGGCTTGCTCAGCTCCTTCCAGGGATACAGGGGTCCCCCAGATGGTAAGGGCCACCTTAGACCGTTGGAGCGGTGATCACGGAGCTCCGGCCACCCGAGAGACAGACCGTGGCTTTAGCATAACACGGGGAGCGGCGGCCATCTTGCTCCACCCGGACATTGTGACAGAGCTGCCTCCGGGCTTTCCCACCTTCCCTGTGAGCAGCTCTCTTATTATTGGCCTTGGAGTTATTGCTTTGACCCAAGTCCAGTACAGGAACAGGAGGAGGATGATGATTTCTTGGAAGAAAAATTGGTTGCTTAATTGTGACCAATTATGTCATATGCCTTTGCTGCGGGAGCTCCAGAATAATCCAGATGATTTTCGTAACTATCTCCGGTTGACGGACTCTATTAAGAAGCAGGACACATGCATGTGTTTTATTTTCTATATTTTTGAAAGCATAGAATGCACTTTTTGGTTAAGTTCTATTGGCAGATAGCATGTTTTTTTTTTTTTTTTTTAATGCACAATAAAACATTATGTAGAATAATACTTGGCTATGTGTTTTACTTCAAATGACAGTTTGGGAGTAGGCCAGTACATTATCAAAAATACAATTTAAAATGAACCACTTAACAACAACTCTCAAAAAGAGGCTCGGTCCTTTACAAGTTAAAAACAGAAAATTACTTAAAACCACCAAACATTATATTATTTATTTTTTAATTCTTTTATTTTTTTTTCCGAACAACCTAGAGCAGTGATTCTCAACCAGGGTTCTGTTGAACGCTAGGGTTCCCCCAGAGGTTGCTAGGGCTTCCTTCAGCATTGGGCCATTTCTGCCTCTCGGATAAGTTCCCACAGACACCATTGATCTTTTTAGATATCTGTAAGGAGGTAATTCTTCCCAATGACCACATGTGTAAGGACCATTCTTCCCACTGACCATCACACTAATGTATCATGAGTTGTAGATTTCTAATTTTTAGCAGGGGTTCCTCAAAACCGGAGAACTATTTCAAGGGTTCCTCTGTGTTGAAAAGTTTGAGAAAGGCTGACCTAGAGAATAAAACGGCAATCATTGCAGTACTTTGACACACCCTATTTGCACAGCGGTCTTACAAGTGCACTTTTTTTGGAAAAAATACACTTTTTTGAATTAAAAAAATAAGACAACAGTAAAGTTAGCCCAATTTTTTTTTATATATTGTAAAAGATATAGTTACACCGAGTAAATTGATACTCAACATGTCACGCTTAAAAATTGCATCTGCTTGTGGAATGGCGACAAATTTTACCCTTAAAAATCTCCATAGGCGACATAGAAAAAATTCTACAGGTTGCATGTTTTGAGCTACAGAGGAGGTCCAGGGTTAGAATTATTGTTCTCGCTCTACCGCTTGCGGCAATACCTCACATGTGTGAACACTGTTTTCATATGCGGACGCTACTCACGTATTCGGTCGCTTCTGCACACAAGCTCAGCGGGACGGGGCGCATTTACATTTTTTTTTTCTTATTTATTTTACCTTTTATTTTTACACTGTTCTTTAAAAAAAATAAAAGTGTCACTTTTATTCCTATTACAAGGAACATAAACATCCCTTGTAATAGAAAAAAAAAGCATGACAGGACCTCTTAAATATGAGATCTGGGGGCAAAAAGCTGTCATTTAAAAAAAATAAAAAAAATAAAATAAAAAAAAAGTTGTCAATTAAAAAAAAAAATAAAAAAAATGGCCTTTTAAGCGCTATGGGCAGAATTGACGTTTTGACGTCACTTCCGCCCTGTAATGCTATGGAGATGGGTGGGGGCCATATTCCCCTCACTCGTCTCCATACCACAGAGGAGAAAGGATCCGATCACCTCCAATGCTGCCCACGGCTCCGGTAAGCGGTGGAGGGGGCCCTCTCCCACCGCCGATAAAATTGATCTCACTGCGAATCCGCTGCAGAGACCACTAATATTGGAAACCGGACCGCCGGCCAAACAAGATGATACTGGGGTTATGGCAGCTAGCTGCTGCCATAACAACGATATCCCTCTTCAAATTAAGGATGCATATCGGCGTGTGGCGGTCCCAAAACGGTTAACAAGGGACACCAACATAGTTGTATCTTTGGGATTAAAAACTACAGGATAATGGTGTTGTGTGTTTGTACTTTGGACTTTTGTGCGATGGACTTGTGTACAGACGATACAAAAACCTGACAACAGACCGGTGTCCAACGAAAATTTACTAGCCTGCTAGCCAACATTTGTTGGCCAAAAGTTGGACAACTGTCTGATGGAGCGTACTAACGGTTGGATTTTAGGCAGTCTGTCATCACACAATTCCCTGCCGAAAACCCAATCGTGTGTACGAGGCTTGAGACTATGCAAGCTGTGAAGATCTGTAGCAATGACCCAGAAAAAAAGGGGAATTATCTGTTCTTTCAGACTAGAAATTGTGTGGACAAGGGGCTGAACATCAGATTGGGAGTTAGTTTGACAAAGGGGCTAATTAACAGGTATGGGGGGGAATAAAATGTACAAATTCTCTGTAATGCACAAATAAATTGGCACCTTGTTTAAGAGTGGAAAAACAACAGACACTAGCACAATCAACTGCTGTGTAATTTGTTATTTTTGATTTTGTCCATTGTTACAATTTAACTTGTCGCTTTGCTTCAGTCTTGCTGGGATTGATGAATAAAAAGTAATAGAAGAGCTGCATTTACAGCTAAATGACAAATCTCTCTATTTTACTCGGGTGGCATTTGGAAAGAAAATGAATGGATTCATGGCTTTGCTTCACGCGGCTCCAGAAAAGCCTAGGGAAACATGTATTTAGCTTATTTTTCTTCTTTAAATTGCTGGTTACATAGAGTAAAAATACCAAGTGCAATAAGCGTGCTCTGTACTTTTCCACATGAATTCAGAGCAAACTTCAGCTCCGACTACCTGCTGCAGCTCTTACACGAGTTTTGCTCCCTTCTAGATTTTTCATTAGGGAACGGCACCTTGGGGTCTCAATCTTATTGATGGAAACTATTATGCTGCATACACACGATCGGAATTCCGGCCAGAAAAAGAACGACAAGCGCTTTTCATCGGAAAATGCGACCGTGTGTATGCTCCATCGGAATTTAGCTGTAGGAATTTCTGCCAACCAAAAATTTATAGCATGTTCTTAATTTTCCAGACGGAAAAACTTTCTATCAGAAATTCCGATCGTGTGTATGCAATTCCGACACGCCAAAAATCACGCATGCTTGGATTCAACTATGAGACGGAAGCTATTGGCTACTGAACTTCCTTTTTCTAGTCCTGTTGTACGTCACCGCGTTCTAAATGATCGGAATTTGGTGTGACCATGTGTAGGCAAGACAGCTTGAGTGAAATTCCGTCAGGGAAACCATCAGAGCTTTTTCCAACGAAAATTCTGATCGTATGTACGCAGCATTAAAGATTTTAGGAGCTCAACATCGGGACCAAGATCATTTTATATATATATATATATATATATATATATATATATATATATATATATATATAATCATTATATAATCTAACCCTCCCAGACTGAAGGGTTAAATGCTTGTCGAGTCTAGGGCAGTGTTCTTAACTGTGGTATGCTGGCCGAACACAGACCTCTGCTTGCGCTTATCTAGCCATCATTCCCCCTACTGACACCAACAATGGGGCATTATTCCCCTCCCCCCCCCCAATCACACCAACAATGAACCACTATTCCTACCAATAACACCAACAACGGGGCACTAGTCCTCCCGAATACGCCAACGACGGGGCACTGTTCCTCCCAAATACACCACCGATGGGGCACTATTCCTTCCGAATACAACGCCGGGGCACTATTCCTTCCGAATACAACGCCGGGGCACCATTTCTCCCAAATACACCAACAACAGGGCACTATTCCTCCCAATCACATAAATCATGAGGTATTACTCCTCCAAATCACCCCAACGACGGTGTATTATTCCTCCCAATCACACCAACCACAGGGCACTATTCCTCTCAATCACACCAACGATGGGGCACGATTCCTCCCAGTGACACAGACAACGGGGTATTATTCCTCCTAATGATGAGGCATTACTCATCCAATACCAATGACAGGGCGCTATTCTCACTCCTATTTACCAGAGGTGCTCTGTCATTTTTTATTTACTCACACTGACCCCCAAGTCAGAGGCCTGGTTTACTCCAACTGATACTGGGAAATTTTCTACTCCTGGGAGAGCACGGCAGTTGAGTGGAAACGGGAGCTCAGTCTCCCCAGAGTTTGGCTCCCCTAATGTCTGATGACAATAAAAATAGGATTTTTATAACAGCTTACCTGTAAAAATCCTTTTCTTGGAGTACATCATGGGACACAGAGCCATAGTAGTAACTCTATGGGTTATATAGGCACCTCTAGGTGATGGACACTGGCACACCCTAGACAGGAAGTTTAGCTTTCTATATAACCCCTCCACTTACTGGGAGTACCTCAGTTTTGTAGCAAAGCAATATACGTGTATTAGAAGAGGGGATGGACCTCTGTGTCCCATGATGTACTCCAAGAAAAGCATTTCACAGGTAAGTGGTTATAAAAATTATATTTTCTTTATCGTACATCACGGGACATAGAGCCATAGTAGTAACTATATGGGATGTCCCAGAGCAATGCTACCTGAGGGGAGGGGGACACAAACAAATGTAGGGTGTCATCAGACCTATACTGCTGCCTGCAGCACACTGCGCCCAAAGGCGATATCCTCATGCCTTCTTACATCCACCTGATAGAATCTGGTGAATGTATGGACTGAAAACCAAGTTGGGGCCTTGCAGATTTGAGCCGTGGAGGCTTGGTGATGCACTGCCCATGAAGCACTAACAGCACTGGTGGAGTGTGCTTTGATTTGAAAAAGGTGGAACTTTCCTCTTCAAACCATAAGCTTGAATAATTACTTGCCAAATACACTTAGGACCATTTCACACTGGGGCGGGAGCGGAAAAACGGCGCGATTTTTAGCGCCGCTTTACTGTCGTTTTAGCGGCGGCATTCAACCACTAGCGGGGGTGATTTTACTCCCCTGCTAGCGGCCGAGAAAGGGTTAAAACCACCACAAAGTGCTGCTGCAGCAGCGCTTTGCTGGTGGTATAGCCACGCTGCCCCATTGATTTCAATGGGCAGGAGCAGTGTATACACCGCTCCAAAGATTCTGCTAGCAGGACTTTTTTTTACGGTCCTGCCAGCGCATACCAAGATCTTCTGGGCCACAAGGACTACTGACTTCTTTTTCTGCTTGATCCTGCAAAGAAGTCGTGGTAGCAGCAGAACAAGAGGGAATACATAAATCAGTGAGAACTGATCCCACGTGGTCACCAACGTATCTGTTCCGCATGCGAGGGAATCCCTTGGTCTTGACACAAAGTTGTCAACCTTGTTGAATCTGGACGCAAACAGATCTATGTCCAGGATCTCCCATCTTTGGCATATAGCCAGGATTGGGGTGAAGGGACCATTCCCCCGGGAACAACTGCTGGCGACAAGTAGTCCGCCTGCCAGTTCTCTACCCCTGGAATGAAGATTGCCGATATGCCCGGCCCATGCTTTTCTGTCCAGGTTAGGATCTGGATTACCTCTCCCTGGGACCATTTCCCTTGGACAGTTGTCTCTTCCAGGACTGCTCCCCAACCCGAAAGGCTGGCATCTGTTGTTACCACCTTCCAGGTAACTAGTAAGAAGGATTTCCCTTTCCGCCGATTCTCAGGTATCAACCACCAACTGAGGCTCTGATGCGCTATTGGTGACAAACGCATCGGAAAATCTAGCACCTATAATTTCTTGTTCCAGGCAGACAGGATACTGTTTTGCAGGAGTCTTGAATGAAACTGAGCATAGGGAACCGCTTCGAATTAAGCCACCATCTTTCCCAACAACCTCATGCAAAGGCGAATAGAAGGACCCTTCTTCGCCCTGACCACCTGAACCAACTCCTTTATGGCGCTGATCTTTGGCTGGGGTAAAAACACCCTCTTCTGGGTTGTATCTATAACCAGACCAAAGTACTCTAGTCTTCTTACTGGCTTTAAAGAAGACTTCTCTGGGTTGATGACCCAACCTAGGTATTTTAGGTAGTGGTGCCCCAGCTTTGGTCTAAGGGGGCTACCGACCGGTCTATCAAGAGCAGGTTGTCTAGGGAGGCTATAATCGTTATACTCCGGGCCCTTAATCTGGCCAGTGGAGGGGCCAGGAACTTTGTAAACACCCGAGGTGCAGTAGCTAGACTGAAAGGTAGAGCTAAAAAAACTGAAAATTAAGTTTTTCCACTTTGAAATGCAGAGATTTCTGATGGGCGGGGAAAATGGGTACGTACAGGTATGCATCCTTGATGTCAGTTCTCCTCCGTAGGATGGAGATTACCGATCGGATTGGTTCAACGCAAAAAGATTGAATTTTCAGGAACCAGTTTAGATCTTTGAGATCTAGAATGGGTCTGACATCTCTATTTGGTTTTGGCACCGTGAAAAGGTTTGAATAAAAACCCAAACCCCTGCTCTTCCATGGGAACCCCCATGATCACTTTTTGCGACAAGTTTCTAATGCTTAAAAGAGAGACTTCTTTTTCTCTGGAGCTTTGGGAACATTTTATCTGAGGAAACGAGGAGACGGGAATTCTCTGAAATCTAGTTTGTAAACTAGAGTTATTGTGGAGACCACCCATCTGTCCTGAAAATCCTCCTGCCACACCCTTCAGAACTCTAGCAGTCTTCCCCCCACTTGAACAAGCGGGGGCACCCCTTTATAAAGAGGCTTTAGCGTTCTCTCTTGTAGGTTTCCTCCCCCCAGGACTTCTTTTGTCCCTGGGGTTGACCCTGAGTTTTACCTCTTGAACCCAACGGTGGAGGCAGTTGCGACTGCCTGGAGGCTGATGCCCCTGGCACTGGAGAAAGCAGGTTTAAATAAGGGACATTTATTCCTTTTCTTAACTGGCAACAGGGTACTTTTCACACTTGATATCTTTTGGATATAATTGTCCAAATCATCCCCAAACAGCCGTTAATCACGGAAAGGAAAACTAGCCAGGAGCTTTTTGCATGGCGCTTTGGCTGACCAATTTTTCAACCATAAGATTCTATGCATATGTACCAACCCAAGCGTAAGGCGAGAGGCCTGAATGATAGAATGTGATTGCGTCAATTGCAAAACACAAAGCTGCTGGCAGCTCAGCTAAATCCTGGGCCTGCTGTTCAGGGAAAACCTTGAGCACCTGTTTCAAGTGGTCTCTCAATGACTGACACACTGCAATCGCCGCCACTGCAGGTTGAGCTACTGAACCTGCTAAAGAAAACAAACTTTTTAAGAGGAATTCCAACTTTTTATCGTTTGGATCCCTAACCATTTGAGCGTTGTCAACAGGACAAGTCAAACTTATTTACAGAGGATATAGCAGCGTCAATTGCTGGTATACCCCACATCTTTGTAAATGTTTCCTCAATAGGATAAAGTCGTTTTGGGAGGGAAAAAAATGCTTATCTGGGTGATCCCACTCAGAATATATAAGCTTTTCCAGCAATGAATGGACAGGAAAAGCGTGCACAGCTTGAGGAGGCTTCAGTGAACCCAAACAAGAAGTGGGCTTTTCAACTGACTCAGTTACAAGTAACTTAAATGTGGAGCGGACCATTTCAGTAAGAGAATGCACCAGCAATTTCTCAGCCTGTGAAGCTGAGGAGGGTCCTTCCCCACTTGATTCCTCAGAAGAGGAGTCATCAGTCTCTTCCTGATCGCCTAAGGGGGATTCATCATCTTTCTCCGAGTGTTCCTCTGTTTGAGGGTCCTGGGTGGTAGAAG
This sequence comes from Lithobates pipiens, assembly GCF_037356315.1. Classification (NCBI taxonomy): domain Eukaryota; kingdom Metazoa; phylum Chordata; class Amphibia; order Anura; family Ranidae; genus Lithobates; species Lithobates pipiens. Next base: position 177,715,245 of record NW_027507789.1, read on the forward strand.
TGGACCTGTGAAGATGCAATTAAGGCCATTAATCTTTCCCCCAATCCACTCATGGCTGAGGAAAAAACCTCCTGAGTAATATATATATATACAGGGGCTGAAATGCCAGAAGCGGTTGCAGCCCCTATCCCTGATGGCTCACTCGGACCAGCCTTCCTAGGTCTTTCAGGAGGGATGGCGTTTCAGAGGGAGGGTCCTCAGAGCCTGAGGAAGATCCCTTTGAGCCCCTTTTTTTCGGGGTATTTGTATCTCCCCTTCTGCCCATAGTGGCAAGCACAAATGCAGAGGTACTACCAGAAATGCACCCACTGCTGAGCAAAATAATCCAGCAACTGCCGCTGCTATCAAGGCTCAGTCTGATGGTAAGTAAACATGCCTGGGAATACCTGTGTCACCCACATGCCATCGATCTGCTCTGTGTCCCTTGTTAAGCTGTATGCACCTGCAAAAAGTGCACCCTAATAGCTTTGCATAGCCCACATTGTGGGCGTTGAACCACGCCGACGCAGTGCTGAGGCCCTGCCCCCTTCCTCCGACCAGGCCCTACGCTCCTCAGAGACCGCACGAGCAGGGGCTCCAATCCAACCCGATCACACGTGGAGGAGGGCTGGGGTGGAGGAGAGCTGGTGCACAGAGCACCACTGTAACGGCAGCGGTGCAGCAAACCGTCGACTGACCCATGCCCTCCTTGCCTGGAAAGAAGCTTGGGGGGGGGGGCATTCCGAAGAGAAAAACCCCCCTTCCCACATCCTACCTGGAGCTTGGGCTCTGAGGAAATGTGCAGCTTGTGACAGAGTGAGACTGACAAGCCTAGAATCAGATACATTCTCTTGACAGCCCCTGGTGGTGACTTTAGGTATGTCACATTTACTTAAAGGAGAAAAAGAATTAGAAAAATTCCTTAGGAATCTCCCTACCCTTATCGGGCTGCAGGGTTCTGTGCTAAACCAAACAGACCCAATCTTCACCACTCACAGTGGGCTTCGTTAAAAAAAACCTTCAGGAACCGGAGCCCCTTTTTATCAGGGGATCCACACTCCTGGGCCTGTAAAGCATCCCCCAGGAAATATGGCTGAAAATACCAAACACTGGCTCCCTGGGTCCAGCTCTCTAAAAAGAGAAGCGTTACAGGCAGAACCTTGTTTCTTTTGATATAAGACCCGGGTACCATTCAATTCGGCCTGGAAAATACACTTTGAATGGATCCGGTTGCATAGCTTGCCCCAGTAGATTCCCTCCAGCGGAGCTCAGAACATCTTTACTCATGACCAACACCTAAGACACTGGCAAAGAAAACTGAGGTACTCCCAGTAAGGGGAGGGGTTATATAGGGAGCTAAACTTCCTGTCTAGGGTGTGCCAGTATCCATCACCTAAAGGTGCCTAAATAACCCAAATAGTTGCTACTATGGCTCTGTGTCCTGTGATGTACAAGAAACTGGCACTGTTTAGAAAGTTTGGAGACCCCCTGGGTCTAGGGGATGAGGAATAAGGTGTAATACCTTATTCTTTACCAAGATGGCCACATCCATACTAAAGAAGGCCTTACACTGTTAGGCCCCTTTCACACGGAGGGATCAAGTCCACCTGACTTTTTCAGGCGGACCATGAAAATCTGTCCTCCTCCATCTAGGCAGATCAGAGGGCAGACTGGTGTAAACGAACAGCGGTGTGCACTTGCTCTCAACCACCAATAGAGCAGAGCAGGCTCTGTCAATGTTCACTCAGGTTTTGGCTCATCTGCCCACTCTGCTCCGATTAGCAGGTGATCAGCAAACGGATCCCCTGCTGAACGCAACAGGGTCCACTCCATAAAAAAAAAGGGGCCTAGACGGAGCAAATTTCTTTCCTGCAATCATGGGTGCACGCTCGATTCCCCCATCAACAGTGAGGCAGGGAACTCCTTCCGTTGGAGCCATTGAGTTCAGAAGAAAGTGTTTATTGCTAGCAGGTATAACAGCCGCTAGCAATAATTGCATGCAAGTCTGTCAGACTGGTTATATCCAGGTTGATTGATCCGCTTGGGTATATTCAGCCTGCTCATACAGCCTATACAGCCTGCAGAGATTTGAACAGTTTGTCTGGTTTCAGTAATTTTTTTTTCATTCAAGTGTGATGGAGGATCTTCCCCTCCCACAAGGTCATTGTATTCAGATAGCTGCAGCAGTAGCTGTCAGAATACACTGATCAGCGGCTGCAGCCACTGATTGAAAAAAAAAAAAAAAAAAAAAAATAAAAGTTTTCCAGCTTTACAAAGTCAAGCAAAACGATTGATTTCTTAAGTGGGATAGCCCACATACTGAATTCAACTGGTTCCTGTTGAACTGGCCAAATTTTGATCAGTGTATGGGCAGCTTAAAGGGTAAGTTCACCTTTACAGAAAAATCTGTAAGGTGAACTTACACAGGTGTCCCCCTCCTCACCCCCCCCCATTAACCTGGACCGCAGCAATCACATGGGCGGTGCCGACCAAATCAGCAGCTGCATAGCCCATTCTGCCAGCTATGCAGGAGACGTGTGGATGCAGAGGATTTCTAAGTCCTGCACTCCTGGGGCGGATATACTGGGGCTTAGACCCAGAGATTGCTGCGGTCCAGATCAGCAGGACCTGGGGGGGGGGGGGGGGGGGGAATTGGGACCTGTGTAAGTTCACCTTACAGATTTTCACGTGTGTGGAGCGGCTCACAGCAGGGGTCCAGCGCATCCCTGTTCTCCATTTCAGGGACGAATTAGGTCAGACTTTTTGCCTGACTTTGGACCTGAAACTGAGCCAAAGATGCACAGGACCCCCCCAGTGCAATATGCTCCTCGGCTGCCCCAGAGAGGTATGAACCGGCTCTATTGAGAGACGGTCACAGTCTCCTGTCAAGCATATTGGATGCGGGAAAACCCGCATCAGTGTGAACCTAGCCTCAGACATTACGTGCAACAAGACCTGGTAGATCAGTAATGGGGAAATCAGCTGCAGAGAGCCCAAAGGCATTACTGGTGACAAGATGACCCTCTGCTTACCTTTTTTTGGCACAACTTCCATATTACTGCATTTAAAAGCCAGCGGTTGTTATCACCAATACAGCCTTGTAAGATCAATGGGCTTGTCTATTTCAAACACAAAAAAAAAGTAAAACTTTTTTTTTTTTTTTAGAACAAAACGATTAAAACAAAGCTTAAGCTCCAGCTCTAGTAAGCCCTTTATTACCAATGTTGCAGGTTTGCGGGATAACCAATATATTATAATATAAATTCACATAGTCCAGTCTAAAACACCTCAATTACATCCAGGGTTCCCCATCCTGTGCCCTCTCTCTGCCCCAAAGTGATATTTCAGTTTTGGCAAGATGTTGATCGGAAATTCACCCACTGGGCTTCTTATAATGAAATTTCCCATCCAAAAGTCCCAAGCAAATGGAGAGTCTGTGCTCTTTGGACCACAGCAGTTGAGCGGAGCAGGAGCTCAGGTGCTGAGGTCCCTCAGAGTTCTTCTAGGAAATCAGAAGAGGGCGATTTGACCTTCTCATGTCTATCCAAAACTGAAATAGCAATTCTGGTTGAAGTGATCCTTTCATTGCTACAAATAACTTTAGTGTCCGATTGTGTGATTACATTTCTAAACTACACATCTGGTGGAAGAAAAAAAAAAAAAAAAGGCCAGTCCCTAAAATGTCAGTTTACTGCAAATACATGTAATCGGAGCACATCCTTGTATGTCACACCATGGGGACCAACTGGTATTCTTTAAAGTGCTTGGTACTTTAGAGTTTTATTTCATTTTTTTTTCCTGTTATTTAAAAAAGCGCAGTTTCAGTGGTCATTGAGACAGGTGGAAAGAAAGGATTTTTTTTTTTATTAGAAAACTGTTGATTTCAACATTGACTAAAAGGGAATAGACTTTAAAGGTGCAGTTTCAACTCTGCTAGCGTGGCAGCAATATTTCATCATATTTCATCATCGGAGGCTATATTGACAGAAATGCTACAATTAGAAAAAAAAGTTTTAGGCATAACCTATTTTCCACCTGCTCCCTAGTACGGAAAGGGATCCCAACTCGAGTATGTGAAAGGCAATAAAATAAGTGGTAACAGACACAACACTGGCTGGGTGCTCCTTGCAGAAAAAGCTATGGCGTGCCCCTCTTCACACTATACACCACCTCCTGGCAAAGCCCTGCTTTCAACTAAGTTTCATTCACAGTGAAATGTGGACTTGCAGATTTCATACAATTACATTGCTTTAAAGCAAACTCGCCCCTAGAGAAAAATGGGGTCTGACACTGCGGTCCTCTCTTTCTGAAAATTTTACTCACCTAGCTGTCATGTTGAACTGACTGCTTCAGCACTATCATTAACCTGGAGCAAGTAAGTAGATAAGGCACTCTAACAAATCTCCAACTGATGTGTATTCATACTCTGGATGAGTGTCTTCATGCACCAAAACCAATAAGCATAACAGCCAGGTAGCTAGTATTTTCAGAAAGAGGACACCAGGGGCAGCTCTAGAATATTTCCATTGACAAGTTTACTTTAAGACCGGGTTCACATGTGTGAATTGGATGCAGATTTCTCGGCATTCAATTCACATTACATTGCGCGTGTGACCGGCTCTCCATGGAGCCGGTTCACACAGGTCAACAGCGACCATGGTCCGCATTCCAAAAGGGTCCTTGCGTGTTTGGGTCCAGTTCACGTGCCAATTCAGGAAAAACTTTGGACCCGATTCACACCTGTACTAGTAAACAGGAACCCATGCTGGGAACCACGGTTCCACATATGGGAACCCGGCCTCAAAAGACCACTTCACTTTCCGTGAAATTGCCCTTTAAAGAATACCTAAACTCAAGGACAAAAATGTAATCTATTGCAACTGTCCTTAGACGTGGTAGATGCATTAGGCTACATTCACACTGGCGATAAAGGCTGGTGCCAACTGTAGGAGCTGTTCCTGCTCTCAGCGAGTAGGTGCGGCCGCCGGCCCCGTTCACTATGATAACAGGTCGCTCTGTTGCAGCTGTTCACCACTCTCTGCATAGCCAACAATTACCTGTGGTGAGTGCTTTTCTACTTTAAAGTTGAACTTCACTCTCCCAATCAACATTGATGTTTAATCCTCATGCTGCTAGCATTAGTAAATAGATAGGAAAGTATATCATATGTACTCGTTTTAAACTTTTTTATTTCTTCGGTTACTTCCGGTATTACATCTCCAGAGTCTTCAGGAGGGGAGAGAGGTGTGGGGGTTTTCTCAGCTAAATCACACCATCCTGCATACTTGAACCAAGGGTAGGTGGATTCCAGGAAGTAAATGCTATGTGAATCATTTCCCCTTACTCAAGGCAGCCAGAAATGCTACGGGGTTGTTTTTCAATGTGATTTCTCGGCAAAGTAAAGCATGGATACATGGGGGAAGTTTGCTTTGAATATTAAAAATAAATTTGTTTAGCTAGTTTTTGGTGCTCAGATGCTGTATAGATCCGCTTTAAATTATCTCTTCCATGTAATGGAAATCTAGAAAGGAAGACACGTTTGTAGTCCAAGACTAGGATAGCAGCCCACAGTGTGACAACTATGACTCCTCCATAGGTACAGTGAAGTGCGTGAGAGTGTGGTATTCTCCCTGCTAAAAATAAAGACAATAGGCCTGAAAAATTTAAAACTACCACATCAAGGCAATGATTTGCTGCAATATATGGCATTTGTTTTTGGGTTTAGGTATGCTTTAGACAGAGACTCCACCGGCAACCTTCGCTGTAGGGTCTGGCCCAGGGGCACTTTCCAGCTAAGAACTTTTTCCTAATTGTATACTGACTGCCACATAGACACAGGAGCTAACACCCTCATGGTCAACTAATGTCGATTGCTTCATATCCAGAAGGCGGCTGGAAGTTATCAGCAGCAAGGAGGGGAAATGCAGACGTTGCATTGCTGAAGAAGAGCACACTAATAGATAAGTGTACCATAATGGGCAAGTTTGCTTTGCTGTCATCTTCCTACCCTCCTTTCAAGTCAATGACCTGGAACAAGAATGCGCACATCAGCTGTCAAGACAATTCATAATGCAAATTCTTGTTATCCCTGGCTCACTAAGTACTTAAAGGATAAGAGTCCGTTATCAAAAGCTTGCTGTAAACATACATTTGAGATGCCTCTGAGATCATTTAAAACTCACTGACAGGTGACCTGTTTCCGACTTTTGTTTTCCCTGCTCCAAGCTGCCTTTTGCACACATAGCCTTATAGGGAGAGAGTGCCAGCCCTGACACTAACAAAAGCCCATTGAAACAGATCCTGACAAGCTGACAGTCTCAGGAAATGCACCTTCAAAAACAAGACAAATGGCAGCTCCCATGTCTAACCCAAAAAGCTAATTTAGGCCTGGATGTACTTTAGTTTTCTAAGCAATGAAAGGAAAAGGGTGCAAAGCCGATCATTGACATCTGCAGGATGCTGGGATCCCTTGTACCTGCTACACAGATGTAAATTGGTTATGCCAGGAAACCCCCACTTAGTAGGTTTTCAGGGGGGAAAAATAAAATAAAATAAATTCAGTGATTACAGCCCTTGCCTGATAAAACACCTGTACACCTAAATGTTAGGAGTCTTTGCGCACCAATTATTTATATCTGAATACCCTGAACTGAAAGAAAATTCTTAGGCATGGGGGGTCTATGTGAGGGAAGTGGTCAGGTGAGGAGAGGACTTGAGTTTTGATTAAATTTACTTTTTCTGCCATGAAAGTCAGGAAGGGATGTGTAGGCTATACCAACACTCCCTGGGTGCTTCATCTGGATGCCCACATGTGTGACTGAACTACTTTCTGAGAGCTGAACACGGTGTGCAGCCTGAGCCCTTACCAGAAAGTCAACTGTACTGAGCAGAACTGTAAATGACTGCGCCACAAACAGGAAAATAACGATAGAAGCACCTCCTATAAAAAAAAAAAAAGTCACACTTGGCCCTGCTGATTGCAAAGAAAAGATCAGGCTTCACACAGTTATCCTACATATAGGACACAAAGCTATCTTGGTCTGACTTCTGCTGTAGGCCACAGGAGTGTATTTCATTCTGCACTCCTGTGAGCCATATTCAGCTGACGGCTAGCTAAAGTCCACTGAAAGTCCCCTGATGTCCTTGAGCCGGTCAAGGCTCTCGAGAGATCGACTTTAATTGTGGGATTCACCCATATGCCTGGCCCGGCAGCTGGGTCAGTCTCTCAGTGTGTCGCTGGGAACCTGAGCCAGCCGCTCCCTAGTGAGCGATGGAGTGGCAGGGAAGTAACTGACAGTGACTGGCTCTCTGCTCACTGAAGACCAAGGACTGATCAATTAGTGGACTTTGACTGCTCAGTTCTCAATCTCAGAGGCTGATGCTGCATCAACCTAAGGGAGTATTAAAGCGGAGCTCCACCCTAAAGTGGAACTTTCGCTCTTCGGAACCCTCCCTCCCTCCGGTGTCACAACTGGCACCTTTCAGGGGGGAGGGGGGTGTAGATACCTGTATAATACAGATATTTGCACCCATTTCCGGGCATAGATAGCCGCAGAATCTGCAGGTATTTACACCACTTCCTGTCCCTTCTCCGCTGTCTGCTGGGAAACACACGGGTCCCAGAGACAGCAGGGACTGTACGTATTGTGCATCGTGACTTGCACATGCACAGTAGGGAACCAAGAAGTGAAGCTGCAAGGCTTAACTTCCAGATAACCATAGCGAAGATGGCGACGGCAGCACCCGAGAGCCGAGCGACAGATCGGCTTCGGGTGCTGAAATCGTGGGCACGCTGAACAGGCGAGCGTCCATATTTTAAAAGTCAGGAGCTGCAGTATTTGTAGCTGTTGATTTAAAAAATAAATAAATAAAAAAATGGCGGAACTTCGCTTTAATGTTTGTTTTATCCAATTCCTGAACTCCTTTGAAGCTGAACGCCACACAGAAAAATATACAAATGAATGCAGCTCTGTAATCAATACATTAACTGATTTTTTGTTTTGCACCCAGTGTAAGTACCTGAATTTGACTATTTCAATCCCCTTCACAACAGACTTCTTATTGGAAAAGGGAGGGGCAGGATGGGGAACCAATTAGGTGTAATGCATGCAAACAAACTGTGCCAATAGGAGGGGAGAGCAGATTGAGCTAAGAGAACCTAATCGGTCTTCTGCTGCTCTCTCACAGTCCCAAAGAAATGGCTAAAGTAGAGTAAGGACACCACAGTATTCCCTAAGGCCAGCCATAGACAGAATACATTTCTTTCCTGCAACCATGGGCTGATAGTGTTCATGGGAGAATCCTTTCCACCGAGCCATTGTGTTGTCCCAGCGGGAGTCCCTTCCAGGATAAAACAGCAATAATTTCTAGTGGCTATTCAGCCTTCCCATACGTGGTCCGAATCTCAGCCGGGTTCCTGCTGAACCGGCAGGGATTTGAACAGTCTATGGCCGTCTTATATGTTGTTAGCCAGCTGCATAAATCTCAGGACAGGATAAGCAGAAATACAAATCCTTTAGCAGGCAAAACAGCTTTCATATTTTTCATCTTTATATTTAGTTGTATGCCTGAAGTTAATTAATAAGGAACCAAGGGCTGTAAGTCACTGAACATTTCCATCTGTAGGCAGAAAGTTACATTTTTAAAAAGATAATTTGAGATTTTAATTCCTAAAGAACCTCTGAAATTCATAGCAGCTGTTAAGTGTGCTGCAGATGTGTGACCAGAACAAGAACCCTATAGAATCAGCAACAGAAACTGCACTTTTAAAGTTGAAAAAATAGTCCTAAATGCACACCACTTTTACAAATTGGGAGCAAAAAAGTATTACCAAAGGCCAAAAAAAAAAAAAAAGGAAGCTTGTGATTTAAGTTTTTTTTTCCAGATGGTTATAAAAAACAGGGAGGGACAGCTACACAAAATAAAATAAAAATTACACATCTTTGTTGAAATACATCAGACTAGATTCAGCCTATACAAAAAAATCCTCTAAAATAATTTTGGTAGTAAAATAATACATTATAGGGGTCCGCCCAATCGTTCTCAGATTTGACGGCACACCTTCTGGGGATGTAACATGAAGTGTGAAGGGGGAGGGAGGGGGGGGGGAATATTTAATGCTTTAAAGGAAATTGTCAGTCTCGGACATTAGTATACAGTAGGGAGAGAAAACGACCCTATTGGTTCCTTCTTTTGCCTTCCCAGCGTAGCTTGAAATTTGTCCATCTGGGGAGCTCACCGTTCTTGGCGTTACATTACTCGTTAACTCGTTTTAAGCCTGGGTAATCGCAGACAAAAGGGTTAGTGCCTGTATTTCCCCCTGCCACTCTGCGGTGCTACCTGTAGGGGGCAGACCGATAACACGGCCGTGATAATTTATAGGTTATAATAATGCATTGTGATCTTGAGTCAGCCAACCCCACTGGGGTGACGCGGCTCTACGCTACTGTCGCTTCCCGAAACATTGTCTGAATGCGCTCCATTTTCATGACCCCTTAATACACCCTGCACATAAAGGCATGTCACGTAGTTGTAGCCTGGCCAGTACGATATTCGCTCAGACCCGCGCTTGGGGCACCAATCCTATAAGGTTGGCACTGCTACTTGGAGCCTGCCACCAGCATTAATGGTGTTGTCCTGCGCTGGTCTTCTCTGCCAGGTGCCGTAGGAAACTGTCGTCGGGCTGTCCGCGATGGTTCAGTGCCTCGCTCTTGAACAGAGCTGGCGGTGGAGGCAGGTGTGGGACTGGCGGTACTGCCAGGTGGTGAGTATGGGAGTGCGGATGCAGATGCAAATGGGAAAACGGATGAGGGATTGGCCGTGGAGGCAAGGAACTCAGGGCGTTGAGGTTCAGAGGTGGCGTGGGACTGCTTGGCGGGAGGTGGGCTGTTTGGAGGTTGGTGATGCCTTGCGAAGGGTTAAGAGCAATCTGTAAGGCTGGTGGAACACCCACTGGACTGGTGACCCGGAAGCACTTCTCCTTGTGAGCCTTCAGCATATTGGAGAAGCGAAAGCGCATGCCGCACACGTCACATGGGTAAGGCTTTTCTCCTGTATGGGTCCTACGGTGACGTTTCATGTTTGGGCGGCTGGTGAAGCTCTTGCCACAGATTTCACAGATAAAAGGTTTCTCTCCTGCAAAAGAAAATATACACAAGTTAAACCCAAACCCTCCAGCTTGTTCAGGTGTATGCTACTTCAGACATTAACACGGTAGTGGTAAGCACTAACAGGGCTGTTCCAAAGACCAAATAGTTATGCACTGTTGTCTTGCATATCTCCACACAGCTGCCGCACCACCAACCTGCGGGTTTTTGGTGTACCTCTATGTAAAAATACGCTAAAAGGACAATGCAAAATTTATGTATCTTGGGCACTCTAGTGGATTCCCCATAAGCTTCAAATTCAGGCATGCTTTGACATTAGATTACCTCTTAAAATCATTTAAAGTTGTAAACCTCAGACATGAAATATGAACAAAGCATATCCCTCTATAGCAGTGATGGCAAACCTTGGCAGTTGGCACCCCAGATGTTTTGGAACTACATTTACCATGATGCTAATACACAATGCAGTGTAGTTGAGCATCGTGGGAAATGTAGTTCCAAAACATCTGGGGTGCCAAGGTTCGCCATCACTGCTCCATAGTGTGTACTTGTCTCAATCCAGATCACCAAGTGTCATTTCTAGCTGCTACCCTGTTTCTCTGCCATTAAAAATTGTCCTGCCTCTTTAGGGGGGTAGAGCTGACAGTCACCAGCTCTCTGCTTGCGGAGCTGAGAACCGATTTGTGGTGTTTGATCGCTGTCTAGTCTTTGAGTCGGTGGGGGGCAGGTGCAGCTCAGACCGATGTTGCATCATTCACCTATGCAAGTATGATTCTTCAAAAAATAAATAAATCCTCGACTTTTTTTTTTAAAGTCCGTTACACACAGGCAGTTTTTTCGTTCAACCCAGCAGGCTGACAGCTCAGGTCGGAGCCAATGTCCTAAAAATCCGATGTTAGTACAGCGATCTCTTCTGCTGTTCTATTGTGGTTTGATAGGCGGGCGCAAGGGGTTACCTTTTCAAGTTACTTTAAAGCGGGATTGCACTGTGGAAAAAAATATTAAAAGCCAGCAGCTACAAATACTGCAGCTGCTGACTTTTAATAAATGGACACTTACCTGTCCCGGGGTCCAGCGATGCTGATCGATCGCATGGCTCTTGGCTGCTGCCGCCACCATTCTAGGTGAGGGAATCAGGAAGTGAAGCGAAGCGGCCTCACTTCCCGGTTCCCTACTGCGCATGGGCGAGTCGCGCAGCGCAATAGGAATTGTCCGCGCTGTCTCTGGGACCCGTGTGTGTCCCAGCAGACAGCGCGGCAGGACAGGAAGAGGCATAGACTCCCATGGGAGTCTATGCCCGGAAGTGGGTGTAAATACCTGTCTTTGACAGGTATCTGCACCCCCCTCCCCCCTGAAAGGTGCCAATTGTGACACCGGAGGGGGGGAGGGTTTCGATCAGCGGAAGTTTCACTTTAGGATGGAACCCCGCTTTAAGCTTGCTGGTGATAAAAAAAAAAAAAGGTTCAGCTGAATATGTACTGTTGTCATTGCTAGGCACAGGCTTAAAGCGATACTAAAATGTTTGTTTTTTATTTGTTTAAAATAACATACATGTCATACCTCCACTGTGCAGCTCATTTTGCACAGAGTGGCCCCGAACATCCTTTTCTGGGGTCCCTCGGCGGCTCTCACGGCTCCTCCCCGCATCAGATAGCCCCAGCCCCCCCCCCCCCCCCCAGGAGAAGCACTCTCCCGAGGGGGTTACCTTGCGGGCACGCTCCCGAGTCCAGCATTTGCATCCATAGACACGAATGCCAGACTCTGCCCTGCCCCCTGCATCATTGGATTTGATTGACCACAGCGGGAGCCAATGGCTGCGCTGCCATCAATCTGTCCAATCAGGACCCAAGCCCCCGTTTTTTGCTGGTGTGCTTGTCCCCGGGACAAGATTGTGGGGGTACAGGTAAGTAAAACAGGGCTGCAGCATTACAGGTGATTTTTGTTCACCTCAATGCAAATGTTATTAGGTTTATTGCGGCTGAATAATGCAAAGTTAATTTTATGGGTTGAACTCCGCTTTAAGTGGTTAATGGGTATGGAGTCCCTTGGGACTTGACCTCACCTGACTGAGCTGAGGAAAGGGGAAAAGAGCAGAGCATGTGCCACTCCACCCAGCTAATCCTTTCAAACAAATGAAGTGCAAAAAACAACCTTTCATAACATGAGATGAATCATTCTCTGTAAGTATTAAACACTTGATTTATTCTTTTCCTTTCGAAGGAACCAAATCGGGGCCAAACAACAATCTGCACAAGGACAATTACTCGTGGAAAAGGGAAATGTTTGTTCTACTCTTATTGACTAAAGGCAAAGAATACCAAATGTGGATGTGTGAGTTAAGGTAAGCAAAATTATAAACATGACTAAAGCAAAATTTATCACCCAAACCCAATACATTTTGCCAATTCACACTAAAATAAGGCAACCCACATATTTATTTATTTTTTTCACTCGAATGAAAAAAATAAAATAAAAATAAAATACTCGATTCCCCCATCCACACATTAGATGTGGATGAGGGAATCCTCTCGTTGTGTCTTTATATTATGACAGCAGGGAGATTTCTCTGCTGTCAGACTACACTGATCCACGCTGTTGGCTTTAGCCAGCAGTGCTGATTGAGCAGAAATTTTCCAAAAGGGCAGTTGAACAGAACTTGACACAGAAGCCAGGGGGCGGGGCCGAGTCCTGCTGTCTGTGTCAATGGACACAGCAGCGGGACTCGTGAGCGAGCCTGCATGGGTGCCCCCCATGGAAAGCGGCTCTCCGCGGGGGAACCTGATGAAGAAGAGGAGTGGAGCCAGAGGTGACGCCGGGGCACCCCAGAAGAGGAGGATCGGGGCTGCTCTGTGCAAAACTCTTGCACAGAGCAGGTAAGTATAACTTTTTTTTTTTTTATTAATCTTTACAATCACTTTAAGCCCAAGGATATGCATAACATCTCCTGGGCTGCTATTTACAACTGCTAGTTTTATTGCACTCCTTGAAGACCATCACTGTATTTCTGGGAGCCCAACCATAATTCTTCAGGTGTAAAGTCTAGTATACACGGGCCAAATGTTACATAAAAAACAGCCGAAATTTGTCCCATGTGTACTGCAGCCGGAGAGCACTGACCGGAGTGTTCTGGTGGGGTGAGGGGCTGTCAGAACACAATAGCACAGCAGGGGAGGGAGATCGTTTTACTAACATGGCATAGATAGTACAGCTGCTCCTACTGAGCTGTCAGTTTTTTTTTTTCATTCAGCCCTGCAGTGTTACATAGTAAGGTTGAATAAAGACACCAGTCCATCCAGTTCAACCTGAGTGAGTGTCTACAATTGTCCCTATCCCTGTACATTGCACTCTCACATTGGTTCCTACCCTCAAGGAGCCCACAATCCAAGGTCTCCATTCATATACTAGGGCCAATTTTGGACCGAAGCCAATTAACCTACCAACATGTCTAAGGAGTGTGGGGAAAACCGGAGTACCCAGAGGAAACCCACGCAGGCACAGGGAGAACATGCAAACTCCAGGCAGGTAGTGTCATGGTTGGGATTTGAACCAGCAACCCTTCTTACTGCTAGGTGAGTGATAACCACTACACCACAGTGCCACCTAAAAAAGCTGAAAGAAAAAACAAAAACAAAAAAATAGTAGAGTGTACCAGGCTTAAGCACCTTCAACATTAGCACTGCTGCTGCTATGTCTTCCCCTCCCCTCCTCCTGTCTAGTCACAGAAGCCTTTGTATTATGTGACTGCACAAAATATAAAGGCCTTCAGAGGGGAGGGGTGGGCATAACTGCTCTGTGTACCTCTCTCACCACCCTAATTGTCAGTGTGTGCTCTGGCAGTCTCATAACCGTCAGACGCAAATAATAGAGATAAGTTCAGGAGATGCTATGCAACTCCTTGGACTTAAACCATAGCGTTTCCTGGAATTCAGCTTTAAAGTGGAACTTTATATGCATATTAGAAAGTTTTACAAATTAAAGCTCTTTGCAGCACATACTAATCGATGTTCTTCAGGCAACCCATTTCCCTAAATTGTTTGTATGGAAATTTCCATTGCACGTGTGAAGTCTGAGCAGCATTTTTGACATGTCAGAGAGGTATGGTGAAAATGCAGCTCCCTCAGCTGGAGAGACGTTGATCTCCCGGGAAGCTGTTATCGTGATAACAGAGTCTGTCCTGTCTAATGATCTTGTGTGATTGTGCCTGTCTAGTAACAGAGAAAACGGATCTGTGCTCAGATCCCAATAGCTTGTACATGTATTTAAACTATTAGGTGCTAAATTGGTGTGACCACATAGTAACACTACAAATTCTGGGTGGACCCTCTGTACACTGCTAGCATATCTTTTTTCTGTTGTAACGCAGGTCAGTGACCAGTAGTCCTCCCCATCTTGTGTCTTTATGCCCCATGTTGGCATGGTGTCCATTGTAGCATTTTCAGTGGCAAAGCAGTGTAGGACTGGCCATAAGAGGGATTACTTTGATGCAGTTGGCCAGCTTAAACATGTACCATATTTTTCTCTACAGAAGACGCCCCCCCCAAATAAAATGGGGGGAAAATGTCTCAGAGACTTCTGAAGCAAATACTGACCAGCCCCCCCATGCCACTGCCGACATGTTACAATACCGGGCCGTCTACCGTGAGCGCTGGACGATCTCCCGCTGAGCCTGTCACCCAGCCACAGACCGAAGATGGAGCAGCCGAAAGGAGTACGGCCGTGGCAGCCGCTCTGGCTGCTCTGTCTTCTGAGTGACAAGTGGAAGAATACAAGAATATCAGTCTGTGGGAGGTGGAGGTGGCACAGGTCTGGCTGCATTTCATGGGCACAGGTCAGGCTGCATTTCATGGGTACTGGTAAATATTTTAGTACACCATTTGGTTTAGAATATTTTTTTCTTGTTTTCCTCCTCTAAAACCTAGGTGTGTCTTATGGAGTGAAAAATACGGTATTGCAATATGTGTGAACTAAAAATCCCTGTTTTTTCATTGCATAGTTTGCTGGAAAGGGTGTATAGCAGCATGCAGAGGGTCCGTGCAGAATTTGTAATGTCTAGTTACTCAAGCCCTATCATCTTAGTCAGAAGTTGCCTCACTGAATAAAGTAAGCTTTCATTTCCCTCTGTGCAATTCTTTCTGCTGTGTCAATAAGTTGTCTCCATTGTGGAGAATGTAATGGATTTGCCAAATCCTGCCTTCTACAGCCCTCGTTTGAGTCTCTGTGTCAAAGGTCCCCTCCTTCATACGTTCCTCCCTAAGGAAGGATGAAAGGGGGGGGGGGGGGGGGGGAAAGAGAGAGAGAGAGAGAGAGAGAGAGAGAGAGAGAGAGAGAGAGAGAGAGAGAGAGAGAGAGAGAGAGAGAGAGAGAGAGAGAGAGAGAGAGAGAGAGAGAGAGATAACTCAGGCATGGAACTGACAAGGTTGTGATAGGTGATGTGTTGCGGTGGGTGAGCTTTGAGTACATTGCAGCAAGTTTGAGGGAGAGGGGAGGGCTTTACAACCCAGAATTTGTGCAAGACACCCTCAGCTCCCCACTGTATCACCATTGCGGACAGAGAAAGCCTAATACTAATCACTTTCTTTAAAGTGCCTTTATATGAGATCATGCCTGACGGATAGATCAGAGAACATGGCAGGTTGAAAGCAGATGGGAACCAATGAGTAGATCTCATAACTGAGGATGCTGCTCTGATAATCTACAAAGGGCTGCTCAGGCAATAAGCAGAGGCGTCAGCTTCCATCCGCTACTGGCAGTAGTAAGTCATTCTAATGAAGGAGAGCACAAAAACAGAAGGGGGAGTGATCTACTAGTACAGATCACATTTATAATCCTTTCTCTGCTTTATAGACAATGTTCAGTTAGTGTAAAGCAGAGCCAAACACAGAGCGTAACTACAGAAAGGGGGAAGGATTTCCTTATCTTAGCTGCCAACGCTGCAGCTGAATGTTACAGTGCGCATGTGCAGGATTGAGAGATGACCAACTGTGGGCAAATTAAGCTACCAGAAGGAGGAACAACGAATAGTAAAAATAGCAACACTATATCAAAAAGGGTAGCAAAAAGCATTGTTTTCATTTTGGACTAATATATATATATATACACACACACACTTATACCTTTTGCACATTATCCACTTGCCGACCACTCTACAGCAGATGTATTGCTACAGGGTGGCTGTTCTGTGCAGAATCATATATATATATATATATATATATATATATATATATATATATATATATATATATATATATATATATATATATATGACATTGCACTTCTGATTGGGGGCGTGTGCTGCTTCTGCAGCGATTAGTAAAGTTAGTTAGGCCAACAGACATCCACTGGGACTCGCTGATCGTCGAGGAGAGAGGCTGGATGGAGCTCTACATATGTAAGTAATGCAGAGCAAAATCACATTCCTTTGTGAAACTGCCACACTGTGTACATAAACACTGGTTAGGACAACATTTAACCCTTTGATCATCCTAGATTAACCCTTTCACGCCCAGTGTCATTAGCACAGTGACAGTGCAGATTTTTAGCACTGATCACTGTATTAGTGTTCCTGAAAAGTGTCAGTGTCCAACACTGGTGAATAAATACCACCAAAAGAAAGCTATATTTGTGTGAGCAAAATGATAAAAATTTCATTTGTTCAATTGGGTAGAGCATTGCATGACCGCACAATTATTATTGAAAGTGCGAGAGCGCTGAAAATTGGTCTGGGAAGGAAGGGGGCGAAAGTGCCCAGTATTGATATGGTTAATCACCACTGGGTTTTATATTTTTTTGCTAAACGAAAAAAGACCAAAAACGTTTTTCATAGTTTGTTAAATTTTACAAACAGGTATTTTTTCTCCATCACTGATGTGCGCTGCAATGATGGGCACTGTTGGGGCCGCAGTGATGAGGTGGCACTGATAGGCAACACCGATTGGCAGCACTGGTGGGCACTGTTGCCACTGCACTGATAATCAGTGCCCTGATTATAAGTGTAGATGTCTCTTTAACACATGGCCGGTTATCGTCTTACGCGGTCAGCGTGAGGAAAGGAACACTCAAAACCAGCTTGTGTTTACATCATGATCAGCTGTCATTGGACACAGCTGATCACATGGTAAAGGGCTGCTGTGATTGGTCCTTTCCCCGAACAATGATCAGCTGTGTCCTAGGGACACACCGAACAGAGCGCACTGCCCTTGAGCAATCTTGGGAGGACATCCATGGATGCCCTCTCGGCAATGCAAGTCCACGCTGTAGCCATCTTTTGGCTATGGTGTGGGTGGAAAGAGGGTAAAACATGCACATTTGCCATATTTTATCCTTGAAGACTCTCTACAAACAGAAAACTGATCTGCCAAAACCAAGTCCTGTTTTGGGTTGACGACAACACAGCAATTTTGTGGACTGAGTGGTGTCAACCCTGCCCAGCTGTCTTTGCCAAAATACTAAAAACCACCTCCCCACCCCCTTTTCCTATTCTTCAAAATAAATACAAATTGTTAAATAGTCCCAAAATAAGGACCAATTAGAGTCTGCGAAATACCAGAGGAAAGCTCTGCATTTCTGACAGGATCAATGGATTTTTTTTTTGCACGAATACAGATAACAAAAAGCTTTTAATGGTGTATATCTACATCTATCCATCGATCAAAGGCGGGGGGGAAAGAAAATCTCACCAGTGTGTGTTTTCATGTGTTCATCAAAGTACTGCTTCATGTTGAAGTCCTTTCCGCACCATTGACACATGAACTGCTTGTGACCGATATGGATGCTCATGTGTGAACGCAGCTGATACTTGTACTGGAAACGCTCATCACAGTTCTGGGGACAGAAATGTACAGAGAATATTAGGTCAGTCATCACATTTTGTTAAGATTTATTTTTTTCTGTAACATTGAGGAACAGCAGATTTTTTGAAAGGCATGTCAAACTGTATCACTTTCAGTCATAGGGGGCGCCTGGTGAGATGCCACCTGGTGGTATCCCATCCTGAGGATTTCAGCAATATGATCCCCGCTGCCTGCCACACCTCAAGTGTCCCCTTTGGAGACTTCTCTTTCCCTGGTACAAAATGGATGTTCCTGTTGCAGTCTCAATATAACATAAAAAATATCCAACCAGGAAAAATGAATGACATCATGATAGATACATTAGATATGCTGTGTCTGTGAACATGCTCTCCAAGGGGCTCTTGATGTTCATAACCACTGAATGTTCTGTTGGCAGAGCACAGCTACCATCTCCAACTTGTCTCTGAAAGTACAAGATCTAGGCCCATCATCCTTATTTCATTGAAAAGAACTGTTAACCTGGAAAAAATCAAGGTCTACTGACATACTTGCAAAATAACCTGACTTTGCAGGCTATACCTTACAGTGTACTGTGTAGATATAACTATCACAATATATCGGATAGTTATACCTGCGCAGTACACAGCAAGACAAAGGTTCACAGTAAAATTTTTGCTATGACATGCCTGAGACACGTCCAACAAATTATAATCCTTCCCGATATTGAATGTTGCTGTAAATTTGATATTGGATGAAGATTCCCCAAGTGAAATAAGTCACTCTCTCTCCCCGAGCTCACACAGGGCTATGGGTTCCCTATTACAGAGCTCATTGGCTCAATGCTGTCACCTGATCTGTGACTCCCAGAGGTGTGGTGCCGGGCACTACCCTAGGCTTCCAGGGCTCAACAGGGTAGCATGTGCACGATGCAGGGGATACTATACAAGGATCGTATGGTCTGACTAATGTGTACGGCAAGCTTACATATAATATACAGAGACAACACTGACATTACAGTTCAAGTACACCGATAACTGCCCTCTGGCTGCAGCTTTGTGTACATCTGTGATAAGTGAGCAACTCAGTGACCCTTCGCGTGCTTACGATTTTGAACAAAGGGTAGATTATGCCTTTTATTACACATACTGTATACCAGTCACCAGATAAGTGTGTGGTTTTTCCATCAATGGTCATCAATAATATATCAATGGTAAAAGAATCCTGTTCAGAGTTCATATTCAAGCAATGGTTGTGAATGACTCTGTCCCTTTAATGGTCACACATCCACTACTAACAGAAAGGTGTCAGCTGACAGCTCACCTCACATCTGAATGGCTTCTCCCCCGAGTGCTGCAGAGAGTGCACCTTCAGTGACATACTCCTCTTGAATGACTTCCCGCATGTCTCACAAGTAAAAGGCATGTCCTTCGTATGAGCTGTAGAAGCAATCACAGAAACAAAAAGTTACAAACCTGCTACATAAGCAATTCATTCAGGAAGACTTTACAAGTTATAAAACTAGTAACCAAGGCCAAATATATAACTAAAGCTGGCCATACATGGATATGGATTACATGGATGTGGAGAGTCCTCCCAACTGTGCCACTATATTCTGACAGCAAGGACTTCTCTGCTGTCATAATACACTGATCAGTGCAGTTCTAATAAGAAGCATTTGTATGAGAAGTCAACCAAAAGAACAGGAATGGCCACAGATGGATCAAAATTCATTCATGCTGAACCAGCCAAACTTCGATCCATCTATGGCCAGCTTAAAAGTACAGCTAAAGCTCGTTTGGCTGTACTTCTCCTGCGGGTCACAGGAGTGCACTTTGTTCTGTACTCCTGTGACCCATTTTCAGCAGACAGCAGACTAAAACCTGGTGTAGGCTGACGTCACAGAGCCAGTCCAGGCTTGGGAAAGATGGTAATCATATGGTAGGGATCCTCCCACATGTCTGGACCGGCACCCGGCTCAGCCACTCAGCGAAGTGCCGAGAGCCTGAGCCAGCCACTCCAGCCCCCTCCACAGCTCAGCTCTCCAGTGAGCATGCGAGGGGCGCAGAGCAGGGAGCCAGCGACTGACAGTCATCAGCTCTCTGCTGAAAGAGCTGTGAGAACTGAGCGGTCGGCAGCATTTGATCGCTCGGTTTGAAGTGTTAGATCCGGTGGGGGACCAATGCTGAATCCAGCTAGAGAAGTAGGATTCTAAAAAAAATAAAAAAATACCAATTTCAATATGCATTTAGGGAAAAGCCCAAAAAATTGTTTACCTTACTTCATGGAATAACAAATCACATATTTCATGCTGAGGTAAAACCATTTATGATTAATTAAAGCCGAGAGCTTAGACCTGTAGAATCAATTTACACTTTTCCAACAATCTGATCTTGTAAGGAATACGAAAGGGCCACACACACCACTTGATCCCTGAGGTGATGAATACTATTGCAGTTCACTGTAGTGGTCTGCCTGGTAACACCCTGTGATTGCCAAGAAGAGCTTAGAGGAATTTTAGGTATGGTATTTTATACATAGTGTGTACCAGTGTAGCTATGCATATACCATATCTGGCTAACGCTGAAGCTAAAACTCACTGAAGTAACGGTAAACACTGCTACTCCACAGGCTTCTGGGTACCATGCTGAGCAGCTGACCTACAACATTCTGAACACAGAAGGTTGGTCGCTCAGCACGGGTGCCATTCACAGACTGTTTTGAATTTCTTGAGTGAATGCAAAGGACTCTCTGATTTAATGAGGTGGAGAGGCAAGAAAGTGATGTCACTACTTCAAAGTAGTGCATGCATTAGTTTTACTGCACCGGATGGCACGCTACTGCAGTACTATGCCATCCGGTGCCGGCAAACATTGCGTTTGTGATCTGAGTTTTGGGGTGAATACAATGAAACCCACAGATCATTTTGAATGTTTCCCACACCGCATTCTGGTGTGACAGAGCCCTTAAATTTATATGTGGTCTGCTTAAAAGGGAAAACAGGCTCTGTGTAGAAGTACTAACCAATCAAAAGCAATAACAAGCAGGCATCTAGATCAGGGATATGCAATTAGCAGACCTCCAGCTGTTGCAAAACGCCCATCAAAGTCCCATCATGCCTCTGGGCGTCATGCTTGTGGCTGTCAAGAGTCTTGCTAGGCCTCATGGGACCTGCAGTTCTGCAACAGCTGGATGTACGCTAATTGCATATCCCTAATCTAGACGGTACATGCCTTTATTTCATAGACCCTGTGAATGTGCCCTGGGAGCCACCCATAGCAGACCTCTCCCTGATTTGATAAAGAGCCTCAAAACTCCACAGGAAGTGGAATGAGTCTTATGGAGCAGAAGACCATCACCAGAGGGACTGATGCGTTTATTTTATGGGTGATTGTACATCATTTTGACGTGTTAATCCTTTTCTAGATTTTCTGGGAAATACTACGTTGGCATTCTTTTAGAATACATAGAACTCTATGAATACTATCTGTGAAATATCACCATCTAGTGGCTGAAAAGAAAAATACAAGTACTGTATTTTTTCCTAAAGGGCATGTAAATCCCAAAAAATAACTTTGGTTCCTTTTGGTCTTTCAATATGCAATTGAAAGCTTTTTATTCTGTGTGAGAAGTTGAAAAACACACACATTGATATTGCTGGAAATCTTGTTGGCCAATAACCTCCTGGCTGTGCTCTGCTCTTTTATGTTATTACCAGAGAAATACTGAGGGCAGCACAGTGGTGTAGTGGGTAGCACTTTCACCTAGCAGCAAAAGGGTCGCTGATTTGAATCCCAACCACGATGCTACCTGCCTGGAGTTTGCAAGGTCTCCCTGTGCCTGCGTGGGTTTCCTCTGGGTACTCCGGTTTCCTCCCACATCCCAAAGACATGCTGGTAGGTTAATTGGCTCCTGTCTAAATTGGCCCTAGTATATTATGTATGAATGACTGTGAGTTAGGAACCTTAGATTGTAAGCTCGAGGGCAGGGACTGATGTGAATGTACAATGTATATGTATAGTGCTGCGTAAATTGACGGTGCTATACAAGTACCTGAAAAAAAAAATAAAGTTCCTGTGAGTAATGGACAACAGAAGGGCAGGGTTGTGTAGCCCTTCCTGGTTTCTGTTGTCCTAATACAGAAAGGCAAGCAAGTATAATAATCCAAGGATTTTGAAAGACCTTATATTGTCATCTAATGTCCCTAATCCAGCTGCCTGAAGGTAAAAATTACATGCATGGGATTGTATAACACCCCCCCCCCCCCCCCACTATGGCCAGGGTATAGCAGATTGAAGGCCTAAGGAGAGTCATATTTACAAAGCAGGTCTACAAACTATTATTTCATGTGTTACATGGACTCTGCTCAGCCCACACACTTGTGGTGGATGAACACGGGTCTAACATGGCCTGTAGGTCAATTTCCTTTTCATTAGATCAACGGCTTCACCAAAATGCTTGAATATGTGAAAGAGGTCTGCTGTTCCCATATTTAACTTTATAGTTGCACTGCAGCAAAAAAGCCGCCCATTTTACTGACCTGAACCCTCGAGAACTTGTCCTACTGTCTCCTGGAAAAACTATAGTAATGGTAACAAAAGGACAAAATTTCTATTCAAAGCGGAGGTTCACACAAAAATGGAACCTCTGCTTTTCGGAACCCCCCCTCCGGTGTCACATTTGGCACATTTCGGGGGGTGGGGGTGCAGATACCTGTATAATACTGGTATTTGCACCCACTTCCGGGCATAGACTCCAGCAGGAGGCTACGCGACTTGAGCAGTAGGGAACCGGGAAGCGAAGCCGCAGCAGTATTTGTAGCTGCTGACTTAAAAAATAAATGTCAGCAGACCTTCGCTTTAATCACCAAGTTTTTTTATTTACCATTTACTAAACAAATGAACAAACAATGCAAATTTTTAAAGGGAAAAAAAAAAGGTTTACTTTGTTTGTTACAAAATTTCGTAAATAAGTAATTTTTCTCCTTCATTGATGTGCACTAATATGCACTGCTGGGCACTGATAGATAGTACTGGGGGACACTGGCAGGCATCACTGATAATCAGTGCAGCATAAAAATACTAAACTGGATGAAAATATTAGACTGGAGATTAGCTTTAAAGGGTGGGGAGTGAATCAAATCATTGAATCATTTGAATAAGATCTTATTTAATAAATAATTCATACATTTTATATATTTTTAGATTTTAAATGTATATTTTTTTTATACATAAAGTTCTGATTGGCTCAAAATACTTTCCTAACCAATTTGACAGCTTCCAATGGGAATAGATTGTGACTTGTCATGCAAATCGCATGACACATTGCGCGCCAGCGTGACCAGGGGCTTATTGCTTTAATTATGAATACTAAACTGGATAAAATGTTTAAAAACATCAGACAGGAGATTAGCTTTAAAGGGTGGGGGGTGAATGAAATCCTATTTAAATAAGATATTTAATAATACTTTTTATATATGTATTTTAAATGTATATTTATATTAGATTTTTTTTTATATATTTTATACATAAATTTAAAAACTCTTGTTTTAAGAAGATAAGAATTGGAGATCTCCTGGCACCGCTGCCATCTGACAAGGTTTTACCCATTTCAATCGCTGTCTGGAGCTCAAAGTGAGCAGACAGCATCACTTGTCATACATGACAGGAAAGGCCAGACAACTTACCGACCAGATGTTTTCGGACATGGGCCATTGTGTAGAATTTCTTCTCACAGATCTCACAAGAAAACTTCTTTTCGGCATAGCCATGGACGATCTTTATATGCTCATGTAGGGACCAGAGCTTCTTAAAGGTCTTGTTGCATGTGATACACTGTAGATAAAAGCAGAAGAATCAGCCTTTCCATGTTCTAAGTCAGGAAACATGCAGAAAATACAACCACACAGCAATAAAAAACATTTAAAAACAAAAACAGCACTTTCTCGCAGTTGTGGTTGCAAACGTTAAGACCTTCATTAACACCTTATTAATCATTTCATAAAATAGAAGTTTTTTCACCAAACAAGTATAATCATTTGCATTCTCATGTGTTCATAATAATGCTACTTGATCTCATGTGGACAAGTCAACTGGAACATTAACCAAAGAATTTTTCTGACAAAACCCAAGAGTTTACATTTTAGTGTCGGTGTTCCCCTTGAGAAAAGTCTCCACTTATTTTCCAAGTGGTCACAGAAACAGGAAGTGACATTCTCACAAAAGGGTACACAGACAATAAAAGACTTTACAGACTTCACAGACTTCCAAGCCTTTCCTCTACCAGAAACAAAAGAAAATGTTTTTGATAAAAATTCACTTTCAATTAAAGTATAACTAAAGGCAAAATGTTTTCTTTAGTTTTGGATAGAGAGGGATTTGACCCTCTGTCAATTTTTATTGCTGTCTGTGGCCTGTTCGGGAGATTCACCCTATTTGTCCCGTTTACCATTATCATTAAAAGTGAAAGTAAAAGAAAATCCCAAATTGTGGGTTGTCCCCCTAGAAAAGTAATAGATGGGAAATCTTCCAATGGGGGCCTGGGGTTCCCCAAGGAATTCCCTTAATTTGCAGGGATTTCCTCCCACTTCCTGTTTGGCTATGGGACAGGATGTGAAGGGAAATCTTCAAAATGAGACACAGAAGGCAAAAAAATAAAAAAAAATCTGACAGGGGTTAAAACACTCCCTTGCTCTATCAGAGAGAAAAAAATGGCTATAGTTCTACTTTAATTCAAATTAAAGGATAATTGTTGGGGAATTTGGTAATATAAAATATTCTGTAAAAAGTTGAGGCAAAGCGTCATTAATCTGTACCGTACAGATTGCTGCTTCTTAGTCTGGATTGTTTTAGAAACAAAGCTGTGTAAAACACAAATTCTTTAGAACGTTTTCGATCAGCAACATTTACGTTCAGCCACGTGTCTTAGTTACTTTTCTTTCCATACTTCCTTTTCACCACAAGATGTCCTTAGTCTTCCAGGCTGAATAACGCCAACTGTCACTCAACCTGGACTACTGTGGTGGGGGGGGGGGGGATCCTGTAAGTTTGCCCCCGCTGATGGGGCATCACCATAGCGCCCTGCAATCACAGGATAAAAATATAGAGAATGGTGTCCATGCAATCACATCAGGCATACTTTCTAGATTACCCAAGACTATCAACTACCTTGTGTGTCACGTGATTGGCCTAAAGCCTTGCAATATATTGTTTTTAATCCATTTTTCCCCAATTGTGTGTATGTGGGGGTGGGGGGGATGTGGGAGGGGGGGGGGGGCACACTTCAGCCTGAATTCAGGTTTCCACCTTCTTTGTCAATTTTTCCCCCCAAGTAGTGAATTTTGGTGGTTAACTTGGCGCCATTAAAGTGTTGCTAAACACACAACAGTAAAAATCAGTCTGTATATGCAGTAAAGCATACAGGTTATACTCACTTTGGCACCTAAAGGGTTAATCCTCTGCATTGTGTGAAAAGGCTGTTTGATCCTGACTTCTCTGATCCTCCCCTTCCTCCACTGTCCACAATCCACATCCTGATACAGTGCTCAGAGCCTTGGAGGCTCTCTGCACATGCTCAGTTTGGGTGTCTATTGCTAGAGTTTATTTTTCTTGGGAGAGTGCATGTGATCAGCACAGGGCCAATCAGCACTGTCCAGACAGAGGGTCAGGGGTCCTGCAACCTCATGACAGAGGAGAATGAAAACTCCTCCTACAAGCTTTAACCAGACACTGATAGACGTCATAAGACTGCTATATACCAATGACGAGCAAAGGTATTTAGCAGTTTATATTTACTAAAGTTATTACATTTCCATGTGCTGTGTACTGTGGGAGACCAGATATAGTGAATGCAGGGTCCTGGGTTTAGTAACACTTTAAAGACTAGTCTTTAAAACTCTATAAACAGATTTTGTTAGATAAAAAACAAAATCTACCTATTGTCAGATAAAATTATCATTCCACATAAGTAACTGAACCAAATTACATTTAAAGTAATGTAGGTCTGTATGGACAGGCCATAAACCCGGAGTATTGGCTAAGCAACAAGTTTTGTTCTGTAAAGTAAACCAGGCGGGGACTACAAACTGTCCCGAATGAAGGAAACTTGCCACAACTGGCTCCATTTGGAAATGTTGGCCCACAGTTTTCTATACTTTTTTTATGAGGAGTTTTTATGTGTCACCTTTTCTTCTCTGGACTTTCATGGACAGGTGTACTTTAATAACATTGCTAACATACAGCACTTGGTAGTGCCTGCAAATACTTATCTTAAGCCTTTTAGAGACACTGGATCCTGAACCTCTAAGGGTTCACACAGGGTCTTGACTTGACTACACACGTTAGCACTAATAATCCCTGATGCTTAACAGTTCAATGCCAGATCCTAAATGACCCATAGAAGTCATGGCACTGGACTGATTAAACTCAAGTGGCTTGGCATAGTACCAGTAGAAGGTGCCTTTTCCTGGAAGTCAAGGCCCTGTGTACGCCTGGCCTTGCAATCCAGGGACTTTGCAAAGACAGATATTGATTTTAAGATTAAAGCAGCCACTGCCCTTCAGCAGTACTGGTAGAGAAGATATAGATATTGATCTGGAGACTTAAAAACAGGTTCATTTCAACCCCTAATGACCACGTGATAATATAACTATGCTGCCTTTTTTAACACTTTTAATTACACTTTTGCACGCATGAAGCAACACACAAATGTAATGGACACTTTCCGAGACAAGACTGTTACTCACAGCCACAGGAACAAGGTGCGGGAAGATGAATGTTTGTTCAAAGCTGGTGAATTTAGTGTACAGTGTGTGCATGTAGGGAGATCTCATTCTCTGCTGTCCTGGATACACAGCAAAGATGACATCCTCTTAAAGGGAGGGACAGCTTTTAGACGGCTGTCATCTGAACAGGTGGCATTTAGGTTCTTACACTGGACTGTTTAAAATGGATATTAAAGCTCAGTTTTTCTTTTAAAAAACAAAAACAAAACAAACATGTTATACCAAGAGCCGGTTCTCACTGGGATGACTTGTCAGGTGACTTAGCCGCCTGACAAGTCGCATCCCGCTCTGTACAATGGAACCGGTTCTAATAGGAGCGATTCAAGTCGCTCCGACTTAGAAAGAGGTTTCCGTACTACTTTGGGGGTGACCTGAGGCGACTTGCATTGACTTCTATATAGAAGTCATTTTACAAGTTGCTGCCGCTGGCGTGTGCACGTCGCCCAAGGCAGTCGCGCTGCAAGTCATGCTGCCTCAATGTGAACCGGCTCTTACTGCTCTGTGTAATGGTTTTGCAATCCTCTTCTGCTTGGGTTTTCTGCCAGCACTCCTGGCCCATTCCACTTGACCAGTGCCCCTCATAGCAAACAGTTTGCTATAAGGGCACTGGTGGGTGCTCGCTCCTGAGCGTTGTTCTATGCATCCATAAGACAGAGCTGCGGCTTAGCTCCTCCCCCACTTTCTCCTCACTGGCTGTGATTGACAGCAGGCTGCGCCTGTATCTCAGCCAATGAAGAAAGAGACCTGGAAAAGCTGAGGCTCCAGTGCACATTACTGGATCAAGATGGGGCTCAGGTGAGTATTGGGGGTTGCTGTGGAGGGAGCAGCAACAGTGAGAGCCAATGGGTCCTGCTCTTGTGTCTCAGCCAATAGAGAGAGACCCGGAACAGCTGAGGCTCCTGTGCACATCTATGGATCAAGATGGGGTTCAGGTGAGTATTGGGGGGGCTGTGGGAGGAGCAGCACACAGAAGCGGTTTATACCTTTATGCATAGATTTCATGGTTTAAAAAAAACCTTCAACCTTTACAACCACGTTGATGGCATTTGGTAAATTTGGTAATGGCATTTGGTAAATCCACCTTTACCTATTGAAAATTTTAGATTTCTCAACACTTTCTGCCCTGGTGACAATGGTGACCAGGTCAAATGAGTTGGAGAATTCCCTCAGTAGGGACCCAGTCTGACAGCCGTTCTAACCATGCCATACTGCACCCAAAACATAAAAAAGAAAAATCCGTATTTAGTGTAATGTCTATGCTTGTGACCATGGAACATTCAAATAGTTAAATTGGAGCTCCACCTGCCAAAAAAGAATAACAAAAAATAAATAAAAAGTCAGGAGCTACAAATACTGCAGCTGCTGAGTTTTAAAATAAGGACACTTACCTGTCCTGTGATGTCCTCTCCTGAAGCCGACCTGTCCCTCGGCTCTGGGTGGCCGGCATCTTAAGTAAGGGAATCAGGAAGTGAAGCTGCTTCAGAGAAGTTCCCTACTGGACATGTGCGAGTCTCGCTGCACATTCTGACTGGTCCCTGCTGTCTTTTGGGACCGGTGTGTCGCTGAGAAGACAGCAGAGTGGAGATGGAGGAGGGCCCGGACATGGTATAAATCGCCACAAATACTGCGGCGATCTTTCACTGGAAGTGGGTGCAAATAACTGTATTAGACAGGTATCTGCCCCCCCATCCCCCAAAGGTGCCAAATGTGACATGGGGGGATGGAGAGAGAGAATGGGACCAGATAAGCGGAAGTTCTGGGTCGAATTCCACCATAAAAGTCTGAAATTACTGAAAAACAAAGGAGATGTTCCCAACACCCGAATCCAAATAGATCTGCTAGTTGCCAAGGCACACAGCTCATGTACTCAGTTGCACTTTATCTGCTATAGACAGAATGACCTTGTGGATGACTCCAGCTGTCAGATAAAATCATTTCAGTTGACGTCTACTTTGCTACCAGCATATTACAATACGGTTTGCTGATAAGGCAAACAAGAAGAAGAGCTCTCAAACCCTTCTCCAATTTGATATTACCATAGATGTATGTTCTTTGCAAACCAATACAAATCTAATCAGCCTTCCTTATTAGTCCATCTGGAAAGCTGTTCAGCTGCTGAGTTTCATTTTCCACCAAAGGAAAACCTCTTCTAATCCCCACGTAAAATGTCAAATGGGCTGTAATTTGTGTGTCTGAACAATAAACACATTAATATCACAGCAAACACAGACCTTTGTGTGCATGGAAGGACAGATGCTTGTAGAACTAAGCGGTAGGTGGAACAAGAGACTAGGAATCGATCGTCGGGACGGACGATTATTGTGAGCAGATATCAGCATTTTTCAAAAAATCTGCAACTGTCACAAACTAGACCGATATTGGTCTCCGCGGGCCGCAGCCATCTTTTTTGGGCCCAGAAGCCTGCAGACCCAGTGCGCAGGGGCGCAAGGCACACAACGTCATTAAGCCTCCACGCACTGGGCCTAACATTCTGAATCTGACAGGCCTCCCTCGCCACTGACGGACATGCTAGCCAGCAGCCACCCACAGCAAGGTGCCAGGCCAGTCAGAAGCCAACCACCCACAGCAAAGGGCCAACCAGCAGTAGCCACCCACAAGGTGCCAGCCAGCCACCGCAAAGGGCCAACCAGCGGCCACCCACAGAAAAGTGCCAGCCAGTAGCCACACACTGAGCCAGCCACCGCAAAGTGAGTGCCAGCCAGCCAGCCACCGCAAAGTGAGTGCCAGCCACCGCAAAGTGAGTGCCAGCCACAGCAAAGTGAGTGCCAGCCACAGCAAAGTGAGTGCCAGCCACCCACCCACAGCAAAGTGAGTGCCAGCCACCCACCCACAGCAAAGTGAGTGCCAGCCACCCACCCACCGCAAAGTGAGTGCCAGCCACCCACCCACCGCAAAGTGAGTGCCAGCCACCCACCCACAGCAAAGTGAGTGCCAGCCACCCACCCACCGCAAAGTGAGTGCCAGCCACCCACCCACAGCAAAGTGAGTGCCAGCCACCCACCCACCGCAAAGTGAGTGCCAGCCACCCACAGCAAAGTGAGTGCCAGCCACCCACCCACAGCAAAGTGAGTGCCAGCCACCCACCCACAGCGAAGTGAGTGCCAGCCACCCACAGAAAAGTGCCAGCCAGCAGCCACACACCCATCCACCCACAGCAAGGTGCCAAGCCAGCCACCCACATAAAGGTGTCAGGTCAGCCAGCAGCCACCCACCCACAGCAAGGTGCCAGACCAGCCAGCCACCCACCCACAGCAAAGTGAGTGCCAGCCACCCACAGCAAAGTGCCAGCCAGCAGCCACACACCCATCCACCCACAGCAAGGTGCCAAGCCAGCCACCCACATAAAGGTGTCAGGTCAGCCAGCAGCCACCCACAGCAAGGTGCCAGACCAGCCAGCCACCCACAGCAGGGTGCCAGCACGTAAAGTGTGAAGAACGAGCCCTTAAAGTTTAATTTTTGATAAACATTAAAATGTTCAGTTTATACCAGATTTGTGCATAAAATTGTTATTTTTGAAAAGTTTAAATATATAAAATATCGGCTATCCGCAGGAGAGATGGCCGAAATATCGGTATTCTATCCGCCCCGAAAATAAACAATAGTGGTTAATCCCTACAAGAGACAGCTCATCTCCCCTCTCAGACACAATGAAGTAATAGGAGAGGATCTAAACTGGTGGCAACCCAGCCTGTGACCATCACAAGTATTCCTTATAGGAGATTGTCTCTCTACTGTAATTCCACCGACAGCTGTAAATAGGAGTTAAAGGTGGCTATGCAGAACCTGAGTTTTGTCCGATTACTGATGAATTAGCAAAAAAAAAAAAAACACAACACAAAACACGGAGCTGTGGGTGGCCATGGTCGGCACCACCCAGCTCAAAGTTTGACTAAAAAAAATCTCAGGAGCCGGGTAGAAAACTGTCAGCTGAACAGCACCTGCATCCAATCAGATGTAGTCTTTGTTCTGGTATTTAGCTGCAGGTGGCTAATGTGTATGGCTAGCTTTAGGCATCATTTACACTTGTGTGGTGTAAAGACATACGGATGGCCCCTTAAAGCAGAGCTCTCTGTATCAACATTTACTATTTTTAACACTCATGCTGCTAGGCATAGTAAATAGCCAGAAGTTATATTTCAATTTCATTTTCATGGAAACCCCCCTCCTTTTTTTTCCCCATGTTTCCACAATATCATACATCCCAAGAGTCTTCATAGGCATTTTTTTTCTTCCATTTGGAGAGGCTTTTTTTTAGCCGAGCACCCCCTCCTGCCTGCATGCCTTAGCTAAGGGCAGACAGATTCCAAAAAGCATAGGTTACATGAAGCATCTGCCCTTAAGCCCCATACACACGATCAGATTTTCTGCCGATTTTTGTCTTCAGATTGCATACAAATTGAAACTCTTAAGATTTGACCTCATATTATATGGTTCTGGTAAATCTGAAGGAAAAAAATCAGCAGAAAATCTGATAGTGTGTATGGGGCTTTATAGGTGGTTGAGAAATGAGATGTGTCATTTATGCTCCTAGAATGCCTGAAGGTACTACTTCAATGTTGGGCCTCTGTATGTGGCCAGGCTGTGTAAAAGTCTCACACATGTGGTATCTCCATACTCGGAAGAGTAGCAGAATGTTTTTTGGGGTGTTTTTGTTGCATGCATATGCTGCGTGTGAGAAATAACCCGATAATATGACAATTTTGTAAAAAAAATAATAAATAATATCAGCAGAAAATCTGATAGTGTGTACGGGGCTTTACTCAAGATAGCCGCAGCTAGAACCGCTGGTGATTTCACAACTAAATAAAGCATGGAGACATGCATGGATGGGTGAATGGGTTTTTAGTTTACGGTGCTCAGATACAGTTTAGTTGCACTTTAAGCTGCAAAGGCAAATTGGGGGGGTTTACACAGGCTGTGGGTGCAATGCCTGCATCTCTCCCCCCCCCCCCCCCCCCAAGTCACAACCTGTTCAACTGAATGGGGCCACCCGCAACTGTATTGGTTGGAGCTTTTAGGGGTTAAAACAGGAGGGGAGGAGAGCTAATGCCTCTTAACGCCTGTCAAACACCCTCTGAAAAGTGATTCACCACCAATTGCTCTTTACCAGGCAACATAGATGCGAGTCCTTACTGATTTTCTGCCCTGGTGACAATGGCCATCTAAACAGGGAGGAAAGTAAAATTGCCTGCAAGGGCAGTGAAGCAAAAAATCCTTTTCTTTGAAGTACATCCTGGGACACAGAACTATAGTAATTACTATGTGGGGGTTATAGGCCACCTTCAGGTGATTGATACTGGCACACCCTATACAGGAAGGGTGCAACACTACCTCATCCTTGTGAATAAGAATATGGCTCTTTACAAGAAAGAGCAGCCAACTCCGATACCCTTCCAGCAGAAGATATGTTTACCAGAAGAACTAGTTTCCTTGTCAAAAGGACCAAGAGAGAATATGTTTTATCGGCTCAAAAAGGCTGTTTTTGTAATGCCCACAGAACTGAATTAGAGTCCCAAGGGTTCAGGGGTGACCTAACCAGGGGATTAAGCCACGTTACCCCCTGAAAAAAAAAAAAATAAAAAAAAAAACTACGAACCAAAGAATGCGAAGCAAGTGGTTGTCGAAACAATATCGATATGGCCGAGACCTGATCTTAGAAAGTACTCAAGGCCAGCTTCATTTCTAACCCCATCTGCAGAAAGGTAGAATCCTTGATTGAACCTATGACATACTTCCTGGGGTGCCAATCCCTGGATTCCTCCCAGGAGATATATGCCTTCCAGACTCTAATATGTGATTCTGGAGGCTTCCTTGTATTTACCAAGGTAGATACCACTGAACTTGACAGCCCACGTTTCTTCAGAACGTGGGTCTCAATAGCCAACCCGTTAAATTTAGCGTTTGTAAGGTAGGATGGAATACCGGACCTTGCGAGAGAAGGTCTGGACGTGGTGGTAGGGTCCATGATCTCTACATACCAAGATCTCCTGGGCCACAAGAATCACTGATTTCCCTTCCTGCTTGATCCTGCGAAGAAGTCGTGAACGTAGGCAGAATAGGAGGGAATGCATAAATCAGTGAAAACTGATTCCATGGGAACACCAAGGCACCTGTTCCACATGCTAGTAGATCCTTTGTTCTTGACACAAAGTTGTAAATTTCTTTGTTGAACCTGGACGCAAACAGATCTACGTCTGGGATCCCCCATCTTTGACATATTGACTGGAAGATATTGGGGTGAAGGAATCATTTTCCCGGGAACAACTGCTGGCGACTCAAGTAGTTCACCTGCCAATTTTCTATTCCTAGAATGAAGATAGCCAACAGGTAAGTACACTGTTTTCTGCCCAAGATAGGATGTGATTAACCTCTCTCTCTGGGCCGCACAACTTCTTGTGCCCCCTTGATGCTTGATATAGGCCATTGCTGCTCGGATTGGATCCTGACAGGGCAATTCCTTAAACTGAACCTTGAGGCCCTCAGGGCCAAGTGCTCTGCCCGGACCTCTAGAATGTTAATGGGCAAGGTCATTTATGATCTGGACCACTTCTCTTGGACAGTTGCCTCTTCCAGGACTGCTCCCCAACCTAAAAAAGGTTGGCATATGTTACCACTTTCCAGGTAACCATAGGAAGGATTTTCTCCTTTGCAGATTTTTGGTTATTAACTATAAACTGAGGCTCCGGCGCACTTTTGGAGTCAGACACATTGGGAAAGCTAAAGCTTGGACCTTCTTGTTCCAAGCAGATAGGATACTGTTTTACAGCAGCCTCGAACGAAACTGAGCATAAGGAATGGCATCGAAGCCACTTTCTTTCCCAACAACCTCATGCAAAGTTGAATAGAGGGATTCTTCTTTGCTTCGACCACCTGAATCAGCTCCTTTATGTTGCTGAGCTTTGTCTGGCGCAAGAATATCCTTTCCTGGGTGTATCTATGATGAAACCCAAGTATTCTAGCCCCCTTCATGGTTTTAAGGAAGTTTTCTCTAGGTAAAGAATCCAATCTAGGTATTCCAGATAGTTGAATGTGTTGACCATACTTTGGTCTAAGCGGGCTACCGACTGGTCTATGAAGAGCAGATTGTCTAGGTAAACTATAATTGTTATACCTTGGGCTCTTAATATGGATAGAGGAGGGACCAGAAGCTTTGTAAACAGTCAAGGTGCAGTAGCTAGACTGAAAAGCAGAGCTACAAACTGAAAATCAAGATTTCCTATCTTGAAAAAGTAGATATTCAGGAACCGGTTAAGATCTTTGATATAGAATGGGTTTGACACCTTCATTCGGTTTTGGCACAGTGAAAAAAGATTTGAACAAAACTCAAACCCCTGCTCTTTCATTGGGACCACCATGGTCACTTTTTTGCCAAAAGATGGTCCAATGCTTGAAAGAATGGCTTATTTTTCTACGGATCCTTAGGATCTGAGAAAACGAGGAGACGGGAACTTTTGTAACTCCAGTTGTACCCTGAAGCTATTGAGGAAGCCCCCCATCTGTCTCTACACTCTTCCTGCCAGACCCTTGATAATTGCAGAAGTATTCCCCCTACTCGAGTAAGCGAGGGCGCCTCCTCAAAAAAAGAGGCTTTAGTATTTTGTAGGTTTCCTCCCCCAAGACTTCTGTCCCTGGGGTTGACCCTGAGGATTACCTCTTGAATTTGACAGTGGAAGCAGTCGTGACTGCCTGGAGGCTGATGCCCCTGGCACTAGAGAAGGAGCTTGTTAAAATTAAATACATTTACTTCTTTTCTTAAATGGCAAAGGGGTACTTTTTCCACTAGAAATTCTTTGGATGTATTACCCAAATCACCCCCAAACAGTCGCTTCACTGCAAAAAGGAAAACTGGCCAGGAGCTTCTTGCATGGCGCTTAGCGAAAGTGCGAGGCCTGAAGGATAGAATCTCTCATAGCGACTATTGTAACATAAAGCTGCTAGAAGCTTTCCAGATCCTGGGCCTGCTGAACAGGATAACCTTGAGCACTGGTTCAACTGGGCTCTCAAGGATTGACCAATTACTGTCAGCGCAGGCTGAAACCCTCAAACTGGCAGAGAAAAAAGTGTTTAATAGGAATTCCAACTTTTCATCCGTTGGATCCCCAAGCATTTGAGCATTGTCTGCTGAACAAGTCAAACTTTTATTCACAGAGGATACAGCAGTGTCAGTTGCTGGTATCCCCACCTTTAGAGAATTTTTTCCCCCATAGAATAAAGTGCTCAGCACAGCACATCTTTACTCGTGACCAACAGCTTAGACACTGGCGAAAAAACTGAGATACTCCCAGTAGGTTATATAGGGAGGAAACTTCCCGTTTAGGGTGTGCCAGTGTTTACCACCTGAAGGTGGCCTATAAGCCCACATAGTAATTACTATGGTTCTGTGATGTACAAGAAAACACACATTATCCAAAACTAGTATAAATGTATCTTTATTTTTAAAGTAATCTGTTTTTAGAAATGAAGGCCCCATTCACAAGCTCAAAGCTACAAAACACTGCACAAATAAAATTCCATGTATTTAAATGGTGGTCGGTCACATAACAGTGTAACTTGTACCTTGATGCTTCAACTGCTACACTGAGGTACAATTGGGCCTTTTCAATCCCAAAGACTTTAAAAAAGAAAGGTCTGTAAATGAGCAAATTGAGCATTTGTGTTTTTTTTTCTGGTATATTTCAGTCTTTTCTTTAAGCCTGTAGAAACTGGTCTTCCCAACCCCCCACCACTTGGAACAAAAATGCCTGAAGCTTAAATACACTTCACTCAGGTGTGAATCCAGCCATAAGACCCCTTCACACTATTGCCCAGCAGTAGCACATACAATATCAAGACACAAACACCATGTCTGTATTAGTGCATTACGGTGCTATTCAGTACACATTGCATCCCAACACACTAAAGCAAAAGACCTGTGTTGCAGTGCATTGTACCACAGGGTAATGCACTGCCAAAAAGGTTAGGTTTGGCTTTAAAGTGGTTGTAAACCCTTACAAACCACTTTGACCTACAGGTAAGCCTAGATTAAGGCTCATCTGTAGGTCCAAGAAATATCTCCTAAACCTATACGGTTTAGGAGATATTTACAAAGAGACAGCCACCGCTGTCTACGGCGAATCACAGTGCCGGAGCAGCGAGACCCGGAAGTCACTCCGGGATCCATGGCAGCGGCAGACATGAAGACGGAGGACCGCTTCGGGGGCTTCGTTCTCAGGTAAGTTATTCATAATGAGCTAGTATGCTATGCATACTAGCTCATTATGCCTTTGCCTTGCAGGTTGCTCCCGCCCCCCCCCCATGGGTTTAAAACCACTTGGCGCCCAAGGCACGTCATATTACGGCCTCGACTTTCTGGGGGTTATATCTGAATGATGCCTGAGGCTACAGACATCATTCAGATATTGCCATTTTCAGCCAGCGATTCCCTGCACCATGAGATCGATCATAGCAGCTGTTCCACCGCTTGATTGTTCTTAGGAGCGGCGGGAGGGGACGCCCCCCCCTCCCGCCACCCTCCAGAGCTTCTACCGACTCACCGCTTAAAATGGGTGATTCGGACACAGGATACGCTGCCCCCCGCATGGTGATCATAGAGATTTCCGGTGGACCAGATGGTCTCCGGAGTCTCTATGATCGTTCGGAGGCCGGGCGAGATGTTATGACGTCACGCCCGGCCTCTGCATTCAAATAACGGTGCCGCCTCGGCTGGGAAGCCGTGATCGTTTTTTTTTTTTTTTAGGCTTCCCAGCCTAGAGGTGAGATGTGGGGTCTTATTGACCCCATATCTCACGGTAAATAGGTCCGATCATGCCATATTCCTATTACAAGGAATGTTTACATTCCTTGTAATAGGAATAAAAGTAATCGATTATTTTTTTTTAAAGTGTCAAACTAAAAAAATAAAAGTAAAATTAACAAAAAAAAAAAAAAAAGCGCCCCTGTCCCCGTGAGCTCGTATGCAGAAGCGAACGCATACGTAAGTCCCGCCCACATATGAAAACGGTGTTCAAACCACACATGTGAGGTATCGCCACGAACGTTAGAGCGAGAACAATTCTAGCCCTAGACCTCCTCTATAACTCAAAACACGTAACCAGTAAAAAAAATTTAAAGCGTCGCCTAAGGGGATTTTTAAATACCAAAGTTTGGCGCCATTCCACAAGCGCGTGCAATTTTGAAGCGTGACATGTTGGGTATCTATTTACTCGGCGTACCTTCATTTTTCACATTATGCAAAAAAATAGGGTTAACTTTACTATTTTGTTTTTTTTAAAAGCATGAAACTTTTTTTTTTTTTTAAGAAAAAAAAAGTGTTCGAAAAATTGCTGCGC
Organism: Lithobates pipiens; assembly: GCF_037356315.1. NCBI lineage: Eukaryota > Metazoa > Chordata > Amphibia > Anura > Ranidae > Lithobates > Lithobates pipiens. Next base: position 177,752,248 of record NW_027507789.1, read on the forward strand.
AAATACCGGGCGAGATAAAAAGTTGCAACGACCGCCATTGTATTCTGTAGGGTTTTTGCTAAAAAAAACAATGTTTGGGGGTTCTATGTAATCTAGCAAAAAAAATATGAATTTTACATGTAGGAGAGAAAGGAGGACCATTTAAAATAACGAGCTGTAAAACGCACGTAATGTGCATGCAGTAAAAGTGTTAAAGATCCCTTAGTGCCGGTTCACACAGGAGCGACTTGTCACGCTCCGTTCTGTACTATGGAACCGTTCTAATAGGAGCGACTCAAGTCGCTCCGACTTAGAAAAAGGTTCCTGTACTATTTTTGGAGTGATTTCAGGTGACTTGCATTGACTTCTATACAGAAGTAGTTTTGCAAGTCGCTGCTGAAGTCGTGTGCAGGTCGCGCCTGTAAGTCGCGCTGCAAGTCGTGTCACCCGTGTGAACCGGCAAAGCTTGAATCATAGTCCTCTTTGCCTCAATAAATCATCATACTGAGCCTTACTCACCTGAAATAAATGAAAAATGAAACGTGAAAGCCACCTGCTGGCTGGAAAGATGACTTCACCCCCAATTATAAATACTGTATTTTACATTTAACTGGGATTTTTTTGTCTTGTATATATATAAAATTATGCACAAAACTGCAAATTTCCTTTAAAAAAAAAACATTTACAGAACTCTTCCTATGGTCATGGCAAGTCTCCTGTCTACCTACAATAGAGGTTTCATTTTTAAACAGTACAGTAATCTTGCAAACAAGTGTCCAATTAGTAGGATCCCTCTGGAACAGGTTAACAGGCCAAGTCTGCCATGCAACTTTCTCAGGGATTATGAAGTTACATAAATATGTATCCTCCACAGATCTTAAAACAATGCTAGCACACCCCTAGCTAGCACTACTAGTTCAGGAAAACTGTTTTGTTGATTAGAAGTCCATATTATTCTTATACAGGATTTATATAGAACCAACAGTTTGGGCAATGCTTTACAACATGAGGGCAGATGGTACAGTTACAATACAATTCAATACAGGAGGAATCAGAGAGCTCTGCTCATTAGAGGGAGGGTCAAGTGATACACTATGTAATAACTATGTGGGGTGAACCGATGGAGAAAATGAAAATGCCATTGTTAGGTGTGGCTAGGAGAGGCTTCTCTGAAGTGGAGGGTTTTCAAGGATCGTCTAAGAGCTAATCGAGTAGGAGATAATTGGACACATTGAGGGAAGGAGTTCCAAAGGATGGGAGAGGCTCGGGAGAAGTTCCTGGAGGCGAATATGGAAGGAGGTGACGAGGGAACTAGAGAGGAGGAGCTCTTGAGAAGAATGAAGAGGACGAGTAGGTTGGTATTTTGAGACTAGGCCAGTGATGTAGCTGGGGGTTAAATTGTGGATGGCTATGTAAGTAGTCGTTAGTATTTTGAATTTAATTTGTTGGGTGAGCGGAAGCCAGTGGAGCGACAGAGAGAGGAGTAGCAGACACTGAGCGATTGGCAAGATGGAGGAGTCTGGCAGCAGCATTCATGATGGATTGAAGGGGAGATTAGCCTATGTAGAGTTGAAAATAATGTATTTAAAAAAAAAAAATGAAGTGTGGGTCAAACACTTAGAACTATGCGATCACCTCTACTCGGGTCCGCTGTGAGCACAGAGCAGTGACTGTCAGTCTCCGGCTCTGTGTTCTTCTCCAGCACTCACTGTGGATGGGGTGGGAGCAGGTGGCTCAGGCTCTAAGAGGCACAGCTGAGAGGCTGAGCCAGCTGCTGGTCAGGTATCTGGGGGGAATCACAACATTATTGTAGGGATCCCTGAAGAGCCTGTACTACCTCTGTCACGTCAGCCAACAGGGGGTTTTAGCTGACTGTTGGTAGAATCAGGATCCCTGCAGAGCCTGTAGTGGCTCTGTTATGTCAGCCAACAGGGGGTTTTAGCTGACTGTTGGATGAATCTGGGTCACAAGAGTGCAGTACCAAGTGCAGTCCAGTGACTCACAGGAGAAGTATGGCCAAATTGGGCAATTATTCTCCTTTAAAAGCAGGTTTAAGCTCCATAGCTGCTGTGACACTATGCCCCTGAATGCCCTTAAAGCCCAGTAAAAGGTACAACAAACGGCACCCCTGGCCCCCCCCCACCCTTTTTCCTTCCCTTATACACTGCTTCAGTGGTACTAGTTCCCTTTCTCCTGTGGGTGGAGCCCTCCACCATTTGTCTCTGAAGTATAATGGTACATATTACTCTGACGGCTGAGCAGAGGAGCAGTATTTTCAAACGTCGTATTTAACTGAAACATGGAATGTATTTATAACACTAGGGCTGCAACTAACGATTATTTTCATAATCGATTAATCGGCTGATTATTTTTTCGATTAATCGGATAAAAAAAAAACTGAAAAAAAGGGGAGAAATACACACACACACACACACACACGTGTCCCCCCCAGTATAGATGACACATTCCTCCCCTCTCACATGGTGTCACTGCCCCACCTCCTCTCAGTGCTCCCCTCCCTCCCTCCGGTGTCTCGGGTTTTCTCACTCCTTCATGGTGACAGCGGCTCCTCCTTGGTGTTCCGGGGTGGTGTGGGGCGGAGTCTCAGTCCGGACCCACCACACGTGACTCGGCCGACTCCTCCGAATGGAGCGAAGGGCACCCCGAAGCCGGGAGATGGATGCACGCATGTGCAGAGCACAACCTTCAATCACGGCAGCGCTGGAAAGCGGCCCGGCGAGGGCTTGCCGCGCCTGCGCTGGGTCTATCGGAAGGCTGCTGGGTAGAGGGGGGAGGAGCAGCCGAAAGCAGCGCAGGCGTGTTGCTGGCGGGACGTCAGCTGGGTGAAGAATGCAAGCAGGCGTAGCTGCGTGCTCATGGATGTGGTGCATGCGTAGGACACGGGAGAATACACAGGATTCTAAAGGACCGGCAGGGGGGGAAGGTGCGGGCTAGGGGTGCAACGGATCAAAAAACTCACGGATCGGATCGTTCCTTGGATCAGAGTCGTGGATCGGATCAATTTTCGGATCAGCAAAAAAAAATAACACTATCCCCGCCCCCTATAGCCACATTATTTAAATAAAAGGTATAACACTATCTCCCCCCCAATAAAATGCAGCTTATTACAAGCATAAAAACATAGTCAGCATATCACTGATGATTTGCGCCAAGCTCACCACCGACCAAAGTTCCTCCAAACAGACCGCCGTGATGAGTCCCGGGATGCCTATTGGCGCAAATCGTCAGTGATAGGCTATGTTTTTATGCTTGTAATAAGCTGCATTTTATTGGGGGGGGGGGAGATAGTGTTGTACCTTTTATTTAAATCAACAAAGTGGCTGTGCCGAGCAAGTGGAAAGGCTTAGATAGGATTAGATAATAACTGCTATCTAATATAGATAGTAGTTAGTTATTAGGTTAGATTAGGTAATAAATGTAGTGGTACCTGCATAAAAGAAGTTTTGAATGAGGGCAGGCAAGGCATCCAGCGTGACTCCTCCAGAATTCCTTCACTTGGGCTGACACAGTCTGAACAACGCGTGCTGGGGGTGACGTCAGCGCGCAGCTCGCCGCCGCCGGGTGTACCAAGATGGCCGCCAGCTCCGGAGCTAGGCCGAAGCCGGGCCTTTCCTAAGGCCACGGCCCGCTCCGCGGATCGCATGGTGCGGACCAACTAATCGATAATGAAAATCGTTGACAACGATTTTCATTATCGATTATATCGATTAATCGTTTCAGCCCTATATAACACCATCTGATTGACCAAGCCTTAGACATAATAGAAAAATTGGCTGAACATACACCAATTCAGCTTTCACACCATGTCGCTAGCAGCCGAAAAGAGGTTAAATCCACCCGCAAAACTGCGCCGGAGTGGCGTTATCGCAGTGCTGCCCCATTGATTTCAACGAGGAGCAGAGGTGAGTTCACTGTTCCAAAGAAGCTGCTGGCAAGACTTTTTGTGACGCCCAGACAGCGCACCGCTCCGGTTTGAAAGGAGCTGCTTTTTTTAGCGCTGTAGCGCCTGAAAACCGCTGGCAGTGTGAAAGGGGTCTTATGATAAATACATGTTTTTGATCTATGTATTTGTATTCTAGACAAAGGATTTTCCTCATACCACTGATGTAGATGTATTGTATACTCACTGAAACGCGTCAACTGGAGGAAGCGATCTTGTATCATCATAGCTCTCCCAGTTGGTGTATTAATAGCTGTTCATACCATGTACACTCTGTGCTCGTGTTTCTTGTATATAGTGATGTTAACAAAATCTGTTTTTATTAACTTTATTCTCTACGTTATTGAAGTGGCAGAAAAGTCCCATTATTAGGGGAATTTTAGCTTCTTCTAATAGACTGCCAATGGCTATATTACAGGCTCAGTGCCAATATACTGCAGTATATAAAAAATGAGCACTGCCTGACCCCTAAAGGTTTACAACCATTAGCACATTGTACCCAAAGAAGGAACCTCTGGCATCTTAGAGGGCACTTCTGCTTCTTAAAGTAAATTCCTCATAAATGTGCCATTTCACTGAAAGACACAGCATGTCTTTAACCTCTGGTTTATACTGCTGCCTATAAAAAGATTGGACACTGGCAATAATAAAAAAAAAAAAAAAAAAAAAAAAGAAGGGAGCTGTAAGTCACCCAAGTATAATCCCTATGGAAACGTATGGAACTGCCTCAAAGGAATGGTTTTACCATCAGGTCAAAGCGGTGCATTGGACGGTCTCAAGAACTGGCTTGGGCCCCACAGAGCAATGCAGCAATCACTAATCAGCTGATAAAATGGGAACATAAAAGCAACAAACCCCAATTTCCACAGAAGCCAGAAAGGGTCCCTGGTGAAGGGGGGCAATGACAAAAAAGATAAAAGCTGGTATCCATTGTGAGGAAGCTCCATCTGTATCTTTGGATACATAATACAGAGGTGCAAATATTTTGTCACTGGAAATAGTTTTTTGTTGGGTTTGGTTTTTAGATACTTTCCAAGTCAGGTCACCCAATGAGAATATGTCAATTTTGGTAAATTCTGGAAAGCAAAGGTTAAACAAAACAAACATGTCATACTTGCCCCCTCTGTGCAGAGCGGCCCCGATCCTCCTCTTCTGTGGTCCCCCAGCGGTGCTCCTGACCCCTCCTCTTATCGAGTGCCCCCACGGAGAGCTGCATTTCATGGGTGGAGGCGTGCTCCTGAGTCCTGCTGTTGTGTCCACTGACACAGACAGCAGGACTCGGCTCTGCCCCCAGCTCCCATATCACTGGATTTGCTTGTCAGCGGCGGGGGCTAATGGCTCCTGCTGCTATCAATCTATCCGATAAGGACCCAAGATAGCGGCTGGAGCTGCTGTGCTTGTCCCTAATGGAACAATCAGGTTTGGGCAAGTAAAAGAGGGGGTTTGGGGTCTGGGGAGCTGAACAACAGAAGGTTTTTCACCCTAATACATTGAAGACGGGTTTACAACCCCTTTAAGCCAGCTGACAGTTTCCTGTGAAGGTTGGTGGCGAGATATCTGTGCTTCAGATCCCAGGTCTGTTCAACACTTGCACTGGATTTTTACCTGCTGCTATCAGAGTTGGAACACCCAAAGACAGACGGGAAGAGAGCCAAGAAGTTCGATGCGTTGACATTCATTCATTCTAAGTGGCAGCCAAATGCAACATGTTGCAGCGCATCACACCGCATGGTAACACTGCAGTGAACCAAGTTACAGAAAACAGTACATGGTGCATTTCTGGTGTATTAGGCAGCTTATTTAAATAAATGGCTGCCTAAACACAATATAAAATAATGTGCGGCATAACGAGTATGCACAAAACCTGCACAATGGTGTAAATAGCACTTTTAACATAAAGCAACCAAAGACTACCTACCAAGTGTGGCCATTTATTGGGTGGTAAATAAGAAGCAAATGCAAAAAAAATAAAAAAATAAAAATAAAAAAAAGTTATATGAAGCTATAAAATCATACAAAAATTGTATAAATCTAAATTTCTTAAACTGTACAGTTAAAGGGGTAGCCATAACTATTTGTTTTCTCAGTTGGAAAAAATGTCAGGCAAACAGGCGGTCTCATCTCCTGCCTCAGTTCAAGGCTTAATAGATATTACTATAATCTACTAGAATGACAAATCTGTTGTCGGAATAACAAAGAATGCTGAAGGATGTTATTTGACATTTAACTCTCCTTCCACAAAACAGTCTGCCTTCAGCACAGGGTTCAGACTGGAGAGAAAAACTCCAAGGAAGCCGTCAACCCACCACGGTGTACAATGTTTTAAAGTCATTTTTTGAAGTAAATTATGAAACTTAAAGCGCTTGCTACAATAAGCAAAACAAAATAAATAAAAAAAAGATCCGGTCTCTTTAAAGTATGAACAGCACAGTACTTGTGCTGTGTCATTTGGCCCCCTGTATCACCTGAAATACCTGGCTGATCCTGCCCTCCCCACTATAAATTGACCACGGTTTATTTTGGCTGCAGAGCCCTGACACTGATCAGTTTATGAGCCTCCTTCATGTGGTCTCTTCTCTGTCCGCTCCCCCCTCCCTGCCAGCTTGTGATATTGCCCGCCCTTCCCCTCGCCATCATAACTTTATCCTTTTCTGGCAATCCCCTGTGTTAGATAATGCAATGTCTCCAGCGTTTGTGCTTTAAAATATATATATATATAAATGGTCGGTGTATACCCAATTTCTAAGCGCCATTCTGCACTCACGTGACTGGCTACCTCTCTCCTCCTCCGCCCGACCGGCGATAGCACGGGTTCTCATGCTGAAGCTGTCAAATCGGAAGGGGAAACAGCAGACACTTAAGTGAACGCCACTGTGAAATAAGGTACATTTTTTTAATAAAGCACATCCCGTGGAGATATAGCATTATCTAACAGGGGATTGCAGGAAAATGATAAAGTGGGTTTACACCCACTTTAACTACGTGCCGACTGTGAAGTCCTGGGCTTTCAGTGGTGATATCTGAACGATGCCTGCAGCTACAGGCATCATTCAGACATCAATCTTTTCCACCGGCAATCCCCTTCACTGTAATAACAATCATAACTGCTGTTCAGCTGATTGATCGTACTTACAGGCACCGGGAGGGGATGCCCCCCCATGCTTCTCCCGGGGCGCCTGAACAATGGGCAAACTGGAGAATGAATCCACTGCCGGTGGAAGTTAGCCATAGAGGATTTCCAAGGGACAAATGGTCCCCGGCAATCTCTGACTCTCGGAGGCCTGGGCTCAATGTTCTGACGTCGCGTCTGGGCCGGTGGAAGTAAAAGCTGGGATTGTGAATTTTTTTTTTGTAATCTCAGGACTGAATGGGCAGATATCCAAATCTATTGGCAGGTAAATCAGCTCCCATGTATTTCATATGAGTGTTTAGCTGTCAACTTTTACAGGACACAGGAGTGGCTTTGACAGGAATCCGCATACAGGGATCGAAAATGATTACTTGAAAACCATCAAATAAAGTCTGATGGGTTACTATACAATATACATCTACAAAGTTAATAGAAAGAGCCGGCAACACCAAAATTCTTTAGAAGAATTTACTCATGGCATAGTAGCGATATCAAAGCAAGCTGGCACTATTAAAGCTGGCCATACATTGAACAATTTTCTCTACAATTTTTCTTTAGATTAACCAAAACCATATAAAATATGAGATCAAACCTAAATACTTTCAATTTGTATGCAATCAGGAGTACTACATAAATAAAAGGTAAATCTAAAGGAAATTGAACAAGAAAATTGTATAATGTATGGCCAGCTTGACTGTGTTTCATATTCAGTGGACAGAAGACACTTTGGAGCCAGAGCGCCCAGGTATGGATTCTGCTACTTAATCCAGGGTGTGCTCCTTTGTGAGGGCGCTGCAACTTGTCTTTTCTGACCATATACATCTATCTTCTAACTAGTCATCCCAGCTGTTGCAGCCAAGTACAAGACAGCAAGGAGGTGCTGTCGTTAAAGGGGTTGTAAACCCTCCTATATACCCAGTGAGGTGCCTGGCCTCAGGTAATACACGGAGATTAAACAAATCCTCCTACATAAGTTGTACCCGTTTATCTGCCTGTCTACTCTTCTGCCATTGAAAGTCCAGAAATTATACAGCTTGCATTACCTTTAAGAAAGCTGAGGGTAAAGAGTTGAGGTCACACTCGGCAGAGCTCAGTGAGAGCTGATTGGGAAGGGACACACCCCTCTTCACACAGCAGACAGGAAGAGAGCTGAGGCCTTCAATTTGCTGGAGGCCCCTCCCGTCACCTTTTTTCTCTTGATGTCAGAAAAACTCATCAGAAGTGACTAATGCTGACAGAGGAACAACGCATCAGACAGAAATGACACTAGATGCTCTGGACTGACACAAGTACACACTATAGAGTGTCTGCGGTTTACAACCACTATAACCTCTTAATGCCCGCGCTATAGCAGAAGGACGGCTACAGCGCAGGCCTAAATTGCCAGGACCCGAGCACGAGCTGCCTGCATGCCCCATGCAGGGTGAGCATGGTTCGATTTGTGGTCAATGAGACTCGGCTGATCACAGATCAGAGTAAGGGCCTTATCCTGACCCCTTACCACGTGATCAGCTATCAGCCAATGACAGCCGATCAAGTGATGTAAACAGAGCCAGTAATTGTTTTTTTCCTCATGCTGACAGCAGATTACCGTCTGGAGTGAACGGGACATCAATACCAACCCACTGCTGCCAAGCAGTGCCCACCAGTGCATATCAGCACTGCTAAGCAGTGCCTGTCAGTGCAGCCCTCAGTGCACATCAATGGAGGAGAAAAATTACCTATAAAAAAAGAAATAATAATAATAAAAAAAAAAAGTTTCAAAATGTTCAGTCTTTGTTTAGCAAAAAATAAAAAAACTCCAATAGTGATAAAATACCACTAAAAGAAAGCTATTTGTGTGAAAAAAAAATGCTAAAAATGTCATATGGGTACAGTATTGTCTGACCACGCAATTGTCATTCAAAGATTGACAGCGCTGAAAGCTGAAAATTGGCCTGGGCAGGAAGGGGGTTAAGTGGTCAGTGGGCAAGTGGTTAAAGCGGTTCTTCACCCTAAAGGGGAAGTTCCGCCAATCTGATCCCTCCCCCCCTACGGTGCCATAATCCAGGTATCTGCACCCACTCCCGGGCAGACCGCCGCAGACGCCCCACCCCCCGTTGTGTTCTGGGAAACACACAGTTCCCAGGACACAGCGGGGGACCAGAAGAGACGCGCATGCGCAGTAGGGAACCGGGCAATGAAGCCGCAATGCTTCACTTCCCGATTCCTTGACAGAGGATGGCGGCGGGGGCAGCAGCGAGACAAGCGATCGCTCGTCATCAGCCGCCGACATCGCTGGACCCTGGGACAGGTAAGTGTGATTTTATTAAAAGTCAGCAGCTGCAATATTAGTAGCTGCTGGCTTTTAATATTTTTTTTTAGGCTCAGAACCGCTTTAAGGTAAAAACGTAAATGTACTTTTATTCATTTTACTATACAAGCTTGTTGCGCTGATAGTTATTCTGCTGAGGTGCTGAAAGCTACTTTTTATGTAGGCTTAGATTTATTAATTTCATGCATCTAAAGTAAACACTGAGGTTAGCTGCAGTATTTTAACTTCCCAGCCTTCTGGGCTGAAAAAACAAGGAAGATATAAAATGCATGTCAGACAAATTAAACTGGTTTGGTCAACAGAAGCACAACAACAATAGAGTCATCAGGCCACTTCCACACTCTGGGTTCAGACTACAAGAACCCTGCTTAGAGGAAGGACATTTTATACAGGCTTTCTTCATAATGACCAGAATAAAATATATCCAAAAGGGGGAGAGGCAGCTTTATTTTTTGAACTTCAAACAAAAACACGACAGCAAAGAGGGAAGAAATCGAGGTTTGCCGTTTCCTTGAACAAAGCAGCGGCTCTCGGCATTCATGCAGAACAGTGCGCTTCCCCATGTTATTTACTTATCCCCGTGGATTGAAGGTTTTTGTAGAAACCGCAGCAAACAACTAAGCAAGTACAATTGTTTAAGCACTACAGTAAAATGCAGATATGGAAACACAGGCTCACAAAGCTTTGTGACGGATATATATGCTATAAAACGTTTTCGGTTGCCCATGGCAAGCAATCAGCTTACATCTGTCGTTTCTGCAGTCCAGATTTAAAAAATAAAAATAGCATTTTTGTACTTGCCATAAAATCCTTTTCTTGGAGTCCATTAAGGGACACAAGAATTCATATATACGGATATGTAGAGGTTTGAAAATGGCAAACAAGAAAATGTAACCAGCCCCCCCAATATAAATCATCCTTTACCCAGTGTGCCCCGGTTTTGTGGAAAAGCAGTACCAAGGGCGAGAACACCTGGGAAGGACCGGTGTCCCGTCACACATTCCAGGAAAAGGATTTTCTCTCTCATTGAGGGACTCGGACATTCAGATACGACTGGAACGTCCAAAAGCAGTAAAAACTGAGGGGTTGGCAACAGGCTCACAAGAAGTGACCGGGGACTGTCTGCAACTAAGAACCACCTGAAGAACCAAGTGCAAAACTGAACCAGATGAGGTGAAGTTCCCTGAAAGACAAGGGATGCTTCCTAAGGGGAGGCCACAAAGGATCAACCTGATGCACAAAGTTAGAATAGAGATCAGGGCCATAGAGCTCAAACCGAAGACTGAGCCTAAACCAGAATGAGGCCGTGAAACTAAAAACCCACCAAAACTGGTGAAACCTTTCCCGATAAGGAAGAACAGACCCAATACAGATGTGGTCAACAGGTCACCTGAAGGAGCATCGGGCAAAACCAGGTCCACAAGGAAAGACCAAACTGTGCATTACTAAACTTCAGGAAAGAAAAACACCATAAGACCGTTACTGCCCAGCCAGACAACCAATCTGGTTAGATACGATATCCAGGGATTATAGATTCAAACACAGTGCAATAGCTCATAAGGGTTGTGAAGTGACCCATGAAATCAGTTGAGACCTCAGGGTGCCTTTCCATGACATAAGCTGGAGGTAGGGTGCTTGAAAGGCATTCCTACAAGGGTAGGCAGGAATTAAAGTTATAACTTAATCCTGGACTTGTGAAAAAGGGGCCACCAGAAGTAAATGAAGATGTACAAAAAAATGCACTCTAGAACCCAGAGGTCTCTCTGGGGTCTGACAAAGGAACTCCACAGGACATGCCTAACCGTAACCACAAAACACGGTTATAGGACCCTATTGACCCACCCCGGGCCAGAGAAAAGTCCATGGCCATGTAGCGAGGAATATGAAATGTAGAAGGAGCAACATCCTGATGAAGAGGGAAACATCTGTTGTGGGGGACTGAGGCTGAAACCCCCTGCTAGAGAAAACCCCCAGGCATTATGGGTAGTAGGTGGTGTTATACAGGGCTGGCATACAAATTCTAATGTTTGTCCAAACCTCCTGTAAGCAGCAGTATAACCCACTTGTATCTGAATTCCTGCATGCCTCAGTGGATGAGAAAGAGGAAAGTATTCCCACTGGTTGCCATGTATATCAGAAAAGAAGTACCTGTTAGCAAAATTTTCCTATAATACCATTTAGGACTAGTATTGTTAGGAGGAATGTGTAACTTTCCACATGTATAGTATGTTCTGGACTAAGCAATATATTACATTTTTTTAGTTCAGTAAATATGAAAACAAACAGAGTGCAGGAGTTGGTGAAGTGGAGAAGCAACACTTCATTAAATAAACACTTACAATTGAGAAGCTAAGGTCACACTTGGGTCACAGCGAGTGATGGAAGGCACTGTGGAGGCAGCGATAATGTATGCCCGATTGGGCAGCTGCTGTGCGTAAAACCTCAGACCTGCCAAACGGATGGATGCCCGGTGGGGTCTAAAACTGTATACCGTGCAACTACAATCAAAAAGGCAGACTGCAACAAGTTTCAAGGGCTTGACAAAGGGTGCAGAGCCCCTGAAACACACGTAGTCCCCCCATCCGAGTGATGTTCTTTGGTCCCTTTGTGTTGCAGGGGAAACTGCCGTAGACACCGCTGGCCATTCAGGCATTTAAAGTGTTAATAAACATCCATTATGTTAAAAGTATTACGCTATGCAGATCTTTTTTTTCTCCCTCCTAAAAATGGTTCCATCCATTCGGGAGAGAAACTGACAAGAGGACACGTAAAAGTTTTCAGCCCCTCCCCCTCTTGGCTTTTTACCTATTTTGTTACATTATACATTTAGTTAATTTTTTTTTGGTTTGCACAAAAGCATATATCACATAATATTGTGCTGACACGTCACTTGTTAATACAGAGGATATACACATTGTTACATGTGGGGATAGTAGCAATAGCATAATATTCACAGGGATCGTCGATTTGTTTCACGTGTTGTTAAAGCGGAGGTCCACCCTAAAGTGGACCTTCCGCTCATCGGAACCCTCCGCCCCTCCGCTGCCACAATCGGCACCTTTCAGGGGGGAGGGGGGTGCAGTTACCTGGATAATCCAGGTAACTGCACCCACTTCCGGGATAGCTCTCTGCGGAAAGGGGCGTAACATACGCCCCTTTCCGCAAGTGCCCGTCCCTTCCCGCAAGTGCCCCGCTGCCTGCTGGGAAACACACAGATCCCAGAGGCAGCGGGGAGCGTCCTTATTGCGCAGCGCGATTCGCGCATGCGCAGTAGGGAACCGGGAAATGAAGCCGAAAGGCTCCATTTCCTGATTCCCATACCCAAGATGGCGGCGGCAGGACCCGACAGGCGACCTAGAGATCGGCTTCGGGTGCAGACATCGCGGGCGCGCTGGACAGGTAAGTGTCACTATTTTAAAAGTCAGCAGCTGCAGTATTTGTAGCTGCTGGCTTTTAAAAAAAAAAATAACGCGGAGTCCCGGCGGACTCCCGCTTTAATTGCAAGCCATTATTACTTGGTTGCAGGATTTTTAGATTTGCGCTGATCACTGCCTTTCATCACTCGCTGTAATCAAGTTGGACTGTAGCTCCTCACATTTCATATGACTCTGAACATCCGTCCTAAACACTTTTTTGCTTTGCAAAAAATGTTTCTAAACTCAACTGCCTAGAAAAGACTATAAAAGCAACCATGTGCACATGTTCTGAAAGATAGAGGAGAGTTCAGGGCAGCGCCGCTATTTTTAATTTCAATGGGCAGGAGCGGTATACACACTGATTCTTCACTGCTCCAAATATGCTGCTAGCGCAATTTTTTTGAGTGTCCTGCCAGCGCACCGCTCCAGTGTGACAGCCCGAGGGCTTTCACATTGGAGAGACAGGAGGAGCTCTTTCAGGGCGCTTTGCAGGCGCTATTTTTAGTTCTGTAGCGCCTGCAAAGCACCCCAGGGTGAAAGGGGTCTAAATAAAGTGTTGGTTATTCACTTTGCTAGCTCCTGCACCCTGTTTTGGAGCACCGAGTGTGACATGTACTATCACTGTGCATTACATTTTGGTCATCGCTGTTTAATATAAAAAATTTACACTATTCACTTGAGTCCCAGGGGCTGTTTTAGAGGCCATTTGCCCCAGTACTGTTTAAAATGTTTCCTATACAAGACCTCCGATGCAGAGTTTTGGTTAAGCAGGTATACTCTGTGGAACAAAATGAACCAGTGTGCGTAGGTTCACAGGATAAATAGTGCCGTTTTCAGATCTGTAACCTCTACTTAGGGACACCCAAGTGTAAAAAACCTGACAAGTGATCTGTTGCTGCAGAGTTACATAGGGGATCTGGATCTAGTCAGCAAAGACCACAAAACAAAGGGCCTATGAAGAAAAAGTGGTGTAAAAAAATAAAAAAAGCGACTGCAAAGCTGGGATAAAGTGCTAATTAGTGCCCTCTTCAACTCAATGTAATCTTATTTCATTGTCACGCTAACAATTTACACAAACCTTTTTCCCCCGGCGTGCCAAGCAATACAGCATGGAATAAAGCTTTACTAAAGTAAAAATACACAGGTTTAACAAAAGTAGCACTAATGCAATGTTGCAATTAGCAGACTTTGTTGATTATACTTTAAAGCAAATTACATAAACATTGCCTTAGCAAAAATTACAGGAACTTGTTTTTAATTTTTTATTGTTTATTGCCAAAAGCAACCTAGGAAAATACTACAATATATGTATCAGAATCTGCTACCAAATGAAAGCCCATCCTTCCTCAAAACAATGTGTAATTTCGCTGGGAGCAGACTACAAGTGGCAAAAGGTTTCAGTGCAAAAAAAAAAAAGAAAAAAGAAAGAAAAAAGAAAGAAAAAGAAAGAAAAAAGAAAGAAAAAGAAAGAAAAAGAAAGAAAAAAGAAAGAAAAAAGAAAGAAAAAGAAAGAAAAAGAAAGAAAAAGAAAGAAAAAGAAAAAAAGGTGCTCTGGGGAGTGGGGGCCACAGAACACAAATGGCTAATATAAAGTGGATGTAAACACTCCATATACACAGTGATGTGAACAGCCTCAGATGATACAAAATCGTCCTACACAAGTATTACATGTATATCTGCTGTCTTCATCTTTAGGCTCCATGCACACTGGAGCTCATAAACTGCAGTTTATTGGAGTGTGGGCATTTTTTTTTTTTAACCACTTGCAGACCAGACCACTTTTTGCGATTCGGCACTGCGTTGCTTTAACTGACAATTGCGCGGCCGTGCGACGTGGCTCCCAAACAAAATTGACGTTCTTTTTTTCCCCACAAATAGAGCTTTCTTTTGGTGGTATTTGATCACCCCTACGGTTTTTATTTTTATAAACAAAAATAGAGCGACAATTTTGAAAAAAAACGCATTATTTTTTACTTTTTGTTATAATAAATATCCCCCAAAAATATTTTAAAAAAAAACATTTTTTCCCGCAGTTTAGGCCGATACGTATTCTTCTACATATTTTTGGTAAAAAAAAAAAAAAAAAAAAAAAATCGCAATAAGCCATTGATTGGTTTGCGCAAAAGTTATAGCGTTTACAAAATAGGGATAGTTTTATAGCATTTTTATTAATAATTTTTTCTTATTTTTTTTTTTACTAGTAATGGCGGCGATCAGTGATTTTTATTGTGACTGCAACATTGTGAGGGACCCATCGGACATTTTTGACACATTTTTGGGACCATTGTCATTTATACAGTAATCAGTGCTATATAAATGCAGTAAATTCCTGTGTAAATGACACTGGCAGTGAAAGGGTTAACCAGTGGGTGGCAGTGTAGGGGTTAAGTGTTCCTAGGGGTGTGTTACTAACTGTGGGGGGGTTGGGCTTTCATTTAGTGAACACTGATCTCTGCTCCAATCACATGGAGCAGAGATCAGCGTCACTAGTTGCTAGGCAGAATGGAAAAATGCTGTTTACACGGCATTTCCTCCATTCGGCCGCTCCGTGAGATGATCGCGGGGATGCCAGCGGCGATCAAGTCCGTGGGTCCCGCGACTGGACTCACGGGGTACCGACCAGCGCGGGAGCACGCCGCCGGTGGCGCGCTCCCGATGGCAGGGCGGCATTGAATATTGGACGTACCTGTACGCCAATATGCCTGCCCGTGCCATTCTGTCGACGTACATCGTCGTGCGCTGGTCGGGAAGTGGTTAAAGCCCATAAACTCCATGCACACATGGACATTTTTAGCTTTAATGAGCAGTGGAGTTTATGGGCTTCTTTCTGAACGCCAGAAATTCGCATTCAAAGTGCCGTTTTTCACCGGCAAAAAAAAACGACAAACAATTATAAACGCTCATAAACACGCGTTAGTGCTTGGCATTCTATTTTTTTTCAATGCATTGTGGGAGTTTGGAATGCAATCTGGGATTTTTGGAGTGTCCTCTGTGTAGTTTTATTGAAAAAAGCTCATAAACGCTAGTACAAAATGCTGTTAAAAGCACGTTTTACAATCAGCATTTTCTGCCAGCAATCTGGCGTCCAGAAAAAGTTTTTCTGAGCTTCAGTGTGCATGAAGCCTTATATATCCTTTAGAAAGTGGAGATCATGTTACATTTTTCTCTTCCTGTTACCTCTGGGAGTGGATCATTGGCATACAGAGAACACAGCTGGAGGAAAGGCACACACCCGACACCGACACACATCTATCTCCAGTCTTGGAGAAAGTGTGAGAACTTATCAGGCTGATAACAGAGCTACAAAGCAAGAGACCGCTACCAGACTAAGTGCTTTGAAGAGAGATAAGAAAACACTGCAGATCTATGTAACCAGCTAACATTTCATGAATCAGGTTTACATCCACTTTAAATCTTCAACGCTTGCTGACTGTTTCTTGGAGTACAGCGGCAGAGCAGCTCTCCTGAGCTGGATCACGTCTAGTATGTGATCCAGGACTTCTGGGTTTGTGGGCGCGCAATTGGCTGCTGTTCTTTGATTAGTCACAGCACGAGCCAATCAGCAGATGCCGGCCAATGATTGCCCGCCAATCGACAAAGAGAATGACAGGACAGAGCTCTGTGATTGTAAACAATACATCACATTTACCATACTATCACAGTCCGGCTAGAAGTCGCAACACTTCCTTAACCCTCTTGGGCATGGAGTTCACCAGAGCTTCACAGGTTTCCACTGGAGTCCTCTTCCACATCTCCAGGATGACATCATAGAGCTGGTAAATGTTGGAGACCTTTTGCTCCTCCACCTTCTGTTTGAGGATGCCCCATAGATGCTCAATAGGGTTTAGGTCTGGAGACATGCTTGGCCAGTCCATCACCTTTACCATCAGCTTCTTTAGCAAGGCAGTATTCATCTTGGAGGTGTGTTTGGGATCGTTATGTTGGAATACGGCTCAGTGGCCCAGTCTGCAAAGGGAGAGGATCATGCTCTGCTTCAGTATGTCACAGTACATGTTGGCATCCATGGTTCCTTCAATCAACTGTAGCTCCCCAGTGCCGGCAGCACTCATGCAGCCCCAGACCATGACACACTTGTCTTTGTACTCCTCACCTGGTTGACGCCATACATGCTTGACACCATCTGAACCAAATAAGTTTATCTTGGTCTCATCAGACCACATAACATGGTTCCAGTAACCCATGTCCGTAGTCTTCTTGTCTTCAGCAAACTGTTTGCAGGCTTTCTTCTTTAGAAGAGGCTTCCTTCTGGGATGACAGACATGCAGACCGATTTGATGCAGTGCGCAGCGTATGGTCTGAGCACTGACAGGCTGGCTAACCCCCCCCCCCCCCCACCATTGCAGCAATCATACGTCTATTTTCCAAAGACAACCTCTGGATATGACACTGAGCACAACTTCTTTAGTCAACCATGGTGAGGCCTGTTCTGAGTAGAACCTGTCCTGTTAAGCTGCTGTATGGTCTTGGCCACTGTGCTGCAGCTCAGTTTCAGGGTCTTGGCAATCTTCTTATAGCCTAGGCCATCTTTATGTTGAACAACAATTCTTTTTTTTTCCCAGATACTTAGAGTTCTTTGCAGTGAGGTGCCATGTTGAACTGCCAGTGACCAGTATAAGAGTGTGAACACCAAATTTAACACACCTGCTCCCCATTCACACCTGAGACCTTGTAACGAGTCACATGACACCGGGGAGGGAAAATGGCTAATTGGACCAAATTTGGACATTTTCATTCAGGGGTGTACTCATTTTTGTTGCCAGCGGTTTAGACATTAATGGCTGTGTGTTGAGTTAGTTTGAGGGGACAGCAAATTTACACTGTTATACAAGCTGTACACTCATTACTTTACATTGTAGCAAAGTGTCATTTCTTCAGTGTTGTCACATGAAAAGATATAATAAAATATTTGCGAAAATGTGAGGGGTGTATTCACTTGTGAGATACTGTATATTTTTCAAAATATCAGGGTTTTTTCCCCCTTCATAGTACAAAAAAAAAAAAAACCCCAGTGGTGATGAAACACCACCAAAAAAACAAAACAAAAACAATTTGTGTGAAAAAAAAATTGATAAGTGTAATTTGGGTACAGCTTTGCAGCATTGTCAGTTAAAGTAACAAAGTGCCAAAAAACTAAAATGGCCTTGTCATGACAGGGGGTAAATCTTCTGAATGACAAGTGATGAATTCAAAGCACGTTTTTCGTTTTGGACAGAAGTAGGCAAGGTTAAAACCTATGCCATTTTTTGTGTGTCCCACTGCAGAGGGCTCTATGAAGAATAAGTGCTTGCCTTTAAATAAAGTTATATGGTTCTTCATTTATATGAAAGAAAAGGAGGAGAGCGTTTGTATTATTTTCTGGCATTTACATGAAAGGTGACATTTTCCCAGAGTTTCTTGCTAATCCTCGCTAGAAAATCAGGAACTATGTATTACATAGATCTAGAAAATATGCTGGGGCTGCTTTTATTCAGTGTAATGTGATATACAGGAGATCTGTATAAAGGACTCGGATAATATAATCTGGCAGGGCCAGTGTTGATCTCAGTGCAGCTCTCCAAAGACAGCAGAAAGGAAAAAAGATTAGCTCACAAATGTGATTCATTTGCTTTATCATATTAAAGGATTCACAATGTTCCCAAAGTGTGCTCATCACTTCATTTTATAAAGAATATTTGTTTACTGTAGTCTGTAATAATCATCCGATTTGACTGACTAGGGTGGGCTTGTGCGCATTGTTCTGTGGAGCAAAGGGCTAAGAATGGAACAACCTTGTCTCAGGCTCCGTTAATACTAGACTTAAACAAGCATTAAAAAGCAGTAGTAAAACTGCAATAAGAAAAAAAAAAAAAAGTCAGGCCTGGGCAGTTTAATGCAGAATGTGCTAGTATGCACAGCATACTAGCACTTTATGACAGGCTTGCCTGAAAACAAAGCCCTCCAGCGGCGTGCTGTCACCACTAAAGGTGGTCACCCGGTCTTCTTTGCTGGGCTTGGACTGATTGGCCAAGCCGGCGCTGACGTCACTCCCATGCATGAACGTGGGAGTCACTGTTTACACCACGGAGCACACGTGCCGGTGATGGAACCAGCTGCATCTAATGTAAATGTCTCCTAAACAGCGCACGTTTAGAAAATATTTACAGTACCTATAGGTAAAAATCTTACATGGGAGTTTCCTCCAACTTTAGTCTTTCAATTTATCGTTCATTTGGAAAAAGCTTTCCAAATTTTTCCTTCGATTTCTTTGGCTCAAAAACATCTCAACCGATTCGACTGGATGAATGAACTGTCCAAATGACAGATTATTTTTCTTTAGTGTATGAGCACCATAAGTCAGGCGTTCTTAAAGCGGAGGTCCACCCTAAAGTGGACCTTCCGCTCATTGGATTCCTCCCCCTCTCCGGCGCCACAATTGGCGCCTTTCAGGGGGGAGGGGGGTGCAGGTACCTGTACAGTACAGGTATCTGCACCCACTTCCGGGATAGCTCTCTGCGGAAAGGGGCGTAGATTACGCCCCTTTCCGAAAGTCCCCCGCTGCCTGCTGGGAAACACACAGATCCCAGAGGCAGCGGGTCCATCCTTATTGCGCAGCGCAACTCGTGCATGCGCAGTAGGGAACCGGGAAATTAAGCCGAAAGGCTCCACTTCCTGATTCCCATACCCAAGATGGCGGCGGCAGCACCCGAGAGACGATTGAGAGATCGGCTCCGGGTGCCGACATCGCGGGCGCGCTGGGCGGGTAAGTGTCACTATTTTAAAAGTCAGCAGCTGCAGTATTTGTAGCTGCTGGCTTTAAAAAAAAAAAAAAAAAAAAAAACGCGGACTCCCGCTTTAACTTGGGGTCTATGGACCCCTAAATGGTCCTTCGATGGGTTTCAGGTGGTCCATGAGGGTCCTATAAAAAAATAACCTTTACATTGACTATACAGGCCCACCCCCCTTGTCCCAATCAATGGTTTCCCATTGGAGGAAATTAGAAAAAACACATTCCCACCGCTTACAGTGCCACCCACTGAGCGTCATTTGATTCGTCTGTCGCCTATGTTTATCATTTAAATTTGTATCATTGTTCTCTGCACAACTGCTATTTAGTGCCACTCCAACAATAGCAAGTGCCATTTCTTAGTAGTAGATTTGAGCAAAATTATAATTGTGTTTAATTTGAACAAGATGATTATATTCCTTTTTTGTAATAAGCGGCCATTACTTTTTTGCATGAAAAGGAGTAGGTTTTTTGTTAGGCTTGTTTACTTTATTCAAGCTTTGCGTATATCATTTAAGTATGAGGCAATCACATTCCCATAAAATAAAGTTCAAATATTCACTGCATTTAAAGATTGGTTTATGTGAATATTTCTGGGGAGGTGGTGTATAGCTTTCATCGAATTCTTAAAGAGGTTTGGAACTCAAAAAATGATGTCTAAGCGCACAGATGAATGTGTCCACTGTCCTCAGCTCAATTTAGATGTCGCAATCAAGCACTGAAATGTCAAGATTTTCCAGACTGTTCATATTACCCAAGTGAAGGTGGTCTGAAAATTGCTTTAGATAACTGTTATATTACAAAAAAAAAAAAAAAAAAAAAAAAAGTAGGGCTGTGGAAATTAAAGATCAATTCCTCTCCCCGGCGTCCGGATCTTCAGGGAGTTCCGGAGATCCAGTGGCATCCCAGACATCAACTGGACTCCTTCCCCTTCCCCAAGTGCCTCCGTCTGCTAACGATGGGAAGGGG
The DNA here is from genome assembly GCF_037356315.1 of Lithobates pipiens. Classification (NCBI taxonomy): domain Eukaryota; kingdom Metazoa; phylum Chordata; class Amphibia; order Anura; family Ranidae; genus Lithobates; species Lithobates pipiens. The sequence continues at coordinate 177,772,801 of NW_027507789.1, forward strand.
GGAGGAGTCCGGTGACGTTGAAGTTCTGTTTGAATGCGTACGGGGGAGGAGCTACGCATGACATCACCCGCTGCTGCCCTACGGAACTAACACGATTGTCGGCTTTACATGCTGTGTTTTTATCATCTTTATGTGAGTAGTTTGTGTTTGAACACAAAAATGAAATCTTATACTTAAGCGGTGAGCACTTCGATCTTTTCTTTCTACCCATGACCTGGCTTCCTTGCTGAGATCTAAGGAGACGTGAGAGAAGTTTATGGTCTGCGTTAACCCTTTTGATACCCGCTTGCTTGTCCACCTGTTTGCACAGGGGTCCATGCCATAAAGTGAGAGTGATTAGTTAGACCGGAGGTGGAGGGATTGTTACGCTACTGTGGAAAAAAATATTACTTAAGTCACTGCTACAGTTTGAATTTAAAACATATTTGTGTGAACTGTGAAGTTAAGTCATGGATTGTGGAAACAAACTAGTATCAGGTGATTGTATGTAGTGTATACCACATTTACCACTGACTAATGCAGAGTTGCAATGCAAGGAGATCAGCTAAAAGTAGTTGGATCTGAATGTGCGTTATAATTAAGCAAAATTAATCGATGAAAAAAAAAAAGATTAATCGAACATGAAAATTTTAATCAGTAACAGCCCTAAAAACAAAGTAATAAAGAAGGGAAGTCCTGCTGCCGTTCTTCACTTAGCTATGGTGGTTAAAAATCCTGCATCTGGCTCTTCCTGGTGTGTCAGATGAATGATCCCCAGCTGCTTGCTGTGATAACATCTGCTGACCACTGTTCTTTGTGTCTGGTAATGAAGAATGGGCCAGTGGATGGTTCCATAGCATGCAGAGTAGTACCAGGCATATCACATGTCTGGAAGAGTCAGATGCTGAAAATTCCTCAGCAAGCTTAGCTCTGTGACAAAGCAATGATCAGCAATAGGGATGGCAGAAAGAAAAAACCTTTAACCCTTTTCTTCACATGCTGGGCGTTTGTAAACATTTTCTCTATGGAGAGACTGGCCGCCCTAAACCCAGAATGGATCAGATGGTCCAATTGTTGAGTGTATGGGTTATCTTAAAGCAGGGGTGATCAATCTTTTGAAAAGAGTGAGCCACTTTGTGATTTGTTAACCGGTCGTGGGCCACAATAAAATGAGATGATTCAGAATTTCAAATACTTTTTTTTTTTTTGAAAATCATAACGAAAATTTTCCTTCTGCAGCCACTGAATGCGGGCGGGAATGAGAGGAGAAGCTGGTTTTCAGCGGTTGCAGGAGGAAAATGAAGGTGATTAGGTCCTGTATATGCCACCCCCTCCTGTCTCAGTGTAAAACAGAATGTGACAGGGAGGTCGCATTGGGCCCCTTGGAGCATGGAACAGGGTCACCACTGCGACCCCGGACACTACACAAGTGGTTGTGGGTGGTGTGGTAAAAACAAATCTCAACTATGGAGTTTTACTGCCCCCAAACCACTAATGTAAATAAGCCCTTACTGCTTTCATACTAATGTACTGTGATTTACCTGCACCGTAAGTGCAGCACAGTGCATCTGCAGATTTCCTGTAGGTTAGCTGCACTTTGACAAAGGCTTCTATTACATCTTGTAGTTGTGGTGCGCTTTTCTGAAAGAGCATCAAACCCAAAAGGATATAATAGACGTCTATAGCTCAGTGCAGCTAATATGCAGGAAAGCCGCAGGTGCACTGAGCTCCACCTACGGATCAGTATAAAAGCAGCCTAATAACCCTTTTTATAAGTGCTAACACGTTTAATAAACTGACCTATTTGTCTTTTGGCATCTGCTGCCATTGCTAGGCTATTAGAAAGCTTTCTGTCCCAGCATGATACCGAATGCATTTTGTCTGGGACAGGAGCCAACGCTATAGAGGAAGCGACTCCTGCTCCCTCCACTCTGATGCTCTAGGATGGTGGGCCAGCAAGCTGCGATCTGGGCTTGCTGACTGGCAATGCCAAAGCAGAAGGGCACAGGCCACATTAGAGGGCTCTGCGGGCCACCGGTTGAGCACCCTTGTCTTAAAGCATACTGGGGGGGGGGGGGGGGGGGGGTGCAGGCCGAAATCTGATTGGCTAAAATAAGCAAACAGTTACACTTCTACCACGGCTAGTTTTGATAACCCCGACTATGGAGCTTCGGTGTGTATACTGAACATTTCAGGTGTACCTCCTTACAGGATAGAAAACACAAATCTAATAAAGTGTGAAGGAAACCGTAAAATGTAGGAAAGGCGGGTTCACATTCTTAAGAACAATAAAACTATAAGAAAGTTGTACACACCTGAATGTTTTTCTCACAATCTGTCTGAAGATGGAGGGACAACTCGCTCTCCAGGACAAACTTCTTGCCGCATTTGTCACAAATTTGCATTCTTCTATGTGTAACGTTCATGTGCTTTTCCAGATACCACCGCGTGTTGAAAACCCGTGGACATTTGTCACATGAAAGGGTCTCCTTCTCCTCAACTTTACCCTTGTCAGGGGATTTAGGTTCTTTGGGAGTTTTCTTCTTACGCTTAGGTGCATCTCCACTTTTCACTTGTTCATTCTGAGGGTTAGCAAGTGAAGAGCCATCACTAACCATCATCTCAGTGTTCTCAGTTTTTTGGTCCTGGTTCACATGCTCCATACCGCACTGGTTATCTGCTGTATGAGAGTCGTTTTCTTCATCCTCCTGGCTGTCCTGGTCATCATCCCCAGAGTCACCCTCCTCATCGCTGCTGGTCTTCATGTGAGAAGGATCCTTGCCCACCCCTGTGTCTCCTTTGGAAACATTTAAGGTTTGGTTGTTAAGGTTCACCTCCACAATAATCTGTTCTCTCTTGTAATTCACATCATCCTCATCTTCTTCATCATCATCATCATCGTCGTCATCCTCCGATTCCCCAGAATTCTGCCGCTCACCCTTAACCGGCAGCACCTCGCTGGGTGGCTTACTGTCCCTAAAAAACGTCTGATGTTCTGGTTCCAGAAGATGAGGTTTGACTACTTTAGTGTCCATCATAACTGAAAAAGGTCCACCTGACTCTCTTTTAAACTGCTTATTTGACAGATCAAGTTCTTGATTTGTACTATGGTAAAACGGAGGTGGGACAGCAACTCGCAAGGGGTCATCAAGGCCCATACCGGAAACATCTTGAGGGTGAATATCTAGCATTTTTTGGCAGGAGTTGGCTGCCTGAGCCATTGGGTCAGGCTGAAGATTTGAGGGACGCAACATTATTGAATGTTCACAAAATGAATGGAACGCTTATGGAAAGGCGTTGATAAGACACTTTTCCTAGAGTGCTTTCATTGAGGGCTTCCAGGGACCAAGACCAATCTATACCTTGTAGTCAAAGGAGATCCTTGCCTAGAAAAAAATAAATAAAAATAAATTACATGACAAAGTGGTAATATCTAGATTTTAAATAAAGCATGCACACCCTGGCTGGTTAGGGACAATCACATTGTGTATCAACTGAACAATTATTCTACAACAGTGAATACACAACATACATAAACATATACATATCTTCAGCCTTCAATAAGGAAAGGAGCAATACTTAAACCACAAGAACCCACCATAACTAATTTTTACACATTTGTTTCTGATCTGCCTTTAAATTGAAAATGATTGATTATTCCTGCTGCATTTTGCTTTACTAAACGTTTAATTCACAGCTGCCTGATGGACTAACCCGTACACATGCTCAGAATATCGGACGGAGAATACCGCCTTTGAATTGATCGTGTGATAATCAGATCAATAGTACAGAGCTTTCAAGAGCCGATCAAGACGTTTCTTCTGATATTATCCAAATCGGAAAAGCACAAGAATTTTTCTCGTTTAATCAGTACAGTTGTCGTCCGAATATACAATACAAATTCAACCCAACACATTACATCACTTCCAAATTTTTATTCTGTTGTGCGAGAATTTTCGTAACTTTAGTAACCTCCCCATTTTCGTTATGTGACTAGCATGGAGGAAAAAAAAAAAAGAGCTATCGTCCGATTTTCGGATGGTGTGTACTTGCCATAAGGCAACTGTGACTTAACCAATTCAATACCAGGCACTACTACCCTTCCACTTCCTGCATAGGCCAATATTCAAATTTCAGCACTCTCACATTTTGATGACAATTACTCAGTCATGCAACACTAACCAAATAAAATTGTTATTTTTATAAGATCGGTAGAGGTTTCTTTTCTTTTGATGGCATTTATTTACCACTGGGTTTTTTTTAATTTCTGTGCAATAAAAAAAGGGGGGGATGTTTTCTTAGTTTCGGTTATAACATTTTGCAAATAAGCAATTCCTCTTCCTCGCTGATGTTCCCCGATGATCAGCGCTGCCTCATCAGTGCCCCCCCGATGATCAGCGCTGCCTCATCAGTGCCCCCCCCCCGATGATCAGCGCCGCCTCATCAGTGCCCTCCCCCCCCGATGATCAGCGCCGCCTCATCAGTGCCCTCCCCCCCCCGATGATCAGCGCTGCCTCATCAGTGCCCCCCCCCCGATGATCAGCGCTGCCTCATCAGTGCCCCCCCCCGATGATCAGCGCTGCCTCATCAGTGCCCCCCCCCGATGATCAGCGCTGCCTCATCAGTGCCCCCCCCCCGATGATCAGCGCTGCCTCATCAGTGCCCCCCCCCGATGATCAGCGCTGCCTCATCAGTGCCCCCCCCCGATGATCAGCGCTGCCTCATCAGTGCCCCCCCCCCCCCCGATGATCAGCGCTGCCTCATCAGTGCCCCCCCCGATGATCAACGCTGCCTCATCAGTGCACCCCCCGATGATCAGCGCTGCCTCATCAGTGCACCCCCCGATGATCAGCGCTGCCTCATCAGTGCCCCCCCCCGATCAGCGCTGCCTCATCAGTGCCCCCCCCGATCAGCGCTGCCTCATCAGTGCCCCCCCCCGATCAGCGCTGCCTCATCAGTGCCCCCCCCGATCAGCGCTGCCTCATCAGTGCTCCCCCCGATCAGCGCTGCCTCATCAGTGCCCCCCCCCGATCAGCGCTGCCTCATCAGTGCTCCCCCCGATCAGCGCTGCCTCATCAGTGCCCCCCCGATCAGCGCTGCCTCATCAGTGCCCCCCCCCCGATCAGCGCTGCCTCATCAGTGCCCCCCCCCCGATCAGCGCTGCCTCATCAGTGCCCCCCCGATCAGCGCTGCCTCATCAGTGCCCCCCCGATCAGCGCTGCCTCATCAGTGCCCCCCCCCCGATCAGCGCTGCCTCATCAGTGCCCCCCCCCGATCAGCGCTGCCTCATCAGTGCCCCCCCCCCGATCAGCGCTGCCTCATCAGTGCCCCCCCGATCAGCGCTGCCTCATCAGTGCCCCCCCGATCAGCGCTGCCTCATCAGTGCCCCCCCGATCAGCGCTGCCTCATCAGTGCCCCCCCGATCAGTGCTACCTCATCAGTGCCCCCCCCCGATCAGTGCTGCCTCATCAGTGCCCCCCGATCAGTGCTGCCTCATCAGTGCCCCCCCCGATCAGTGCTGCCTCATTAGTGCCCCCCCGATCAGTGCTGCCTCATTAGTGCCCCCCCCATCAGTGCTGCCTCATTAGTGCCCCCCCGATCAGTGCTGCCTCATTAGTGCCCCCCCCCACGATCAGTGCTGCCTCATCAGTGCCCCCCCCACGATCAGTGCTGCCTCATCAGTGCCCCCCCACGATCAGTGCTGCCTCATCAGTGCCCCCCCCACGATCAGTGCTGCCTCAGTGCCCCCCCACGATCAGTGCTACCTCATCAGTGCCCCCCCCCCCACCGATCAGTGCTGCCTCATCAGTGCACATCAGTGAGGAAGAAAAATTGCATATCGCATCCCGGTCAACACAGAGGGAGCGGATCTTTTCCCCTCGGTGCTTCTTTCAGGTTCGCGGCTCCGTGAGTGGCTGGAGCCGTGATTACGTCACTGCCGCGCTTGTGCATGGGAGTCCTCCGTTCCACCACGATACACAGGACCTTCACTGTGAATGCGCCGCTGACGTCAGCAGTGAATATCTCCTAATCCGTATAGATTTAGGACATATTCATTTTACCTACAGGTAAGCCTTATAGGCTTACCTGTTGGTAAAAATGTAAAAAATAGGGTATACAACCACTTTAAAATGGACTGTAGCAAGTTTCAGCAAAAATCACAAAAAAACGCATAGGTGTGAACCAGGCCTTACCCTGATCTGTGATGCACTTTGTCCAAGGCACACAGCAGCTACAGAGAGTTCTCAATGTGTGCCCCAAAGGGCACCGGGGGGGAGAGGGGGGGGGGTGACACCCTCCCAGAAGCAGAGAGCAGCTCTCAGATCGTATAATCACAATATGCCAGGCAGCAAGTGATTTGAAGTCCGGTGGCTGCACTCACACAGCTATGTGAATGTAGCCTAACAAACGTGTTATTCAGTTCCCCAGCACACATATTCATGTTACATGTGTTTATTGTTGGTTTTGTATAGGCTGGAATTTTTCTACAGGCCATAACACCACAGCATAAAGATCTGCAGCCTAATTACAAGAAAAAATGTCAACCTGCATTTTGACAGACAAAGAGACAATACATACAATAGTCTTGTTTACAAATGAAATGTAACTAGGGTAACTTTGCTGCCCATGAATAAAGCCTCCAAGTATATCAGCTGTATGTATTTCCAACGCCTATCACCAATGGAGCGAGACAACATGGGTTTAACAGGATGATGACAAAACAGACAATGTTCTTCTCAGAAATTCAATATCAGCCTTCATGAACACGACACAGGAGACCAACGGGCCAATCAAAGCAAGGCCAAGCGTCTCGAGATGCAGATTCTAAAGGCAGCTCTATGGACACCACAAGCTCACGTTGTATACGCAGCCCCACCTGCACAGCCAACAACAGCGACGTCTTCCTCAGCATAAAGGAACACTGTCAGCTAAGCACAAAGGAATAGATTGACAGCGCTACGGCAAACAGAACAAACAATGAAGGACACTTCATATAAAAGAAGGCAGAATTTACATTCAATTAAAAAGTACATAGACATCAGCCTTTTCCAATGAAGCCCTGCAACAATCACAACACTCTTTATTGTCTGTATTCCCAAAGTGTGGGATGAGCACCGCTGCCGATGCTCAATGAGACTCCGATTTTATGTACAGAAAAACAACCCTCTTGTGTCCCCCCCCCCAGTCTGTTTTCATGGACTTCAAATAACATTTTTGAAAGCCAACTTCCTTTTTTTGAGGCTTGCCTCCAAAGGACACCAAATACTACGCAATGCTCACATCAAAAACTACTCTCTTGCTCACAAGAGGCCAGCCATTCTCCCCATCGGCTCCACGCCCGGGTTTTCTCAGGACAAAGAACAATAATGATATAAGATATCATGCAGCACCACCAGCTGGTGAAATCTGGTCTTGGCCTGTGACCCGATAAGTTTAGTCTTCCCTTTGAGAACTGTACTTTTGTGGTCAAGGACATCACAGCAGCAGGATGGAGGCCCTATTGTTTCAGAAGATGTGCATCTCTACATTACTACACTGAATACCCGCCCCCCCCCCCCCCCCCCCAACAAAAAAAGTGCTTCCATTTTTTTTTTTTTTATATTAGGAATCGCTCGTTAAAACACTTGACCTCCGGAAGATTTACCCCCTTCATGACCAGGCTATTTCCTACGATACGGCACTGCGTTACTTTAATGAATGATGTACCCAAATAAAATGTGTGTCCTTTTATCCCCACAAATAGAGCTTTTTTGGTGGCATTTGATCACCTCTGCGTTTTTATTTTTTGTGCTATAAACAAAAACGACCGACAATTTTTAAAAAATAAAATGAAAAAAACATTTTTTTTTTACTTTCTGCTCTAAAACAAATCCAACAAAAAAATCCCATTAAGCGTATATTGATTGGTATGCTCAACAGATATAGCGTCTAAAACTATGGGATATATTTATGGAATTTGCATTTATTTATTTTTACTAGTAATGGCAGCAATCAGCAACTTATAGCGGGACTGATATTGTGGTGTACAAACTGGACACTTGACACTTTTTTGGGGACCAGTGACGATATTACCATGATCAGTGCAAAAAATATGCACCGTCACTGTACTAATGACACTGGCTGGAAAGGGGTTAACATCAGGGGCGAACAAATGGTTAAATGTGTGCCTAGCTGGTGATTCAGTGTAGTGAGGGAGGTGCCTTTACTAGTGAAAGGCCTGGATTGGCGTTTCTGCTTTACAGGAACACAGGATCTATGCCTTCTGTGCTTACAGAAAGGCAATCTGCCTTGCTTACATAGGTTAGAGTCTCGTTCTGCCTGTGTACCGAACAAACAGCGTGTGCCGACGGATATCAGGTCTGCAGGACCTGCTGAATAAATTCACGCCGGATACCCGAAAGTGCAGGATCATGTGTGTGAGAGCTATAGTACACACACACACACACACACTATCTTGCGTAGTTGCCCTGCGGCAGTAAGCCTAGGTTCACAGTGAGCTGCGGGAATGAAGCTGTGTGAGTTCAGCTGAGCTCGCGCGGCTTCACTTCCGCATGTCTGTCCCGATTTCAGCTGTGATTTCACAGACATCTGTGCGTGTTTTTGCACAGATGTCAATGGAAATCGCACCCCGAAATCTAAAAAAAGTAGTATAGAAACTACTTTTTGAAATCGGTGTGGCGTCGCATCGATTAGGATGCTGTCATTGCCAGCAATTTCAGGTTTAAAGTGCCCACGCTGTGCGCAAATTCTAGTGCAGCCTACTGGGGGATGTGATGCAAGGCAAACTATAGATGATCTGGTTATCTTTCCTGCAGCCATGGGTTGGGGTGCCTTCCCAGACAGCAGAATACAAAGACTAGCGCTGCACTTCTTATTTATATATTGTTTGTGCCTGTATCTAGGTTATAGTGCACAGCTGCTGTTTTGTTTTAGTTTCTAAACACAGATACAATTTTTACACTAGAATACAAAAATTACTGCTAGCAACTATAGCCGGAGTAATCGCATGCCAAAAATCAGACAGGCTGGTTGTACTGAATTCAATTGCAGGATCAACAACTTCGGTACAACCAGCCTGTCCATACAACGACAAAGCCAGTCTCAGCTGAACCAGCTGAGATTTCAGAAATGCATGGCTGGCTTAAAGTGAAGCTCACCCAAAAGGGGGCGCCATGCTGGTCTGTACCCTCCACTCCCACATTTGGAATTTTTTGGGAAGGAGGGAGGAGCGAGTACCTGGTTTTGATAGGTACCCGCTCCCACTTCCGGCTCAGATTGCAGTGGCAAGTTCAGCCCCCTCCTCCTCTCAGTCTCCTGGGACACATCACAGGACTGTTTACAAGGCTTCACTTCCCGTTTACCTTAGCAGGGATGCTGAGGTCTGTGCCTGGAGACAATTGAAGAATTGGCTCGGGCATTGCTGGATCCATGGACAGGTAAGTGTCCTTATAAAAAGTCAGCAGCTACAGTATTTGTAAAATTTTTGAGGGGAGAGTCTGGAGCTCCTCTAAGTATACCAGAAGGCTGCAGGAGCAGGTACACTTCTTTCTGCTAAAGATCAGAATGGTGGTGGGGGGCATGGGGGTGGAGCTAAAAACGTAGGAAAATATATTAAAGAAAAACAGGAAATAATTTAAAAAAAAAATGTATATATCTAGAAATTCTGCCTACAGAGGGGGAAGTGTTTAACGGGAACCAATTTCCCTTTGTGAGTTTAGTTCCACTTTAACGTCAAATCACATCAGCCATCTCTGGCGCTCATAACCCTCACCCGCCTATGGCTCAGACTTTTAATTCTGCCTTTCTTCACACCCCCAAAAGCAGCATATCCCCAAAGCCACCATTCAAACAGAGTGATTATAGCAGCGATAGAGAAAAGTAGTGCATGTCCTACATTGTGAACCCAGGAGGATACAGAGACTCTTTTTTTTTAAAACATAGCAAAAATGCCATTTGTTGTTTTCTATTACTGCTAGATGTTAGCCAAGAACATGGAACAAGATGATAGCCGGTTTTGCAGAAATACCTATTACAAGGACAAAAAAAAAATTCTAATAGCATTCGGTCATTGTTGAGTTTACACAGATTGTTTGCAAAGCTGCTTTCTCCACTCCTAGCAGAACAAAAGAGAGCATATGTACTCGCCCCTAGACAGGATACAGGTCAAATGAATGCTTAGCATTTCACATAGTGTATGCAGATCAGGTAAATTACACATCAACATCCCTCCAGGTGCTGCACTGCCAATGTCAGCCACATTACTGATATACAATTATGGAAAAATGTATTATATATATATATATATATATATATATATATATATACATACACACACACACACACACACACATTGAATGGGCTACCTTAACGTGGTTGTAAAAGCATAAAGTTTTTACCGTAATACACACTCTGCGTTAAGGTTTAAACCTTCCACGATCATCCCCCCAAACACACAAATACTTCATCTATCTCCTCTTGATTCAGCACTGCACCCGAGCGCAGAATGGTTTCTCTTCTCGCAGGACACAGAGGTAGCAGTGGGAGCCATTGGCTTCTGCTGCTGGCAATTAAATTCTGGGAGGTGGGGCAATGCCAAGCAGCACGTGTCTATGGACTCACACAGCCTGGCCGAGGAGCGAGCCCACACATACGCCCCCATAGCAAGTGGCTTGCTAGGATGGTGCACACAGAGAAGGAGCCCCTGAGTGCTAGCAGTGGACCCCAGAAGAGGTGGTTCAGGGGCCACAGAACAGGCAAGTATAACATGTTTATTACATTAATGAAAAAAACAAAAAAAACAAGTGGCACTTTAAAGGATCACTAAAGGCATTTTTTTTTTTTTAAACAAACATGTTATACTTACCTCCACTGTGCAGCTCGTTTTACACAGAGTGGCCCTGAACCTGCTCTTCTGGGGTCCCTCGGCAGCTGTCTCGGCTCCTCTTCGCAAGGACTCCACAACTAAATGCGAGCTCCCTCGCATGGTGTGGAGTGCTTGCGGGCACGCTCCCGTGATACAGCAGGTGGACGTAGCAGCTCACTGTATCACGTGCTGCGTCATTGGATGTGATTGACAGCAGCACGAGCCAATGGCTGTGCTGCTTTTAATCCATCCACTCTAGTCAATCAATGGCCAGGGTGAGCGGGGAAGAGGATGTCGGGGGCAAGCTCGGGACTTTTGAGGGGTCAGGTAAGTAAAACGGGGGATGGGGGCGGCATTGTCGGATGGTTTTTCACCTTAATGCATAGAATGTAAACCTGTACAACCCCTTTAATGTACCGCACCGCTATGGACTGAAAGGGGCCAGAGAGCTTTCCACACACATTACAACATGAGTACAACTTTAGATCTAGACTGAAATGAGATTGCAAAATCAGATTGTAACATGTCAGTCAGCTATGTAACAGAGGACATTTTTTTTTCTTTCTTTTTTTAAAGTAAGATCTGCACTACAAAGCTGTAGGTAACGCCAAAGAGACTTAGACTAATGTGTAGGATTTTAAGTTGGCCTTATTCAGATCAAAGTTCAGCAGGAATCGCCCAAGTTTAGATCCATCTATGGCCAGCCTGGTTGTACCAAATATGACCCATCAATCGACTTCAGTACAACCAGGCTGTTTTTGGCCCCATCACTGCCAGTAGCGATCATTGTATTCTGCCGGTATTGCATCAGCATAGGTGCTCCTGTACTTGTCTGGAGGGATGCGCGTTGGTGCGGCTTGGTGGGCCATGCTCATACAATTTGAGGTATTGTCATTTTCTAGACCCCCCTTCCTTATAGGCCAGCAGAACACCATACCGCTGAAGGAGGGATTGTCCCAACAACACTGACTCTTTTTGATAGGGGAATCCAGCCATTTATATACCTCCAACCTGCGGTTGAAAAAATAAATGAATAAATAAATCGTATGATCTATAGCCAGCCTTACTTGCTAACGAATCCAAGGATAATAAATACAGCAGTTATAAAGAGCTGTCTAAACCTGATCATATCCCCGTGACGATTGTCCAGCTGGGACGTTCTCGCTCCTATATCACAGCTGATAATGTAATGCTGCTACTATGTGAAGAGCATGCAGAAATAGACAGCAATAGCAGTACATTATTAGCACACTATTAGGCAATAGTGCAGAATTTCAGGCGAGACACTGAGGCTGGTTTACTTGATGGTGAGAATGTTTATTTGATAAACTGTGTGCATAACCACTTCAATTATCTAATCATTTGAAAAGCAAATTCCTGTTTACCGAATTCATCTGCAAATGATTGGATAATTTAAATGAATATTTACACAATTTATGTGAAGATTTGGTGCTCCTTCAGTAAATCAGCCCAATTACCTGTTTCATGAAGACGGGGCTAGGATGACTTGGTGTTCCTTCAGCTGCCATTACCCGTATTCCAGTCCATTTTCAGACCTGCCAATTCTTCCAACTTCAGAGGGTTGCAAAGACAAATCCAGACAGTTTTATTTTCTTTGTCTTAAACAAACCTCTATAATTAGGCCCAGAAGACATAGTGCAAGTACTTGTGACAAAGGACTGGGAGGTGGGCATGCATCTCCTGGGTATGGACGAAATACACCCTTACTACACATGATGAGAACTGCTTTTAGAACTCTAAATTACAGTAATCATTAGAGCAGCAAATACGATGAGGGACCATTCACACTTAGCTAACGCATGTTGTGTCGCATCTTAGTTTGCACTGGGTTAGGGGAGCCCATTCACTTTGAATAGGCTGGCAATGCAAAACAGACATGCAGCGTTTTATTCCAACACACATTTGTGCATTGTGGTGTACTGCAGTGCATGATCCTCTAAGCTGTGCTGCCTTAGTGCACTGGAGCGGCACTGCAACATGCCAACCCAAGCAATTACAGGCAATGCATTGGTGCTCCGGTACTTGTCTAGAGGGATGCCCATCAGTGCTGGTTGGTGGGCCATGCTCATACAATTTGAGGTGTTGTCGATTTGTGGACCCACCTTCCTTATAAAGAATGTGTGAAATTGGTTGGGACATAACAGAGAAGGGTATCATCCTAAGCAGAAAGATGTTACTGCTTTTCCCCTCCTTAACCAGTAGAGACCCGCGCTATAGCCAAATGACGGCTACAGCGCGGACCTCCTTTGCCGGGACTACGTCTATTGACGTCGTCCCGTGCACGAGGGGCCTGCGCGCCCCCTGAGGGTGGGGGCCATCTTAGCCTCACTCGTCTCCATACCCAGGGACCGAGAGGACCCGATCGCCTCCGCCACTGCAGATGGCTCCGGTAAGCGGTGGAAGGCGCGGGTGGCACTTCTCCCGCTGCAGATAACAGTGATCTTGCGGCAAATCCGCCGCAGAGATCCCCATTATCGTAAACACGACCGGCTCCTGAAAAGATGGATATGTCGGTTGTGGCAATAGCTGCTGTCATTATCGACCTATCCCTCTTCAAAGTGCCGACGTATATGTACAGGAGCCGGTCAGCAAGTGGTTAAGGGAGTGCCACTAAGGTCCTCTGTAGGCTTTCTGCTGCCCTTCATTTTTATAAATGGGATAAATTGATGGGATTTTAGGCGTAGTGTACATGTAGTACATCACCTGGGCACCTATAAAGTCCCAGGTTTTGGAAAGTTTTTTGGAATCTGGAGTCCTGGCAACTTGTCTCTATCCCATCCTGTCTACTGCACATTCCTATTGGCCAGTGAAGCTTGCTCATCATAGGAATGGGGGGGGGGGGGGGGGGGTGTGCATAGCTACAAGCTTTGACACATCCGCTTTAAGAAACTGGAGCTCTGCTTTAAGTAAGCTCAGGTGGATAAGAATGAAAGTAAAAAAAGGCCTAAAAGCAGAACTTACAAACAGATTTTAGGCTACTTCCTTCAAGTTCAAGTGTAAAATACCTCTGTGCCCTGGCACTGAGCCGCAGCTCAACTGATCAGGTGCCTTTTTTTAAGTGACAGCGTCACTCAATGTGCTCAGGAAAACCATTCATGTGTGAATTAAGTCTCACATACAATAGAATTCTTCAAATGTGCACATATACTTACCTGTAATGCGATATAAACCATGTGAAGACTCATGTCCCTCTGTGTTGTAGGCAACAAGGCAAACAATGTAAATGCACTCTTGCCATTAATATTAGACTGTAAGCTCTTCTGAGCAGGGCTCTTTTGTATTTTATTGTATCATAATGCCCTGTACACACGATCGGACATGCCGACAACAAAATCATGTTTTTTTTTCCCCGGCGGGTGTTGGCTCAAACTTGTCTTGCATACACACGGGCACACAAAGTTGGTCGGAAATTGAGAATGTCAAGAACGCAGGGACGTACAACACTTAAGACGAGCCGACAAAAATGAAGTTCAATAGCCAGTGCGGCTCTTCTGCTTGATTCCGAGCATGTGCAGAACTTTGTGCGTCGGAATTATGTACACACCAGATCGGAATTTCCGACAATGGATTTTGTTGGTAAATTTGAGATCCAGATCTCAAATTTTGTGTGACGGAAATGTCGATGGAAAATGTCCGATGGAGCCTACATACGGTCGGAATTTCCAACAAAAATCTCCCATCGAACATTTTGCGTCCGAAAATCCGACCATGTGTAACAGGGCATAACTGTATTGTCTCCCTTTTATATTGTACAGTGCTGCGTAAACTGTTGGCACTATATAAATCCTGTATAACAATAATAATGGCAGTTGGAAAAGAAAACTTCTACAGATATCTGCTTGTCCTTGTATGACTGGAATGAGGCCCGATCCTTACCCAAAGACAAGGCCAGGGCATGCCCACAACTTCTGCTCCTTTGCTCCACAGAGTAGTGAAGGAGAGGTAGTACTGCATGTGACCCTGGGAGATTTTCCAGCAAGTTGGGATAGAAGTCTATGAAATAATGAATGCCTTTGATTGCCTGAGGAGCTCATTATTGCCTCTATTCAGTATAGATATTCCACCTTACTCAAACAAGGCTTAAAATTAAGAACATTACTTGCTGTTGTGCAGTCTTTGCTCAACGTAACAACTGCATTACTGATTAAACACGTCAACAAGAAAAGATATAATCGCTGCTATTTAGCAGAAAAAGAGCTAAATTTAAAGGGGCATATTTAAAGGCGTTGTAAACCCTTGTGATTTTTCATCTTAATACATCCTATGCATTAAGGTGAAAAAACTTTTGGCAGGGACTGGCCCCCCCAGCCCCCCGTTTTACTTACCTGAGCCCCTTCATACCCTCGGCGGAGGCGCGCTGTCCCATCTCTTGATTGGGTAGATTGATAGCAGCGCAGCCATTGGCTCCCGCTGTTGTCAATCAAATCCAATGACGCAGGTGCCAGGGCCGAGTGTGGCATTCATGTCTATGGATGCAAATGCTGGACTCAGGCGTGCACCCACAAGGTCGAATGACGGTTTGCGAGGGGTCGCCAAATCCTGGACTGTTCCTGAAGCCCGCCCTGTTCTCCCTGCCTTTTCGTGGCTGCCCAGCAGGGCTGTCCCTGGAGCCTGTTGTCACCAAGCTGGGCCGTTCCTGGAGAGCGCGGCTGCCCACTCAGACTCTTCGTGGCCTCCCATTCAGTTCACGCCATGGCTGGGGGGCAGAGACTAGAGGTCAGCTGACTGGTGAGGAAAGTGACATGGGAGGGGCTGGAGGAGACCCTATCTCCTGATTTTGGCATAGTGACACAGTGAGTAACAAACACTGCCTGTGATTAGAGTTGCCCTTAAAAGTCCCCACTACAGTTCTCAGATCAGCAGGTGACCTTGATCAAGAGAACCTAAGTTGGCTTATCAGAACTCCCCGCCAGCACTGCCACTCATCCCAACTCCCCGCCAGCACTGCCACTCATCCCAACTCCCCGCCAGCACTGCCACTCATCCCAACTCCCCGCCAGCACTGCCACTCACCAAGGAGTAAGAGAAGGAATAAAAATAAAGAATACATGGAAGGGAGAGGAAAAGAGGGGAGGAGAAAAGAAAGAACAAGAAAAAGAACAAGAAAAAGAACAAGAAAAAGAACAAGAAAAAGAACAAGAAAAAGAACAAGAAAAAGAACAAGAAAAAGAACAAGAAAAAGAACAAGAAAAAGAACAAGAAAAAGAACAAGAAAAAGAACAAGAAAAAGAACAAGAAAAAAAACAAGAAAAAAAACAAGAAAAAAAACAAGAAAAAAAACAAGAAAAAAAACAAGAAAAAAAACAAGAAAAAAACCAAGAAAAAAAACAAGAAAAAGAACAAGAAAAAGAACAAGAAAAAGAACAAGAAAAATGGCTACAGAGAGGGATGAGGGAAAAAACAAGAAATTAGGATCAAGAGATAAAAGGGAAAGAAAGGAGAACAAAGAGAAAGAGTGGTACATCCTAAAATGTACCATAAGGGGTTTTAATACTGTACAAGTGGAAGGGACTCAGGGAACGCTAAATGTCTGTGGGTTAGGGGCACAAATTACTTGTCTTGCCTTGAGTGCTGACAACACACGCTAAGAAAGCCGGGCCGGAGACAGACAGAGAGGGCGCTGACAGGGAGGAAGGAGGGGGTGAGAAGAAAGAAGAGAGCAGGCATCCCATCATAGAGGAAGGCACTTTGACCACGGTTATCAGAGTGGAGCTGCCCTGGTTATCGTGGTCTGTTTAGAGAGGGCATACAGGGAAGTGGTAGGTTTAGGGGTTTTTTTTTTTTTTTTTTAGTTTAGAGGGGGACAGATTACATAGCACAAGCACTGTGCGATCCGCTTTAAGGGACCAGGATCTATAATAAATTTATATATATATATATATATATAAAATAGTTTTTTTATTGGGGGGGGGGGGGGGGTGTACGTGCAAAGTTCGCTTTAGACTACACATCCAAAGATTAATTGCACATCTGTACACGTCTTGTTTGGCTTATTAGTTGGAGGAGACCCTAGATCAGTCATGGTAAACCTTGGCACCCCAGATGTTCTGGAACTACATTTCCCATAATGCTCATGCACTCTGCAGTGTAGTTGAGCATCATGGGAAATGTAGTTCCAAAACATCTGGGGTGCCAAGGTTCGCCATCACTGTCCTAGATTGTAAACTCTACAAGCAGGGCCCTCATATTCCTCCAGTATTGAATTGTATTGTAACTGTACTGTCTGCCCTTATGTTTTACAGCACTGCGCAAACTGTTGGCACTTAAGGCTCCATGCACACTGGAGCTAATAAACTGCAGTTTGGGCGTTTTTTTTTTATGTGTCCATGCACACATGAACGTTTTTTAGCTTTAATGAGCAGTGGAGTTTATGGGCTTTTTTTCTGAACGCCAGAATAAACGCTCATAAACACGCGTTAGTGTTCGGCATTCTATTTTTTTTTCAATGCATTGTGGGAGTTTGGAATGCACGGTGGGGTTTTTGGAGTGTTCTCTGTGTATTTTTATTGAAAACGCTAGTACAAAACGCTATTAAAAGCACATTTTTCAACCAGCATTTTCTGCCAGCAATCTGGCGTCCAGAAAAAGCTTTTTTGAGCTTCAGTGTGCATGGAGCCTTAGGATGAACTCAGGCGTGTTCCCAAGTCCCCGCTCCCGCCAGGAAGCAGACACTCCGCATCGCTAATTACAGATAGTAAGACATTTCCCGATCTGTGCAGCCGTGGATCGGGAAATAGATCGCTGCTTGTGTTTTGCCCTGCCGAGTGTCAGCTTTCTGGCGGACGCAGGCAGCTGGACTTGCGAACATGCCCGAGTTCATCCTTATTGGTTCTATATAAATCCTGTATAATAATTGTATGTGCTGGCACTGGCTGCACTGGTGTGTATTATAATAGCCAACAAGAAAGGTGGCTTGACCTACAGTAAAACCATATAGGGTGGGTGCAGCCATACACACACAAAGGAAGTGGTCTGTTTTTGTTTTACACACAGAAGCAACCATGGATAATCAGACAGGTTTATATGTGCGCAAAAGAAGGTGAGGAAAATCACTTAACATAGGACCTCAAACATTATCTTCTGGGGGTAAAAGGGCTTCTGTTATGTTAAACATTAACGACTGATGGCAAAACTTCCTTTCCTGGATCTAGGCCTCATTCTGACAGGCGCTGACAACCATACTGCATGCATGAGGCCTCTGCATCCTCCTCAAGCCAACAGGCGTGCTGGTGAACATCCCTGAACAGACATTTCCTGTCAAATCTTAACATACAGCTGTATCTATGTAACCGCTGCATCTGCATCCACTTCCATAGGCCATCTGGGCAAAGTTAATGCATGTACTTTGGACCAGCTCAAACCGATGCTGCATACAGTAAGCAGCGTTTTCTTTTGGCGACTTACCCTCTGTGCACTAAAAAGAGTGTCGCTCGCTTCCACCACTCAGAAAAAGACTGACATTCATTTTTTTCATTGAATACAAAGCATTCTCCGATTATCTTAAAAGGGGATTGTGGTGTGATCTGGCTTCCTCACCACCTCTGCCAATCATAAAATGCCTTGTATTTACTGGAAAAAAAAAATAAGGCGTTACCTGGGTGTCAGAAGTGCGAGACCGAGCAACGCGCTATGTTTAGCGCACAGAGAAGAAGTCGCTCAGGCATCTTCCCAAACAAGATGCCACTTCCTTGATGTGGCGCGCAGGCTACAACACAGAATTACAGCTTCGCTATCGGGCCACATGAAGGTGGCATCTGGATAATCTGTTTGAGTCAAGCTGACCCAAAGTAAGTTTTTATACTAATCTCATTCTTGGAGTTCTTATTTAAAAATAAAAGGTGTACTTTTATAGCACAACTCCTGTATAGCTTCCCCTCACCCTCTTAGAATAGCTCAGAAGCAGCATGGTGCCACTGCTCAATCTGCCCCCTGGCATCCATTCACTGGATCCTGCAGTCACATCAGAAGAGTGAAGGGTCACTATCTGCTAGGCACCGCCGGCTTCTGATACAGGATGGTGGTGCCCAGCAGCTATCTGAAAGCTTTTACTGCTCTTAATGGATTTCTTTGGGAGGAGGGGCTATATTGCTACAAAGATCCCACAGTCATCTTTGTAATTAAAATGAACTATGACGCATTAGACAAAAACAAACACTTGGAGACAAACTAAGCTTACGTCAAATGATAATCCTGTAGGCCAAATGTAGCTTCCTGGAAGCCTGGCCAGAAAACTTTTGCCATCTGCTGAACCTGGCACAGGATCTAGGATGTGAGGTCTGTTAGGCTGGCCATACATTATACAATTTTCTGGTTTAGACTCAAAACCATATGGAGGTCAAACCTAAACACTTTCAATTTGTATGCAATCAGGCAGGCCCTTGCACTACATAGTTCAAGGTAAATCTAAAGGTAATTAAAGAAAACTGTATAATGTATGTGCAGCTTTAGGCACACCCCAAACATCTAAGGAAAGAGCACTCTCCCTCAACTGTGCATGCGCAGTGTGCTCTCCCCATTGCAACAGCAGCTGGGCTGTAATGACAGAGCGAGAGCGGGCACTGTGCAGGCAAGGGTGTGAGACACAGGGAGAACGATCATCCTTTAGATTCTTGGGTTGCAACTATCCTTTAAGGCAGTGGTTGTCAACTCCTGTCCACAGGCCAGGTTTGCAAGATAACAAATACATCACAGGTGAGATGATTTGCTGGAAATACTTCAAATCTGGCCTGTTAGTGGGTCCTGAGGACAGGAGTTGAGAACCACTGCTTTAAGGCGAGCCGAGTCACTAACTTGGAACAAGCACACACCTTAAAAAGTCAGAATATTGTCTCAGGTCAGTGCCACAAAGTACAAAAGCAATTCGATCCGTATGACAGCCACAAAGCCAGCTTTTAAAGGAGAAAAGATCCAAAAAGAAGGACCAACAAATCCCCCTTTTGTTCTGTGTAAAGCTGGCCGTCTCATATACAATCTCAGCATACAATTTGGAAAGCGCGGGTTGAACTGTACAGAATCTATGATTTTCTCAGGGTTACATAAAACACAATTCTGTCATAAATCACATTTTAGTATTCAGGTTGGTGTCCATTTTGCTGGGTGATGTGATGTGCCGTTTCAGCACATTGCATGTTTACATTTTCTTTCTGTAACTTTATTGAGAGTGAACACAGTAAAGCTGATCACTGCATTCTGATCAGTATGTGGCCATCCCTGTTCAGAAGTTGATTGTTACATTGGGAGGGAAGGAAATCTCCTACATCCAACTCTTATTTGGATAGAGGAATCTGTTTTATTAAATAGGTTGTAAAGGCAAAAGGAAAAGGCATTCTATGCACAAAGGCAAAACACCTTCTCTGTGCAGCAGCACCTAATACTTACCTGAAGCCCGTCTCGATCTAGCAAAATGCACGAGTACCTCGGCTCTCTGGAGACTGCCTCCTCATTGGCTAAAGCAGCCATTGGCTTCCTCTGCTGTCAAACACAGCCACTGAGCCAATCAGGAGAGCGAGAGAGCAGGGACAAGCAGAGCCGCAGCCAGGAAGCGAGCTTGTTCGGATACCCCAATTGCAAGCTGCTTGCTCTGGGGGCAGGAGGGAGGGGTCAGGAGCGCTGATGAGGGACCTGAGGAGAGGTGGATCGGGGCTGCTCTGTGCAAAACTATTACACAGAGCAGGCAAGAATAAAAGGTTTGCTACTAAAAGAAAAAAGGAAGATACATTAAAGCGGGCCTTTACCCTCCCGAGGACAATCCCGCCTCTCCACCCCTTCACCTTTCCTCTGCTGGAATAGGGCATTTTTTTTTTATGCCAAGTCCACCCTGCTTCCCCTTGCACGTCACTCACCTTAGGCAAATGACACGCACGCTGCCCGCGGTGCCTCCTGGGATATGTATGGCACATATCCAAGGGGCAAAGGCTTTCACTGACCAACAGGGGGAAGGCCTATCGGTGCATCATTGAGAGGCTTGCCGAACCAAGAAGAGCCGACGAGCCTCTCAATGATATTCAGAAAAAACATGGCTGCGAGGGACAGAGCTGTGGCCAGGCATGAGATGATCTCAGCGGGTTAATGCTGGATTAACTAGATGGGCGAGTATCTGGAATATCCAGATACCACCGTCAGGTAAGCAGGGCAAAAAAAGAAAATGGGGAAGTCGGCCGCAGTTCAGCCCAAACCGTCTATGGCCAACTTAACACTCCATTTAAGCCTCTGTAGTACACTGTGCTGCGCTGACCTGCAGTGCAGCAGAAAAATGCAGAGTGTCTGCATTTTTCCGCTGCACACATCACACCAAAGTTGTGAGAACAATGTTACAGAAAAAATTAATTGTTTTATATACCCCTGCAAAACTGGCATTGATCAGTTGCAGAAAATCATCAGTGACTGCGCAGTGTGACCAGGTCTTTAAAGCGGAGTTCTACTTGTTTTTACAAAAAGTGTAGCTGCTGACTTAACACTCACCTGTCCCACGGTCCAGCGATGTGGCCGCCTGAAACCTCGCTCCTCTACTCTCTGCGGCATGGCAAGAAGTTTGCAGGGGAGGGAGGGGGAGAGGAGTCGCTGCCTAGGTGGTGAGAGCGGAAGTGGGAGGCTGGGTACCTGTCAAAACTAGGTACCCCCCCCCAAAAATGACATACCAAATGTGGCATGTAAGGGGGAGAGGAGTGCTTAAAGCGCAAATTCCACTTTTGGGAGGAACTCCGCTTTACTGTACTATAAACCTTGAGTCGGGAAACACTCCATAAACCCACAAACCAGGTTTCTATGAACTGCTTTTTCCCCCTCTTACTTAGAACCCTAGTTTAGGAAAGCCCCATGCCCATGAGTCTCTGTGAGAATGTGTGCCCGTGCACAACAATAGCTACGAGACACAACCTCCATCCAGGACTACAGACAGTCACAAGATGCAATGCCTTACTCAGCATAGCACAGGCAAGCCTTCATTTCTATTTCTGCTGTTCACTCCCTAGCAGCAACAGGGTGCATCTTCAGGTGACAGTACTTGGTAAGTATGCATTTGCAGAGGGGGAGCGTGGGATTATTATTATTTTTTTTCAACGGAAGGGAAAGAAAAGAAAATTGAAATGCCCTTCTATCAAATTTTTACTGGTGTGTGTTCCCCCTGGGGAAATTTACCCCTCTATTTGTACTGGTGACCACTGCTAGGCCTCATTCACATTGGGACAGGGTAACAAAAGTGCGCATGTACCCGCACCCACGCGGATGTCAGATTGAAAGCAGTGGCAGTGTTCAAGGAGCTGTTGCATCCCAATTGGCAACACAGGACTGCCTGCACAGGGATACATGGAACACCTGTGCCTCCCCATGCAGGTAAACACGCCCTACGAGTGTGTACGCTATAGTACGCCCTGTGTGAATGAGGCCTTAGCAGGAAATAAAGGTGTTCCCAAACAAGAGGTAAGTGAACCTTTCAGCAGGGACACCTGTTCTTGGTACAACTATCTAAGAGCCTCTTTACACTGTAAGCTGTGACCTGTATTGTTCTGCACAAGAACACCACAGATTACTGCTAGGAAAATGGTTTTCTTTGTGCTCCATTCAAAGCTCAATGTGCAGGTGTTCCGTCAGATATGGTGACCCATCAGAATTGGTAACGGAAGCGACATTCTGTCGCCGCCATCTTGCTACACCCAGTACTCCTCCACAGTAAGGATACACCGAGAAGGGGGCAAGCGGACATCTTGTTACAACCACCGGAGATTTACATTTTACACTTATATTTAATAGTAAACAGAGCACATAAGGTGAAAAAGTATTTGGAAATCCATAGGACTGTTTACATGTTGAATTATAAAAACAGATGTGTTCTGTCAGATGACCAAAACTGAGATCAGCAGGTTTGCCGCTGCTTTTAAAATTCAACATCTAAACAGTCCGTCAGATTTCTAAATACTGTATTTGACCTTATAAGCTGCTTTTTCTGTTAAAAACTGTGAAATGCAAATCTCCGGTGGGTGTAACAAGATGTCCACTTGCCCCTTGTCACTATATCCATACTGTGGACAAGTGTGGGGTGTAGCAATATGGCGGCCTCGTTTCCAATTCTGATGGGTCGCCTAATCTGACAGAACACAGGCATTCTACTATTCTGGAGTTTGTCAATGCAGCACAGCTCAGCTTTGGTACATAAACTGTAATTAAGTGCAATTTTGTGGTGGAAAAAAAAAAAAAATTATATATATATATATATATATATATATATATATATATATATATATATATATATATATATATATATAAACGGGGTGACAGTGAAATGGTGCATAACACTACACCCTCATCACTGGTACACAATAGACAGCAAATCGTTATTCACCTTCAGCATAGCCATTTCAGGCGCTTTCTAGGGGGTTTTTGTGTGATGTTTGGCGAGTTATAGTCACTGACTTACAATGGACTAAATACTCAGATCCAAACCTGGTTTTTACAGGTACCCGCTCCTACTACCAGTCAGAAGCCAAATCCGCCTTAACCTTCTGAAACACATTCCAGGTCCCACAAAGCTGTGGGACCATTCACAAAGCACAGCTCGGCTTGTGCATGCGCAGTGGGCAGTCAGCTGTGAGATCACGAGGAATCACAACTGGCTGCCCACAGATAATATGCCGGCACCGGGACCCAAAGACCAGAGAAGAAACGGTTCAGATGAGCTGTATTTGTAGCTGCTAACTTTTTTTTTTTTTTAAGGCAGACCCACAGCTTGGAGGACCTCTAGGAAAAATAAGCATTTAAAATCTGCTGGCAAATAGGGAGTTAAGTGCAAGGTGGTGTATTCCACCTCCCCAATCCCCTCTATTTTGCTCACTGAGGGCTGACAGATCAGCTTCCACTATACTCCAGGGGCTCCAAGAGAAGGGATACGGATCTCCTACACACAGCAGTCACTCTACCTGTCCCCTCCTCTCCCCCGACCATTCACAGAAAGATTTGGATTTTATGAATGAGTTGATAGAAATTAAAAGGGTTCTGTGAATGGACAAGCGAAGAGAGGGGGGGTGGGGGGCTGAGAGAGTGGCTGCAGAAGACCCCCTATTAGATTGAGGAATTGGGGGTGTGCATATGGGTGTAACATGTTCCAAACTGTCAACTTATCCTTTAAGAATCAATGACACCCCGACACGCCTGCTGAAGTGCAGTCTCTCTGCGGGTCAGTAATGAGTCTGATTTTGCATGCATTCCTCACCCACAGGTATAAAATATATTCAAATCCAAAAGGAAAAACGTAATATACGGCAGCTTACCAGCCCTTAGATGTAGTGTCTGCATTAGCTTGTTCCCCTGGTGATCCCGCCAGTAACACACTTCCTGTCTTAGGGGGGCTCCTTTATCCACCTTTAGTGTCATCAGGACACGTTGGTTTTTATAAAGCCTTAAAGTTGTAAAGTCAGAAGTTTCTTTTTTTTTTTTTTTTTTTTTTTTTTTTTAGCTTAATGCATTGTATGATAAAAAGCCTTCTGTGTGTCCAGTGATGTCCAAGATTGTCTCAGCCGACCAAGATTCTCCTTGCTGATTGGCTGAGACACAGCAGCGGCGCCATTGGCACCCGCTGCTGCCAATGTCAGCTAGCCAGTCAAGGGAGAGAAGAGCGGGGCCGGGGCTTCTTTCCGAATGGACACAGGGAGCTGTGACTCCGCTCGGGTGCCCCCATAGCAAGCTGCTTGCTGTGGGGGCACTGAAGAGGGGGGAGGGGCCAGGAGCTCCAAAGAGGGACCCAAGAAGAGGGAGATCTGGGCTGTTCTCTACAAATCCACTGCAAGAGAGCAGGTAAGTACAACATATTTGTTATTTTTATAGGGGGAGGGGGAACAAGACCTTACAATCACTATAACACCACTCCCTTAGTGCACTCTCTATCATGATTTTATTAACAGACTGTTCAAACACCAAACAGCGGGGGAGACTTTTCCCCCAAAAAACATGTGGGAAGAATTTCATGCTCTGAACCCTTAAATGTTCCAAAAAGGCCTTCAAGTGAGACACTTTTGTAGCAGGCGCTCCTCAGGACACATCCAATAATTTACTGTCTGGAGGCAGCGCTGTCTGCTCTGAAAGCAATATTAAACTCAAAAACACAAATATAATACATTGCAGATTACCAATCAGTAGATGTGTAGGCTGCATTAGTTATTTTTTTTATTTTTTCTCTGTTGATCCAGCCAGTAACACACTATGGAGTCACCCTTACATGAAGGTACTAGAATTGTGTCTCCTATATAGTGTGCATCATTAGAAACATCAGCCCCAAGCCCAAGGTGACAAAGCACTCCTCTTCTCCAAACCGCACTGTCCACTGCTAACTTTTTCCTGTGAAGACCAGACATTCAGGGAAGCAGCACTAAGAGAGCAGAAGCCACCAGCATGGAAAACGTGTAAAAGTGCAAACGCTAAGGTAAAAATTGTACCAAATAGTTAAAGCAATAATAAACCGAAAACCAAAAATGTAATATATTGCAGCTTACCAATACTGAGACATGGTGACTGCACTTGTTTTCTTTTTTTTAGGCTTTTTTTCCTTCTGTTTTCACCTTGTGACCTGCTGCCTGCCGATCGCTACATGTTGGGTGAACTGTACAAAGCGAAGCATGGAGGCTGCGGCATTTAAACATCCCTATCTGTTGGCTATTGCAGCTCAAGTAGGGGGGAGCGTGGTTGGCGGGTAGCAAAAGTGTGGCTCAACGGTACATTTTTGCCACCCCCTAACCGCAAATGTAAATGAAGCCTTTCCAATTGAAACCAAACTCCCCCTCACACTGCAATTACAGCAACAGTTTTTTCCCTATTGGAATGAAGGTTTTACATAAATGAAAACTGACCCTTGTAAAAGCTCAGCTTATCCGTGTGTGCTGGAATAGCAGCCTCTTGTGCATGCGCAGGAGTGACGTCAATCCAAGCCAGCCATTGAAGGCGGCTAAAAACGGGCACTCACAAGATGCCATGCTGGCAAGGGACAGGCATCATTAGAGCAAAGGTGAGTATTTGCTGCCTTCAGTTCCACTTTAAGTGCTGCACCTAACTGCATGCTGCTTGCTGTGGCACTATACAGTTTGGCATGTGTGAAAATGCAATGTAGCGATGCATGGGGCTGTCACTAAGAATACCATTAAGAATTCCTCACTGGGGAAGGCACTCAGATGTCTGTGTGGAGAGTTGCAAGAACTTTAAAGCGGAGCTCCACATTTGGCACCTTTCAAGGGGGAGTGGGTACCTGATTTTGACAGGTACATGCTCCCACTTCCAGATGATTTTGCCACGGTGAAGTCAAGCGGAAGTTCGCCCCTCTCCTTTCCCTGCTGCCGGGCCATTCACAAAGCGCAGTAGGGCTTCACTACCAGTTTCCCTTACCCATAATGGTGGCGGCGGCACCAGAGAGCTGATTGAAAAAAAATTGGCTGGGGTGAAGACACCACTGGATTCGTGGACTGGTAAGTGACCTAATCTTAAAAGTCAGCAGTTACTGTATTTGTAGCTGCTGACTTATTTTTTTTCTGACAAAGCCTGGAGCTCCTCTTTAAGGAGAGAGCCTGAGAAGCTGACCATTACAGAGGGGAGGCGTCATTCTGGTGGGACAGCATTGCCTACAAGTCCTGACACTCGGATACCTGGCCAAGTTCTTCCTATATCCGCGCCTGCACGCTGCTAACCCCGGGAGCCCGACATCTGTTCTTCACTCCAGGTCAGGATCTGCAGAAATTCCCGCTGTACTGATCTCAAGATCTCTCCTTCCAGTCACAGTGCTTTTCAGAGGGCATTTAACAGGCAGCAAGGAGTTGTAATATCACCTCCTCACTGTCTGATTTAAAGGATCAGTTCACCTTTAGGGAAAAAAAAAAATCGAATTTGCATTATTTTTTTCCTAAAGGAGCCTGTAAAGCATTGCAAACGCGATAAGCAGGTGACAGGTGCAATGTCTGGCTCCTGCAGACTACCAGTATAGCTGTCTGCCTGTACCTCCTATACTAGGAGTCTGCTCACCAGAGCCCTAGCAGTTCATTAAGAACTACAAGCCATCCCCTACAATGGCTGACAGTAGTTGTAGTTCATTCAAAGAACTCTGAATAAATGATGTGGGAGTCCCGCATGGCCTGCGCTGTTTTCAAATAGTTGGGATGAGCTCCAGCGTGTTCGCGCACTCCACATGCAGAGCCCGCCAGGAAGTCAGCGCAGCGCTAATCACAGGCAGTGAGACATTGTCCCGATCTCTGCAGCCGCACATCAGGAAATGTCACTGCCTGTGATTAGCGCTGCGCCGACCTCCTGGAGGGCTCTGCACGGGGTGTGCACCAACACACTGGGGCTCATCCTTATTAAATTGGGACAATGGAGGTGGAGAAAAGATCCCCAGCCTGCTGGGGGGGGGGGGGGGGGGGGGGGCGGAATCCTGGAGTGAGGTGGCGGATGCTGACCATGTTGCACTCTAAATATGGGTGTAACAGGCAACATGTTCAGAAAGGTGAACTTATCCTTTAAAGTGGTTCTAGAGGCTCAAGGTTATTTATTCTTTCATGCATTCTAAACATGAAGCTAAAAAAACCTTGTCTTTTCTGCATCCCCCCCCCCCCCCCCCCCCATTACTTAGCTGACCCACATCACGATCCAGTGGTGTGTACGACAGCCATAGCACTCCAAGGACTCTCCCTCCACATTGGCTGAGAAAGCAGAAGGAGGAGCCATTGCCTCCCAATGCTGTCAATCACAACCAGCGAGCCAATAAGAAGAGAGAAGGGCTGTGAATGGACACGCAGAGCAGCGGATCAGGAGCACGCCTGTTTGGGTGCCCCCACTGAAAGTTGCTGGCTCTGGGGGCACTTGGCAGAAGGGAAGGGGCAGGAGAGCCAGCGGGGGGCCTGAGAAAAAGGGGTTTGTGCTGCTCTGTGCAAAACCACTGCACAGAGCAGGTAAGTGTTTGTTATATAAAAAAAAAAAAAAAAAAAAATTGCCTTTAAAATGTTACTAAACCCAGGACCCTGCATTCACTATATCCGGTCTCCCTCAGTACACAGAACATGGAAATGTAATTATTTTAGTAAATATGAACTGCTAAATATTTTTTCTCATAAGCAGTATATAGCAGTCTTGTGACTTCTATTAGTGTTTGGTTAACGCTTGCAGAAGGAGTTGTCACTCTCCTCCGACTGTCCTATGAGGCTGCAGCACCCCTGACCCTCTGTCTGGACAGTGCTGATTTGCCCTTGCTGATCACATGTACCCACCCAAGAAAAAAAGAGAAAAAAACTAGCCATAAACACCAAACTGAGCATGTGCAGAATGCACCCAAGGCTCTGTTCCATCAGGAGGAGGATTGGGGACAGCAGAAGGGGAGGATCAGAGGAGACAGGATCAAACAGCCTTTCTACACAATGCGGAGGATATACTCCCTGTGGAACCTAAGGGATTCAACAAGCGTTACTGCATATACAGACTGATTTTTACTGTTGTGGGTTTAGTAACACTTTAATGGCGCGCTACAATTGTGTGTATTGCACTCAGTGGCAGCCCGGCCCCATTGAACTCAATGGGCAAATCTGACAAACAGAGCCTGGCACAAATCTGCACCCCGAGTCAAAAATACTGTGACCACCAAGCATCGCAGCCTTGGCATGCGTACAGCCCCATCTGGCTGTTATTTTACAACTTATTTGGGCAGCTGGGGAAAAAAAAAAACGTTGCCCTTTTTTACCACCCATATGAGACCGACCTATTTCATACCTAGATATAATGCGTGTCATGACAGGACACTGAAAAAAAAAAAGGGGGATACCAAATAAATGATTGAATGAAACCCTATGGGTGTGTGGGTTGGCGTACCCCAAGTAGGCACCAAAGACCCCAAAAGAGAAAGTGATGTGAATGTATGACGTATATGGAAAGCACTGCGTACACTGATGGCACTATACAAGTACCTGGAATAAAAGAAGAGAAAGCGGGTACTGCATGCGATCACAAGACTATACTAAATAAAGTATTTATTCTTTCATATGATATAATCTTGGGGTCGCATTTAGCACCCACTTTCTCTTTTGAGGTCCTTCCCCCTAGTCCTTTATTTTGTTTTTGCACTTTTTATTCCCAGCGCCCGTTTTCTGTAAATTTTCACCCGCCAACATATAATAGTGATCAGAAATACGTTCATCCCTTCACATCAGTCCCGGCATCTCATGTGTCCCCAGCCCCTGCTCCGACAGGCATTCCCCTGACTTTGGGGGCTTTCCTCCAACTTCCTGTTGTGTCTCCAGGACAGGAAGTGAAGGGAAATGTCCTCCAGGAAGTTCCAATCACCTGGCCGGGGGTGTAACCCTTCCCTGCTCCATGCACAGCTGAATAAAGTTGTGTTTGTGGGTGCAGTTGAATGCATTCCAATGGGTGGGTGAGGAGACAATCAGATTTGGAGGACACCCCCAGCCGATAGAATGTATTGCCCCTCCCTAGGCCCCCAATGAGGAGCCTACCCCGGTCAGGGCCCGGCCGGCCTCCTGTGGATGGGAGTCCATGTATCAGTCAGTATGGATCTCCTCAGTGCGGCCTAGTCAGCCCCAGAGGCCTGGCTCCCAGTGCAGGCTCCCCCTCCCTGCACAGGCCTCAGCCTGCTCCCTCCACACACCAGGCCCGCGCTTCCCTTCTCTTACCCTCCCTCCCGGGGTGTCTCGGTCCATGGCTCCCGGTAAGCTTCCTTCCTGTCCTCGGCCTCCTCCTCCTCCGCCGCTCACGTCACTAGACCGAGCGCCCCCCTCCGTGCGCGCTCCCGGCGCCGCGCAGCTACGTGGCCGCTGCCCGCTCCGTGGTAAGGGGGGCGCGCGCCTGCCTTGGCTCGGCACTCGACGAGCGTTTGCACGCATGCGCGTTTCGGCGAACAGGGAGAAAGCGAGCTAAGGACTGACAGAGCGCATGCGTGCGGGGAGATGGCGCGTGGCCGCGTTTGACTTGGCACACGCGCAGTGGGCATTCGAGCTCTTCTCCATACCACGCGTGCGCGAACCGCTACAACCTAGCGTGTCATAGCCGCCAAGGCTGCCCTGCGAAAATGTGTTTTGAAAAAATAGTAATTAGTTGTCGGTATTCTATCTTTTATTCTTCCATTATCTTACGTGTTTTGTTACTGTATATCTTTTATTATTTTGTGGCCCGCGTTATTTTTTAGGGCTTCAACAAAATGGCGGCCTGATCGCTAAAAGGCAGAAGGGTTGACATTTGTAGGCGGGGCTTCGGCGGTGACACAGCAGTACCCTTGTAACCTTTATTGTGCAGACCTCTGATTTAAAGGGGCGATGTCTGATTGGCTGGGGATCTGGCCAGGGATGGCTATTTCATTTTCTCTATACTCCAGGCAAATGTGGATAAACAAAAATAACATTTATTCCATATATGTATTCAACGTACTTCAATAAACGATCAATTGCTTTTACCAATCGATCTACTCCAATAGGAACAATTGATCTTTAGTCGACAACCCATTAAATTGATACGACACACACCGGGAAGAGGATAGATTGTTAAGACATGATCGTAATTTGTCGTACATTATGGATCGCATCTATGTTACCTCATGCAATCTCACAATCTGATCGATTGAAAACCCTTTTCATGAACAAACTATCTTGGTGCTGCTGATTGATGCAAAATGATTAATAATATTCCATCCTGGCCGATCGACTCAAATCTGATCTAAATCAAGTCTAATGGTGGCCATACACACTTTGATAAATGATTGATCTCTTTTCCATTTGATCTTCACCAATAACCGATCGATGATTGACTCAAGGAAGCAGATTCTCAATTGTTAGTCGATATGATTGTATGGTCAAACTGCAAAACAATCAAATAGGCAAAGCTTCCCTTCGCTTTGCACTTGGTTTGGATCAGATTCGATCAAACTGAGTTGATTGTCGAAATGATTTATATTCATATTTGGATCATCTTTGATCGACTGGATTATGAGGTTGCCTGGTGGGAAGAGAGAAGCGATCAATCACATACGATCATATCTTACAACTATTGATCAACTATACTTCCTTTTGTGGCATATTGATCAATTGATTGAATAACTGACTACTGATCGATTATTCTTATTGGAGAAGATCCATTGGAAAATATATCGGCAATACCCTGATAGAAAATAGAACTCATTACTGTGCTGATTCTCCTTCTACTGTCCAATCACAGTCTGTGCTCAGAGGAAGTAGGATGAATGGCGCTGTCCATCAGACCGAGCGCTTCTTGTTGTGAAAAAAAGAGCACTGCAGGGGGAGAGCAATAAAAGCTGCTTTTTGATTTGATCTTTTATTGGGCTATTATTATTATTTTTTCTACTTTAAGAGATAATCCCTGGAATTCATTAGAAATGTGTCTCCAGTCCATGCAACAACGGGCACAGCCTGCAGCAGATTCATATAGCTGTCAGGAAGGTATATCAGGCATCACTAAATGGCGGACCATGGTCCGCATCCAGACCAAGTCACTGTCCCCTCCGGACACCCATGGTTGCACCATTTAGTAGCTGTCGGTTATTCCCCTCCGCTATCGGGAGACAACACAGTGCTGGATGGAGGGTGGGAGCTGCTCCAGTTAACTGATTGGTTGCTAGAATTCTGGAGCGGTTCTAGCAACCAATCACAAGCTAGTTAACAGGAAAAGCTGTCCAACTCCACCCCTCCATACAGAACTGTTGGGCCTCATGACGTCAGTTCTAGACCCGCTGTACCTCCCACCCGGGGCCTCGATCCTCCGCATCGCTGGACCCTGGGACAGGTAAATGTCCGATTATTAAAAGTCAACAGCTGCAGAAGTTGTAGCTGCTGACTTTTAATAATTTTTTTTTTTTGTTAAGCATTACACCGCTTTAATGGTATTTTGCCCCATCCATTTTTCCTTCTATCCTGACAAGTGCTCCAGTCCCTGCTGCAGAGAAACTCCCCCATAACAGGATATTACCCCCTCCATGCTTTACTGTAGGAATGGTGTTATTTGGATGGTGGTCCGTATTAGATTTCCACCAGACATATCATTTGGTGTTGAGGCCAAATAACTAAATTTTAGTCTCATCTAACCATAACACCTTTTTCCATGTGGCCTCAGAATCTTCAATGTCTGTTTACAGTGGTCAGGTGAGACTAATGAGTTAACAGACATTGAAGATTCTGAGGCCACATGGAAAAAGGTGTTATGGTTAGATGAGACTAAAATTTAGTTATTTGGCCTCAACACCAAATGATATGTCTGGTGGAAATCTAATACGGACCACCAACCAAATGACACCATTCCTACAGTAAAGCATGGAGGGGGTAATATCCTGTTATGGGGGGGGGGTTTCTCTGCAGCGAGGACTGGAGCACTTGTCAGGATAGAAGGAAACTGGTTGGGGCAAAATCCCTTCAAATTCTTGAGGAAAATCTGCTGCTATCTGCCAGAAAGTGGTCAATGGAAAGGAGGTTTACCTTCCAAGGTGAAAACGACCCAAAGCACACAGCAAAAATGATCACAGAGTGGTGGTAGGAGAAAAAGGTGAATGTCCTTGCATGGCCTAGTCGGAGCCCAGACTTAAACCCCATTTAAATTCTGTGGATTGACTTGAAGACTGAAGTCCACAAATGGTCACTATCAAATTTAACTGAACTTAAGCAGTTCTGCAAAGAAGAGTGGGCAAATATTGCAAAGTCTAGACGTGCGTAAATACAGCTGGATAACACAAAAACTGTCCGTCTTCATTTCAGGCTGCAAAGCAACAAAATGGGATTATTTTTAAAAAGGGGGTCATTCTTTTTTACACCCACTGTATATATTGTACATCAGGGATTTGCAATTTGTGGACCTCCAGCTGTTCCAAAACTACAAGTCCCATCATGCCTCTGGATGTCATGCTTGTGGCTGTCAGAGTCTCGCTATTCCTCATGGGACTTGTAGTTCTGCAACAGCTGGAGGTCCGCTAATTGCATATCCCTGTTGTACATTCACAGCAGTCCCTATCCTCAAGGAGCTTACAATCTAAGGTCCCTAACTCACATTCATGCTTACACATACTACAGCCAATTTAGACCAGAGCTAATTAACCTACCTGCATGTCTTTAAAATGTGGGAGGAAACCTACGCAGACACAGAGAACATACAAAGTCCAGTCAGGTAATACAAGTTGGGATTCTAACTACCATACCGATTTGTAAAGAAAACTTTAACTATGTTGACTTTCATTTATGCACATTTCTTGCAAAAAAATAAGTTTTTTTTTTTTTTTTCCAGTACAGGGCAGCACATATCAGTATAGCACACTGGTGTGAACTGGCCCTAATGAAATACATGGCTTTTACAACATATATGCACTGCCATGCTTTGATCAATGCATACCAATATATCTAGTGCAGGGGTCTCAAACTGGCGGCCCTCTGGTTTTTCCAAAACTACAAGTCCCATGAGGCATTGCAAGGCTGACAGTTACAAGCATGACTCCCGCAGGCAGAGTAGGTCTGCAACAACTGGAGGGCCGCCAGTTTTAGCCCCCTGATCTAGCGTGAACAACCCTTTGCAAGCAAAACTTGTTGGAGGTGGGGACCCAGGTGGATGGAGAAGACCACATGAGCCGTGGGGAGAATCAGCTGGAAGATTTTCCTGTACTAAGCACCGTCTACTGCAGTTGCTACATCAAGCTGATGACAGGTTAATTTTAAAGGAAACCTGTGCTGAAGACTGCTGACATCACATATACGGGAAATTAGGAAATTTACAGGCGCTAGACCATCAGGTCAGCATTTTCTGAATGTAAAGCTTAAAATAGGAACATAGTGCAAGAGGACGGATCACCTTCTTCACAAAATGTGGTAGATTACTTCACTCATTGTGTCTGAATATTCCATTATCACACAAGTCCTGCTTTTACCATGTATTCAGAGAAAGGTATATGTCCTGCTTTACATGAAAATGTTCCAAATAAATATAACCAAAGTCCTACTGACAATGTATTAATTACCTGTTACCTTTTCACATATTCCCTTTTGCCTCTCTTGTTCATGTGCAGGAATAGCTGTGAAGTGTTTTTTTTTTAAAATAAAATTCTTGCCATTCGCACCTCTGCCAATATGGCAACACCACTGCCTGTGCATACGCTGTATGGAGCATTAGCATTGTGACCCTTCTGTGTGCGCTCTATCACATGACAGCACGCTGCAATACCCACTAAAACAGGAAGTCTGGGCTCATGATGGGACATTAGTCCTCCTACAGATTCCAGTGTTGAGGCACCATTCCTCTTACCCACACCAACGGTGGGGCACCATTCCTCTTACCCACACCAACGGTGGGACACTAGGCCACCTACCGATTCCAACGGTGGGACACTAGGCCACCTACCGATTCCAACGGTGGGACACTAGGCCACCTACCGATTCCAACGGTGGGACACTAGGCCACCTACCGATTCCAACGGTGGGACACTAGGCCACCTACCGATTCCAACGGTGGGACACTAGGCCACCTACCGATTCCAACGGTGGGACACTAGGCCACCTACCGATTCCAACGGTGGGACACTAGGCCACCTACCGATTCCAACGGTGGGACACTAGGCCACCTACCGATTCCAACGGTGGGACACTAGGCCACCTACCAATTCCAACGGTGGGACACTAGGCCACCTACCAATTCCAACGGTGGGACACTAGGCCTCCTACCGATTCCAACGGTGGGACACTAGGCCTCCTACCGATTCCAACGGTGGGACACTAGGCCTCCTACCGATTCCAACGGTGGGACACTAGGCCACCTACCGATTCCAATGATGGGGCACTATTCCTCCTCCCGATTCCAGTGTTGGGGCACCATTCCTCTTATCCACACCAACGGTGGGGAGCTAGTCCTCCTACCAACACCAATGGTGGGACACTAGGCCTCCTATCGAGTCCAATTGTGGGACACTAGGCCTCCTCCTGATTCCAGTGTTGAGGCACCATTCCTCTTACCCACACCAATGGTGGGGACACTAGTCCTCTTACAGACACCAATGGTGGGGACACTAGTCCTCTTACCGACACCAATGGTGGGGACACTAGTCCTCCTATTGATGCCAGTGAAGGCAAGGCTAAAAAGTTGTTCGATCTGCTGGCTACAAAATGTTTTTTTTTTTTCAGCCTTATATTCTTTACTTTTATCTGCTGAAAGTAGCATTTTCTGTGGACTGTATCCATAGAAGAGCGGTGTTGTCACCCAAAAACAGGAATTTAGAACACCCCCGTCTCTCCAGCTCTCTGAGGACAGCAGCCATCTTTCTGATAACATTTTAACCGTTGGGCTGCCAGTTTGAGTACCATGGACTTAATACTCAGTCAGCTATAATTGTCCAATTATTGTATGCATCTTTTGTATTGCGCGTACAGTTACTAACACATTTATTTGTTTATTCCACAGAGAGCTGGAAGGAATGTAACTGATGAGTCAGCACAGGCATGAGCACACGTGAGCTGATAACTTCCTAAGATTTCTGGCAGGATCAAGTACTATTTTGCATTAAATCAAATAGATTGAAAATGTTTCCATGGTATATGTAATTGACAAAAAGCGAACAAATGAGAGGTTTATCACACACATACGTGTTCATCTTATGCGCAAAATAGTAAACATTCTTGTCTCATGAGCAAAAAAATACAAGCTAGGACACCAATCATACAGATATATTTTTTTAATGAAAAGACTGAATGCAAATCAAAAGTGTGAACACAGGCCCCCTCCACATTACCCCAATTAACAGGAATGACATGGACTTGGTATGCAGTTAAGAATCTTGTATGCAGAGGCACAAATTGGCTATCCTTATGGAAGTGTTAAATATATGTGAAAAAGGAACTACTGCAGTCAGAGAAACATGGACACTGTTCTTGCTGAGCTCACTTTATGGAAACGGTGTCTGTTTCTGAGTACATACCTGAGTAAATAACCTGGAACAAGCAACCAGAGTGAAGACAGAACTCATGATCTGTATACTTGTTCCAGATCAGGGACTCCGAAGGGACTGATGCCACTGGATCAGCATTACTAGCATTTTCACAAGGGGACCAGTAATGGAAGCTTCCTTCCTTCTTTTCATGAGAAATTAGCTTTCGGTTGTAACCAATATAAGTCCATAAGGCTCGAGATAGTGCTTGCAGGCACCATTTTACAGTGCTGTTAAAAACTGAGAATGTAGACAATGCAATGGATTGCACAATACATTCCACCATTTGGGATTGTCTGTTGATCTACGGAATTTGTAACAAGCCATAACTAGGTGACTTTACTTTTATGAAGGGCTCAACTCATTACCATGGATGTGCACAGGTATGCAGTAACCAATTCATTTTATCCTTTCCATCACCTGTCCACAAATCTATTGAATACTAGTTTCTGTTTAAGACAGGTCACTACAGACTGCTGCACCTTATTCTGAGGGATTAATCAAGAAGCAAAAATTTTCATTGCTTCCTGTTCTGGTAAAAATGGGACCTAGGAATATTTCATTGTCAAAGCCCTTTTGAGGGCACAGCGACAAACATTGGGGGAGGGGGGGTTATGCCCTGTACGGTTACTGTGGCAGCTGCAGCAGTGTGGACTGTCCTGGGGGCAGGTACGTGATGTTACGGGAGCGGGACATTTGGTATGCGATATCTTCGGCAGCTTCCAGTTTGCGCAGTTCGATTAGACCGTCGCCGGCATCAGTCAGAGCTGCTGCCATGAGTGCTGCAGCCTTAGAATCTCCTTCTGCAGATATGATGGCTGCCTTTTTCTGTTGCTCAGCCTAAAAGAGGGAAAAAAAAAAAAAAAACGACAATAGAATTTAGAAGGAGCAAGACTTTGGAAAATAAAGATCACAGTAGAGTCTTAGAATATTTCTAAGTCAACCGACCAAATGCAGTCAAATACAGTTTCACTGGAATAATAAAAGGCCACTGTACTTACCAAAAAATAATATGAATGTAAAAGATTTTGAAGATGATCAGAAGTTATGTAAAAGGTGATGTAACCACTTGCCACCAATCGACGTACAGGTACATCACTTGACTTCAACTGGTTGTACCGGGATGATGCCTGCAGCTGCAGGAACCACTTTGGTACCCTTTTCTTTTTAGGGCCGGTGGCCAGCTCATTGTAAGAGCAATCAGTTCGACTAAATGAACTGGCATCACTTCTGGTTGACCCGGATGTCATCAGTGCCATTTGACCAAAAAAATAAAATAAAAAGCCCATTCAAAAAAGGCAGATCTTGGCGTTTTGAATGCTTTTAGGTGCAGATGATGCATTTGGGATCTTTTTGACTACAGATCTCTCCATAAAGAGTACCTTTCACAAGGAATGTTTAAATTCCTTGTGACAGCAATAAAAAAATAAAAATAAAATGAATAAAATCATCCCAGGTATCATAGGCAGTAATTCTAGCACCAGATCTCCTCTGTAAATCTAAAGTGGCAACCTGTAAAGGCTAAAGAGTCGCCTATGGATAGTTAAATGTCAGTTTGTGCACAATTTTAGAGCATGACATGTTTGCCATCTATTTACTTGGCGTAACATGTTATATTTAAAAAAAAAAAAAAATAATAATTAGGTTACGCATTCAGCTTTTTTGCATTAAAAGAAAAAAAAATAAAAAAAAAAATAAAAAAAAATACATTTCAAAACCCACCAATTTATTCTCTAGGGCCTTGGCTTTGAAAAAAAATAAAAAAAATTATATAAAATGTTCAGGAGATTAGACATTTTCTAGCAAAAAATAATGTTTGTTATATGCTGAAGTGGGTAATGTGTAGCAACAGGTTTGCATTAAGTGGTTCTATAAAGACTAAACTTTTTTTTAACCTTAAAGTGAAAGTCCATTCTAAAATTAAAATCCCTGCATGTATAGACACCCGCAATCCCTGTAAAGAAAAAACTATGAATATGAACTTACCTTTTCTAAAGCCGATTCGACCCGATCTCCAGCAGCAAAAGCTCTGCAGAGGACACAGCCGACGACGGCTGTGAAATTAATGAGAAGGGACATCCACCATAGACTTAATATGGGGCTTCCGTTATCAGACATGTCCTCTGCACACGCCTCCACAGCAAAGCAACGGCTTACAGCTCAGCGTAGGATCTGGTCAGATCAGCTTCAGAAAAGGTATGTATATTAATTTTTTTCTTTACGTGGCTAGATGGGTTAGTGTTAGATCACAGGTGTCTATAAATGCAGGGATTTTAGTTTTAGCATGGACTTCCACTTTAATGCAGTGACTGTATTGAGGTGAAAATAAATAAAATGGCCTACTAACTGAACCCCCCCCAAAAAACACCTGACTGATGCCTCTCACCTATCCAGTGCAGTTCCCAGCTGCTTCTCCACTGTCTGAACTCACAGCTGTCAGCCAATCTCCTGTGAGGAGGGAGCAGTGGGTGTGGCTTATAGACACTGTGGACGCACACAACCCCACAGCTTGCTAACGGGTCACTCAGAAGGGGCAGAGAGCACTGGCAGAGGACCACCAAAAAAGGAACCCCCCATTTTACCCCAGTGCTTACTGCCCTATTAGGGTTGCTAGAGGGTATCACCACCTCTCCTCTCCCTACACACAACACATACACAGTGCTTCTACCCATTCACATTATATTATATATACACACCAGGGCTCGACAAACCCCAGGCGCCAGGTCGCCAATGCGACCAGAAATCGCGACCTGGCACCTAAGCTGCCACCAGCCCACTCACTATCGATGCCCCAGACATGCAGCAGCATTAACACTGACTGCCGTCCTCCTCCCTCCTTCACACTCTGCAGCACCGCGCTGTGTGTGAAACTGACACGCAATGGAGAGAGGAGGATCTGTCAGCCTGATGTCGGGGTGGGGGCGGGACCCAGCAAGCTTTCAAACACCAGCCAATGGGATCTGGGCGGGCCGCTACGCGTATGTGGCCCGCCCCTTTTCTTAAGCAGCCCAATCGTTGGCTGGTGTTTGATAGCTGCTGAGTCCCGCCCACCCCGGCCGGGTCCCGCCCACCCCGACATCAGGCTGAAATCTGACATATCCACCTCTCTGTTACTTGTCAGTTTCACACCCAGGCAGGGTCCCACCAGCTCCTCTGTTACATTTCAGTAACAGAGTGCTCCGTGTGAAACCTGCCAGTGCCAATCAGTGCCACCTGCCACCAATCAGTGCCAAGCAGTGCCACCTCCAATCAATACCTGCAACCAACCAGTGCCACCTGCCAGCGCCAACCAGTGCCAGCGCCAACCAGTGCCACCTGCCAGCGCCAGTGCCACCGCCAATCAATACCACCTGCCACCACCAACCAGTGCCACCTGCCACCAACCAGTGCCACCACCAATCAGTGCCACCGGCAACCAGTGCCATCTGCCACCGCCAATCAGTGCCACCTGCCACCACAAATCAGTGCCACCTGCTAGTGCCAACCAGTGCCACCGCCAATCAATACCACCTGCAACCACCACCCAGTGCCACCTGCCACCACCCAGTGCCAATCAGTGCCACCTGTCAGTGCCACCTGCCAGTGCCGAGTGCCACCGCCAGTCAGTGCCACCGCCAATCAGTGCCCCCTACCAGTGCCACCTGCCACCACCTACCAATGCCACCGCCAATCAGTGCCACCGCCAATCAGTGCCATCTGCCACCGCCAACAAGTGCCATCTGCCACCGCCAACAAGTGCCATCTGCCAGTGACAACAAGTGCCATCGCCAACCAGGGCCACCTGCCATCGCCAACCAGGGCCACCTGCCAGTTTCAAACCAGGGCCACCTGCCAGTTTCAAACCAGGGCCACCTGCCAGTTTCAAACCAGGGCCACCTGCCAGTTTCAAACCAGGGCCACCTGCCAGTTTCAAACCAGGGCCACCTGCCAGTTTCAAACCAGGGCCACCTGCCAATTCCAAACCAGTGTCACCTGCCAATTCCAAACCAGTGTCACCTGCCAATTCCAAACCAGTGTCACCTGTCGGTGCCATCTGGCAGTTCCACGTGCCTTCCAGTGGCAACCAGTGCCACCTGCCAGTGCCAGCCAGTTCCATCTGTTGCCAGCCTTACTCTTTCTGGTCAGCCCATACCCCTGATGTAACAGCATTTCAATGGAGTTATTGACTGGGTGCTCCATTGTGAGTTAGGGATAGGGGGTGAAAATGAGTGGCCTTACCCCGGGAGCTGAAAAAAAAACTGGCTCCTAACTTCAAAGCAAATTTGTCAACCCCTGATATACACACACCCTATCCATCAAAATGTGTATATAGTGGCTTGAAAAAGTATTCATACCCCTTGAAATTTTCCACATTTTGTCATGATACAACCTAAAGCGTAAATGTATCTTATTGGGATTTTAAGTGATAGACCAACACAGAGTTGCACATAATTGTGAAGTAGAAGGAAAATGCTAAATGGTTTTCCAAATTAAAAAAAAAAAAAAAAAAAATATTATATATATATATATATATATATATATATATATATATATATATATATATATATATATATATATATATATATATATATCTGAAAAGTGTGGCGTGCATTTGTATTGAGTCCCCCCCTTTACTCTGATATCCCCAACTAAAATCTATTGGAACCAACTGTCTTCAGAAGTCACTTAAAGTGTAAGTAAACCCTCCTATTGTTTTTAGCCAAGGAAGCTGCCATCTTTGCCTCTGTTTAATCTACAACTGCCATGATGCTGCACATGTGATCAATTATGACACCAGCCATTGGATGGTTTGACAGTTTGGTTGAGAGCACAACCAATGGGAGTGTTACATTTCCGGCATGTGCCGGAAATGAGACTGTTTTATGGATGGGTTTACTTACGCTTTAATTAGTGAAGAGTCCACCCGTGCGTAATTAAATTTAATCTCATTTAATAACAGCTGTTTTGTGAAGCCCTCAGAGGTTTCACAATAGAGAACATTTGTGAACAAACAGCATCGTGAAGGCCAAGGAACACACCAGACAGGTCAGGGATAAAGTTTAGTGAAGATTATAGCAGGATTAGGTTATAAAAAAAAAACAAAAAAAAAAAAAAACATACCAAGCTTTGAACATCTCTAGAAACACTGTTCAATCAATCGTACGAAAATGGACAACTGCAAACCTAGAGGCCCATGGTAACTCTGGAGGAGCTGCAGAGATCCACAGCTCAGGTGGGAGAATCTGTCCACAGGACAACTATTAGTGGTGCTCTCCACAAATCTGACCTTTATGGAAGAGTGGCAAGAAGAAAGACATTGTTGAAAGAAAGCCATGATAATTCTGTTTGCAGTTTGGGAGAAAAATATGGGCGATACAGCAAACATGTGGAAGAAGGTCCTCTGGTCAGATGAGACCAAAATTTTACTTTTTGGCCTAAAAGCAAAATGCTATGTGTGGGGGAAAACGAACACTGCACATCACCCTGAACACACCATCCCCACAGTGAAACATGGTGGTGGCAGCATCATGTTGTAGGGAAGCTTTTCTTCAGCAGGGGCAGTGAAGCTGGTCAGATTTGATAGGAAGATGGATGGAGCCAAATACAGGACAATCTTAGAAGAAAACATCTTAGAGTCTGCAAACGGACGTGAGACTGGGGCAGAGGTTCACCTTTCAGCAGGACAACAACCCTAAACATACAGCCTGAGTGTTAGCATGGCCCAGTCAAAGTCCAGACCAAAATCCAATTGAGAATCTATGTCAAGACTTGAAAATTGCTGTTCACAGACACTTTCCATCCAATCTGACAGAGATTGAGCTATTTTGCAAAGAAGAATGGGCAAAAATGTCACTCTATAGATGTGCGAAGCTGGTAGAGACACCCCCAAAAAGACTTGCAGCTGTAATTGCAGTGAAAGGGGGTTCTACAAAAGTATTGACTCAGGGGGGCTGAATACAAAAGCACACCACACTTTTCAGAGATTTGTAAATAACTTTTGAAAACCATTTCTCATTTTCCTTTCACTTCACAATTATGCGCCACTTTGTGTTGGTCCATCACATAAAATACATTTACATTTTTGGTTGTAACATGACAAAATGTGCAAAATTTTAAGAGATGAATATTTTTTTCAAGGCACTGTACCTACATCTATCTATACATACACACACACACACACACACACACACAGATCTCTTAATTCCATATGATACAAACTACCCCTTACTAAATTACCACCTACTACCTTAAGGTCTTATCCACATCCCCAGCCAAACATCCATCTCTGCAAGTACTTCCATCATTATATTCAGTATTTTTATTGTGCTCCTTTCTACCCTCATCAGTAGTATATAGTCCAGCTCGGGCACAGAACACAAAACACACACACCCACCACCAGGGATGCTGCAACACCGACCCGATTTCTCCGCCCACCGAGGACTCCCAGGCTGTCATCTTGGATGCGCTGAAGCTCCGCAGCACTGCCCAGGATCCATCCAGCGGGACTGTTTACCAATCTGCCAGCCACAGCGGGGACTATCTACTTGATGAGCGCAATCTTAATACCTGCATGTGAGCTGTTATAACGTCTGTACATTAAAGTACCAATCTGCTACTCTTAGATGGCGCCGTTTTCCCCTCTTCCAAAAAGGAAGTAAGGGATTGCTCTAAATTATATATATACATACATACACAGTGCCTTGCGAAAGTATTTGGCCCCCTTGAACTTTTCAACCTTTTGCCACATTTCAGGCTTCAAACATAAAGATATAACATTTTTATTTTTTGTGAAGAATCACCAACAAGTGGGACACAATTGTGAAGTGGAACGAAATCTATTGGATAATTTAAACTTTTTTAGCA
The DNA here is from genome assembly GCF_037356315.1 of Lithobates pipiens. Classification (NCBI taxonomy): domain Eukaryota; kingdom Metazoa; phylum Chordata; class Amphibia; order Anura; family Ranidae; genus Lithobates; species Lithobates pipiens. The sequence continues at coordinate 177,815,437 of NW_027507789.1, forward strand.
AATAAAAAACTGAAAAGTGGTGCGTGCAAAATTACTCGGCCCCTTTACTTTCAGTGCAGCAAACTCACTCCAGAAGTTCAGCGAGGATCTCTGAATGATCCAATGTTGTCCTAAATGACTTATGGTGATAAATAGAATCCACCTGTGTGTAATCAAGTCTCTGTATAAATGCACCTGCTCTGTGATAGTCTCGGGGTTCTGTTGAAAGCGCAGAGAGCATCATAAAGACCAAGGAACACACCAGGCAGGTCCGTAATACTGTTGTGGAGAAGTTTAACCCTTTCATGACTAAGCCTATTTTTGGAATTTGGTGTTTACAAGTTAAAATCCATATTTTTTGCTAGAAAATTACTTGAAACCCCCAAACATTATATATATTTTTTTAGCAGAGGCTCTAGAGAATAAAACGGCGATTGTTGCAATATTTTATGTCACACGGTATTTGCGCAGTGGTGTTTTAAACGCAACTTTTTGGGAAAAGGGACACTTTCATGAATAAAAAAAAAAACAAAACAGTAAAATTAGCCCAATTTTTTTGCGTAATGTGAAAGATAATGTTACGCCGAGTAAATAGATACCAAACATGTCACACTTTATAATTGCGCACACTTGTAGATTGACGACAAAGTACGGTACCTAAAAATCTCAATAGGCGACGCTTTAAAAAATTTTTTACGGTTACCAGGTTAGCGTTACAGAGGAGGTCTACTGCTAGAATTATTGCTCTCGCTCTGACGATCGCGGCGATACCTCACATGTGTGATTTGAACACCGTTTACATACGCGGGCGCGACTTCCGTATGCGTTTTCTTTGCTTCGCGAGCTCGCGGGGACGGCGGGCGCTTTGAAATTTTTTTTTTTATTTTTTTATTTATTTTAAAACGACTAAATTGTTTAAAAAAAAAAAAAAAAAAAAAAAAAAAATGTGATCACTTTTATTGCTGTCACAAGGAATGTAAACATCCCTTGTGACAGTAATAGGTGGTGACAGGTCCTCTTTATGGAGGGATCGGGGGTCTAAAAGACCCCCCACCCCTCCTTTACACTTCAATGTATTCAGATCGCCGAAAACGGCGATTCTGAATACCGGATATTTTTTTAAAACCGGCGCCATTGGCAGCCGAGTAAACGGGAAGTGACGTCATGACGTCGCTTCCGTGTTTACGATGAGGAGACTGGAACGAAGCCGATTACGGCTTCGTTCCAGTTCCTCCGCAGCAGCCGGAGGCGTCGGACCACTGATCGGTGCTCCCGATCGAGCGGGAGCACCGGTAACAGCGGCGAGAGGCGGCGGGAGGGGGGGACGTCCCCTCCCGCTCCTCCGGCATAACAGCCGAGCGGCTTTTAGCCGCATCGGTTGTTATGGCTGAAAAGCCAATCGCCCGCTGTAAAAAACGGTACCGGGATGATGCCTGCAGGTGCGGGCATCATCCCGGTATACCCCCCGGAAGCCGAGTACGCAGATCTGCGTACGCTCGGCGGGAAGGGGTTAAAGCCAGATTTGGATACAAAAAGATTTCCCAAGCTTTAAATATCCCAAGGAGCACTGTGCAAGCGATCATTTTGAAATGGAAGGAGTATCAGACCACTGCAAATCTACCAAGACCTGGCCGTCCCTCTAAAATTTCAGCTCAGACAAGGAGAAGACTGATCAGAGATGCAGCCAAGAGGCCCATGATCACTCTGGATGAACTGCAGAGAACTACAGCTGAGGTGGGAGAGTCTGTCCATAGGACAACAATCAGTCGTACACTGCACAAATCTGGCCTTTATGGAAGAGTGGCAAGAAGAAAGCCATTTCTCAAAGATATCCATAAAAAGTCTCGTCTAAAGTTTGCCACAAGCCACCTGGGAGACACACCAAACATGTGGAAGAAGGTGCTCTGGTCAGATGAAACCAAAATCCAACTTTTTGCCCACAATGCAAAATGATAGGTTTGGCGTAAAAGCAACACAGCTCATCACCCTCAACACACCATCCCCACTGTCAAACATGGTGGTGGCAGCATCATGGTTTGGGCCTGTTTTTCTTCAGCAGGGACAGGGAAGATGGTTAAAATTGAGGGGAAGATGGATGCAGCCAAATACAGGACCATTCTGGATGAAAACCTGTTGGAGTCTGCAAAAGACCTGAAACTGGGACGGAGATTTATCTTCCAACAAGACAATGATTCCAAACATACAGCAAAATCTACAAAGGAATGGTTCACAAATAAACGTATCCAGGTGTTAGAATGGCCAAGTCAAAGTCCAGACCTGAATCCAATCGAGAATCTGTGGAAAGAGCTGAAAACTGCTGTTCACAAACGCTCTCCATCCAACCTCACTGAGCTTGAGCTGTTTTGCAAGGAAGAATGGGCAAGAATTTCAGTCTCTCGATGTGCAAAACTGATAGAGACATACCCCAAGCGACTTGCAGCTGTAATCACAGCAAAAGGTGGCTCTACAAAGTATTAACGCAATGGGGCCGAATACTTTTGCACGCCCCACTTTTCATTTTTTTATTAGTTAAAAAAGTTTCAAAAATCCAATAGTTTTCGTTCCACTTCACAATTGTGTCCCACTTGTTGGTGATTCTTCACAAAAAATTACAATTTTATATCTTTATGTTTGAAGCTTGAAATGTGGCAAAAGGTTGAAAAGTTCAAGGGGGCCGAATACTTTTGCATACATACACACACACATACATACATTTTACAGCCCCAGCGGCAAATATTCAGCTATGCTTTACTCTCCTTTTCAATTATGGAGGCATGCAACATTCACCCATGTGGCAGCACTGGGCCAATCATCAAGGGAGGGGGGTTCATATCCCTCTGTAAGCTATGACTCAGTTTACACAGGACCATGCCTTCACTCCTGCCAGCTAAACAGAATGGGATGGGAGTGAAATAAAAGTACGTGTGTCCGTGGAAGTCTGCAAGGGCCAAGCACAAATTCACCAGACCCTCTACGGTTCCACCTAAATCTAGGCACTGAGCCCCTTATGGATGTGTCTATTTTACCTTCTCCACAATAAACCTGGCTCTTTCTGCTTCCTGCTGCGCTACTTGTTTGGCTTCAACAGCTGCCGTGAACTCCTTCCCGAACGTCAAGTGTGTCTATAGGAAAAAGCAAAAAGTTACTAAGCAGCAAATAAAAATTACAAACTGAGAAAACCTTCATCCTGCTAAAAGATGTACATGGTAAAGAAGCATCATTATGTATACATAAAGGTATAGACCAAGGTACGTTTTTTTCTCTTCTATGCAAAGTGTAATAACCAGGGATTTTCCCCCCAGAATAGGTGCTGGAACTCCCCCCTTCTGAGTCACTTCTTTTTTCTACCCCCTACCAACCTCCGAGCACCATCCCTTGGATCCACCTCCCTCAACAGGAGATATCCTCGAGCAACAATTTACCCCAAGCAACATAAGCTCTCCCACCAGCAACAATAGGCATCCCCATCAACAATAGGCCAACACACAAAAATAGATCCCCTCCAGCATCAAAAGACCCTCCAGCACACCCTAGAACCCCTTGCCATTACATTCATACATTACATTCAGTGCTGGAGATGGTGGAACTGCTTTCCCCTCTGAAAAAAAGCTCTGGTAATGACCATTCAAAAGGCACACTACATACGCAAGTCTAAAAGTTATGTAAACCCCAACAATGAAACATCTCTTATTTGGTTCTTTTTGGTCTGTTAAATATGCTTTTTTAATTTTACACAGCAAGGGGATCAAACAAATAGAAATTTCCAGTTTTTAAGCAAGTCTGTACAAGAGAAAATCATTTGGGTTATAAAAATTCTGCACCCAGTGCCAAGCATGATATCGTAAAGCCCAGCTTCATGTCCCCGGGACAGGCAGCATGAGGTTGACTCCCTGTAGCTGGCCATACTTATTTCTTAGATGTTACAGCTCTCCAATCAGATAAAGTGGGTAACGAAGTTACTGACACAGAACAACCAGTTCAAAACACTGCACACTTCTTCCAGGTCAGCTGCTTACTAAGGAACAAAGCCAGGATGACAGTTACCTAATCGCACCTATCCCTCTCCCAGTCCAGGGGGTTGCAAGCAGATGATATTAAATGTAGGTGCTTACGCAAGTTACATTAAAGAAAGAATTAAAGCTGCGCTCCACCCAAAAGGGGAAATTCCACTTTAAGGCCTCCTCCCCAACTCTTGTTTGTGAAATGGAGCTTTTGTGGAGGAGGGGGGAGAGGGTACTCAATTTTGACAGGTACCCACTTCTGCTCCGACCACCTAGGCGATGAGAAGTTCTCCCCCAAGGCCCCCTCCCCCCCCCCCCCACGCAGTCTTCTGGGGCACCTGACCATGAAGCTGCCACAGTCGAGTGCCCATTGTAAAGATGCCGGGGAGAGATGACACAAAATGAAAAGAGCTGGGCCCAGCACAGTGCCTGTGTAGTTTCTTCAGAGCAGTGTGCTGTGACTGGCGGCTCCCATGCGCAGGAGTGACATCATCACGGTTGCAGCCAGTCAAAGAGCCAGAGCCGCAAATCAGGAATGAAAACCGGGTATAGATGGAGGTCGTCTCCAGCGATGACATTGCATCGCTGGAAGGCTTCATTTTCAGGCAAGTTTCATATAATGTGCTATTCTGGAGGCCCAAGACATTGGGGGGGGGGGGCGGCTGTGGCTTCAACCTCCCTGGCTGATCAGCCTTGGCTCCCAGTGATGTCACCCCACTGGAGGAAATACCAAAACTGAGGGTCCAGTGGGGCAGGAGGGAGGAGCCGAGGTCTCTCAAAAGGTGGCTGTCCTAAAATAAGATTAGGGAAAAATAATAACCAAAAATGAGTAATCACTCCCCTTTCTCCATATAAAAAGGAGGGTCAACCCTTCTACTGCATCTCCACATAGATTTAAAGATGTTGAGTTTTCCCTCACCTACTGGTGTTAATTGGTACTTTAACAGAACACGAAAATAGGATTCCCTGTGGAATTAAAATTTGTGTGGTCACAACAATAATCTGCCATGTGTATCAAACAGCATGTTGTAATTTCCAAGGAAGTGCTGTTGGATCTCCTTCAAGTTGGGTAAAAAAATAAATAATAATAATTGTGATGGATAGTAATGTACAGAGTCAATGCTGAACGCTGTCACTTTGCTGATTCAAAGCAAAGTAGCAGCAGCCTGGGAAATTCTCGGTTTGCTACAACTTCTTCAAATCCTGACTTCTGTTCAGTACATATCTAGCTGTTAGATTGCTTTCCTCCACAATTCAGCGCCAGTTCAAAAAATAAACTTACCAGAGACACATCATCCAGGATAATTCCAAAGGTAGCCGCTCGCTCTGTGAGATCCTCACTGACCTGCCGGGAAACCAGCTCTCTCTGTGTGATCAACTCTCCAGCATCAAACCTGGCCTGTCAAAGGATTCAGAAGATCAATACAAACATATTAGGAACAGGGAAAAAAGAACAAAAAAAAATAAAAAAGGGAGTGGAGAAAGACTGTAGACAAAATTTAACTGGCTACAAATATAAAACACCGAACAAATGAATAAAAGTGATTGAATAACTATGACTCAAATACCCAGCTGCTATTCTAATTGTGCCCCCCCATCCTATAATAATGATGCTATATAAACTATCTTGGGCTTGCTCAGTCCAGGTTTGTCCCAACTATACTTAAATCTGCTCACATCCCTTCAAATTCCTATTCTAACCACCCTGTGAAAGGAAGATGTGTATACTTACCTATTCTAAGGGCGCTCTGATCCAGTAATGTGATTGGCTCCCAGCGCCAGGTTTAGAGAAGAGGAGGGACAACTGATGCCCCATAGCAAACCAATACTGCGCTTTGACCTGGTCACGTGATCTCCCCAGTGGCTGGCTTTGGGGGGAGAAGAGAGATCACCAACAGCTAAATTGCCTGAGCAGTAACATCAACAATAGGTTTACTGTGGGGCATCGGTTGTCAGCGGTCCCTCCTCTCCCCTGAAGCCGCCGCTGGGAGCCGATCACGTGACCAGATGGCAGCGCCCTCAGAACAGGCAAATATGCACATCTTCCTTTCAAAGAGTAGTTAGAATAGGAGTTAAAATGGTGGTAGGTGCAGTTTTCAAGTGGTTCTAAAGCCCTAAGTTTTTTCACCTTAAAAAGATAAGTTCACATTTTGACAAGAAATATTTTTGCAGTATATTTTGCACGTTAAAAAACATGCATTATTTTTTTGTTTCTGGAGCCTATAAAGCATTGCACCAGCAATCAGCAGATCACTGATGCCATGCATGTCCCCTACAGATTTGTCACTGTATCGGCTTGCTCAGCTAGCTGTCACAGTGGGTAGCGGGAGGTGCAGGCTTGGTGCATTCATAACATGTTACATCCAGAATATGGGTGCAACATGTACTGAACGGTGAACTTATCCTTTAATGCATTCTATACATTAAAGGTGAAAAGCCTTGTGCGCTGAAATGCACGGCACCGACGATTGGAATATTGAAACTATCAGATCAGTCAGACAAAGTGAAACTGACTTCTCGGTGGATCTAGTTGTAGGATCTGCATGCCATCCAAACTCACCACCACCGATTTAAGAATCTCAGTAGTAATGGAAGGTAAAACTCTTTCATCGTAGTCCTCGCCAATGCTTGTGTAGATTCTTGGCAACTGATTGGCAAACGGCCGGTAGAGAATACGCAGAGTGATGTTAACATTCTGCAGATCTGGGGAGAAATGGCAACAGTGGTGTGTAACTGGTAAAGCATCAGACTTATTCTTCAATCATTATTACTTCTTTTACGATCAATACCTACCTTTGCTCCCTGTAATCACAGGGACGTTGCGGGGGCGGGACCGACAATCAAAGTAGATTGGTTTCTGCACCCAGGGGATGAGGAAATGTGTTCCTTCATCTACTACAGCTTCTTGAACCCCTCGGAATCGGTCAAATATGACAGCGCGGTGGCCAGCTTCCACTAGTGAGTAGAAAAGACAAAATAATACACACCATGAAAACCAAACATGTGAAGCTGGACGAGAGCCAGAGAGTGGAATCACAGAATAGACTGGTGGCAACAAATATTGAAAGGAAAATTCAACTCGATTAGCTGAAGGATTAACTGTACAAATATAAGCTTAAAGGAAACAAAACAGAAAAGGAGGTCGCCCCGACCTAGTGCATTACCACTGTTAGAGCTTTATTAAAATTGAACACATAGCAAAATGAATACTCACAAACAAGTATTGAGAAAAGGCATAATCAATACAGCAGGGTCCACTTCTCCAATCATCAACAAGCCCGGACCTGATGTCAAGTAGATCGAACGATACCCCAACACAATTCCTGATGCGTTTCGGGGGGAGCGGCCTCCTTCAGGCCACGCCTCCGAAACATGTCGTCCTAGTAATGGTTATCAACGTACCTGAGCAGTTAGCATGATCACAGAGTACTCCCTCCCCTGGCCGCGGGTGACGTCATGCATAGCCAGCTGGTCCGTGTTATCCTGTGAGCGGTGTGTGGTAGTGGATAGCAGTCAATTCATGCCTGTAGTTCCTTCTGTGCCTCGCTGCAAGTCCCTGTAGACCAGGGGTGCCCAACCAGTGGCCCGTGGAGCCCACTGATGTGGCCCGCGACCTCCTGCTCTGGGATGGCGGGTTGGCAAGCCCAGATTGCAGGTTGCCTACCCGCCATGCCAGAGCATTAGTGTTGTGAATTAAGCCAGCAGAAAAGGAAGCAAGCAGTTGCGGAGCAGAGCCGCATAAGCCAATGCTTACTGTATAGCACCAGCTCCTGTCATAGGTGGAGTGAGACCAAATGCACTCTGCCTGGGACAGCAAGTTTATTACTAAAATCACAGTATATATATGGACATATCTGTTCTGCAATGGTTACTGGGCTGCTTTTAAAATGATCCACAGGTGTAGCACAGTGTACCTGCAGCTTACCTGCACTGAGCCATAGACGTTTGGTTTTACCTGTGGGTTTGGTGCACTTTCAGAAAGTGCACCAAGCTTGCAGGATATCATAGAATTCTATGGCAAAGTATAGCTAACATGGAAAGCCACAGGTACAGGTAGGCCGCAGACCATCAGTGTAAAAGTAGCCTTAGGCCCCTTTAACATGATCTGTCTGACCCAATCGGACCCTCCATTCAGCTCTATGGAGCGGCAGATGTAAACAGACTTGTGTCCATTTACACCTGCCTCCTTCCAATCCGATCTGCTAAAAAAAAATGAAAAGTGGATCCGTCCCCTTCCATCTGATCAGATCAGAGGGCCCATAGAGTAGAGTGGGCTGTGTCTGCTTTGCATACGCAGAGTGGATGCAGAACTGTCATCTGCTCATTGTGGCCCCGCGACTGGTTACTAAGTCGCTTAAGTGGCCCTCGCTCTTCAAAAAGGTTGGGCACCCCTGCTGTAGACCATACAGACCAGGACAGGAGGCTATCGTGGAATGATTTATGCTGTTTAAACATCAGTAATCTGAGTGAAACCCTCGCTTTTTATCAATTGAATTTTTTAAATGAACATTAATACACTGGGGCTGGCGTGCGCTTGCTCTCGTTTTATACCTTTTCAGATACACGTCTGCCACCCAGTGGACTTGCAGGGGAGCTGCAACACCCAGAGCGGAGTGACTATACAAATATTCAGACTGTTTTGTGTTGAAATGGATAGGTGGGGACAGCGCTAATCTTGATTCATTCTGTATATTCAGTTTACTATCCTTCAGACTTTCAGAGGGGCTGTAGTCAGTGAGAGTAGAAAATGTCCTGGCGTCGGTACCAATGCCCCGTCATTGGTGTCAGTGAGAGGAAGTGTAGTGCCACTACAATGGTGTCAGTGGGAGGAACAGTGTTCCATCATTGGTGACAGTGGCAGAAATGATGCCCCACTGTTGTGGTGTCAGTGCCAGGAATAGTGCCTCAAGGGCCGGATAAAGGCAAGCAAAGCGCTGCAGTTTGGAGGCCACTGCCCTACTCCATTCACCAAAATATGTGCAAGATTCACTTTGAAAATTAAAATGAGTATCCTCTACTCTAGTAAAACTCCTAAAAAAAATAAAAAATAAAAAAATAAAAAATAAAAGGAGGAACCGTTTGACTTTTGTTTGCACATTGCATAATCCAAATGCCAAGGTTACAAGGCATGAGATAATGTGTTTCGGGATGTTTAGACCTAATATCTTGCTACAACAGCTTGACTCAACCCAAGGTCTGAAGAGGAGACCGCGGCCAAAACTATTCTATTGCTGTGTCTACACTGGGGAGACCTCCTCCCCCTTCCTGACTCGGCTCCCCTATTCATGGAGTGTATATAGGTGTCTGGGCAGTGCAGCACAAGAGCCAAACCTAGCCAAGCCGAGAACCGAAAGCAAACACCGCCTGGCACACCTGAGATCCATCATGGATCTGAGGGATATTTTTTTTGCCTACTACAAAGCGGATGGGGAAGAGAGGACAAAGGTAGTTTTTAGCTTTAAAGTGTAGCGTCAATTGCATAATCTCCAGGTTTTATTTAACTCCATGCCCAAGAGGGTTAAGGCAGTGCTGGGAAATAATGGTAGCCACACAAAATATTGACACTTTGGGCCCAATTTGGACATTTTCACTTAGGGGTGTACTCACTTTTGTTGCCAGCGGTTTAGACATTAATGGCTGTGTGTTGAGTTATTTTGAGGGGATAACAAATGTACACTGTTATACAAGCTGTACACTCACTACTTTACATTGAAGCAAAGTGTAATTTCTTCAGTGTTGTCACATGAAAATATTTACAAAAATGTGAGGGGTGTACTAACTTCTGTGAGATGTACTGTATACTGGATTGTTTATTAATTTTTTTACTAGTAATGGCAGCGATCAGCAACTTATAGCGGGAATGCGATATTGCTACAGACAAAACGGACACTGACACTTTGTAGGAACCAATGACACTAATACAGTGATCTGTGCTAAAAATATGCACTGTCACTGTACTAATGACACTGGCTGGGAAGAGGTTAAACATCGAGGATGTGATTAAAGTGTTAACCGAGTTGTAAAGGCAGAAAGTTTTTTCAATCTTAATGCATTCTATGCATCTCAGAGACCATAGAGAATAAAATGGCGGTCGTTGCAATAGTTTGTCGCGCTATATTTGCGCAGCAGTATTTCAAAAGCAATTTTGGGAAAAAAACACACTTCAATTAATTAAAACACACTAAAGTTATCTAAATTTTTTTGTAAAATGTGAAATATGATGTTATGAGTAAATAATAGATGATATCCAACATGTCACGCTTTAAAATTGAGAACACTCGTGGAATCGGGACAAACTACGGTTCTTAAAAATCTCTATAGGCGATGCATTAAAAAAATTGTAACGGTAACCTTTTTAGAGTTACAGAGCAGGTCTTATGCTAGAATTATTGTTCTCACTCTAATGATCGCAGCAATAACTCACATGCATGATTTGAATGCGGTTTACATTTGCAGGAGCGACTTGCATGTGCATTTTATTTGGCGCATGAGCACAGAGGGATGGGCGCTATAAACTTTTTATTTTTTTTTATTTTACACGGTGTCTTAAAAAAAAAAAATATATATAAATATATATATAATAATTCTGTTTACTTTTATTGCTGTCACAGGGAATGTAAACATCCCTTGTGACAGTAATAAGCAGTGACCGCTACTCTCTATGGAGGGATCGGTGGGCTTCTCTGCACTTGAAAAGTATTCAAAAATGCCAAGATCGTTTTTTTTTTAAACTGGAACCGTTGGCTGCCGAGTAAATCAGAAGAGACGTTGTGATGTCGCTTCTGGGTTTCCACATCGGAAACCCAATCAAGGCCAAATCCGTCCCCTACCGCTCCTTGTAGCGACAGCCAAGCGTCTGTTTAGCCGCATCGGTTGTTATTACAAGAAAGCTGACCTTCGGCTCTAAAAATACTGTAACGGGGGAGATGCTGAAATCACTTTAGCAAATTAATGTACAGGTATGTGATTTTGCAGGAAGTGGTTAACCACTTCAGCCACAGGAGGATTCACCCCCTTCCTGACCAGGCCCTTTTTTGCAATACAGCACTGTGTCGCTTTAACTGACAATTGCGCAGTTGTGCGATGTTGTACCCATACAAAATTGACATCCTCCCCCCCCCCCCCCCCCCCCCCACACAAATAGAGGTTTCTTTTGGTGGTATTTAATCACCTCTGCTGTTTTTATTATTTGAGCTATAATAAAAAAAAAAAAAAAAAAAAAAAAAAGGTTGCGACAATTAGAAAAATAAACAATATTTTTTACTTTTTGCTCTAATAAATATCCCCCGAAAATATAATTTTTTTTCTATTAGTAATGGTGGCGATCTGCAATTTTTATCTTGACTGCGACATTGCGGCAGACATATCGGACACCTTTGACACTATTTTGGGACCATTGGCATTTATACAGCGATCAGTGCTATAAAAATGCACTGATTAATGTGTAAATGTCACTGGCAAGGAAGGGGTTAAACACTAGAGGGCAATCAAGGGGTTAACTGTGTTCCCTTAGCCTGTTCTAACTGTAGGGGGGGAGGGGGGGCGGGCTCACTAGAACATGACAGAGATCACTGCTCCGGATCCCTGGAAGCAGTAGAAGCCTGTCATGTTGCTAGGCAGAACAGGGAAATGCCTTGCTTACATAGTATCTCCCCGTTCTGCCTCTCCATGCCATGTCCGTGGGACACCGGCTGACATTGAGTCCGTGGGACCTGTGGGCACACTCCGGCTGCATGCATGTGCGTGCCCGCTAGCCGCGCATGACATAGCACCATAGGTACATCGTTTTGCACATCCGTGCCACTTTGCCAAAGTATATCGGCGTGAGCCAGTCTGCAAGTTTTTAACTGCTTCCTGACCGCCTCGCGCAGTTATACTGCGGCAGAAGGGCACGTACAGGCAGAATACCGTACCTGTACGTTAAACTTTGTGCGTGCACCCGCCGGGAGCTTCGCGAGTGTGATCGCGGGTCCCACGGACTCTATGTCCGTGTGGATACCCGCAATCGGCTCACGTAGAGAAAGAACAGGGAGATGCGAATGTAAACAAGCATCTCCCTGTTCTGCCTGCTGACACTGTCACTGATCTAATCGGGAGCGGTGATCAGTGTTTTGTCACATATAGCCCCCACGTGCACAGTTATAATCACTCCCTAGGAGGCGATTCAGTTTGCATTGTGCGCTATACAAGTATTTCATAGGACACACTTAACCCCTACAGCGCCACCTAGTGGTTGACACATTCACTGCCAGTCACAGTTACACAATACTCAATGCATTTTTAATTGCACCGATCGCTGTATACATGTGAATGGTCCCAAAATCACGCCAAAAGTGTCCGATCTGTCCAAAATAATGTCGCAGTCACAAAAAAAAAAGTCATACAACTATCCTCTATTTTGTAAACCAATCAATAAATGCTTATTGCGATTTTTTTTTTCTTACCAAAAATATCTAGAACAACACATATCGGCCTAACCGAGGGAAAAAAAAATGTTTTTTTCTCAAAATTGTTGCTTTGGTTTATAGCGCAAAAAAAAAAAATTAAAAAAAAAAAAAAAACGCAGGTGATAAAATATCACCAAAAGAAAGCTCTATTTGTGGGGAAAAAAGGGAGTCAATTTTGTTTGGGAGCCACGTCGCACGACCGCGCAATTGTCAGTTAAAGCGACGCATTGCCGAATCGAAAAAAGTGGTCTGGGGCTTAAGTGGTTAAAGTGAAAGCAGTAGGAGCCACTGGCTCATGCTGATGTCACTCATCCAATGACAAGGGAACAGAGCCGGGGCCAAGCCACACTTGCGTCAACAGAAAAAAGAAAAAGAAAATAAAAGACAAAAAAAAAAGACTTATATTTTAGGCCCCTTTCATACTTGGAACTGCAAAGTCACATGACAAGTTGTACCCCATGATTTCCAATGAGTACCGTTCATATGTGTGACTTCAATTCGTTTCTGCACTAATCCTCCAGATTACACAGGCATTGCTCGTGCGACTTTCAGATGGCCCAAGTGTGAAAGGGGTCTTCATAAGATAAAGAAGCTGTTTATATGTGATATGCGTTTCACTCACCATTAAATAGGGCTGAATTTGCAACACCTCCAGCCACTAATAGCCCCAGTCCAAGCTTTCCAAGCGACTCAAATATTTTTCCTGCCATTGTTTACCACGGGTCCTGTATTAAAAGAACAAAAACGATTATTAATCCTAGATAGGGCTTCTAGTGATCTGTATTACTGGCCACAATGTGAATAGTTTATGCACATTTTATACCTACAAGAGAAAACACTAAAAGTTAAAGCGGAGCTCCACCCAAAAAGGGAAGCTCCACTTGTCTGCCTCCTCCCCCACTCCGGCGTCATATTTGGAGGGGGGGGGGTACCTGATTTTGACAGGTACTCGCTCCCACTTTGTGCCACAGCAAACACAGACAGAAGTTCGGCCCTCGCCGCAGCCGGCCCACTGAGAAAGTGCAGCGCGATTCACGCATGCGCAGTAGGAAACCTTGGGGCTTTACAGCCGGTTTCCCTCACCCAAGATGGTGGCACCAGCACTCGAAAGCAGATTCAAGAATCAGCTTGGGTGAGGACATCGCGGGACCCCTGGGCAGAATAGTAAAAGTCAGCTGCTACCAGTATTTGTAGCGGCTGAATCATTTTCCTGCTGGAGCTCCGCTTTAAAGGGAAATTCCCCTTTCATAGGAAGAAAATAATAGTAAAAGGTCTAAAACATACACACTATATTACCAAAAGTATTGGGACACCTGCCTTTACATGAACTTTAATGGCATCCCAGTCTAATGCCCCAGACATGCAGTTGGATTTCCGACGGAAAATGTGCGATCGGATCATGTTGTCCATCTGACTTTTTCTGTCGGATTTTCCGACGCAAAGTTTAAGAGCAGCATTTTCCGACGACAAAATCTGATCGCATCAATTTCCGATTGTGTGTAGACAATTCCGGATGGACAAAGTGCCACGCATGCTCAGAATAAACTAGGAGATGAAAGCTATTGGCTACTGGCCCGTTTATAGTCCCAATGTACGTGTTTGACGTCACCGCGTTCAGAATGATCAGAAATTCCGACAACTTTGTGCGACCGTGTGTATGCAAGACAAGTTTGGGCCAAAATCCGTTGGAAAAAAATCAGGACGGATTTCATGGTCGGAATGTCCGAACGCGTGTATGGGGCATTAGTCCGTAGGGTTCAATATTGAGGTGGCTTCTTCTGGGAAGGCCGTCCACAAGGTTTAGGAGTCTCTATGGGAATGTTTGATCATTCTTCCAGAAGAGCATCTGAGGTGAGATTATGGTGTGGGGCTGTTTTTCAGGGGTTGGGCTTGGCCTCTTATTTCCAGTGAAGGGAACTCTTAAGGTTCACCATACCAAGACATATTGGACAATTTCATGCTCCCAACTTTGTGGGAACAGTTTGGGAATGGTCATAGCACAAAGCAAGGTCCATGCAAGGCAGTGCAGGGGACACAGCGGTGGCTGACATCAGCTCTCTCTCGGACCTCAGAGAACTGAGCAATCAGCGGTGTTTGGCCAATGAAGGCGAGTAGGGGTCAGTACCCCCCCCTCTGATGATGGTGGGTAGGGGGGTCGGTACCCCCCCCTCTGATGATGGTGGGTAGGGGGGTCGGTACCCCCCCCCTCTGATGATGGTGGGTAGGGGGGGGTCGGTACCCCCCCCTGGTGATGGTGGGTAGGGGGGTCATTACCCCCCCCCCCCTGATGATGGTGGGTAGGGGGGTCCTTACCCCCCCCCTCTGATGATGGTGGGTAGGGGGGTCGTTACCCCCCCCCCCCCTCTGATGATGGTGGGTAGGGGGGTCGGTACCCCCCCCCTCTGATGATGGTGGGTAGGGGGGTCGGTACCCCCCCCCCCTCTGATGATGGTGGGTAGGGGGGGTCGGTACCCCCCCCCTCTGATGATGGTGGGTAGGGGGGTCGGTACCCCCTCCCTCTGATGATGGTGGGTAGGGGGGTCGGTACCCCCCCTCCTCTGATGATGGTGGGTAGGGGGGTCGGTACCCCCCCTCCTCTGATGATGGTGGGTAGGGGGGTCGGTACCCCCCCCTCCTCTGATGATGGTGGGTAGGGGGGTCGGTACCCCCCCCCTCCTCTGATGATGGTGGGTAGGGGGGTCGGTACCCCCCCCTCCTCTGATGATGGTGGGTAGGGGGGTCGGTACCCCCCCCCCCCTCTGATGATGGCGGGTAGGGGGGTCGGTACCCCCCCCCCCTCTGATAATGGCGGGTAGGGGGTCGGTACCCCCCTCTGATAATGGCGGGTAGGGGGTCGGTACCCCCCTCTGATAATGGCGGGTAGGGGGTCGGTACCCCCCTCTGATAATGGCGGGTAGGGGGTCGGTACCCCCCTCTGATAATGGCTTGGTAGGGGGTCGGTACCCCCCTCTGATAATGGCTTGGTAGGGGTCGGTACCCCCCTCTGATAATGGCTTGGTAGGGGTCGGTACCCCCCTCTGATAATGGCTTGGTAGGGGTCGGTACCCCCCTCTGATAATGGCTTGGTAGGGGTCGGTACCCCCCTCTGATAATGGCTTGGTAGGGGTCGGTACCCCCCTCTGATAATGGCTTGGTAGGGGTCGGTACCCCCCTCTGATAATGGCTTGGTAGGGGTCGGTACCCCCCTCTGATAATGGCTTGGTAGGGGTCGGTACCCCCCTCTGATAATGGCTTGGTAGGGGTCGGTACCCCCCTCTGATAATGGCTTGGTAGGGGTCGGTACCCCCCTCTGATAATGGCTTGGTAGGGGTCGGTACCCCCCTCTGATAATGGCTTGGTAGGGGTCGGTACCCCCCTCTGATAATGGCTTGGTAGGGGTCGGTACCCCCCTCTGATAATGGCTTGGTAGGGGTCGGTACCCCCCTCTGATAATGGCTTGGTAGGGGTCGGTACCCCCCTCTGATAATGGCTTGGTAGGGGTCGGTACCCCCCTCTGATGATGGTGGGTAGGGATCGGTACCCCCCTCTGATGATGGTGGGTAGGGGTCGGTACCCCACTCTGATGATGGTGGGTAGGGATCGGTACCCCCCTCTGATGATGGTGGGTAGGGGTCGGTACCCCACTCTGATGATGGTGGGTAGGGGTCGGTACCCCACTCTGATGATGGTGGGTAGGGGTCGGTACCCCACTCTGATGATGGTGGGTAGGGGTCGGTACCCCACTCTGATGATGGTGGGTAGGGGTCGGTACCCCACTCTGATGATGGTGGGTAGGGGTCGGTACCCCACTCTGATGATGGTGGGTAGGGGTCGGTACCCCACTCTGATGATGGTGGGTAGGGGTCGGTACCCCACTCTGATGATGGTGGGTAGGGGTCGGTACCCCACTCTGATGATGGTGGGTAGGGGTCGGTACCCCACTCTGATGATGGTGGGTAGGGGTCGGTACCCCACTCTGATGATGGTGGGTAGGGGTCGGTACCCCACTCTGATGATGGTGGGTAGGGGTCGGTACCCCACTCTGATGATGGTGGGTAGGGGTCGGTACCCCACTCTGATGATGGTGGGTAGGGGTCGGTACCCCACTCTGATGATGGTGGGTAGGGGTCGGTACCCCACTCTGATGATGGTGGGTAGGGGTCGGTACCCTCCTCTGATGATGGTTGGTAGGGGTCGGTACCCCTCTCTGATGATGGTGGGTAGGGGTCGGTACCCCCCTCTGATGATGGTGGGTGGGGGGGTCAGTACCCCCTCTGATGATGGTGGGTGGGGGGTCAGTACCCCCCCTCTGATGATAGTGGGTAGGGGTCGGTACCCCCCTCTGATGATAGTGGGTAGGGTAGAGGTCAATAACCCCCTGTAAGCTCCCACACAGAGATGACATTAGAGAATGTCGTGCTGGGGATATGAAGAGGACCTGTCACACTGCCCTAGCTGGGAGAACAGACAGGTTCCCTTTAATACCTCTCCATCCAATGTATAAATGTATATGTACCGCTCTCCAGTGTCCCTGGCCTCCCAAGACGTGCACTCACCTCCTTACTGCTCTGACCTCCACATGAGTCGAAAACCCGCACTGCGCATGCGTGACCTGCGTCCTTCATCAAGCGACCTGCATTCCGTCCGCACGCCGCCCCACAGCATTCTGGGAGGTGTAGTTCTCCACTCCCTTCCTACGCCTCAGCTCATGCAAGCAAAGACTACATTTCCCATACACCAGCAGGGCGAGTGGCGTGCGCTGATTGGCGGAAGGGCACGTGGTGACAGGAGGTGGGAGTGGGACGTGCAATGTTCTGTAACTCGTTCCTGGAGAGGAGGAGCCGGGAGAATGTCACGTGGTAGTAATAAACGTCTTGCTAAATAGTCCGCGTTGGACTGCTTCTCAAAATGGCACTTAACAAATAGAGCTAAAGCCCAGCCTGTGTTTAGGGTTGGGAATACAACATATTACAACGTTTCCCAAAAGTTTTGTTTGCGGTTTGGGGCTATTTCCCTTCACTTCCTGCTCTGGGGGCACAACAGGAAGTGAGAGGATATCTCAAAGTGAAGGAAATCCAAGCATAGATTCGTCCTATGTTTGATTGGTGATCATATGGTCAGTTTGTAGTGTGTAACCACATTTAGTTAATAAGATCTCCCCCGGGGAATAAGATTTCCCCTCATTTCCTGTTCCTGTGACAAGTGAACAGTTTGGATTTTCGTTCAGTCCCGGTGCAATGGGGTCACCAGGACTAATAGAGAGAACGATTGTCCTTATCGGGGACACCGGCAGCTAGAAATGTCATAGAGGAGTGCTGGGTGTGTTTTGGAGTCTGAGGTCTGGTGTGAGCCTAACGTCACACTACTAAACCATGTCCCTATTCTACACTATCATCCATACACTTCCACTGATTACTGGCCTGGGGTCTATGAAATCCTTTCTTATCCTACGTTCACACCTGTGCGTTTTTTGGTGCGTTTTCCGTTTTGCAGGAACACAGTACAGTCCATTTACCATGGTTTCCTATGCTACACATTCACATCTATGCGTTTTTCAGACAGCGCATTTTCAGAAAGGGTCAGGGACTTTTTTTTTTACCTGCAACAGATTGCGTTTTGCGTGTAATTGACTTCAATGAACCCGCACCAAAACCGCAAGTGTTGCATTTTTATGGGTTTTGCTTTTTTTTTTTTTTTTGATTTCCCCTTTAAAAACACCACTGCTAAGGAGAGGGCATAGGATTCAATGAGGTGAAAAAACATGAGAGTTTACAACCCCTTTAACAAGCAATAAGTCATTCTCCACTGAAAAAAAATGTAAAAAAAGAAATTGCTGGCTAAAAAATTCAAGAAAAAAAACAACATGAAGTCTCCCCCCCAATGCATACCAGATCCTTCAGGTCTGGTATAGATTTCCAGGGGACCCCGACACCAAAATAAAATAAAAATGTCATGGGGTCCCTCCAAATCCATACCAGACCCTTATCCGAGCATGCAGCCTGGCAGGTAAGGAAAGAGAAGGGAAGCGGAGAAAGAAGACATCATGATTGACGTTGGAGCTATGACGGGGGACATTCTTCATTTTTAATAAGGACTTGTCGAAAATCGTTCTTTGTAACACAATACTGCTTCTCCACTTCCTCTTCCGATGTCTTCATTCTCCGCTTCCTCTTCCGATGTCTTCGTTCTCCACTTCCTCTTCCGATGTCTTCGTTCTCCGCTTCCTCTACCAATGTTTTACTTCTCCGTTTCCTCCGCCAATGTCTTCCTTCTCCGCTTCCTCCACCGATGTCTTCAGTCTCTGCTTCCTCCGCCAATGTCTTTCTTCTCTGCCGTTCTCTACTTCCTCCGCCGATGTCTTCATTCTCCGCTTCCTCATGCCAATGTCTTCACTCTCCGCTTCCTCTGCCGATGTCTTCCTTCTCCGCTGTTCTCTACTTCCTCCGTCAATGCCTTCCTTCTCCGCTTCCTCTGCCGATGTCTTCATTCTCCGCTTCCTCTGCCGATGTCTTCGTTCTCTGCCGATGTCTTCGTTCTCCGCTTCCTCTGCCAATGTCTTCGCTCTTCACTTCCTCCACTGATGTCTTCCTTCTCCACTGTTCTCTACTTCCTCCGCCAATGTTTTCGTTCTCCGCTTCCTCTGCCGGTGTCTTCATTCTCCACTTCCTCCGCTGATGTCTTTGTTTTCCGCCGATATCTTCGTTCTCCGCTTCCTCCGCCAATGTCTTTGTTCTCCGCTTCCTTCGCCGATGTCTTTGTTCTCCGCCGATGTCTCCTTTCTCTGCTGATGTCTTCATTCTCCGCTTCCTCCACTGATGTCTTCGTTCTCCACTCACTGCCTCCGTCAATGCCTTCCTTCTCGCTTCTTCAGCCAATGTCTTCCTTCTATGCTTCCTTTGACGATGTCTTCGTTCTCCGCCAATGTCTTTCTTCTCCGCTTCCTTCGCTGATGTCTTCCATCTCCGCTTCCTCCGCCAATGTCTTCATTCTTCGCTTCCTCTGCCGATGTCTTCATTCTCCGCTTCCTCATGCCAATATCTTCACTCTCCGCTTCCTCTGCCGATGTCTTCCTTCTCCGCTGTTCTCTACTTCCTCCGCCAATGTTTTCGTTCTCCGCTTCCTCTGCCGATGTCTTCATTCTCCACTTCCTCCGCCGATGTCTTTGTTTTCCGCCGATGTCTTAGTTCTCCTCTTCGTCCGCCGATGTCTTCTTTCTCCACTTCCTCCGCCGATGTCTTCGTTCTCCGCCGATGTCTCTGTTCTCTGCTGATGTCTTCATTCTCCGCTTCCTCCACCGATGTCTTCATTCTCCACTGCCTCCGTCATTGCCTTCCTTCTCCGCTTCCTCTGCCGATGTCTTCCTTCTCTGCTTCCTCCGCCAATGTCTTCCTTCTCCGCTTCCTCCACCGATGTCTTCGGTCTCTGTTTCCTCCATCGATGTTTTCGTTCTCTGCTTCCTCCTCCGATGTCTTCCTTCTCCGTCGTTCTGTACTTCCTCCGCCAATGTTTTTGTTCTCCGCTTCCTCTGCCGATGTCTTCGTTCTCTGCCGATGTCTTAGTTCTCGGCTTCCTCTGCCAATGTCTTCGCTCTTCACTTCCTCCACTGATGTCTTCCTTCTCCGCTGTTCTCTACTTCCTCCGCCAATGTTTTCATTCTGCGCTTCCTCTGCCGGTGTCTTCATTCTCCACTTCCTCCGCTGATGTCTTTGTTTTCCGCCGATATCTTCGTTCTCCGCTTCCTCCGCCGATGTCTTTGCTCTCCGCTTCCTTCGCCGATGTCTTCATTCTCCGCCGATGTCTCCTTTCTCTGCTGATGTCTTCATTCTCCGCTTCCTCCACTGATGTCTTCTTTCTCCACTCACTGCCTCCGTCAATGCCTTCCTTCTCGCTTCCTCAGCCAATGTCTTCCTTCTACGCTTCCTTTGACGATGTCTTCGTTCTCCGCCAATGTCTTTCTTCTCCGCTTCCTCCGCTGATGTCTTCCATCTCCGCTTCCTCCGCCAATGTCTTCCTTCTCTGCTTCCTCCGCCGATGTCTTCATTCTTCGCTTCCTCCGCCGATGTCTTCATTCTTCGCTTCCTCTGCCGATGGCTTCATTCTCCGCTTCCTCATGCCAATATCTTCACTCTCCGCTTCCTCTACTGATGTCTTCCTTCTCCGCTGTTCTCTACTTCCTCCGCCAATGTTTTCGTTCTCCGCTTCCTCTGCCGATGTCTTCATTCTCCACTTCCTCCGCCGATGTCTTAGTTCTCCTCTTCCTCCACCGATGTCTTCTTTCTCCACTTCCTCAGCCAATGTCTTCCTTTTACACTTCCTTTGACGATGTCTTCGTTCTCCGCCAATGTCTTTCTTCTCCGCTTCCTCTGCTGATGTCTTCCATCTCCGCTTCCTCCGCCAATGTCTTCCTTCTCCGCTTCCTCTGCCGATGTCTTCCTTCTCCGCCGATGTCTTTGTTCCCTGCTTCCTCCGCTGATGTCTTCCATCTCCGCTTCCTCCGCCAATGTCTTCCTTCTCCGCTTCCTCTGCCGATGTCTTCCTTCTCCGCCGATGTCTTCGTTGCCTGCTTCCTCTGCTGATGTCTTCGTTCTCCGCCAGTGTTTTTATTTTCCGCTTCCTCAGCCGAAATCCTCTGGAAATAGTCTCTGCTAAGCGCCTGAAAACCGCCTCCCATTCATTCATGTGTGACTTTTCACACTGGGACGGTGCGCTTGCGGGACATTCCGAAATGTCCTGCAAGCATCATCTTTGGGGCAGGTTGGGAGCGCTGTATTTTGCTCTACCAAAACGCCCTGACTAATGGAATGAATGGGCGGCACTTCCGAAGTGCCTGAAAAGCAATTCAGAAGCGCCACAACAAGGGAGTTTTTAACCCCTTCTTTGAGGTTAAAAGCATCCCGCTAGTGGCCAAAAAGCGCTGCTTAAACAGCAGTAAAGCTTCGCTAAAACGAGCAGCGCTTTACCACGAAACAAGTGTGAAAGGGATCTTACTATTGTGGGTTTAGTAACCCTTTAAAGCAAAGTTCCACCCAAAAGTGGAACTTCCACTTGTTCGTCTCCCCCCCTCCAATGCCACATTTGGCACCTTTCGGGGGGAAGGGGGACCTGTTTTTGACAGGTACCTTTCCCCACTTCCAGGAGACCAGGCCGCCATACCTCCCACCATTCTAAGACGAGACTGGGGGACACCTATTATCAAAAGTATGTAGGCATAGGACACACACCCTACCACGGCCCCCTGAAAGGAGAATTGTCCCAAAAAAAAAGATTAGTTAAACCCACAAGTGCTTTTTTACCACTACTATTCCTTTATATTGGCTATTGGAGTTTACAAATGCAGCAATTTAGAAATTGGATGAAAGGTTTAGTGCTGGAAAACAGTTTTTAAAAGAAAAAATTAGCATTTTATATACAACTATATAGATCAGACCAAAATGAGGAGGAAAGAGGGACTTTGTTCTGAATCAGGGACAGTTGGGAACTATGAGAGAGAGAACATTTGGCATGATACAACACCTCCTCACTTCCTGTCAAATGCTCTGTGAAGAGCGATTCAAATGCAGATTACTCTTCAGAGACCAAAGCAGGTGAGAAGGAGCCATATTAAACCTTGCCTTTCCTCTAGCTTTATCAGCTCCCCTGCATGCCTGCCCTGCAATATGGTTTCAGGGTGGCTCCCTTGTCATGTAGGGTCCTATGCAGCCACCTAATCATGTACACTTCTGTAAACTGGACTAGGTGATGATGCTGCCTGCACTGACATGCTCCTCCCTCCAGGGAAGAGATTGAACATGACTCCCGAGGCTGCGCTGACACTTGAACAACAAGTATTACATAGAATTAATAATATACTGTAAAAATTAAAATGCAAATATAGAATAATAAAAAAAAAATAATAACTAAAAATTATTTATGTTGTGTTTCAGTGCACAGGCAGCCTCCTTACATCAGCTACATTTCATCAATGAAGGGGCATGCTGCGGCAATGAATGATAGGATGTGTAATCCAGAGCTATATGCCTTGTAATTACATTTAGAGAACACGTTTTTTTTTATTAGGCTATTTCTAGTGCAGGTCGAATGTTTCTCATTGATTTAAAATGGGAAATACCAAATTTGATCACTAAATGGCACTAAGTATCATTAAAAAACTCCTATAATACTCAACTCCATCTAGTGGTCAGAAGTGATGATGCTTAGTATCAGAAGAAAGCCCTATTATATTCAGCGCCATCTAGTGGCCAAATGAGATGGTGCAAAGTATTATATGAAATTCATATGCCAGTGCCACCTAGTGGCCAAATGAGATGGTCCAAAGTATTATATGAAATTCGTATGACAGTGTCATCTAGTGGCCAAATGTGTAGCATGCAATAAGCGCAGTCATATATATATATATATTTTTTTGCGCCATACACGCAGAATGAATGCACATCCACGTTGATTGGGGAAAATTGCTTTGAAAATGGCAATGCTGGTTAAATGTTTCTCATTGATTTAAGATGAAAAAATACCACATTTAACCACTAGATGGCACTAAGTCTCATAAAAGATTACTATGATACTTAGCGTCATCTGATTGCCAGATGTGATGGCGCTAAGTATCATAAGATATCCCTATTATCCTCAACACCATCCAGTGTCCAAATGCACATTCATTGGGTAAATAGCTTTGCAAATTCCAGGGCTGGTCAAATCTTTCTCATTGATTTGAAATTTAAAAATACTAAATTTAATGGCACTAAGTATCCTAAAAAATTCCTATGATAGTCAACACCATGTAGTGACCAAATGAGGGGGTGCTAAGTATAATATGAAATTCCTGATACTTAGCGCCACCTAGTGGCCAGATGTAATGGCGCTAAGTATCATTAAAAAAATCTCTATTATAATCAGCGCCATCTAGTGGCCAAATGAGATTGTGCTAAGTATTATATAAAATTCACAGGACACTTAGTGCCATCTAGTGGCCTCATGCAATATTTTCCATTTTAACCACTTCAGCCCAGAAAGGATTTGCCCCCTTCCTGTGAACAGGTCATTTTTTGCGAAACTGCACTGCGTCGTTTTAACTGACAATTGCGCGTTTGTGCGAAAACAACATTTTTGTCCTTTTTTTCCCTCCAAATAGAGCTTTCTTTTGGTGGTATTTGATCACCTTTGCATTTATTTATTTTTTGCGCTTAAAGAAAAGGGGGACAGTTTTGAAAAAAAAAACACAATATTTTGCACTTTTTGCTATAATAAATATCCCAAAAAATAAATAAAAAAACAAATTTTTTCATCAGTTTATGTATTCTTCCAGATATTTTTGGTAAAAAAATCACAATAAGCGTATATTGATTGGTTTGCGCAAAAGTTATAGTGTCTACAATATAGGGGATAGATTTATGGCATTTTTATTATTATTATTTTTTTTTTTTACTAGTAATGGCGGTGAACTGCGATTTTTATCGGGACTGCGACATTGTGATGGACACATCGGACACTTTTGACACTTTTTTGGGACCATTGACAATTATACAACAATCAGAGCTAAAAATAGCCACTGATTACTGTATAAATGTCATTGGTAGGAAAGGGGTTAACACTAGGGGGCGATCAAGGGGTTAACTGTGTTCCCTATGTGTGTTTCTAACTGTGGGGGGACTGTGGCTGACTAGAGGAGGAGACAGATCGTTTACACACACAGATCCAAGTTCTCGCTCTGTCACTAGCAATCGTGGGTTCCTGGCGGTCATCGTGCCTACCAGGCACGCGCATTGGCTCCGGGGACATGCTGCGGGCGCCTGATACAGCGTCTTAAAGAGCTGACATACAGCTAAGACGGCTTGCGCAGCTGTGCCAACCTGCCGCAGTATAACTGCGGCGGCTGGTCGGAAAGGGGTTAAATGAATGAATAGCATGCAACCAACACAGGAAGTATTCAAATATTTTTTTCCCTATTTATACAGAATGAGTGCACATCCACGGTCATTGGGTAAATTGCTTTGCAAATTCCAGGGCTGGTCGATTGTTTCTCATTGATTTAACATGAAAAATACCACATTTGACCATTAGATAGCACTAAGTATCATAATAAATTCCTTTGATACTGAACATTATCTAGTGGCCAAATGAGAGTGTGCTAAGGATAATATAAAATCCCTATTATACTCAGCGCCATCTAGTGGCCAAATTAGATTGTGTTAAGTAACATATGAAATTCAATAACACTCAGCGCCGTCTAGTAGCCAAATGTAGTATTTTCTTTTTTAAATTATTAAAGAGGAGGGCCGGTTTAAAAAAAAAAAAATGTAAAAGTCAGCAGCTGCAAACACTGTAGCTGCTGACTTTTAATAAGCACACTTACCTGTCCAGGGCGGCGCTGTGAAATAAGGTAGAAATGGGCATATTTTTTACAAAGCACAGACACTGGGGTATAGGATGCTTTCTAACAGAGGGGATTGCGTGTAATTTATTAAGTGGCTTAACAACCACTTTAAGATAAAAAGCCTTCTGTGTGCAGCAGCCCCCCCAATACGTACCAGAGCCCCATCTCTATCCAGCGATGTTGTAGGATTGTCTCAGCTGCCCGAGACTCCCCTCATTGGCTAAGAACAGTAGCACAGTGCTATTGGCTCCCTCTGCTGTTGAATCAAAGTCAGTCAGCCAATAAAGAGAGAATGGGGCGGGACCAGGCCACAGCTCCGTGTCTGAATGGATACACAGAGCTGCAGCTCCGCTTGGGTGCCCCCATAGCAAGCTGCTTGCTGTGGGGGCACTTGTCAGAAGGGAGGGGCCAGGAGCACCGAAGAGGGATCTGAGAAGAGGAGGCTGTTCTGTGCAAAACCACTGAACATAAAAGGTAAATATAACATGTTTATTATTTATAACAAAAAAAAAAAAAAAAAAGACTTTACAATCACTTGGATGAATAGCATGCAACCAGCACAAGAAGTATCCCAGTCATTTTTGTTTAGTTTTTTTCCCCCTATTCACACAGAATGAATGTACATCCACTTTCATTGGGTGAATTGCTTTGCATATGTATTTTTATAAATATACCCTTTATGCCGTGTACACACGACTGGACTTTGTTGACAGCAAAGGTCTGACGGAACGAATCCATCGGACAATTCGATCGTGTGTGGGCTCCATCGGACCTTTGATGTCCAAAAATCTGACGAACTTTAGAAATAGAACATGTTTCATTTTTTTCCGCCAGACCCAGTTCCCATAGAGAAATCCGCTCGTCTGTATGCTAGTCCAACAGACGAAAACCGACGCTAGGGCAGCTATTGGCTACTGGCTATGAACTTCCTTATTCTAGTCCAGTCATACGTCATCATGTTCAAATCCATCGGACTTTGGTGTGATTGTGTGTGGCCAAGTCCATTCATTCGGAAAGTCCATCGTAACTCAGCCGAAAGTCCGTGGGACCTAGTCTGCCGGAAAGTCCAGTCGTGTGTAAGGGGCATTAGAGTTAGATCTTGCTTTCTTGCTCCATGACTCAAAGACTAACTTGCAAAATTATCTTTCTTATTGTACATCACAGGACACAGAGCCATAGTAGTTACTATGTGGGTTATAGTCCATCGTCAGGTGATGGACACTGACACGCCCTAAGACAGTGTTGGCGAACCTTGGCACCCCAGATGTTTTGGAACTACATTTCCCACGATGCTCAACGACACTGCAGAGTGGATGAGCATCATGGGAAATGTGCACTCCCTATATAACCCTTCCCACTACTTGGAGTATCTCAGTTTTTTCACCAGTGTCTAAGGTGTTGGTCACGACTGAAGATGTGGTGTGCTGAGCTCCACTGGAGCAATCTTTGCTGGGTCTATACCAAAGAAGGGAGGGACCTCTGTGTCCCATTATGTACTTCAAAGAAAAGGATTTTACAGGTAAGCTGTTTTAAAAATCCTATTTTCTTATCGTACATCACAGGACACAGAGCCATAGTAGTTACTATGTGGGATGTCCCATAGCAATGCCTACTGAAGGGAGGGAGACACAACAAAAGAAGGGCAATAAGAGACTAGAGGACTAATACTGCAGCCTGCAGTACCCTGCACCCAAAGGCAATATCCTCATGATCTTTTACATCTAATTGGTAGAATCTGGTAAATGTATAGACTGAAGACCAAGTTGCGGCCTTGCAGATTTGAGCCACGGAGGCTTGGTGATGCACAGCTCAGTAAGCCCTAACAGCCCTAGAGGAGTGAGTTTTGATTTGAGAGGGTGGAATCCACCTCTTTAAACCATGAGCTTGAACTTGCTTGTCGAATCTATTTAGAATAGTAGATTTCGATGATGCCTGTCCTCTTTTAGGACCTTCAGGCAACACGAACAAAAATATCCCTTTTCCAAATCTGAGCAATCGCCTTTAAGTAGACACTGACTGCTCTCACCACATAAAAATATATATATTTAATCAGGAATTGACCATTGGGAACCTAACAACTACTCTTAATCTCTCTCACTCTACCCTTTCCTTTCCTTTTCTCTCTTCTTTCTAACTCTTTGGTAGGCTCGCCTACCATTCCCCCAGGGATATTGGTCGACCTTTTCATTATTCTCGCATGTCTGACCTTGCTCGAAAAGGGGGGGTAGCTGGGAAGGCCCCTTTTTATGCCAGAGTGATCCTCCCCCTGTGCAGCGTGCTCCCGTGAGGGGCACAGGGCTGGGGGTTCCTCGTGGAAACGGCTTGGGCTAAGCCCAACAGGAGAACCTTGGTTCCTCAGCTGTCACGATTAGTTTATATGTCCTGAACCAAGCGGACCCTCCTGGTCTCTCCCCCCCCCCCTATTGCAGAGGAGATCCAGGCCTGATACTTTTGGAACGATATTTGTGTTTTCGTGCTTGATTGGCTATGACTCCCTTTCTTTATGCGATTGTTCAGAAGGTTGATCTGTTGCTTACACGACTGCTACCATATGTTGGTATTTAGTTAATTATTGCTTGTCGTTCTGGTCGATTCAATGTCTCTGTATCTTGTTATTGAAAATACAATAAAATACTTTGAAAGAAAAATATATATATTTATTTTTCTTCCAAAGAACAGGGTTCTGGAAAAAAGACGATAGAAAAATATCCTGGATAAAAAACCTGATACTACCTTTGGTAAAAAGTTAGGATGAGGACGCAATACCACCTTATCCTTGTAAACAATAAAAATATGTCTCTTTACAGGAAAGAGCAGTGAATACTGATACCCTTCTCTTAGCAGATATGGTTAGCAGAAAAAATAGTTTCCTTGTCAAAAATGGACCAAGGGAATATCGTATCGGCCCAAAAAGGGCTGTTTTGTAATGCCGACAAAACTAAATTCAAGTCCCAAGGGTTCAGGGGTTACTTAACCGGAGATTAAGCCGTGTTACCCCTAAATAAATTTATGGCCCAAGAATGCGAAGCAAGTGGTCGTTGAAATAATACCAATAAGGCCGAGACCTGTCCTAGAAAGCACTCAAGGCCAGCTTCATTTCTCACCCCATCTGCAGAAAAAATCAAGGAATCTACCTAGACATATTTCCTGGGGTGCAGCTCCTGGTTTCACACCAGGAGACATATGTTTCCCAGACTCCATAATATGTAACCATGGAGGCTGGCTCTGCATTAACCAAGGTAGAAAACAGGGGAGGGCTGGGCTGGGGGGAAGAGTGGCAATTGCCCCCCAGGCCGCCCTAACTTACGTTGAAAATGGCCGGCGCATGCTGTCCGCTATTTTTACGGCTGTGGCGGTCGGCTACTGTTGCATTCCGGGAGTTGCAGTCCACACTCAAGCTCCCAAGCAGCCTAGAGGAAACTACAACCCCCAAAGACCAGAGTCTTGTAGGCAGGGTGCCCGTGACTGGCTCAGACTGTGGGGCTGGGCGCTGGCTTGCGCTGGCGGTGGCGTGCAAGCTGAGCTGCCAGGTAAGAGACCCTGACACCCCCAGCTGACCCCCGCATCCCATCCCCCCATACACCCCATTTACCCTGCCCCAGTAATCAGGCTGCATTGGATGGGCACTGGTGAGACTGCATTTATGGACACTGGTGAGGCTGCATTGATGGGTACTGATGAGGCGGCATTGATGGGCACTGATCAGGCTGCATTGGGGGGCACTGGTGAGGCTACATTGAAAAACCAACTGGGCATGGATGGTGAGCTGATTCAGTGGTTCAATGGGCCACTTGATTGGACTCCCCCCCCCCCCCCCCAGGCCTAAGGTCCTGGTAGAAAACTACCGAACCTGACAGCCCATGCTTCTTCAGAGTGTGGGCCTCAATAGCCAAACTGTTAAATTCAGCGTTTGTAAAGTAGGATGGAACTCCGGAGCTTGCGAGAGAAGGTCTGGCCATCTCTAGGATCTCTGCATACCAAGATTTCCTGGACCCTGCTGGGGGATCA
Organism: Lithobates pipiens; assembly: GCF_037356315.1. Taxonomy (NCBI): domain Eukaryota; kingdom Metazoa; phylum Chordata; class Amphibia; order Anura; family Ranidae; genus Lithobates; species Lithobates pipiens. Next base: position 177,844,242 of record NW_027507789.1, read on the forward strand.
CAAGAATCAACAACTTCCTTTCCTGCTTGACTCTGTGAAGAAGTTTTGGATGCAGGCAGAATAGGAGGGAATGCACAAATCAGTGAGAACCGATTCCATGGGAATAGCAAGGCATCCGTTCCGCAGGATCCTTTGTTCTTGACACAAAGTTGTCTATCTTTTTTGTTGATCCTGGACGCAAACAGATCTATGTCTGGAATCCCCAATCCTTGACATATTGACAGGAAGATATCGGTGTCCATCACCTGAAGGTGGCCTATAACCCACATAGTAACTACTATGGCTCTGTGTCCCATGATGTACTTCAAAGAAAAGGATTTTACAGGTAAGCTGTTTTAAAAATCCAATTTTTTCAAAGAGAAAGACACATATTCAACCATTTCCTTTTATGATAAAATATCTGCCCCCCCCCCAAAAAAAAAAACTAGGGAAGAAGTTTAATTATCCTTACTGAAGCTTTTCTAAGCTTCACCTTTGCAATGGCCATCTTGGACACTTCACCAGTGATGTCTTCAAGCACTTCATTGTTCCCTTGATTGTTCTTTGGTTCCTAGATGTGATTGTCTCCTAAAAGGCTGTCTTCTATGTCCTCTGCACTCCCGAATTAGTCTGCCTATCATAGGCGACCTATTGTTGCTTCTAATTTATTTTCCTTAATTGGCCCAGGCATCCTTCACATGCTTAATGAATCATTCTTCACTGTTACATTGTCTGGGATTGATTTTTCATTGGTTCCAATCTTCTATAACGATGGATGTCTCTCTGAATAAACAATTATGTACCCCCTTTAATTGTGTCATTGTAAGCACTTTCGATTTTGGTCTCCTAGTATCACGCAATCCTCTTCCACATCATCTTCTGCTTTGGATGTAATGGCTGTCCATAAGATTTGTTTTTCTTTCTTCAAAAGCTTATTTGCCATTGTTTCCATTTCTACTTCATTCTTGAATGATATTTCTGGTGAATGAAAATGTTGACTCCCCTTCTGGCACTTTGCTTCTTGGGAGCATCTGACCAAATGTTTGACCTTTCCTTTTGGTTTGTGTTATATCAAGGACCTTCCCTTTGTTTCTTTCAGACAGCTCTAGCATTTTTTGGTGTCATGGTGGTTATGCACCCCATCCTGTTGTGAGGTTGTGGATCCCAGGTTGCAGCCCAGGTTGACCACTCCTGAGGTCTCCTGGCTGTATTTTATGCTTTTTATTTTAAAACGTACCTTTCCCAGATGGCTTCAGGGTGGTCATATGGTCCACAGGGTCCTTCTCTTGTTTGCCTTTTGGGAACATCTGAATTTAGGACATTGGCCAAATGTTTGACCTTTCCTTTTAGTTTGTGTTACTTCATGGACCTTCACTTTGCTTCTTTCAGGTCTTTAACCAACTATAGTTTTTTTTTGTGTCATAGTGGTTGTGGAAACCACCTCATCACCCCTAAAGGGTGCACAGGCAGAGAATTTAAAGAGCTGCCCAGAATTTGCCAGCAGGTAATAGACCTTACTGTGCAAAGGATCCCAGGTTTCAGCCCTGGTTGACCATACCTCCTGTGGTCTCCTGGTTGTAGTTTATGCTTTTTTTTAAAGACTTATGTAGCGGTACCCCAGTAGGGGCTGCTACGTGTACCTGTCACCCTGCCCAATCCGGCATTCACCTCTCAGACACTCCAGGACAAAAAACAGTCCATGCGCTTTGTTTTTATGTTTTATTGAGGGGATTGAACTTGGATGGGGTAAAGAAAAGTATGGGATGCCCAATGGAATTGGTAGCATTTGATTGAAACAACACAGTTCAGTATATACACTCCATTTCTCCTCCTGCACATTGCTTCCTCTTTAATCTTCACTCCTTTCTCCTCCTGCATATTGTTTCTTCTCTAATCTCGAGGCACAGCTAGCATAAAGTGGTTAGGCCTGACACTGGCTCAGCAAGGCCTTAGCAATTGCCTTTTGCAGGCAGGGACCATGGGCCCCTATAGTGTAGCAAGGAAATAGAAAGTCTCTGGTGATAGCTGTCCTACATGCGGCTACTGAGCCCAATAACCCATCTTCAGACCCAGCCAGCCCTCCTGGCTGCAGCTGCCCATCTCCACAGCCCATGACAATGCAGTCTACACCACTGGTTCTGCACCCATCCCAGACTGCATCCTCCCAGCCCTCTCAGGAGTGCCTCTCCAGTCCCCTCAGGCCTATGCTTGCCACTCACCAGCCCTCCTTGCTGCGACCAGTTGTTCCTTTACCTTGAGACTTGCCTGGCAGTGCTCTCTCCTGCTGTCCTCTCTTGCTCCTCCTGTGCCTCCTGTCCAGGACACCCCTGTGGTTTGTACGAGGGTCCCATCCACACCTGAGCTCCAAGTTCACCTCCCCTCCAGACTGGGGAGCTCCCTCAAAGGCCCCGACAGCTAACACTCCATCTCCAGCTCTTCCACTCGAATAACTCCTCCCCACCTGGGCTGATCTTGGGTATTTAGGGAGGCCTGGCCCTTGCCAATCCAGGTTGGGGATTGGTCAGGACTCTCTAAAACACCCCAGGCAGCTCCACTTCTTCACTCCTCCTCTTTCCAGATCTTTCTAGAAAGAAGAGGGAGGTCTTGGTGATGCTGCCTGTGAGTCATTAGCTGCTACCCTTAGCCACTCCCAGCCCAGATCAGATCAAAACAAAGACCCTTCCTTTTGATTTATGTTCCGTATCAAGGGCCTTCGCATTGCTTCTTTAAAGTCTTTAACCAGCTCTAGCTTTTTTTTGTGATGGTGGTTGTGGACCCTCCTCATCAGTCCTAAAGAGGGCCCAGGCAGAGAATTTAAAGAGCTGCCCACAATTTACCAGCAGGTGATGGACTTTACTGCAAAATGGCTCCCAGGTTGCAGTCTAGGCTGACCACACCTCCCAATGCTTTTTTTTTTTTTAAAGACTTACCTTTCCCAGATGTATTAAGGCTGGCCATATGACCCACATGGACAGGGACAGCTTCACCTGTTTTACTGCTACCCTTGTGAAAGAGGCCTTAAAGTGAATTTCTAGCTTATACAGTGACCCAGCAGGAACACCTTTGCCAGGAAATCTTTACTGAGAAAACATTGCTGGCTTTATTCTGAAAATGCTGTTTGCCTGACTGTCTGAGGCTTCATCACATTGCTGTCCTGAAATAAGCATGTAGCCAGTGAAGTCAGAATTGTTGATACCCATATGTTTAATGGGTCAGTGATTACTAATGGACCAGCATGGCAGCCAGCAAACCAGAATTTTTAGGAGAAGTCAGCCATGGCAGTTTCCATTCTTATTCAGTACAAGTTTCCTCGGTGGGTGGCGTCTCTGCAGCTATACCTGGATGATAAACAGAAGCTTTGGGTAGCATATCCCCTTTATATATATATATCCCCTCTTTTATTTTTTATTTTTTGTTAAAATGTAGAGAGCAGAGAAGATAAATGATTCTCCCTCGCTGCCAAATGTTTTGTGTAGACGCATGATTACATGCATGCTAATCTCATCCATCTCAGTACTGTACAATCCAGATGTGTATTGAGCGCTGTGACCACAAGGGGTCTCTCTCGTGTAGCTCTCTACCATCCTGGCTCATTCATATCTGGGCACTGTGAGTTACAGATTTACAGCAATTACCACAGACCCAAGTTAGAGTTGGCAGCAGAATATTCCGAACGTTGCACTTTTGCCAGTTTTGTTTATTTATGGAGCTGTGATTGCATAAAATTTCAGGATGTTTTGGGAAACACAAATCACGGGCGGCACATATCACTGCTGTGATATACAGGATTGCTGCTTACTGTTGGCAAAGCTGATTGTAAAGCCAATCCTGAGTTCTTTGGGTCCAGTCTTAATGTCAGTAGCAGGTTACATCATTACCCCATCAAGTATGTTCTGTCCCATTTATAGGGCCTCATGCACACTGGCTGTTTTTGACGTTTTTTTTCCTGCCTCTAAACTCCCCTGCGTGTTATCCTGTGTGTTCATGCTCACATAGGTTTCGGGTCATTCAGGTCTGGTATGGATTTTAATGGGAACCCCATGCCAAGAAACAAAACAAAAAAACGGTGTGGGGTCCTCCCCTAAATCCATACCAGACCCTTAAGTCTGGTATGTATTTTGATGGGAGCCCCACCACAAAATAAAAAAAAAATGGCATGGGGGTCTCCTCCAAACCCATCCAGACCCACATCCGCACATGCAACCTGGTAGGGCAAAAAATAGGTAATAGCGAACTTCCACCGAACCATACTAGACCATATGCCCTCAACATGGGGGTCTCCTAATAACCCATACCAGACCCACATCCGCACATGCAACCTGGTAGGCCAACAAATAGGGAATAGCGAGCTTCCACCGAACCATACTAGACCATATGCCCTCAACATGGGGGGGGTGCTTTGGGAGAGGGGGCTCCTCCCCCAAGCACCTTGTCCCTATATTGATGAGGATAAGGGCCTCTTCAACCACTGGGCCACAGTTGTGGGGGTGCGGGGGTGACTTATCAGAATCTAGAAGCACTTTTTAACAAGGGGGCCCCCGGATCCCAGCTCCCCTCCATCTGAGTACCCTTACTCATTCACCCAAAAAGTGAGTAAAAACACAATAGTTTTTGACAAGTCCTTTATTAAAAAAAAATTGTTTCCCAGTGTAGATCCAAATCACGATGAATGCCGACCCAAACAATAAAAAGAAATCTGCATCCGATGAAGGCTCCAGCCGAAGGACAACTCCCCTGCCTCTGGCCGCTATATAAACAAAAAAAAGTGGAGCAGCTACCCAATGATGCCACCAGTGACTCGGCTCCCTTGTGACATCAGCAACCCAGCATACATCAGTCGATGATGTCGCAAGGGGGCAGGGTCACCAATTCCAATAAGCCACCCCCGACATCCACTGAGCCAGAGTTGTGGGGAAGAGGTCCTTGTCCGAATCAGCATGGGGACAAGGTTCTTTGAGAGGGGAGCCCCCCTACCCCAAAGCATCCCCCCCATGTTGAGGGCATGTAACCTGGTAAGGGTCTTGTCGCCCCCCCCCCCTTTCCTGGACTGCCAGGCTGCAAACTCGGATAAGGGTCTGGTATGGATTTTGGTGGGAACCCCACGCCATTTAAAAAATTTGGCCTGGGGTTCCCCTTAAAATTTATGCCAGACCCGAAGGGCCTGGTATGGATTGGGGGGGATCTCCACGCAGTTTTTTTTCTCAGTTTTTTAAAATTCTTTCGTTTACATTAAAGGGGTTGTAAAGGTAAATGTTTTTTCACCTTAATGCATTCTATGCATTAAGGTGAAAAAACATCTCACACTGCTGGCGCCCCCAGTCCCCCCGTTTTACTTACCTGACCCCTCGAAAATCCCGCGCTCGCCCCCGCCGTCCTCTTCGCCGCTCAGCCTGGCCGCTGATTGGCTGGAGTGGATGGATTGAAAGCAGCGCAGCCATTGGCTCGCGCTGCTGTCAATCACATCCAATGACGCAGCGCGCCGGGGGGCGGGGCCTTGTGATACAGCAAGCGGCTATAGCCGCCGGCTGTATCACGGGAGCGCGCCCGCAGTGCTTCTCACCAATGCGAGGGAGCTCGCATTAACGTGAGAAGCACCTGCAGGAGGAAGCAGAGACAGCCACCGAGGGACCCCAGAAGAGCAGGTTCGGGGCCACTCTGTGCAAAACGAGCTGCACAGTGGAGGTAAGTATGACATGTTTGTTATTTTAAAAAAATTTAATTTTTTACTTTACAACCCCTTTAAGCTGTCAGCGGGTAATCCCTCTGACAGCTGATGAGTCATCCATTGTTATCGCTCCTAAAAAATGCTGCTTGCACACTGTTAAACACCGGCAAAAACACAAAATATTAGTGTTTTTTTTTTTATCCAGCATTTTTTTTGCAGTTTTTAGCTTCTAGTGTGAATGGAGACTAAACCCTCGTACACATCGGATTTTCCACAGACAAATGTTGGATGGCATTTTTTAAAATTATCTGCGTGCAAATATCTGTTGTCGGATTTTCTGAGCGTCTGTACACAAGTCCGTCGGACAAAAGTCCAAAGTACAAACATGCATGCTCGGAAGCAAGGACGAGCCAGAAGCGGTCGGTCTTGTAAACTAGCGTTCATAATGGAGAATTAATATTCGTGACGTGGCAAATTATGAAATCTCGAAATGCTCTCTTCTTTAATCTTTTTTAGGGTAGGTCTTTTTGAAACTGTTTTTTTTTACTTGTTCACCCAAACCAAGTAGATTTCAAATTTCCTGAAGCAGATACCAGCTTTGCTGAATTATCGATTATACAAATGTACTGATATTTGCTTATCACTGCTAAAGACTGGGCCCCCGTGCTTATACAGGTTTGATGCATGCAAAAAAACAAAAAACAAAACAAAAAAAAACATAATGCCATCCGCACCTCTATGGGCTTTCTTAAAATAGTTTGCCCGTGTCATCGGCTCTTTCCCACTTTCCCTCATTCCCTCATCCCCTGCCTCTCTCCCCTCTCTCTCCTTCCATAAGTCTTTCTACCCACTCACTCTGACCCCCTCAACCCCTCTCGTTCAGCTCAAATGGAAAAATTACCTTAGAGGTCCAGCAGTGCCCACAATTGACAATTTGTCAATCATCAGGTTATTTTCTCTACCGAAAAACAAAATTATTTTAACCACATTTACTTCTACGCTGAAAGAGAAAATTGAATCCGACTTCCATTTTCCTCGCACCAGCGCTAATGTGAAAAATTGTATAATAGTTTTCTTAATGAATTGTAAACTCCCGTTTGTGCCACCAGGGGGAGACATACGCCAGGTCCAGGCTTGCTTTGCTGCACGGTCCATAGGCCATACATGGAGTGGCACAGAGGACAGGGCAGTTGGGTGATGAATTTTCATACATACCGAATATTGATAAGGTTCTGATTGCAGCTGTTAGTTATGCAAATGTGTTCACATTTCTAGCAGAATTATCTTTGCAAATATGTTCTCTGCATCTCAATTTGCATAACATACGACATCCGACATAAGTATTATTACTGAACATTGGCAGGAAGGTGGGCCTGATAAGTTTATGAACTTCCCTTGGAAAGTGGAAGGAAACTTACTGTATTTATTGTTTAAAGCAGAACCCCCAGCCCTACCTTTAGTATTGCAAACAGTTGGCTCCTCTCCTATTCCGAAATCATTTATTCTGATTTCACTGCACACTGTGAGCTTCCCACAGCATGCATTAGAAGCTGCAGAGAGTCAGAGAGAGCCTGCCTGCAAATATCAAATGCCTTAATGGGTAGATGTCAGTTTGGAGGAGTGGGCTTTCCTAAGCAGACTGCTGTTGCCTGCAGAGCACCCTAGGTACTTCCCACATGTAATGCTGAGCCTCTATGATTGAAAGAACTGAAATACAATGAATGAAGGGGGTATGCCAGAGACAATATGGCTGTGGAGGAAAGTGCTAGATGAAGTTGGATTTCCTCCAGTTAGAAAACGAGGCAGGTTTAACCTGACTCATTGCAATTTCTAATGAACACTCTGAGAAACTTGCATTGTGCAGTGAAATTAGAGTAAGCTATTTCAGTGCAGGAAAGGAGAGTGTACAACTGTGCAAGACTGAAATGGCCACCTTTGGAGGCATTTGTCAATGATGGGGCACTATTCCTTACACTGACAACAACACAGGGGCACTATTCCTCCTGCTGACACCAATGTTGGGGGACTATTTCTCCCAATGACACCAATAATGGGGCACTATTCCTCCCACTGACACCAATGACAGGGCACTATTCCTCCCACTGACACCAATGACAGGGCACTATTCCTCCCACTGACACCAATGACAGGGCACTATTCCTCCCACTGACACCAATAATGGGGCACTATTCTTCCCACTGACATCAGTGATGGGGCACTATTCTTCCCACTGACACCAATGATGGGGCACTATTCTTCCCACTGACACTAATGATGTGGCACTATTCCTCCCACTTTCACCAATGATAGGGCACTATTTCTCCCACTGACACCATCTATGGAGCACTGTTCCTTAAAATGACACCAATGTTAAGACACTATTCCTCCCACTGTCAACAATGATAGGGCGCTATTCCTCTCAGTAAAAGAGCTTGTATAACTGTGCAAGTCTGAAATGGCCACCTTTGGAGACATTTGCCATTGATGGAGCACTATTCTTCCCACTGTCACCAAATGATGGGGCACTATTCCTCCCACTGTCACCAATGATATTGCACTATACCTCCCACTGACACCAATGACCAGGCACTATTCCTCCTACTAACACCAATGATGGGGGCACTATTCCTCCCACTGACACCAATGACAGGGCACTATTCCTCCCACTGACACCAATGACAGGGCACTATTCCTCCCACTGACACCAATGACAGGGCACTATTCCTTCCACTGACACCAATAATGGGGCACTATTCCTCCCACTGACACCAATGATGGGGCACTATTCCTCCCACTGACACCAATGATGAGGCACTATTCCTTCCACTGACAACAATGATGGGGCACTATTCCTCCCACTGACACCAATGATGGGTCCCTATTCCTCCCACTGACATCAATGATGGGGAAATATTCTTCCCACTGACACCAATGATGGGGCACTATTCCTCCCACTGACACCAATGATGAGGCACTATTCCTTCCACTGACAACAATGATGGGGCACTATTCCTCCCACTGACACCAATGATGGGGCACTATTCCTTCCACTGACACCAATGATGGGGAAATATTCTTCCCACTGACACCAATGATGGGGCACTATTCCTTACAATGACACCAACGTTGGGTCACTTTTCCTCTCACTGACACCAGCAATGTATTAGAGTAACTAATTTCAGTGCAGGAAAAGAGCCTGTACAACAGTGCAGGACTGAGATGGCCACCTTTGGAGGAATTTTCCAATAGCCCCTATACCTAAAAGTCAGCGTTTCCAATAAACATTGACTTTAATGCTATCAGTAATCAGTCAGCTATTCACAGAGAAAGGGTTCCTTCTTCACATTCTCATGTCTCTTGCAGTATTCAGAATAGTTGGTCAAAAAACCTGCTGAACGTGAATCACAACAGAGCAGTCAGGAAACAGGTGGAAGCCCGCTGGCCCCGGGCCCAGGGCAGAGACTCTGGTCTTTGCAGCCATTGAAGATGTAATAGTAAAGTAGTGATCCAGTCACTATAATCTACTGATAAATATGGACATATTTTATTATATAATACTGACTGTGCGCTCCTGTGGATGACAGAAATAAGCATCATGGATGTTTGATTGGATTTTTCACCAGGACTTATGCCGCGTACACACGATCGAATTGTCCGGCAGACTTAGTCCACCGGACCAAAGTACACCGGACAATGCGATCGTGTGTGGGCCCCAGCGGACTTTTTCATCGTAAAAGTCCGGCGGACTTAGAAAGTAGTTTTGACTCAAAACTTGTCTGCCGGACTTGGCTTTCAGCGGACAATCCGTTCGTCAGTGTACTAGTCCAGCGGACAAAGAATGCTCAGAAAGTACGAGACGGAGGCTGTTGGCTACTGGCTATTGAACTTCCTTTTTCTAGTTCCGTTGTACATGCTGTACGTCATCACGTTAGAAATCGCCGGACTTTCGGAGTGTCCGTCTGTGGCCAAGTCCATTCGTTATAAAGTCTGGCGGATTGTTTGCCGGATTGTTTGCAGGACCAAGTTCGCCGGACAAATCGATTGTGTGTACACGGCATTAGTGTTCATCCACACCATCATGTCTGTGGTAACACACGTTATATACATTGGTGCAATGCCATGCCATGCCATCCCAATGCGGCTCCCCACTGGACATGCACTGCGCTGCCAAAAATTCTACCGCACAATTTTTGGTTTGGGAGATGCATTGGGCACCCCATTAATGTGAATGGGCTGCCCTAAAGCAACGCATGTGGACAAAACAGGATGCGCATTCACACACATGCGTTTAACGCACAACAGTGGACTATGCTGATGTAACACCAATGATGGGACACTATTCTTCCCACTAATACCATTGATGGGACACTATTCTTCCCACTAATACCATTGATGGGACACTATTCTTCCCACTAACACCATTGACGGGACACTATTCTTCCCACTAACACCATTGATGGGACACTATTCTTCCCACTGACACCAACGATGGGACACTATTCTTCCCACTAACACCATTGATGGGACACTATTCTTCCCACTAACACCATTGATGGGACACTATTCTTCCCACTAACACCATTGATGGGACACTATTCTTCCCACTGACACCAACGATGGGACACTATTCCTCCCAATAACTCCAACGATGGGGCCTTGTTCCTCTCACTGACAGTTACATTGGGGCCCTGTTCCTCTCAATGACACCCACAATGGGGCACTATTCCTCCCACTGACACCAACAATAGGGCACTATTCCTCCCACTGACACCAACAATGGAGGCACTATTCTTCCTACTGATGCCAACAATGGGGCATTACTCTCTCACTGACACCAACCATGGAACACTATTCCTTTCACTCATACCAATGATGGGAAACGATTCAACTAACACCAACTATGCTGCACTATTCCTCCCACTGACATCAACATGGGGTACTATTCTTCCCACTGACACCCACAATAGGGCATTATTCTTCCCACTGACTCCCAAAAATGGGGTACTATTCCTCCCATTGACACCAACAATGGGGCACTATTCCTCCTGCTGACATAGACAATGGAACATTTCTCTTCCACTGACACCAACAATGGAGCACTATATTCTTTTCACTCACACCAATGATGAGGCACTATTCCTTCAACTGACACCAAGAATGGGACATTATTCCTCCTACTAATACCAATGATCGGGCCCTATTCCTTCTACTAATACCAACAATGGGGCACTATTCCTCCTCCTACTGACCATATAATTTTGTAACGTAATTTATTTTTACTAACACTGACCACCAAGCCTGAGACATTGTTTACTCCAAATGATGCTGGGGTATTTTCTACTCACAATAGCCACGGTCTGGCTCCCATGAAGTCACACTAAAGTGGCCCTTTGTTTAAAATATTTGGAGGTCACTAGTTTATGCGATCTTCATATTGTACTGATCTGTTTTACCATCTACAGGCGGGATGTAGGAGCCATGCTTGTTGCATCAAAACTGTATATTCTACATCTAACAGAACCAAGGTGACACCTATCCCACTCAAAAAAAAACACTGAACAGAACTTGTAATTGTGTGGACTGACCTTTCTATGTTGGTTTTAAAGAGACACTATCACTATGCCTAATCTCAGGCATATATTTACTGACCCACGTTCCATAGCTGCCTCCTGTATGCCGCATCTCATATTGTCCAAGCCTCGGTGTTAGCTGGTGTCAGAGCTTACACAGGGGGGTGGTGTCACAGACCCCTCCATGTGTAGGACAACTGTTTAAGAGGGCTTTTCTCCTAACATTGGGAGATTTCCTCTAACATTCTAATGCCGCGTACACACGATCGGAATTCTCGTCTGAAAAAGCTCTGATGGTTTTCACGACGGAATTCCCGACGGAATTTGGCTCAAACTGTCTTGCCTACACACGGTCACATCAAATTCCGATCGTTTATAACGCGGTGACGTACAACATGTACGACGGGACTAGAAAAAGGAAGTTCAATAGCCAGTAGCCAATAGCTTCTGTCTCGTAGTTGAATCTGAGCATGCGTGATTTTTGGAGTGTCGGAATTGCATACACATGATCGGAATTACCGTTAGAAAGTTTTTCCGTCGGGAAAATTGAGAACATGCTATCAATTTTTGGCTGGTGGAAATTCGGACAGCTAAATTCCGAAGGAGCATACACACGGTCGCATTTTCCAATGAAAAGCTCTCATCTGTTTTTTTCTGGCCGGAATTCCGATCGTGTGTACGCGGCATAACAGGTCTCTGGGACATCAATGGAAGGGAAAATTCCCCAATGGTGCACAGAAAAAAACAAAAAAGCTTTGGTCCCATACATACACTTTAAGAAGAGCAGGAATCGAGAGGCATTCCTTCAAAAAAAGCACCTGCAAAAAAAAATATATATTTTTTAAGATAATATTTACTTCATTCCATTTGAAGATCTGTATATAAGACACTATAGTCTAGGATTAGAGTACATTCCTTAACTTTAGAGCTCAGTGTAGATCTCATACCAAGATCTTCATGAGAAAAACATAGTTCTATGCAGTAATCTATCCAATAATAAACCATATGGTGATACCGTATGTTGATCTGAAGACAGAGATACGATCTGGGAAATGAGTGCAATGCGCAGAATGTGTCCACTAGGGATACCATAGTAATCTCCTTTTCCATGTATGCACGTAGCAGAAATGCAGATTTAGAGATTGTACAAATGAAGAATATTGGGGTTTAGGTTTGAATTTCTAGACTAGGATGGATTGTATGTCTGAAGAAACCTTACTGACCTGCCGACAAATATTTGGACTCAAGGTAAAAATATTTAATTGCTAAAACAGCCTTTCTAATCCTTTGTAATCAGGGTTCCATGGAAGCCTGAGGTTCATCTAGAGGTTGCTAGGGGTTTCCTGAGATGAGAGCAGTGATAAATTCATTTTCTGGCTACTCCCACCACCGATGTAAGGGGTAACTTATACACTGACCACCAATGTAAGTGGTGACTTCTACGCTGACCATTAATGTAAGAGGTCACTTCTATGCTGACCATTAATGTATGAGGTCACTTCTACGCTGACCATTAATGTAAAAGGTCACTTCTACGCTGAACATCAATGTATGGGATCACTTTTACACTGACCAACAATGTAAGAGGTAACTTCTACGCTGACCACGAATGTAATGCCGTGTACACATGGCCGGACTTTTCGATAGCAAAGGTCAGACGGAACGAATCCATCGGACAATTCGATTGTGTGTGGGCTTCATCTGACCTTTGCTGTCGAAAAATCAGACGGACTTTAGATTTAGAACATGTTTAAAATCCTTCCGATGGACTCGGTCGAAAAATCAGTTCGTCTGTATGCTAGTCCGACGGACGAAAACCGACGCTAGGGTAGCTATTGGCTACTGGCTACTGGCTATGAATTTCCTTATTCTAGTCCAGTCGTACGTCATCATGGTCGAGTCCGTCGGACTTTGGTGTGATTGTGTGTGGCCAAGTCCGTTCGTTCGGAAAGTCTGTCGGAAGTCCAGTCGTGTGTACATGGCATAATAGGTCTCTACTACTCTGACCATAAATGAAGGGGGTCAATTCTATACTGACCATCAGTGTAAGGGGTCAACTCTACACCGATCATCAATGTAAGGGGTCACTTCTACACTGACGGAAAGAGAAAGGTGCCTCTAAGTGCAGTGGTTAAAAGATTTATGACAGGCACAATGGGATTAAAAAAAAAATACAAGATAGTAAGAGGTCATAGGCGCAGGGCCGCTGATAGGCCAGTACAACTGGCCCTGCTGTACCGGGCCTGACCAGCAGGGGGGGCCCGGGCAACCTGAACTGCAAAGTCAATTTTTAATGAAAAAAAAAATATTCTCCTCCACCGATCACCGTCCGCACCCCCCCCCGCCATCAACACAGTGCTGACTCTGCTCACCGCTACATGGAGAGATAGCGGGTTGTTTACTGATTGATCGGAGCTCACTGATAGCTCCGGATCACAGCCAGGGACAGCTGCTCAGAGCCAGCGCTGACACTTCCATCCTCCCCTCACAAGCAGGAAAGGAGAGAGAGCTGCTAATGCTGCTGCTCATCCTCCTTCCGCCCACTTCTCCTGTCTGCCCCGCTGACCCATCAGGGGATGGAGCCAGTGTCGGACCAAGTCCCGAACTTCCGGCACTGCGCTCCACTCAAGGAGGATTCTTAGCTAGGCCAGTCTGTTCCTCCGCTCGGTGCCTCTCTCCCCGCTCCACCTCTCAGCTCCGCCCCCCCATCTTCGGCTCTCACGGTACCTTATTCATGCCGGTAAGGCAATACAAATGATGTGGATCTTAAAGAGGGCAAGGGGTGCTGCTATAAGGGGGGTCTCTAGGGGGGGTACTCTGATGTAATGGGTATCTTTCTTTCCTTCCACTCCCCCTGTACCACTTACCCTCCCTCTGTGCTGTGCCCTCCAGCTCCCTCCTTTAACTTACTCTTTTGTCCTGTGCCCACTTACCCTCCCATGTACTGTACCCTCCTGCTGCTCGGTCCTGTGCCCACTTACCCTCCCCCTGTGCTGTGCCCTCCTCCCCCCTGTACTGTGACCACTTACCCTCCCTCCTGTGCTGTGCCCACTCCCCCTCCCCCTGTATTGTACCCTCCTGCCCCCTGTACTGTGCCCACTTACCCTCCCCCTGTGCTGTGCCCTCCTGCCCCCTGTACTGTGCCCACTTACCCTCCCCCTGTGCTGTGCCCTCCTGACCTCTGTACTGTGCCCACTTATCCTCCCCATCTTCTGTGCCCTCCTGCTCCCCTGCTACTGTACCCTCCTGCCCCCTGTATTGTCCACTTACCCTCCCCCTGTACTGTACCCTCCTACCCCCTGTACTGTGCCCACTTACCCTCCCCCTATGCTGTGCCCTCCTGCCCCCTGTACTGTGCCCACTTACCCTCCCCTCTGTGCTGCGCCTTCCTGCTCCCCCTGTACTGCCCCATCCTGCCCCTGTACTGTGCCCACTTACCCTCCCCTTGTGCTGTGCCCTCCTACCCACTGTACTGTGCCCACTTACCCTCCCTCCTGTGCTGTACCTTCCTGCTCCCCCTGTTCTGTACCCTCCTGCCCCCTGTACTGTTCCCACTTACCTCCCCTGTTCTGTGCCTTCCTGCTCCCCCTGTACTGTACCCTCCTGTCCTGTGCCCACTTACCCTCCCATGTACTGTACCCTCCTGCTGCTCGGTCCTGTGCCCACTTACCCTCCCCCTGTGCTGTGCCCTCCTCCCCCCTGTACTGTGACCACTTACCCTCCCTCCTGTGCTGTGCCCACTCCCCCTCCCCCTGTATTGTACCCTCCTGCCCCCTGTACTGTGCCCACTTACCCTCCCCCTGTGCTGTGCCCTCCTGCCCCCTGTACTGTGCCCACTTACCCTCCCCCTGTGCTGTGCCCTCCTGACCTCTGTACTGTGCCCACTTATCCTCCCCATCTTCTGTGCCCTCCTGCTCCCCTGCTACTGTACCCTCCTGCCCCCTGTATTGTCCACTTACCCTCCCCCTGTACTGTACCCTCCTACCCCCTGTACTGTGCCCACTTACCCTCCCCCTATGCTGTGCCCTCCTGCCCCCTGTACTGTGCCCACTTACCCTCCCCTCTGTGCTGCGCCTTCCTGCTCCCCCTGTACTGCCCCATCCTGCCCCTGTACTGTGCCCACTTACCCTCCCCTTGTGCTGTGCCCTCCTACCCCCTGTACTGTGCCCACTTACCCTCCCTCCTGTGCTGTACCTTCCTGCTCCCCCTGTTCTGTACCCTCCTGCCCCCTGTACTGTTCCCACTTACCTCCCCTGTTCTGTGCCTTCCTGCTCCCCCTGTACTGTACCCTCCTGCCCCCTGTACTATGTCCACTTACCTTCCACTGTACTGTGCCCACTTACTCTCCCCCTGTGCTGTGCCCTCCTGCTCCCTCCTTTACTATACCCTCCTGCCCCCTGTACTGTGCCCACTTACCCTCCCCCTGTGCCGTGCCCTCCTGCTCCCCCTGTACTGTTCCCTCCTGCCCCCGTACTCTGTCCACTACCCCCCCTGTTCTGTGCCTTCCTGCTCCCCCTGTACTGTACCCTCCTTCCCCCTGTACTATGTCCACTTACCTTCCACTGTACTGTGCCCACTTACCCTCCCCCTGTGCTGTGCCCTCATGCTCCCTCCTTTACTATACCCTCTTGCCCCCTGTACTGTGCCCACTTGCCCTCCCTCCCTGTGCTGTACACTCCTGCCCCCTGTACTGTGCCTGCTTACCCTTCCCCTGTGCTGTGTCCTGCTCCCCCCTGTACTGTGTCCAATTACCCTCCTTATACAGTTATTTATCACTTGAATTATTTTTCCCATTGTGGGTGTGAGTGGGGCCTCATGCCTAAGTTTTGCCTAAGGCCCCACAAAGCCTAGAGCCGCCTCTGCCCTGCCAATACACCTGAAAACTATCTACAGTAAAGTATCTTTAACGAGACCTGGCTTGTTGTTTTTTTCAACCTTTGTCATTTGTTTAATATCCCTAATTCAATTTCAAAATACCATTTTATTTATTCATTAATGGTTTGTATTACATATAGATATTAACGAGGTCTGTTCTCATCTGAAAACAGTATTTCTTTTGGATAATCAAACCTATAACTGGCTGGAGAAAAACAAATATTACTTGTAGACAAACCTACACTTTGTTTCAAGGCGGGGTCTGGGGAGGGGCAATGGGTGGGGCCAGGGTGGAGCTGAAGGGGGCCCCATCAAGTAGGCTGTATGGGGCCCCATGATTTCTATCAGCGGCCCTGCATAGGCACATAATTATGTCATGCGGATCGCTGTAATCCTCGTCTGTCTCACCAGAGAGCCCTCATCTCTCCCTCCTTACTTTTATACTGACCACTAATGTAAGAGGTTACTTCTACAATGATCCTCAATGTAAGAGGTCACTTCTACACTGATCATCATTGTAATGGGTTACTTCTAGGCTGACCCTCAATATAAGAGTTCACTTCTACACTGACCATCAATGTAAGAGGTCACTTCTACACTGACCATCAATGTAAGAGGTAATTTCTACACTGACCATCAATGTAAGAGGTAATTTCTACACTGACCATCAATGTAAGGGGTCACTTCTACACTGACCATCAATGTAAGGCAGGGGTGCCCAACCTTTTGAAGAGCGAGGGTCACCTAAGCGACTTGGTAACCGGTCGCAGGCCACAATGGGCAGAGTGGGTGCATGGCAGTACCCTCTACTCTATAGAGCCCACTCTACTTTTTTTTGCGGATCAGATTGGAGGTAGGCGTTTGTAAACGGACACAAGTCCATTTACATCTTCTACTTTTTGGAAGTGAATGGAGGGTCCAACTGGGTCGGATTGACCATGTGAAAGGGGCCTATGACTCAGTACAGGTAACCCTCAGGTGCACTGCTCTGCACCTGCGGATCAGTTTGAAAGCAGCCCAGTAAACACTGCAGAACAGATATGCCCATATATACACTGTGATTTTAGTAATAAACGTACTATTAATAACAGTATTCTATTCTATTCCATCACAGAGCAGGAGGTCGCGGGCCACATCAGAGGGCCTCGTGGACCACATGTGGCCCCCGGGCCACTGGATGGGCACCCCTGATGTAAGGGGTAATTTTTACACTGACCACCAATGTAAGAAGTTAATTCTACACTGACCATCAATGAAGGGTTTCCCTTCTACACTGACCATCAATGTAAGAGGTCATTTCTACACCGACCATCAATTTACAGGGTCACTTCTACAATGACCATAATTTTAAATCACTTATAAAATGACAACCAAAGTAAAAGGTCACTTCCACACTGACCACCATTGTAAGTGGTCACTTCCACACTGACCACCATTGTAAGAGGTCACTTCCACAATGACCACCATTGTAAGAGGTCACTTCCACACTGACCACCATTGTAAGTGGTCACTTCCACACTGACCACCATTGTAAGAGGTCACTTCCACAATGACCACCATTGTAAGAGGTCACTTCCACAATGACCACCAATGTAAGAGGTGACTCCTACACTGACCATTAATATAAAAGGTCACTTCTATACTGACCAACTGTTTCAATAGACACCATGGAAAAGAAGCAGACGGGTAAAATTTACATCTCAGTTTTACATTAATAGCAAATTCTGTGCATTTAGAAACAAATCCCCCTTTTTTTTAAGCCATCTGCTAGAAGCAGCACCTGTGGATGACGATTTTCTATTTTCACATTTCTTCCTGTAAAGAATATGCAGCGAATAACCTCTTCTTCTACAGACACAAAAACGTCTCACTTGTCATTTACAATTACCTTAAACTGAACAACCTTGCACCAAGTTTACTTTATGGATCATTTATGTATTTATACAAGTTGCCTCCATAAACACAACAGCAGACAACGACTGAAATGATCTAATACAGACTGACTCAGCACTGGGTCTGGACTGCTCACAGACTGACTACTCATTACCGTTTAAAGCTGAACTCCAGGGAGATATACAGTAAAAGCATACCTCCCAACTTTTGAATGAGGGATACTTGAGGGAGGAAGTAATTTGCGGCATGTGGTGGACAGGAATGGCAGTGGAGAAGAGTCTTCAGGGCAGTGTATGGGGGTCAGCAGGGCAGAGAAGAGGCATCACAAGGACAGAGGATAAGGGGCCAGTAGGGCAGTGTAAAGGAGTCAGCAGGATGGAAGACAGGGGGTCCGCAAGGGCAGGGTACAAGGGTCAGGACAGAGGACAGAGAGTCAGTAGGGCAGGGTACAGGGGTCAGGACAGGGAGTCAGTAGGGCAGGGTACAGGGGTCAGCAGGATGGAAGACAGGGGGTCAGTAGGCCAGGGTAAAGGGGTCATCAGGACGGAAGACAGGGAGTCAGTAGGGTGGAAGACAGGGAGTCAGTAGGTCAAGGTACAGGGGCCAGTGGGACAGAAGACAGGGGGCCAGTAGAGCAGGGTACAGGGGTCAGCAGGACAGAAGACAAGGGGGTCAGCAAGACAGAAGCAAGGGGGTCAGTAGGGCAGGCTACAGGGGTCAGCAGGATGGAAGACAGGGGGACAGTAGGGTAGTGTACAGGGGTCAGCAGGACAGAACACAGGGGGTCAGTAGGGCAGGGTACAGAAGTCAGCAGGAAAGAAGACAGTGTCAGTAAAGCAGGGTAGAGGGGTCAGCAGGATGGAGGACCATGGGTCAGTAGAGCAGGTTACAGGGGTGAGCAGGGCGGAGGAAAGGGGGTCAGCAGGGCAGGCTACATGGGTCAGCAGGACAGAACATGGGGGGTTAGTAGGGCAGGGTACAGGGGTCAGCAGTACAGAACACAGGGGGTCAGTAGGGCAGGGTGCAGGGGTCAGCAGGACAGAGGATGGGGTCAGTAGAGCAGGGTACATGGGTAAGCAGGATGGAAGACCGGGGGTCAATAAAAGAGGGTACATGGGTGAGCAGGACGGAGGAAAGGGAGTCAGTAGGGCAGGGTACAGGGGTCTGCAGGACAGAGGACCAGGGGTTAGTAGAGCAGGGTACAGGGGTCAATAGGGCAGGGTACAGGGGTCAGGATGGAGGGCCAGGGGTCAATACAGCAGGGTACAGGGGTGAGCAGGACAGAGGAAAGGGGGGTCAGTAGAGCAGGGTATAGGGATCAGCAGGGCGGAGGACCAGGGGTCCGTAGGGCAGGATACAGGGGTCCGGATGGAGGACCAGGGGTCAGTAGGGCAGGGTACAAGGGTCAGCAGGATGGGGGACCAGGGGTCCATAGGGCAGGGTACAGGGGTCAGGACAGAGGACCAGGGGTCAGTAGGACAGGGTACAGGGTTCAGGATGGAGGAGCAGCGGTGTCAGTAGGGCAGGATATATGGGGTCAAATAACCCCCCATTCCTCTTCTTAACCAAAATCCCCCCACCCCCTCCTAGCACAAACCCCCCCAGTCCATCCCCCTTTACTCTGCCTAATGACTGCCCCCCCCAGTCACATGGGACCCCCATCGAGGTACCTTCAGGCTGGCAGCAGCCTGACTCTTTTTGAGTCCAGCAGTCAGTGGGCGGAGCTTTCCGTCATGGACATTGGGCCCCTCCTCTGCAAGTGTCACTTACACAGGGACAGATTGCCATTCTGGCAGAGTGGAGTACATGCTCCTTGCCTCCTCCTCTGTGCAGGAAAACTTTGCAGCAGGAGGAGGAGGGGGCTGGTTCAGTGTGCTCCACTCTGCACTGTGCGTGCAGAGTGGAGCACGGATCCATACCTCGGGCCGATATTTGACTCCCAAGATGGTATGGTACCCGGGCCTCGTCAGCCGAAGAAGCGAGGTTTTGCCTGTAAGTCCTCTCCATTGGAAGACTGGGCTCTGGGAAAACCAGACTTGGTGTACTGTTTATACAGAGCGCACAAAAGTTTCTGGCAGAGCTTTCTACATGGCCCAGGTGGGAGGTTCTTCCGAGAAGGAACCCCAGATATACCTGAAGGTTGGCTAACAATACCCGCCGTGATGGGTGAAGGCTGGAATTTGTCTGGTTCAGCAATTCCTGCGGCGGGGACAGGTAAGGGAAGTTATCCTGTATATTTAATTATATGAATGGATTTCTTCATTGTGAGTAGTTGTATGTCTTACCTGGTTTCCACCACTAGAGGGAGTAAGAGCAGCCTGATGCATACTTACATGCCTTTTCAATACACACGCTCAGTGAAAGCCTGATTCTCCAGCTAACTCACGTCTCCATTGCAGTCCCTGCCACAAATAAGGTAAACACTTCAGGGGTCCCACGCAGTTCTGTTTTTGGGTTCTCCTTCCCCCCCTGGATTCCGCGGTCCTCGTGCACGCGTGCGTGCACGCGCGCCGGGTGCGCTCCCGGCCTAATGGAGGAGGGGGGCGTGTGGTTGCGAGCCGTGCACGTCAGTGTGCACGGCGCTGTACTGCGCAGGCGCCAGGCGGCAGTTTTAAAAGCCCAGAGCGTCAGGGGGCTGTAATTGGAGACACAGGAGCTGTGGGCAGTAAGCATCCGTGGGGATTGGATCCAGGCAAACCTTAGACACCTACTCAGCATCAGGTTGTGCAATTTAAGCATATATATTATTGTGAGACTTTAAGCACAACAGTGATCGCACTTGTACTAGTACCTCTGCTTTGTAGCCTAGTACTATGTCTCCTCGTAAGAGGGTCTCAGGGGGAGGTAATAAGGGCACTGGTAAATCACCGCCTAGGTCCAGGGGTTCCAAAAGTGCCTGTAAATTACCATCCCCCCCTGCAAGACTGGAGCCAGCCTCTCAAGACGAGTCAGTGCCCCTGTCGGGTTTTGCAGCCTCTCCTAATGTCGCAGCCCCGGTTTATGTATACTGAGGACTCCCTTAGGGCTACATTGGAGGGTTTTGAAGGGAGAATCATGAATTTTATTTCTGCTTCCCTAAAAGATAGCAGGAAAAGGGGTAGATCCCCTCCCTCTGCTGATATCCCTCTCTCAGATGATTCTTCTGAAGATGAGGAGGGATCCCTATCTTTGGATAGGGATCATGAGCAGTCGGATGAGTCAGAGGAAGAGGAGATAGTCCCCTCCTCCCAGGCGCTCAGAAAACAGGTGCAGTATTATACTGAATTGGTGCGTACCACATTCAGAATGCCTGCTGCTGAAGTCGCTACATCCTCTGTCTCTTCCCTGGGAGTCAGGAAAGCCCCACAGACTGCCTTTTCCTTTCCAATTCATCCCTTTATGGATAAATTGATGTATGAGGATTGGGGACATCCCGATAAACTGTTTGCTCCTCCTAAAAGGTTTTCTATGCATTATCCTGTGGAGGAAAGTTTCACCAAGAAGTGGGGGGTCCCATCTGTCGATGCGGCTGTTTCTTGTGTGAATAAGAACCTAACTTGTCCTTTGGATAATGCGCAGGTATTTAAGGATCCAACTGATAAAAAGCTGGAAACCTTATTAAAAGCCTCCTTTTCCATGGCTGGCACTGTGGTGCAACCTACAGTCGCAGCCGTGGGGTTGTGTCAGTTCCTCAAGGAACAGGTTAAACAGATGCTTGGGCTCCTTCCCAGTGAGGAAGTAGAAAATTATACAGAATTGCCTCACATTCTGTGTTTCATAATTGATGCGATTTTGGATTCCGTCCAACAAGCATCACGTTTGTCTCTCATGTTGGTTCACATGCGAAGGGCCCTATGGCTAAAGAATTGGGCAGCTGAGCTGTCATGCAAGAAGCATTTGACTGGGTTCCCGTTTAAAGGGGAGCGTTTGTTTGGAGAAGAACTAGATAAATTCGTCCAAAATATTTCAGGAGGAAAATCTACTCTCCTTCCAGTCAAAAAGAGCAAGCGTCCTTCATTCAGGCGTGCTCTCTCTCCCGAAGCATCAAGCTCTAAACAGTGGCGACGGCCTTCTCAGTCCTCCTCTACTAGAAAGGCTCAAGGCCAAGCCCAGGGACAGAAAAAGACTTGGGGGCGAAAGCCTGCCAAGCAGAGCCCAAAAACTTCCTTGTGAAGGGGCGCCCCCGCTCGGCAGAGTGGGGGGAAGGCTCCTGCAGTTTGCAGGCGCCTGGCGGGAAGAGATCCAGGACAAGTGGGTGATCTCTTCAGTATCTCTGGGCTACAAGCTAGAGTTTCAGGAGATTCCACCTTCTCGTTTCCTAAGGTCAAGGATCCCCAGGGATCCAGTAAAGCAAAAACCGCTATTTCTGGCCTTAGATCAGTTACTATCCCAGGGTGTGATAGTAGAAGTGAACCCGAAAGAACAGGGTTCGGGGTTTTACTCAAATCTCTTCACCGTTCCAAAACCAAGTGGAAGTGTCAGACCTATCTTGGATCTGAAAGACCTGAACCGGTTTTTACACATCTGGTCCTTCCGAATGCAGTCAATCCGCACTGTGGTCTCCTCCCTGCAAGGGGGAGGATTCATGGCATCAATAGATATCAAAGATGCATATCTCCATGTGCCAATTTTTCCCGCACACCAAAAATTTCTAAGGTTCGCGGTAGAGCGGCACCATTTTCAATTTGTGGCCTTGCCGTTCGGGCTTGCTACAGCCCCTCGAGTCTTCACAAAGATTCTAGACCCTCTCTTAGCAATCTTAAGAGCTCAGGGCATAGCCGTCATGGCTTATCTAGACGACTTGCTTCTCATGGAGAAAACTGCAGCGTTCCTAAGTCGCAGCGTCACCAAAACACTAGAACACCTAGAACGCCTAGGTTGGATTATAAACCTAGAAAGGTCGTCCCTACAACCGAATACCAGGTTGGAATACCTAGGTATGATCATCGACGCCGCTCAGGGCAGGGTGTTTCTTCCAAGGCTAAAAGCCTTGGCCATTGGGGATCTGGTGCGCCTGATTCTGGGCAGAAGATCTTCCTCCATTCGGTTGTGCATGAGACTGTTAGGGAAGATGGTCGCCTCCTTCGAGGCCGTCCCATTCGCCCAGTTCCATTCAAGGCCTTTACAAGGATGCATCCTTGCGGCTTGGAACAGGAAGCCCCAATCTCTGGATCTTCCTATGCGTCTATCCCCAGGGACACGCAAGAGTCTTGTCTGGTGGTTACAAACCAAGAATTTGCTGAAGGGCAAAACCTTTCTTCCTCTCTCATGGAAGATTATCACAACAGATGCCAGCCTGACAGGCTGGGGAGCTGTATTGGAGGAAACATGCTCGCAGGGGAAATGGTCTGCGACCGAGAATCTACTGCCCATAAATATCTTAGAGATCCGGGCAGTTTACATGGCACTCATAGAGTGGTCTTACAGACTGCGAGGTTTCCCAGTTCGGGTTCAGTCCGACAATGCCACCGCAGTGGCTTATATCAATCACCAGGGCGGTACCAGAAGTCTGGTGGCCCAAAAAGAGGTGAATCGCATACTTGTCTGGGCAGAAAAGCATGTTCCGTGTCTTTCTGCAGTCTTCATCCCAGGAGTGGAGAATTGGCAGGCGGATTTTCTCAGCCGCCAGCAGTTGTGCCCAGGAGAATGGGCTCTGCACCCCGACGTGTTTCAGAACATATGTCACAAGTGGGGTACTCCAGACGTAGATCTGTTTGCTTCCAGGTTCAACAGGAAGCTGGACAAGTTTGTGTCAAGGACAAGAGATGCACTTGCTCAGGGGTCAGATGCTCTGACAGTTCCCTGGGATCAGTACAATCTGATCTATGCCTTCCCCCCGAGCCCGCTTCTGTCGCGGTTCCTGGGAAGAGTCAAGAGGGAGACAAAGTCGGTCCTTTTGGTGGCCCAGGCGACCATGGTACGCGGAAATCATGAAGTTGGCAGTAGGCAGGCCATGGACCCTCCCTCTCCGGCCAGATCTGCTCTCACAGGGTCCAATCTACCATCCTGCTTTACGCAGTCTGAATTTGACGGTTTGGCTGCTGAGACCCACATTCTGAGAGACCGTGGCCTTTCGGGGCCAGTCCTTTCCACTCTGGTCAATGCCAGAAAGCCGGCCTCCAGACTTGTTTATTACAAGATCTGGAGGACATATGTTTCCTGGTGTGAACTCAGGAAATGGCATCCTAGAAGGTATGTCATTAACAGAATCTTGGCCTTTCTCCAGTCAGGCCTAGAAATGAATTTGGCCATAAGCACTATCAAAGTGCAGATTTCGGCCCTGTCGGTATTTTTTCAAAAACCGCTTGCATCACATTCCCTGGTACGGGCTTTTATCCAGGGGGCTATGCGGACAAAACCGCCAGTTAAACCTCCGGTATGCCCATGGGATCTGAATTTGGTTCTCTCGGCCTTACAGGGGCAACCATTTGAACCTTTACACCTGGCTTCTTTAGCTCTCCTGACTAAAAAGCTGGTCTTCTTAGTAGCCATATCCACGGCTAGAAGAGTATCAGAGTTGGCAGCTCTTTCCAGTAAAGAGCCGTATTTAATTATCCATAAGGACCGGGTGGTCATGCGTCCCAACAGGTCCTTTCTACCTAAGGTGGTTTCGGGTTTCCATTTGAATCAGGATGTAATCCTACCATCCTTTTTTCCGGACCCTCAATCCACAGAAGAAGAATCTTTACACACTTTGGATGTGGTTAGAGCAATCAGTATTTATCTTCAAGCAACTGCTCAGATAAGGAAAACTGATTGTTTATTTATTCTGCCGGAAGGCCCTAGAAAGGGTCAGGCGGCGTCAAAATCCACTCTCTCAAGATGGATCAGGCAAGTTATCTCTCAGGCCTATGGTTTAAAGCGGAAGATTCCTCCTTTTCGGGTGAAAGCGCACTCTACTAGGGCTGTCGGTGCTTCTTGGGCAGTGCATCACCAGGCCTCCCTGGCTCAGATCTGTAAGGCTGTGACTTGGTCATCAGTCCATACATTCACCAGATTCTATCAAGTGGATGTCAGAGGGCAAGAGGATACTGCCTTCGGGCGCAGTGTACTTCAGGCTGCAGTTTAGGTCCTCAGGTCCCTGGCGGTCTATATTTATGATCTGTGTCTCCCTCCCCTCAATCTGAGCATTGCTATGGGACATCCCACTATGTAATGAAGCTCCTGTGTCCCGTGATGTATGATCAAGAAAATGGGATTTTTATATACAGCTTACCTGTAAAATCCTTTTCTTGAGAGTACATCACGGGACACAGGGCTCCCGCCCCTCTTGGGTTTTACGTGGTTTCTTATTGCTTTGCTACAAAACTGAGGTGCCTCCCAGATGGGAGGGGTTATATAGGGGAGGAATTCTCCTTAATTGGGGTCAACCAGTGTCCAATCACCAGAGGTGCCTATATAACCCACTATGTAATGGAGCTCCTGTGTCCGGTGATGTACTCCCAAGAAAAGGATTTTACAGGTAAGCTGTATATAAAAATCCCATTATTAAAATGAAAGCAGTGAAAATACCTGAATTTATCCTGGAACAAACCTCTTGCAATCCATGTACAGCCAAGCTCAGAAAGGGGGAGGGAAAAGCAGCTCAAAGAGCCACTCATGTGTGTTGCAAGGAGCCTGCCGGTAGGAGGAGAGTGACAGCGCTCATCAGTGTGCTGCTTCTCCTTTTACTGTCCAGTCACAGAGTGAGGGTGGGGCGACCTGCAAGTGAAAGTGAAACTGCAGCAGAACAAGACCAGGTCCTCTCCCCTGTTGTGCTGTGTAAATCATTTGGTGGAGGGGGGGATTATGGTGTGGAGTTGTTTTTCAGGGGTTGGGCTTGGCCCTGTAGTGTCACAGTTTGCTGCCTATCACAGGATGCTGCGGAAGTGACGTTGTTGCGTACTGCGCATGCGCGATGCGTTCCAAACGCTCGCGCCGTGCGTTCCAACATAGTTTCGGCAATACAGTTCAGCGAAACCATCACATAATGTTACGGAAGTGATGTTACACACAACACAAACACTGGGCCACGTTGTTGCGTACTGCGCATGCGCGATGCGTTCCAAACACTTGCGCCGTGCGTTCCAACATAGTTTCGGCAATACAGTTCAGCGTAACCATCACATAATGTTACGGAAGTGATGTTACACACAACACAAACACTGGGCCATTCGTTACAACACTAATACTTCCCTTGTTACCTAGTAGGTTTTGCATTGCTGGGACTTGTAGTGCCTATCCTGAGCTACATGCTTCAATGTTCAGTGTCCTCATCCTTATCCCCCAGCTTCAATGTTCAGTGTCCATCCTTATCCCCGTGCTTCAATGTTCAGTGTCCTCATCCCTATCCGCGAGCTTCAATGTTCAGTGTCCTCATCCCTATCCCCCTGCTTCAATGTTCAGTGTCCTCATCCCTATCCCCATGCTTCAATGTTCAGTGTCCTCATCCTTATCCCCGAGCTTCAATGTTCAGTGTCCATCCTTATCCCCGTGCTTCAATGTTCAGTGTCCTCATCCCTATCCGCGAGCTTCAATGTTCAGTGTCCTCATCCCTATGCGCAAGCTTCAATGTTCAGTGTCCTCATCCTTATCCCTGTGCTTCAATGTTCAGTGTCCTCATCCCTATCCCCATGCTTCAATGTTCAGTGTCCTCATCCCTATCCGCAAGCTTCAATGTTCAGTGTCCTCATCCTTATCCCTGTGCTTCAATGTTCAGTGTCCTCATCCCTATCCGCGAGCTTCAATGTTCAGTGTCCTCATCCTTATCCCCGAGCTTCAATATTCAGTGTCCATCCTTATCCCCGTGCTTCAATGTTCAGTGTCCTCATCCCTATCCGCGAGCTTCAATGTTCAGTGTCCTCATCCTTATCCCCGAGATTCAATGTTCAGTGTCCTCATCCCTATCCCCCTGCTTCAATGTTCAGTGTCCTCATCCTTATCCCCGAGCTTCAATGTTCAGTGTCCTCATCCCTATCCCCCTGCTTCAATGTTCAGTGTCCTCATCCTTATCCCCGAGCTTCAATGTTCAGTGTCCATCCTTATCCCCGTGCTTCAATGTTCAGTGTCCTCATCCCTATCCGCGAGCTTCAATGTTCAGTGTCCTCATCCTTAACCCTGTGCTTCAATGTTCAGTGTCCTCATCCCTATCCCCATGCTTCAATGTTCAGTGTCCTCATCCCTATCCGCGAGCTTCAATGTTCACTGTCCTCATCCTTATCCCTGTGCTTCAATGTTCAGTGTCCTCATCCCTATCCCCATGCTTCAATGTTCAGTGTCCTCATCCCTATCCGCAAGCTTCAATGTTCAGTGTCCTCATCCTTATCCCTGTGCTTCAATGTTCAGTGTCCTCATCCTTATCCCCGAGCTTCAATGTTCAGTGTCCTCATCCCTATCCCCCTGCTTCAATGTTCAGTGTCCTCATCCTTATCCCCGAGCTTCAATGTTCAGTGTCCTCATCCCTATCCCCCTGCTTCAATGTTCAGTGTCCTCATCCTTATCCCCGAGCTTCAATGTTCAGTGTCCATCCTTATCCCTGTGCTTCAATGTTCAGTGTCCTCATCCCTATCCGCAAGCTTCAATGTTCAGTGTCCTCATCCTTATCCCCATGTTTCGATGTTCAGTGTCCTCATCGAAGCAGGGGGATAAGGATGAGGACACTGAACATTGAAGCTCGCGGATAGGGATGAGGACACTGAACATTGAAGCAGGGGGATAGGGATGAGGACACTGAACATTGAAGCACAGGGATAAGGATGGACACTGAACATTGAAGCACAGGGATAAGGATGAGGACACTGAACATTGAAGCTTGCGGATAGGGATGAGGACACTGAACATTGAAGCATGGGGATAGGGATGAGGACACTGAACATTGAAGCACAGGGATAAGGATGAGGACACTGAACATTGAAGCTCGCGGATAGGGATGAGGACACTGAACATTGAAGCACGGGGATAAGGATGGACACTGAATATTGAAGCTCGGGGATAAGGATGGACACTGAACATTGAAGCTCGGGGATAAGGATGGACACTGAATATTGAAGCTCGGGGATAAGGATGGACACTGAATATTGAAGCTCGGGGATAAGGATGAGGACACTGAACATTGAAGCATGGGGATAGGGATGAGGACACTGAACATTGAAGCAGGGGGATAGGGATGAGGACACTGAACATTGAAGCTCGCGGATAGGGATGAGGACACTGAACATTGAAGCACGGGGATAAGGATGGACACTGAACATTGAAGCTCGGGGATAAGGATGAGGACACTGAACATTGAAGCACGGGGATAAGGATGGACACTGAACATTGAAGCTGGGGGATAAGGATGAGGACACTGAACATTGAAGCATGTAGCTCAGGATAGGCACTACAAGTCCCAGCAATGCAAAACCTACTAGGTAACAAGGGAAGTATTAGTGTTGTAACGAATGGCCCAGTGTTTGTGTTGTGTGTAACTTCACTTCCGTAACATTATGTGATGGTTACGCTGAACTGTATTGCCGAAACTATGTTGGAACGCACGGCGCGAGCGTTTGGAACGCATCGCGCATGCGCAGTACGCAACAACGTAACTTCCGCAGCATCCTGTGATAGGCAGCAAACTGTGACACTACAGCCCCTTAGTTCCGGTGAAGGGAACTCACAAGGCGTCAGCATACCGAGACATTTTGGACAATTTCATGCTTCCAACTTTGTGGGAACAGTTTGGTGATGGCCCTTTCCTGTTCCAACATGACTGCGCACCAGTGCACAAAGCAAGGTCCATAAAGACATGGATGAGCAAGTTTTGGGTGGAGGGACTTGACTGGTCTTCACAGAATCCTGACCTCAACCCTATAGAAGACCTTTGGGATGAATAAGAGTGGAGACTGAGAGCCAGTGTTTTTTTTTTTTTTTAAGAACACTCCTACCCATGATGGCAGAAAGAAGGGATAGCACACATACGGTTAAAAGATCAATCACCAGTGCAGTAAATGTATCTCCCGTCAGTGTCATGTATAACGTTGCAGGATCAATAGAAAAAAGTGACCTTGTTCCAGCAAAATGTTTAATGGTTTAGCAGCCCCTCTTAAGAGTAGTTTTATTACTAGTGAATTATGGTTAGGATGGGTATTCATCTGAGATTTATGATGGACCTGTTTAACACGTCCACGTACAGTATTCATTTACTCGTGGAATAAAAGGGAGTTGCCTCAGTCACAAGTATGGGGTTGATACAGTATCAACTTTGGGTATTAGCGGAATGGTCTATGTGAACTGGTTACATTAAATCTACACTGGAATAAAACATGGCAATTCAAACTGAGCAAAGTTTTAAAACGAGTTCACTTGTTTCACTAGAAAAAGATTGTGTTTAACTTACTCCCCAGCTGACCTATCCCTAGGCTCGTTAAGATATCTGAAGTATGTGGCGCTAACTAAAGTGCAGAAATGAATCAATAAGTATACAAATACTAAATAGATACATAGTAGGTGAGGTTGAAAAAAGTCCATGAAGTCCAACCTATGTGTGTGATTATATGTCAGTATTACATTGTATATCCCTGTATGTTGCGGTCATTCAGGTGCTTATCTAATCGTTTCTTGAAACTATCGATGCCCCTCGCTGATACCACCACCTGTGGAAGGGAATTCCACATCCTTGCCGCTCTAAGCCCTTGTACACACGGTCGGACATTCCGACGGAAAATGTCCGATCGGACCGTGTTGTAGGATAATCCGACCGTGTGTGGGCTTCATCTGACTTTTTCCGTTGGAATATCCGACCAACAAAGTTTGAGAGCTGGATATAAAAAATTTCTGACAACATGATCCGATGGGACTTTGTCTGATCGTTTGTAGAGAATTCCGATCGGACAAAGTGCCACGCATGCACAGATCAAATGCCTAGACCAAAGCTATTGGCTACTAGCCTGAACGTAGTCCCGTCGTAACTAAATAACGTCATCACGTTCTGAACGATCAGATTTTCCTACAACT
Source organism: Lithobates pipiens (assembly GCF_037356315.1). NCBI lineage: Eukaryota > Metazoa > Chordata > Amphibia > Anura > Ranidae > Lithobates > Lithobates pipiens. The sequence goes on from NW_027507789.1 coordinate 177,874,173, forward strand.
TTGTCCGACCGTGTGTATGCAACACAAGTTTCGGACAAAATCCGTCGGAAAAAATCTGACGGATTTTGTTGTCGGAATGTCCGACCGTGTGTACAAGGGCATACAGTAAAGAACCCTCTACGTAGTTTAAGGTTAAACCTCTTCTCTTCTAATTTTAATGAGTGGCCACGAGTCTGGTTAAACTCCCTTTTGCGAAAAAGTTTTATCCCTATTGTGGGGTCACCAGTATGGCATTTCTCCTCTCCCCATATTGCTTTTTAATTTCGAAATCATTTTTATTTTGTTTTGGACATTTATTTGCTGCTTTTATGGAAATAAATAGCCATTTTTTCCTTCTGATCTTCACCACTGGGAGCTTGTGTTTTTTATTTTACATATCACCTGCTCCAAGTGTTTGCTGACCACCTTTGGGTGGCATACTTTCTGCTGGCACTCTTTTCACTTCCTGGATTCCATCGTGTAAAGGTCTCCTGATGACATCACTGACTGGCCCGTATTGATGGAAGATCATCCATGACTCAACATATCGTCTCTGCACCATCGGGGTCTTACATGCCTTTATGATCTGGTTTTGCTGACACGCAGGTCCACCAACTCTGGTAAGAGTATCCATCTATACGACCCTTCCGATGTTACCACCTTAAGAGGTTTATCCAACTGTTGGCCTCTTTCCTCTATAAACCGGTCGGCTTTGTGGCGGATCCATCTAGTATCTTGACGAACACTCTATGGACTTATTTATATTTATAGTTGTATTTAGTCACTAATTAGTGCATTTTGGTATATAGTCACTTTATTATGTGTCACAAACATGGTATTTTGACACTAACGCTACATTTTTATTTTGTTTTTCACATGAATATTTGTCACATTCGTATGTAGCAGCTTTTTTCCTTTTGATTGTTTCACAGATTAGCGCAGTATTGTTCTCCTTTTTTGCTTTTCATGGTATTTATACATTGAAATCATATCCCCTCTCAAGCGTCTCTTCTCCTTTCCTCATAATTAATATCCTCCAGTCCCTTTATCAGCTTAGTTGCCCTTCTTTGTACTCGCTCCATTTCCAGTACATTCTTCCTGAGGACTGGAGCTCAGAACTGGACAGCATACTCCAGGTGAGGCCGGACCAGAGTCTTGTAGCGCCGGAGAATTATCATTTTATCTCTGGAGTTAATCCCTTTTTTAATGCATGCCAATATTCTGTTTCTGCTTTGTTAGCAGCAGCTTGGCTTTGCATGCCATTGCTGAGCCTATCATCTACTAGGACCCCCAGGTCCTTTTCCATCCTAGACAAGTAAACGTGTAGAACAGAATAGGCAAGTGCAACAAGTGATAAACACTAATAGGAATAAGCTCACATATATAAGTTCATGAATTATGTCCGTGTGCAAAAAAAAAAAAAAAGGTGCAAAAACAACTTTCGATCGATGTCAAATTCCTCCAATTCACATATATAATATCCGTGGCCCTTCAGTATGGAAAACAGCAGATCCCAGAACATCATTGGAAATCAATCGTTGTGCTGGGATCTGCTGTTTTCTATACCAAAGGCTTGACTCGACCCATAGGGGTCTCCATCTGAGGTGAGAGGCCGGGGGAATCGTTTGGCGCACCACGTATATTATATATGTGATTGGAGGAATTTGACATCGATCGAAAGTTATTTTTGCACAATTTTTTTGATTTAATTCATGAACTTATATATGTGAACTTATTCATATTAGTGTTTATCACTTGTTGGACTGTTTTTTTGAATTTCACCTTTTATACTCCAGGAGAATAGTGGATTTATTCATTAATTTTTATTTTTTCATATTTTTTTTTTTATGTATGTCATTATATCATTAGACTTGGCTTGTCATATATTTTTTTCACTTGATGCACCTTATATACGCACTGGATGTTATTTTAGATTGCTGTTTGGAATCTGTGGCATTGGTTCACTTTACCAGTGATAGAGAAGAGTAGAGAAGATTTTTTATTTTTATTTTCACTTGCACTTGCCTATTCTGTTCTACACGCTTACTTGTCAGCTGTATGAGCGGTTCTATTTAGTATTTATATACTTATTGATTCATTTCTGCACTTTAGTTAGCGCCACATAGAGGGGGTTCCTGGGTTCCAAACCCGTTAGGGACTTTCCTCCTGTTTGTAATCCGGAAATGTTCGTAAGTCGGCTGTGCATGTGCAGAACGACAATTACGGACATTTCCGATGTTCAGTCGAATGCCGTTCGGCACATGCGCGGCAAATACAGACATTTACGACATTTTCTGAGGCTCCGTCTGGCCGCTCATGCGCAGAATGGCAGATGGTCCGCGCAGAATGGCAGAGGGTCCCGCAGCGCCCCGTTTGTAAGTAGGAGTAGTTCGTAAGTCGGGGGCAGGGCCGGATTAACATAGGGGCTGATGGAGCTGCAGCTCCAAGCCCCTGTCTTAAAATCGGCCCGCACAGCCTGCAGCATAAGCCCGATTTTCTTCTGTCCATAAACTTCTATGGGACAGGAGAAGTGTGTGTAAATGTAGGGGTGTCTGGCTGCATCTGTGTTTGCTCACTGTGGTTATTACAATGTCACAGTGCACAGTTCCCCCCTACACAAATGGGAGAGGCTGAGTTGGCTCTGCCTTTCCCCTCCCCTCTCCCTCTGTGAAGTCTGTGCAGTGAAGGAGCCGTGTGGGTGGGAAATTATGAACACAACGCCGGTGTTCTGCCTAATAGAGTCCGGCCATCCATATGTGTCCGCTCTGTACTGCGCATGCGCAGTACGGAGCAGACGAAGCTTCGGAAAATCTCCGAAGCTGAACGGCGGCTGCGCCGTGAGTGGAGGAGGTAGCCCCACTATCCAAGCGGACATAGGGTTTAGAATTTTAGAGGGCCCCTCGCGGGCGAGCTTCGCTCGCCACGCTTCGGGCTCGGCCTCGCTGCGCTCGGCTCTTTTTTATTCTAACTCTATGTCCACTTGGATAGTGGGGATAGAACCTGGACTCACGGCGCAGGCGCCGTTCGTCCTCGGCAATTTTCGGAATCTGTGCTCCTGTGTACTGCGCATGCGCAGTACGCAGAGGACAGCATCTGATGGAGGACCCTATTTGACAAGACACCGGCAGATAGAAGGTAAACAGGATATCTGTGAGTGATCAGCCTCCAGGGACCATCCAAATGTGAGCTCCGTGACTGGACTCTTATATCCCTTACCCTTGTTTTTTAACTTTTTTTCTCCAGCAGTAGCTGTTATAACTGCAGCCAAAGTGTTTAGAATTGTGTCATCAGCCTGTGGTAGTGCTTGGCCCCTTGTGCTTTTAGGTGGGTTCGCACTGATTTTCTGTGTTTTGGCCCATTGCTAGTGTATCCACAGTTTTCCTGCGTTTTAACCACAGTCCTATAGATTTCTATTAGGCTGTTTGTTTTTTCTGCATTTTCTGAAAGCGCACCAAAATTCCTGCATGCTGCATCTTTGGCGCTTTGTCAGAAAATGCAGAAAAAACCTGCAACCTGATATAAATCAATAGGACTGCAGATAAAACTGCAGATACATAAGCAGTGCAACCGACTGCAGCACACCAGTGTGACCCCAAAGGCTTGCACACACAACCCCCCTTTTACAACATGGTCTGATCAATACTCCTGGCATACATACACACAGCCATACCATCCCAGCTCAGGAGGGGTGGGGGCTCCAGGGATTTGATTGACTATGCAGGCCCTCTCTATTCTATCCATCCGGGCAGAGTCCTGGAGGGAGTGGCAGGCTGCTAGTGGCAAGTGGCACACTGTATATGGTGACAGGCTGTGGGTGGCGAGTGGCACACTGTATCTGGTGGCTTGCTGCTGATGGCAAGTGGCACACCATATCTGGTGGCTTGCTGCTGATGGCAAGTGGCACACTGTATCTGGTGGCAGGCTGCTTGTGGCAAGTGGCACACTGTATCTGGTGGCAGGCTGCTTGTGTCAACTGGCACACTGTATCTGGTGGCAGACTGCTGTTGGCAAGTGGCACACCATATCTGGTGGCAAGTTGCTGGTGGCAAGTGGCACACCGTATCTGGTGGCATGCTGCCGGTGGCAAGTGGCACACTGTATCTGGTGGCAAGTGGCACACTGTATCTGGTGGCATGCTGCTTGTGGTAAGTGGCAACTGTATCTGGTGACATGCTGCTGGTGGCAAGTGGCACACTGTATCTGGTGACATGCTACTGGTGGCAAGTGGCACACTGTATCTGGTGACATGCTGCTGGTGGCAAGTGGCACACTGTATCTGGTGACATGCTGTTGGTGGCAAGTGGCACACTGTATCTGGTGACATGCTGTTGGTGGCAAGTGGCACACTGTATCTGGTGGCAAGTGACACACTATCTGGCATGCCGCTTGTGGCAAGTGGCACACTGTATCTGGCATGCTGCTTGTGGCAAGTGGCACACTGTATCTGGTGGCAGACTGATGATGGCAAGTGGCACACTGTATCTGGCGGCAAGTGGCACACTGTATCTGGTGGCAGGCTGCTGGCGGCAAGTGGCACACTGTATCTGGTGGCAGGCTGCTGGTGGCAAGTGGCACACTGTATCTGGTGGCATCCTGCTGGTTGCAAGTGGTACACAGTATCTGAGGGCAGGCTGCTGGCGGCAAGTGGCACACTGTATCTGGTGGTAGGCTGCTGGTGGCAAGTGGCCCACTGTATCTGGTGGCAGGCTGCTGGTTGCACGTGGCACACTGTATCTGATGGAAGGCTGCTGGTGGCAAGTGGCACACTGTATCTGGTGGCAGGCTGCGGGTGGCAAGTGGCACACTGTATCTGGTGACAAGTGGCACACTGTATATGGTGGAAGGCTACTGGTGGCAAGCAGCACACTGTATCTGGTGGCAGGCTGCGGGTGGCAAGTGGCACTGTATCAGGTGGCTGGCTGCTGGTGGCAAGTGGCACACTGTATCTGGCAGGCTGCTGTTGGCAAGTGGCACACTGTATCTGGTGGCATGCTGCTTGTGGCAAGTGGCACACTGTATCTGGTGACATGCTGCTTGTGGCAAGTGGCACACTGTATCTGGTGGCAGCCTGCTGGTGGCAAGTGGCACAATGTATCTGGTGGTAGGCTGCGGGTGGCATCTGGCATGCTGCATCTGGCGGCAGGCAATGGTGGCAAGTGACACGCTGCATCTGGTGGGAAGTGACAAGCTCAGGTTCCAACTGATTCTGCATCATGGTGAGCTATTTCACTATATATTAAAAATGTAGTAATAGAAATAATGGAATTTGATCATCCTGACGCCATATCAAGCATAGTGTCAGGATGATTTTAAGTGCTAACACCAGCCATTTGCCCGAAAAATCACCCCCGCCACCTATTTTCCCATCAACCCCGAGACTGCATCCCCCTCTCATCTATTTTTGTAAAGGGGGGTGTCCCTGAATGGCAGCTTGGAAATGTGGTCGCCCTATGTTGCTGTTGTTGAAGCAGCACGGCTGATATTACTGGTGAGAGTATATTCAATTTGTTTTAGCAAAACATTTTTGCATTTTCATTTTGTTTCCGGAAAAAGGCCCACCAAAATCCTCAGCACCAGGCCTATGATGCGCTTAATCTGGCCCTGGTCGGGGGGCCCCTGTGCTTCACTTATTTGTATATGTTATCTGTGTGGGAACACTTTTATATGTTAGCAGCTTCTCCCATCCTTTTATATCCTATTCTATACAGTTTGGTTTTACGCATTAGTTCCCCCATTTATTTATCGTTAAGATATCGGCATCTGGGTTCCCAGCTATGCCCAACCGATATGGTAATTATAAAATGGTCCCTTCTCTACTGGATTCTCCGGCCATTTTGTAGTTAAGTTTGCTAATGGATACAAACGCATTTCCCTGTTTGGAAGCTTTCTTTGTTCTTTACCTGCAGTGCTGACCATTTTGGGGAAGTCTGTGAACAATGCCCGGCTATGGAGTGTCTTCAACCCTGGGGGCAGCCATTTTGGGTGAGCCGATATATAACAGTATGCTGGATGGCTTGTGATTGGCCAGGTGAGGACATAGATGACAGGGATGTGGACTGTTGTGTATCCAGGGATAAAAAAAAAAGTCTGCTGGGAGGAAATGAGACTTGTGGGAGATGTAGTCCCCCGACAGACTGACTCGTGGACTGCATACCCAGCATGACCAGGGCTCTGTAGATAGGACAAGGAAAGTCTGTTTTGGTGCTCCAGGTAGATGTGGTGAGGACATTGTGGGAGATTGTGGTGCAGGAAGTTAGCAGAATGTTTTTCTACAATATCAGGGAATCAGAGAGGTGAAGTAGCAGACATCTCCTGGTACATGAGAATGCCGCCATCGCTGACTGGTGCTGTTGCCTGATTGCTGGGGAGAACACCAGGTTTACTGACTTCGCTGAACTGAGAACAGAGTGTGATCAGGTGTCACCATAGGGCAGTGATGGCGAACCTTGGCACCCCAGATGTTTTAGAACTACATTTCCCATGATGCTCAGGCACTCTGCAGTGTGGATAAGCATCATGGAAAATGTAGTTCCAAAACATCTGGGGTGCCAAGGTTCGCCATCACTGCCATAGGGGTTTGTAAGAAGCTGCTCGCCAAACCCCACTATCCCTATTAAAAAGGAACAGTATTATTTGTTTGGGGCACAGTGCAGGCACCTATACCAGGGACCTTTATCAGAGTGGTCCAACGCTGTATTTGGGCCCCAACATACTGGCCAGTGGGGAAAGGGTTTAATATAGACTGACAGACTATTATTGTAACATCGCCCTTTAGGCAGGACCATCCCCAACCCCTCCTTCAACAGTAGATTCCTCCCAGCAACAATTGAACCCCTAGTGACATAAGATCAATAGACCTCCTGAGCACAATAGATCTTCCCAACTGCAATAGATTCCACATCAGCTGCATCAATAGACCCTCCAGCACATCCCAGAATACCATTCAGTGTTGGAGGTGCCGCAACTGTGTTTGCCCAAGTTCCTGCTGAAAAGAAGTCCTGTATGCATAGATGTGAGCAGCCTATTGCATTAGTGTGTGCACCACAAAGCTCAAACACACATGCCTTTCTCTGCAACTTGCAGAGAACAGTAAATTAATGGGAAGTGCTTTGTGCTGAGCGGCTTCCTATTCATTCACAGAATGAAGTTTAGTAAACAGTTTACTATGCTTCAGTTATGAATGAACACAGTGAGTGAGTGTGTTAACTGTGTTCATTTAGAAAGGGAAGGGGCTGGTAATTGATATATGGATTAGTCCCTCCACCTGCTCACCATCCTGAAACATCCCCCGCAACAGCCGAGAGCAGAGGGGGGAAGCCAGCAGCACTGCAGTAGGGGGGGGGGCGCAATATAGGGGGAAGCCTGGGCATATGTATATATATATATATATTATATTTTTTTAACCACCTACGAGTTCCTACGAGCTGGGAACCCCGTCCTCCCATCTCCTATAGTCAGTCCCCCACAGTTAGAACACACACAGGGAACACAGTTAACCCCTTGATCACCCCCTAGTGTTAACCTCTTCCCTGCCAGTGACATTTATACAGTAATCAGTGAATTTTTATAAAAATTATATAGTATATAGCTTTCATTAACCTATTGTCCCATATATACCATATTGACAGCGCTAAAACAACAAAACAATAATTTTTAGGAGGGTGATAACCCCATGATTACAAGTAGAACCACAGAAATGTCCTTGAAAAGTCCCACGCATATAAGAATGAGATTTCAGTTGAAACATTCACACGTTGGAAGAACAGAAAGGAAAGTCCATCGCCAAGAAGTGAATTTTTATAGCTGTATAATTGTCAATCAACCCAAAAATGTGTCAAAAGTGTCCGATGTTCCCGCTAAAATTTCGCAGTCTCGAAAAAATTGCAGATTGCTGCCATTACTGTGATTTTTTATTACTAAAAATATGTAGAAGAATACATATCAGCCTAAACTGAGGAAAAAAATTAGCTTTTTAAAAAATAAATTGGGGCTATTTATTACAGTAATTACATGTATTATATTTTTTTTCAAAATTGTCACAAATTTTTTGTTTATAGCGCAAAAAATAAAAACCGCAGGGGTGATCAAATACCACCAAAAGAAAGCTCTATTTGTGGGGAAAAAATGACGTCAGTTTTGTTTGAGTACAGCATCGCATTACCGCGCAATTGTCAGTTAAAGCAATGCAGTGCCGAATCGCAAAAAATGGCCTGGTCATTAAGCAGCCAATTCTTCCAGGGCTGAAGAAAATATATATTGTATAGTCACAATAACTGTCCCCTCTTCAATCCAGGTGTGTTGTAGAGCTTGGTGCTGCAGAGTCATGGGCTCTGGGAACAGGGGACCTGAGAAAACAGCAGCAGGAGGAGTAAGACTATTAGGTGAAGGGAGTTTAACAAGACACATGGCCACTCATTCAAATTAGAAGGAGGTTGAGCCTTAAACTACATAGAGGGTTCTTTACTGTAAGAGCAGTAAGGATGTGGAATTCCCTTCCACAGGCGGTGGTATCAGCGGGAGCATCGATAGTTTCAAGAAACTATTAGAGAAGCATCTGAATGACCGCAACATACAGGGATATACAATGTAATACTGACATATAATCACACACATAGGTTGGACTTGATGTCTTTTTTCAACCTCACCTACTATGTAACTATGTGATTTTATGATGGTCACAGCAGGGGGCGATATTGAGTTTAAAATGTTGCTGGTGGCTGCTTTGAGCAACACAGACAGTTCTATATGCCTACAATAGGGGACTCTCATTCTTTTGCTTTATAGGCACTAAGGTTGGATTCACATCTATGCATTTTTTGTGCTTTTTGCATTTTGCAGATTTGCACTACAGTCCATTTATCATGGTGTCCTATGGAACACGTTCTGTAGTGCAAATCTGCAAAATGCAAAAAGAACTAAAAATGCATAGATGTGAATCCAGCCTTAGGCTTTCACACTGGGGCGACGGGTCCGTTAGTGGTAAAGTGGCGCTAGTTTTAGTGACGCTTGACCGTCATTTTAGCGGCACTTTTCGGCCATATATACTTATAGTAGTGTGAGTTATTTGCCACCATTATGCTCTTTTAAAAGGGCAATCTCATTGTAAATCCAGAATCTCCAGCAAAACAAAACCAGTCCCTCCGCAGGCCATGTCTCCACCATCAGAGCCGCACACACAATCTTGTCCAGCTTCTGCTCTTTCCACTAAAGCTTTCTGCCCTGAGGACAAACTCTGCATTTCCACAACCTCAAAGACATATTTTGTACAGTCTGGACACACTTTCCCTGCACCAGCAGCATGGGTTAACCCTCACGGTGCCAGCTAGACAGCATAATTTGATTCTAATGCCATTCCAAATTGAAATTCAATTGCTGGAACGTATCCTACTTGTTTAGGGTTTCTACTGTCCATAAAGGCTTTGCAATCCACTGCTGAAGCCTTATTGTTAGTAACCTTACATTCTGGAGACAAAAACCACCTCTAAACCACATACACTATATTGCCAAAAGTATTTGAACGCCTGTATTTACACGCACGTGAACTTTATTGGCATCCCCGTCTTAGTCCGTAGGGTTCAATATTGAGTTGGCCCACCCTTTGCAGCTATAACAGCTTCAACTCTTCTGGGAAGGCTGTCCACAAGATTTAGGAGTGTTTATGGGAATGTTTGACCATTCTTCCAGAAGCGCATTTGTGAGGTCAGGCACTGATGTCGGACGAGAAGGTCTGGCTCACAATCTCTGCTCTAATTCATCCCAAAGGTGTTTTATCAGGTTGTGGTCAGGACAAGCCAGTCAAGTTCCTCCACCCCAAACTCGTTCATCCATGTCTTTTGTGCACTGGTCCAAATCATTTGGTGGAGAGGGATTTTGGTGTGGGATTGTTTTTCAGGGGTTTGGCTTGGCCCCTTACTTCCAGCAAAGGGAACTTTTAAGGCATCAGCATGCCATAACATTTTGGACAATTTCATGCTCCCAACTTTGTGGGAACAGTTTAGGGATGGCCCCATTCTGTTCCAACATGACTGTGCACCAGTGCACAAAGCAAGGTCCATAAAGACATGATGAGTGAGTTTGGGGTGGGGGAACTTGACTGGCCTGCACAGAGTCCTGATCTCGAACTGATAGAATACCTTTGGTATGAATTAGAGCGGAGACTGCGAGCCAGGCCTTCTCGTTCAACATCAGTACTTGACCTCACAAACGCACTTCTGGAAGAATGGTCCAATATTCCCATAGACACACTCTTAAACCTTGTGGACAGCCTTCCCAGAAGACTTGAAGCTGTTATAGCTACAAAGGGTGGGCCAACTCAATATTGAACCCTACGGACTAAGACTAGGATGCCGTTAAAGTTCATGTGCGTGTTATCCTTCTTGTGGTGAATACTGTCAGATTTTGGGTTTCAGTTTTGGTGACCATGGTCACCAGGAAAAACAGAAGGTGAAGCTCTTCATCTGGGACAGCAATACAAACTTGATAATGTTTTCCACACTTCAAAACCCAAACCCTCCCCCATAAAAAAGAAAACCCTCACGTGACTTTTGGTGGGTCTGTTTCTATATGGTACCTAATTTTGTGGTCTACATTCTACATTTTATGCTCCAGTGCAAGTAGTGAGATGTCCGTGAGGGGTGGTGGGTGGCCTTGGAATCAGGGTGCCGGCTGTCGGTGAGGGGTGGTGGGTGGCCTTGGAATCATGGTGCCGACTGTCTGTGAGTAGTGGCGAGTTGCCTTGGAATAAGGGTGCCGGATGTCGGTAAGGGTTGGTGGGTGGCCTTGGAATCAGGGTGCAGGCTGTCGGTGAAGGGGTGGTGGGTGGCCTTGGAATCAGAATGCTGGCTGTCGGTGAGGGGTGGTGGGTGGCCTTGGAATCAGGGTGCTGGCTGTCGGTGAGGGGTGGTGGGTGGCCTTGGAATCAGGGTTCCGGCTGTCAGTGAGGGTTGGTGGGTGGCCTTGGAATCAGGGTGCCGGCTGTTGGTGAAGGGGTGGTGGGTGGCCTTGGAATCAGGGTGCTGGCTGTCGGTGAGGGGTGGTGTGTGGCCTTGGAATTAGGGTGCTGGCTGTCGGTGAGGGGTGGTGGGTGGCCTTGGAATCAGGGTGCCGGCTTTAGGTGAGGGGTGGTGGGTGGCCTTGGAATCAGGGTGCCGGCTGTCGGTGAGGCGTGGTGGGTGGCCTTGGAATCAGGGTGCCAGCTGTCGGTGAGGGGTGGTGGGAGACCTTGGAATCAGGGTGCAGGCTGTCAATGAGGGGTGGTGGGTGGCCTTGGAATCAGGGTGCCAGCTGTCGGTGAGGGGTGGTGGGTGGCCTTGGAATCAGGGTGCAGGCTGTCAATGAGGGGTGGTGGGTGGCCTTGGAATCAGGGTGCAGTCTGTCGGTGAGGGGTGGTGGGTGGCCTTGGAATCAGGATGCCGGCTGTCGGTGAGGGGTGGTGGGTGGCCTTGGAATCAGGGTGCCGGCTGTCGGTGAGGGGTGGTGGGTGGCCTTGGAATCAGGGTGCCGGCTGTCGGTGAGGGGTGGTGGGTGGCCTTCATCAGTGAATAGAATGGCATGCAAATCCGATCCTCCAGGACCTTCAGAACATGAAGATACTAACAATTATTAAGATTTAGTTAGCACACTTTATAATTGCCAGATTAAAATTTGAATTGCTTCAGCAGGTAAGCATTGTCTTCTGAGTTCCATTAAATCTAAAATATTCATATTTGACAAGAAAAACTCTGCAGCGTCACTCTGAAACATGACCTTGTGCGTAGGTGACAGGTACACTTTCATTAAGAACAGGACAGTCCGGTTCCCATCAAGCTGCTGTCACCAAGGCCGTGACACCACGGAATTTCATGGCTCAGAGCTCCTATCTTCTCAACTTCTGTTTCCAATCACAAATCTATGCTTTGAGAGATTTCACCAGTAAATTACTTTGTTAGAATCATGAAAGGGAATTTTATTGCAAGTATTTGAGTTCTGCTAATATATATATGATTTATCTATGCTGGTAATGGATCCCATCGTGCAGGAAAGGCCATAAATTTCGGAAAGACCCTGCACAAGGTGGATGGGGGGAGTCTGGATCTGGGCCAGGGGAAAGTCGATACAGTGTAAAGTGTAACAATGAGATAAAGAGCGAGGATGTAAATTGGGATGACAGTAGAAAAAAGGAGAACAAGGAGATACTAAGGAGACAGTGGAGGAAGAGCAGGACATGCTGGGCAGTCATGGCGGTGAATATTCTGTACATGGGAATGGTGGCAGACAGAGGGAGAAAGGTGAAAACCGGGTCAGTGATAAGTCAGGGAGCTACAAAATGCCAAGCAAAAATAATATAAAATAAAGCCATGGATTAAATCTTAAAGTGGAATTCTTTAGTAGATCACGCTGTCCTTAAAAATTCAATAGCACAAAAGCTACCGCTTTTTAAAGGGAAAGTATTGTGTATATTCAGTGGTCACATATTATAATTTATTATTGCAGTAGTTCCTTAGAGTGACATTTATATTGTTTTATATTTTGCATATTTGCTTTTCCATATTTATATAAAGTCAGTGTCGCTGTTTTGCTGCACCCCAGTGGGGTCGGACGGGTGTAGATGGGGCTTTGGAGGGCCCCATCAGGAAGGATATATGGGGCCCCATGATTTCTAACAGTAGCCCTACCTATAGGTAGCCACATTCATGGCGGCCTCCAGCTGGCCCTCCTATGGCTTACTTGCTTAAATGTGAAATTGTCCTTTAAAAAACAGAGATTTGCACGTTAGCCTAGTAAACCTAGGTAAACTTTGGCTAGCTCATAAGCTTGCATTATAAGAATGAGTGCTACATTCAGGGCTTTTTATCAGGGGGAACATGGAGGACTTCAGTTCTGGCACCTCCAGCACTGAATGTATATAATAGCAAGGGGTGGTGAGATGTGAGATCTATTGTCACTGGTGGGGATCTACTTTTGCATGTGGGTCTATTGTTGCTGGTGGAGGATCTATTGTTGCTAAGAGGGGTCTTATATTCCCGAGTGGTCAGTTGTTGTTGAAAGGGATCTACTGTTGAGAGAGAGAGATCTATTGTTGCTGGCTGCTGGAGGGTCTTTTGAAGCTGGCTGTATGTTGTATCTGACAAGACAACTTCTGGCTGTCAGAAAGAAGCAGTCAAGCACGTCTGCAGTCACCTGATTGCTTCTACACTCCCCCTCCCGGGGGAGACAGGACAAGACAGGATCAAACAGACTTTTTACACAATGCAGAGGATTAACCCCTTTGGTTCCACATTCAGTATAACAAGAATGCTTTACTGCATATACAGACTGATTTTACTGTTGATGGTTTAGTAACTCTTTAACCGCTTACCGCATGGTGGCTAGCGGCACGGCTCTTATTCTGGGCGGGCGTCATAAAACGTCCGTCCATTTAAACAGGGCATATGTGCGATCGTGTGCATGCAGCCCTGTACCTTCAGTGGAGGCGTGTCACGGAGACACTGCTCACCACTGAGGGGGGTGAACAGCCATTGTGCATGGCTGTTTACCACGTGATCGGCCATGATGAAGTCACGGCTTATCACAGATGGTACCGCCCCACTTTGCACAGCGCATGCGTGCTATCGCAGGAACGCTGCGTGTGCACGTCGGTGGCGGCGTGTTCCTGGGAACACTGCTCATCACTGACGCTGGTAAACAGCCGTTGGCCAGCGGCTGTTTACCACGTGATGTAAACTAAATGTAAACATAGAGCGGTAACGAGATCTTACCGGGTTCTCCTTCTCACACACCAATCGTGTGTGAGAAGGAGATTCCGGTAACATCTCATTACCGCTTACAGTATACACCAAAACACACTGATTGCGCCCCAATAAAGACGATCTGTCACCACCCATCAAAGTACCTGTCACAGTCCATCTGAGTACCTGTCACAGTCCATATGAGTACCAGAGTGCCCGAGTACCTGTCATAGTTCATCTGAGTACCTGAGTACCTGTCACAATTCATCTTAGTACCCAAGTACCTGTCACAGTTCATATGAGTACCGAGTACCCAAATACCAGTCACCAGCCCATCAGAGTACCCAGGTACCTATCTGTAGCCCATCAGAGTACCCAGGTACCTATCTGTAGCCCATCAGAGTACCCGATTACATGTCACCAGTCCACCAGAGTACCCAAGTACCTATCTGTAGCCCATCAGAGTACCCGAGTGCATGCCACCAGCCCATCAGAGTACCCAAGTACCTATCTGCAGCCCATCAGAGTACCCGGGTACCTATCTGCAGCCCATGCCTCACAAAATATATACGTTGGGGTGTTTGCTTTCCAAAATAGAGTAATTTTGTGGGTATTTCCACTGTCCTGGTGCTCCAGGGCCTTCAAAAGTGTGATAGGTAGGAATTAAATGAGATGTGTAATTTATGCTCCTAGCAAGCCTGAAGGTACTACTTCAATGTTGGGCCTCTATATATGGCCAAGTTGTGTAAAAGTCTCACATGAGGTATTGCCATACTCAGGAGGAGTAGCAGAATGTATTTTGGGGTGTTTTTGCTATATAAATGCTATGTGTTAGAAATATCCTATAAATTTACAACTTTGTGTAAAAAAAAATGCGTTTTCAAACTTCTGGAAAAAAATGAACTGTTCAAAAGACTCATTATGCCTCATAGATTATACGTTGGGGTGTTTGCTTTCCAAAATTGGGTAATTTTGTGGGCAATTCCATTGTCCTGGTGCTCCAGGGCCTTCAAAAGTGTAATAGGTGGTTGAGAAATTAAATGTGTAATTTATGCTCCTAGAATGCCTGAAGGTACTACTTCAATGTTAGGCCTCTGTATGTGGCCAGGCTGTGTAAAAGTCTCACACATGTGGTATCTCCATAGTCGGGAAGAGTAGCAGAATGTATTTTTGGGTGTTTTTGTTGTATACATATGCTGCATGTGAGAAATAACCTGCTAATATGACAATTTTGTAAAAAAAAAAAAAAAAATCTTAATTTTGCAAAGACTTGTGGGAAAAAAATTACAACTTAAAAAAACTCACCATGCTACTTACTTATTACCTTGAAATGTCTACTTTCTAAAAAAAAAAAGGGTCATTTGGGGGGGGTATTTGTATTTTCCTGACTTTTTAGTGTCTCAAGAAATGAGATTATACACCTGATGTACTGAAGGCCTGATAAGATGTGATACATTTTCAGTGATTGGCACCATAGTTTGTAGACTCTATAACTTTCACAAAGACCAAATAATATACACTAATTTGGGTTATTTTTACCAAAGATATGTAGCAGTATAAATTTTAGCCAGATTTTATGACAGAAACAAAGAAAAAGGCATTTTTTTCACAACATTTATGGTCTTTTTTTATTTATAGCACAAAAAATAAAAAACCCACTAGCGATTAAATACCACCAAAAGAAAGCTCTATTTGTGTGAAAAAATGGACGCAAATTTCATATGTGTACAGTGTTGCATGACTGAGTAATTGTCATTCAAAGTGTGAGAGCACTGAAAGCTGAAAATTAGTCTGGGCAGGAAGGGGGGCGTAAGTACCCTGTATTGAGGTGGTTAGGCAAACAAACGTTGATTGCGATACAAATGTTACATATAGCCGTGTACGCCTGAGTGAGAGCAAGATTTCTAGCACCAAACCTAAGGCCTCCTCTGTAACACTAAACTGATGACCTGTAGGGGGCTTTTAAAACATCGCATATGGAAAATATAGGCTACTGAAGTTTGTTGCCATTTCACGGCCGCATTCAAATTTAGGGTTTGACATATTGGGTATCTGTGTACTCATCTTTTATATTTTACCAAAACATTGGGTAATTTATTGTGTTTCTGTACCCTAAAATTAACTTTAATGTATTTTTTTACGAAAATATTGTGTTTTCTAGAACTTTGCGGTAATATTGTTTTATATTTAAAAATTGCCACTATTTTATTCTCTAGGGTGTCTGTTTTCAGAAAATATATAATGTTTTGGGGTTTTATGTAATCTTCAGGCCTAAAATTCGTTTTTTGAATATGTGTGCAAAAAACCCCCCAATAAAACGGCTCTGGCAGGGAAAGGGTTAAAAATTCACTGTGTTGGAGGAGAAATTAAGTGAACCCATAGATTAATTACTTCAACAAAAGTTAATTGGAGTCAGTTGTTTGCACACCTGGAGTCCCATTAATGAAATGCGTTTGGAGGGGTGGCTTAGAACTAAAACACGATAAAAGCAAAACACGATAAAGCTGGACCTTTGTACCCATGTAACAAATAAAATACTTTAATTTAAGAGCATCTGAGTTGCCAGCCTTCCTGATTAAATAAAGACAACATTTTTTTTAACATAAGAAACATCAGCTGTTGTGAACCATGCATCACAAAAAGGAGCTCTCTGAAGACATACGATCAAGAGTAGTCGATATGCATAAGGCTGAACAGGGATACAAAGCAATTTAAAGTGTTTAGGCATTCATCATTTGACACGTACACACGAACGGAATTCTGGCCAGAAAAAGACTGATGAGAGCTTTTCATCAGAAAATGCGACCGTGTGTATGCTCCATCGGAATTTAGCTGTCCGAATTTCCGCCAACCAAAAATTGATAGCATGTTCTCAATTTTCGAAATGGAAAACTTTCTACTGGTAATTCCGATCGTGTGTATGCAATTCCGACATGCCAAAAATCACGCATGCTCAGATTCAACTACGAGACAGAAGCTATTGGCTACTGACTATTGAACCTCCTTTTTCTAGTCATGTTGTACGTGTTGTACATCACCGCGTTATAAATGATCGGAATTTGAAGTGACCGTGTGTAGGCAAGACAGCTTGAGCCAAATTCCGTCGGAATTACATCGGGAAAACCATCAGAGCTTTTTCCGACGAGAATTCCGATCGTGTGTTTTCGCGGCATTAGACAAATTGTCTGTAAAGGGAGAACGTTTAGTACTGTGGCTACTCATCCTAGAAGTGGGTGCCCAGCCAAGATGACTCCCAAGGCTCAACACAGAATCCTCAATAAGGTAAAGATGAGCCCACAAGTAACAGCTAAAGGCCAGAAGACATCACTGGAACTGGCAAACATCCCTAATGAGTCTACCATATTTAAGTCTTTGAACAGGCAGGGTTTCCATGACAGAACACCACAGAAGATGCCGCTGCTCTCCAAAAAAACAAAATATTGCTGCGTGTCTGAAGAGTGCCAAAGAGCTTTTGGTAGTGCCAGTGTTACTGGGAAAATGTTTTGTGGACTGATGAAACAAAAGTCCAATTGTTCAGGAGGAATACTCAGCACTATGTATGGCACAAAAAAGGGCACAGCTTACCAACATCGAAACATCATCCAAACAAAGAAGTATGGTGGAGGGAACATCATGATTTGGGCTTGCTTTGCTGCCTCAGGGCCTGGACCACTTGCCATCATCAAGAGGAAAATGAATTCTCAAGTTTACCGAAATATCCTACAGGATAATGTTAGGGTGGCTGTCTGCCAGGTGAAGCTTAGTAGAGGATTGGTAATGCAGCAGGACAATGACCCTAATCATCAAAGTAAATCCACCACAGACTGTCTTCAGAAAAAGAAAATGGGCTTTTGGTGTGGCCCAATCAAAGCGCAGACCTTAACCCCATAGAGATGCAGTGGCATGACCTCAAGAGAGCCATTCAATCCAGACACCCTACATATGTGTCTGATCTGAAGCGGTTTTATAAAGAGGAATGGTCAAAAATTCACCCTGAACGTTGTCCTGAACCAGGGCTACTGAAAGTACGTGAAGTCATTGCTGCCCAAGGAGGCTCAATCAACTCCAATGGTTCACTTTCTTTTTCCTCCAACATTGTGAAGATTTAGGCTGGGTTCACACTATTGCAAATTACATGTGGATTTCTCTGAATCCAATATGCATAGCAGGAGATTCTGACCGGCTCTCTGTGGAGCCAGCTCACACATCTCCGCAGTGGGTTCGGTGCGAATTGCACAGGAGTCCTGTGCATCTTTTGGTCCGTTTCAGGTCTGAATTCAGCCTAAAAATTGGGCTTAAATTGGACCTGAAACAGTGAACACCGGACCCCCTGCTGTGAGCTGCTGCATTCTCCAGTGTGAACCCAGCCTCAATGGGTGTGTACAATAAAGACATGAGAAATTAGAATTCTTTGTGTGTTATCAACTTAAAGAGGAGGTCCACCTAAAAAAAAAAAAAAAAAAAAAAATTAACAGCCAGCAGCTATAAATACTGCAGCTGCTTTCTTTTAATAAATGGACACTTACCTGTCCCAGGGTCCAGCGATGTCGGTAGCCGAAGCCGATCAATCGCTCGGCTCTTGGCAGCTGCCGCTGACATCCTCGGTGAGGGAATCAGGAAGTAAAGTGTTGCGGCTTCACTTCCCGGTTCCCTACTGCGCATGCGCGAGTCGTGCTGCGCATCCTAACTGGTCCCCGCTATCTCCTGGGACCTGTGTGTTTCCCAGGAGAAAGCTGGGGGGGGGGGAGGGTGTGGACGAGAAGGGGTGTGGAAGTAGGTGCAAATACCTGTATTATACAGGTATCTGCACCCCCCCGAAAGGTGCCAAATGTGACACCTGAGAGGGGAGGGTTCCGAAAAGTAGAGGTTCAATTTTTGTGTGAACCTTCCACTTTAAGCACAAAGTGTATATATATATATATATATATATATATATATATATATATATATATATATATATATATATATATATATATATATAATTATATATATATATTTAACCTACTAAAAACTTTTATTTAGATTTGTTTTATTTAACCGCTTCCCGACCACCTCACGCAGATATACTGCGGCAGAAGGGCACGTACAGGCAGATTAACGTACCTGTACATTGCTCTTTAAGAGGCGGCTTGCGGGCACACGTGCGCCCGCCGGAGCACCGTGATCGTCTGGGATTCCCGCGATTGTCTCATGATGAGAAAGGATGGGGAGATGCTAATGTAAACAAGCATTTCCCCATTCTGCCTAATGACACTGTCACTGATCACAGCTCCCTGTAATCGGGAGCGGTGATCAGTGATGTGTCACACACAGCCCCTCCCCCCCACAGCTAGAATCACTCCATAGGACACGCTTAACCCCTACAGCGCCACCTAGTGGTCAACCCCTTCACTGCCAGTCACATTTACACAGTAATCAATGCATTTTTAATCGCACTGATCGCTGTATAAATGTGAATAGTCCTAAAATCATGCCAAAATTGTCTGATGTGTCCGCCATAATGTTGCAGTCATGATAAAAATCGCTGATCACCGCCATTACTAGTAAAAAAAAAAAGTTATCAAATGCCATAAAACTATCCCCTATTTTGTAGACGCTATAACTTTTGCACAAACCAATCAATACACGCTTATTGTGATTTTTTTACCAAAAATATGTAGAAGAATACGTATCAGCCTAAACTGAGGAAAAAATAAAATTATAAATTTAATTTAATACATTTTTTAAATATATTTTTGGGGGATATTTATTATAGCAAAAAGTAAAAAATAATGTGTTTTTTTCAAAATTGTCTCTATTTTTTTGTTTATAGCGCAAAAAATAAAAACCGTAGAGGTGATCAAATACCACCAAAAGAAAGCTCTATTTGTGGGAAAAAAAAGGATGTCAATTTTGTGTGGGAGCCACGTCGCACGGCCACGCAATTGTCAGTTAAAGCGGTGCAGTGCCGAATCGCAAAAAGTGCTCTAGTCAGGAAGGGGGTAAATTCTTCCAGGGCTGAAGTGGTTAAGTATCTAGCTCAACCTCCTTGAACTAGGTTTCTGTGGAACTCTGGGATTCCTCCCGAGGTTGCTAGGGGTTCCTTGAGCTATGTGCCTCTCAGATAAGTAAACGCTAAAGCCGCGTACACACGGGCGGACTGTCTGGCCTACTTAGTCCGCCAAAACACATTTCAGCGGACAGTCCGCTCGTGTGTGGGCTTCAGCGGACTTTTTCAGCGTGCAGTCTGGCGGACTAAGTATTTCGGAATTTCCGTAATACTGTCCGTCGGACTCGCATTTCGGCGGACAATCCGCCCGTGTGTGTGCCAGTCCGCCGTACTTTTGAAATGAGCGGACTTTTCCCGCCCGGAGAAAAGTCCGCTCATTTCGAGCGGGTATCCAGGTAGGCGGGCCCGCGAAGGAGACGTCGCTGGCCCCGCCGCCTGGTATGGACTTAAAGGGGAACCCCAACGCCAAGGCACCCCCCCATGTTGAGGGCACGCGGCCTGGTACGGCTCAGGAGGGGGGGCGCTCGCTCGCCCCCCTTTCCTGGCCGGCCGGGTAGCGTGCTCAGACAAGGGTCTGTTGTGGACTTGGGGGGGACCCCCACGCCGATTTTTTTCGGCGTTGGGGTTCCCCTTTAAGTCCATACCAGGCGGCGGGGCCAGCGACGTCTCCTTCGCGGGCCCCGCCTACCTGGAGACGCGCTCGAAATGAGCGGACTTTCCTCCACGTATGTGGGCGAGTCCGTTCATTTCAAAAGTAGGGCGGATAGTATGGCGGACTTAGTACGCCGTATTAGTCCGCTCAAAAAGTGGTGTGTGTGGTCAAGTCCGTTCATTCGAAAGTATGACAGACTGTCCGTCGGATTGTCTGACGGACTAAGTTGGCCAGACAGTCCGCCCCGTGTGTACGCGGCTTTAGGCTACATACACAGTTCAAATCTAGGCTGGTTCAGCAGGCACAGTCTGAGATTCAAACGGTTAATGGGCAGGATGAATGTAGATTGATCAACTTGGGTACAACCAGCCTGCCAGACTCTCTAATGCCCTGTACACATGATAGGATTTTCCAACATCAAAACCGTGGATTTTTTTTTTTTTTGACGAAGGATTTTGGCTCAAACCTGTCTTGCATACACACGGTCACACAAATGTTGTCGGAAATTCCGAACGTGGAATGCAGTGACGTAAAACACGTACGACGAGAAAAATTAAATTCAATAGCCAGTGCGGCTCTTCTGCTTAATTTTGAGCATGCGTGGACTTTTGTGCGTCGGAATTGTGTACACACGCTCGGAATTTTTGTCAATTTTTGTTGTCGGAAAATTTGAGAATCTGCTCTCAAACATTTGTTGGCGGAAATTCCAACAACAAATGTTCTATGGAGCATACACACGGTCGGAGTTTCTGACAACAAGCTCACATCCAACATTTGTTGTCGGAAAATCCTATTGTGTATATAGGGCATTAGGATTATTGCTAGTGGCTGCTATAGCCGCTAGTGATAATCACTGTCTTCTCCCAGCGGGGAAGGCTTCCCCTGCCCCCCTCCCCCCGCAGGGAGTAGACAATTGTTTGGCAGGAGGGATTTCTCTATCAGCACTGTTGGTGTTGATGGGGGAATTGTGTAAACCAGTGGTTGCAGGAAAGAAATATGCACCGTGTATGGCCAGTCTTACAACAATGATTAACTTATCTGTAAGCGGGGATACTTCCCAATGACCACAAGTGTAAGGAGCATTTTCCCCAGTGACCTTCACACTATATACCAGGAGCTTCCTCTTTTTAAATATCTGTGCAAATGTTCCTGCGTTGTACAATAAATACAATGCAGGAGTAGCAGTTCTGCATTGTAAGTGAGGACTTCAGGGCCCATACACAACCCAGAGGCAACTAACTTCACAATCTTCACCTTGTCTAATGAGAGAACACCTTGTAGTTACTGAAAAAAAGGCATTATGGAAATGTTGGCAGTGCCGAGAGAGTGCCCCCTTTGGGTTGTTATGAAGAGAAGCAGCTGATTGTTACTGAGCGGTGATTACTACAATGATTTGCAGCTTCCACAGAAATTGGCTAGGTACAAGATATGCATCGTTACATTGATTTACTAATACATGAAGAGTGCAAAATCTGGTGCAGCTGTGCATAGAAACCAATCATCCAATCATCTTCCAGGTTTTTTTTTCTGTCAACACTTAATTGAATAAACTGATTGGCTACTATGCACAGCTGTGCCAGATTTTGCACTCTCTAGTTTTAGTAAATCGACCTCATTGGTCCAAGTTTGACCAATGTAATTATGCAATAAAATTCATACCTATACTTCAGCTTTAAGGCCACAGTCCCACTTTAAATATCTTTTAGAAAGAAGATGATTTGAAGTAATAAAACAGATACCCAGCCAACTGTGAAATCTGAGGTTCTGGATGAATTAATTCCAGTCAATGAGTTCAAAAGTTCATTGTTTTCTAGCCATAACTTGTCAGGTCAAAGGGGCAGCCACTGGAGAATCAAGTCTCCGCATCTTGGTGCTAGTCATCCCATAGGCCTATCGTGTTCTATCAACATGGTAAGCGGAACCATGAAGGGTTGGGCTATTCCTGTGCTACCCACATGTAAGCTATCAGCTCTTCCCAGGAGCCTAATTTTACGTACTTAACTTAAAAAATGGCTCTGTGTGACTGTTTTAGAGGCTTTCAGTATTACAAACAGATGAATATAACATGTCCATCATTTAAATGTATCTTCAAGGACCAGTGAATCTAAAATATAGTACATATATATTAAAGTATATGTAAACCCAGTCACTAAAATCTCATCGAAACTTTAATATGTTTTATATAAGACATCTGCAATCTTTTATATCTGCAGCTTTCATTAAATTAATTTCCATAATTTCTGCCTGGTCCTTGTTCAGGCATTTCCTGGTATGGGGTGTCCCTGTCTTCCAACTGGACTCCAGTGTTGTCACCATCCATCAGCGATCAGCAAACGGATTGTCTTTCACTTAAGCCCCATACACACGATCAGTTTTTCTGCTGAGTTTTTCCTTCAGATTTACCAAAACCATATAATATGAGGTCAAACCTTAGGAGTTTCAATTTTTATGCAATCAGGCAGGTCCTTCCACTACATGGTTTTGGTAAATCTGAAGGAAAAACTCAGCAGAAAAGTTGATAGTGTGTATGGGGCTTTAGTGTTTACCTCTACATTGAATGCTAAAAATATCATGTACTTATTTTATTCTGCCCTTCCTTACGGTATCACATCTATCAGACAGGTTCAGCCAGCTGGAATTTTGGTCTAACTTTTTATTTGAAAAGTTTAGAACAGCTAGAATAACTGTAATATTTGACAAACGCAGTCACGTCTATGAATGAAGCCCTTATGCTAACGCGGTGGTTCTTTCTTCAGTAGGGTTGCAGTCTGGCTTCGGACGGGAAACTAGCAGCTAAAATGGGCCATTTGGTTTTCATCTGCTGTCAAAACTTGCCCTTCTTCCTGGTCTGGATTTTACTCGGTTCACTCTACTTCTACATGGGAATGACCCTTAAACTCATCCAGCTTGCACATTAGGCTCATTAAATTAAGCAGCCTTTTATATGAAACATAAAGGATGGCTGTGAGCAGGAGACGTATATGATCTCCCATGGCTGGGTCACACAGCAGCAGTAAAGGTGACATTCTTCCCCCATTTTTCTCTACTTTTTTATTTTTTAGCATGAGACATGCTTCATTATGTACTGATAGATTGTCTACTCAAGTGTTAGATACATAAAATGTATTCTTCTGAAATTAAAAGCAAATTCTTTGTGGTTCATAAGTCTCCGACTGCCTGATCGGCCTATTATCAGTATCGTTTTGATGCTTTTTATTACCTTAAAAAGACTCTATTCTAATATGACTGAGCACACATTACTATAGACAAGTTGGTTTGGGAGTGTTTCTGGATCCTATAGTGTATGTCAAGTCAAAAAACATTTTTATAGTTTTGAATGTAGTGGGAAATGTTTAAATTTAGGGTTAGGGTCAGGCCCTCCCTGAAGAAGCATCTCTCCAATGCAACCTTTCTCAATCTTTTTTTCGTTTACAAACTTTTATAATACAAGGTGCAAAAAGTAGTACAGAGAGATTGACATTTTACAATAGCATAGAACAGTTAAATACAAAATGTCAAAAATTGTGTAACTTGATAAAGATGGTCGAAATGGTAATAATGTATCAATCACATTATAAGGTGAGAGTGGTGGTGTCCAATACTTTTATATTTACAAATCTAGAATTTAAAAACATCAACATTGACATAACCTTGCGTATACAATTAGGGGTGGGTAGGGAGAGTTCTTGCTCAATCTTTTTTACCGCCAAGGGACCACTGAAATCATTTTTAGGTCTAGGGAAACCCCAGACAAAACCAATTCATTGTGGGTCAGTGGGAAAAATGACCAGGAAGCCTGCAGGTGCCATCAAATGGGAGGTCAACCAACCACAGCTCAAGGAACCCCGAGTTACCTCTAAAGGAAAACTAGGGTTCCACAGACCCCTGGTTGAGATTGAATGTTCTCACAGAACCCACTATAACCAAAACTTTAAATAAACGTTTGGCTTGACATAGACTTTATAGCTTTGGTTCTTGATGATGTGACCAAGAAACGGTGAACCCCAACATGTCACTATAGTAAGTAGGCTGTCCATGAACCACAGATGCCCTTAACCTTCAGGGGAACTTGAGCAAAACTTGAATTATAGAGCAGAGAGCATGCCACCATGAAGAAAGGTGATCTTACCTCCATGACACAATAACCTCCAGGGATATTGGTCTTGACAGCATGGCTCCTATACTACTCACAACCATGACAAATGATACAACGACTAGAGTCTGTATATGATCCTGAATTGTCTTTTATTCTTTAAAACAGCAAACAGTTTTGGACATCCATAAGAAACAGCTCTTATCCATTTAAGCTGAAATCTTACTTGTAGCTCAACAAAATAAATCATAAGTAAGGTACAAAATCATATTTACAATTACAATACAGAATATAGTGCCCAAAAATATATGTCCCCCTTTTCTCTTTATGTACAATACATACATATTTTGGGGTATATCCTGTATTGTAATTGTAGCACCCTCTACCTTAGGTAGGTAGGTGCTAGGTGTAGGTTTTTGTGTAAGCTGCCGGTAAATTTAGGCACGCCTATGCTGCGAGCTAGGCCTGTTTGTTTTGATCTGGGGGCATGGTGGTGGTTTAGTGTAGCAGTAGGTAACTGACATTTGCTTCAGCTGTTGGGTGCCTCCTCTGTTTGCAGGGAAAAGGTTCTGTAAAAGAGGAAGGGCAGAGAGTTGGCGTGACATGGGGTGTATGTGGGAGCCCTAACCAATCCCCAACTAGGATTGGCAGGAGATGGGCCTCCTACATATACCCATGATCAGCCTACTGTAGGAGGAGTTGTTGAGTGGAAGAACTGAGGTGATGGCATGTTAGACTGCCGTGGTCTGAGGGAACCCCCTTTCTGGGGGGGGGGTGAACTCAGACCTGGAGCTAGGAAACTGGGAGGGAGCCTCACATTACACGGTCACTGAGAGGTGTCCTGAAACAGGAGCAGGAAAGAGGAAAGTTGGAGGGCACGGCCGGGAAAGTCACTCAGGAGGGATCCATGTCGGGGTCGGTGAGTGAAATGCACAGTGGAAAGCTCTGGAAGGGACATGTCAAGAGTTGGATGTGGAACCAGAGGCAGAGACTGTGGAGTTGTTGTGAAGTCAAATCACTGCAGCCAGTAGGGATGGCAGGATTTGCATCGGACATGATGGGATCAGTAGTCCACCAAGTGTCAGTTAGCACATTTATTCTTCCCACCAAAAATGGTTGCTACCAAAAAGGAAACTGAAAACTCCTGCCTGTAATGGGGTATCAGGAAAATACTAGGACTTATTCAGAGTGAGGCCTAGCCATGTGCTAATGTGACAGAAATCTAGATTTGGACAGTGAAGTAAAACAAGTGATCTCAAATATTGTGCTGGAGGAGATGAGCAAAGGAAGACTGTCCGATAAGAAGTTAAAGCCTCAACTACTTTTATTCTACTGAGAAGTGTTCATTATCTGGGCATCCCATATCCCTTTTCCCATCCAAGTTAACCCCCTAAAAAAAAAACCAATAAGAACAAGCAAGAGACTATTCATTGTCTGGGAACGTGTGCTAAAATGAATGTCTGATGTGGATGTTGAAACACGCAGCGACCCCACAGGGCCATCGCTACGTAATTTTGTACTGTTTTTCTTGATATTAGTTTCTACATGAACTCTCATTGTTTAGCACTAGCATTTTAGAGCTTTTTTTTACAAATTATAAGTTATGTTTGAAACTTTCTTTGATCATGAGATAATAAGTTCATATAACAATTGATACATTATTTAGACTTATTCTAATTTTCTGAGTAGAGAAATTAGAACTGTAGCCAAAAGTGTTTTTTATAGAGTTGGAACAGGTAGAACCACCAAGCAAATTTTTATTGCTGTCATTGTCTCCATTGGTTGGATTTCACTCACTTGCTGTTCTGGTGACCACTCTTGAAGGGGGGCAAATCTCCAAAATGGGATCACTGACACCAATAAAGCCTGATATTGGTTCTAACTTCCCTACATTACAAATTAGGCCCCTTTCACACGGGACATATCAGTAATGATCTGCCCCGTGATGATCCGCTTGCTCAGCAGAGATCGCTCCATTGTCCCCGCTGAGCCAGCGGATAACAGGGCGGTCCCAGCACACTGTGCAAGGACCGCCCTGTCAGCTCTCCGCTCTCCTCTATGGGGGATCGGATGAGCACGGACCGTCTGTCCGTGTTCATCCGATCTGCTCTGCAGACGGATAGAAAAATAGGATTTTCCTCCGTCTGCAGAATCGGACAATTGCAGAGGCGGACGATAGCGGGTGTCTGCGGATGTTCATCCGCAGACACCAACTATCCAATAGGAATGCATGTATGTCTGTATTTCATCCGCAAACGGATGGATGAAATATGGACATAATGTCCGCATGTGTGAAAGGGGCCTTACACTTCCCCCACATACAAACCTAACAAATAGAAACATTTTGGTTGAGGTTCTATGTAAAGATACTATGTTATTTTAGTTTGGTAAGAATTTACTGTCTGCCAAATGTTTTGTTGCTATCAGAGAGTAGGCAGCCTAGGGCCAGAACCAGGTCCACCTATGCTATATTTCAACTACAGATCTGCTTCTTTGAAGAAAAAAAAATCACTTTACGGTAGATCCATCTCAACCAACTTTCAATTCTATTGGCCCGATGTGATCACACACATCAAGCAACAGGTCGAGCAGGCTGCAATCAGGGAGGTAGTCTGTTAAGCAGATAAGGGTCAGTAACAAGATTATCAGGGACAATGCTTGAAGATGTCAATACATGTGTCTGTCACAATACTGTATACCACATCTTTTAGGATCAGCCACCTTTTATGTTGTCCACCAATGAGGCACCATAACACATTGTGGTATGTTTTCTATAGCCCACAGAAATATGTCTCTATCATAAAATGGTCACTTAGTTGTGCTTTGACCCCTAGGTCAATGGTTCCCAGTCCTCCTAGGAGCTAAATAACTAGTATTTTCAGGAGTTCAGCAATGCCAAACCAAATATTTTGCTCTGTACAATTTGAAACGGTTACTCCACTTTACACACTGCTGCTGTACAGAATACCAGGGATGGGTCCTGGATGGGACATACATATGCCTGTTATTTGGATTATGTTCCCTTTAAGGGGGATTATAAGAGATTTTTTGTGTACTCAGGGGTTTTCACCCATGCAGGGTGAGGGGTTCCGTGGTAGTCTGGTTGGAGAGGTGAGGACGGATTGGCAGTTCACTCAGCATTGGTAAGTTCTCATTTGGCACCCAGAGTTTGGAGGCTCTGAGAGACTTTGGTTGGGAAAGAGCCTCCAGACCTTGATTTCAGTGACTTTGGTCCCGAAAAGGTTTCACCTTCTCCAGGGTAGTCTGGTAGAGGAATTGGCAAAAGCTATCTGATGTCTGTGAGGTGCAGTAGAGCAGAACACAGCTGGGTGAGCACAGTGTGGACTACTTAGTAACTGAGACACAGTTGCTGACCTGTGGAAGCGTCATCTTTGGGACCCCCCAAGGCAAATGGGAACTTTCAAAAACCCTGTTACTGTTAGCCCTTGTACACACGGTCGGAGAATCCGTCGGAATGTGTCCTATCGGACCGTGTTGTTGGATAATCCGACTGTGTGTGGTATGCATCGGACTGTCTCCGTCGGACCAAATTTTCCAACTTGCTGGAAATATTCTCCGACAAACTGGTTCGATAGGACATACTCCGATCATGTGTAGAGAATTCCGATCGGACATGTCTTCGCTGAAATCCAGAAAGTAGCCCAGGAGAAAAGTGTAATCTGAAGACAAGATCTTTACAAAATTGAGAGGAGTCCTCCATGAGTGGAAGACTAATGCCTTGTACACACGATCGGACTTTCCGACAACAAAACCATGGATTTTTGTCCGAAGGATACTGGCTCCAACATGTCTTGCACACACACGGTCACATAAATGTTGGCCAACAATTACAAACATAGTGATGTACAACAGCTGATAAAAAGGAAGTTCAATGGCAATGTGCGATTCTGAGCATGCACGTTTGTACTTTGGACTTTTGCCCGATGGACAATTTGTTGGTGGAAAATTTGAGAACCTGCTAGCCAACATTTGCTGGCGGAAAGTCCGACAACAAATGTTCGATGGAGCATACACACGGTCAGACTTTCCACCAACAAGCTCACATCCAACACTTGTTGTCGGAAAATCCGATCGTGTGTACAGGGCATTAGTCGGGTTGGGAGCTGCCTGATCCTCAGAGACAGACCAATTATACTGCTTAATAGCTAGATCGATCCACAATAATGTAGAGAAGTGTTGCGGTGGAAAAGCAACTGGAGAAAAGAAGGTGCCTTAGAGGACAAGGCCCTTTGACCCCCCCCCCCCCCCCGATTCTCCGTTAAACAGTGAAGAGACATACCCCCTGACCAGCGGACGGGGACATAATGGACAAACATGCTGTAGACCTTTCCACTAAGGAACCAAAAAAATTGTTTAGAACTGACTAAAAAGGTAATTCACAGTTTCCAGAACCAACTCCTGTCCAAACCCCAGCCAAATCCTGGAGACCTTTAGTCCATCAGGAAGAAGTTGTCCACTAGAGTCCACAGGAACGGTTCTTTCCACAGTATGTCACCTCCGTGTCCCACAAACACTGGAGTCAACCCCTGAGGCATGAGAAAAAAGCAGGGGTGACCCTGATAAGTCATAGCCCTTAGTATGGAGGTCAGACAGAAAAAAATAGATAAACAACAATCCTGAGTTGCTCTCTTGGCCAAAGGAAACGCATATACTGACGGGCTACTGGTTGTGGGCCTTTTTATAACGTGAATCATGCGTTTCCTGTACTAGGTGGGAGAAGCCTCTCTCTCTACAAGTCATCCTGGAAGATGACTTGGGCACTATTTGTACCTTGCGTAAGAGAAAAACTACCAAAAAGCCTGCAAGAATTGACAAACACTCCAAAATTGTAACTTGGGGGCTCACCTTCATGTGGAAGACTTCCTTGAGGGTTTAGTAGATTTCTTGCCTCCACACTTGAGGGTAGAGCCAGGCCTAGGAGGACTAGTTGTGCCTACTCCAGGAGTTGGGGAAAAAAAAGGGGGGGGGAGGGGACAACTCGAATGAATCATTCCCTAGACTTTTGTACTCTAAAGTAAGCAAATGCTGACCACTCATGGTATCCTTGATGATAATGTCAAGGGTAGGCCTAATGAGAGGTTGTCCCTTCAAAGGCTAAATGTCTAGCAAAGTAGGAACAGACTGTGTCTGTGTGGTACTTTTTAAAAGCAGAAGCAGCTACCAGGGTTATTCTTCCTCAATGCTGAAATGTGGGTAAGGGAGCACGAGGCACATGACATTCCACCAAGTGTCAGTGTTAACCCCAAATCCATGGTAAAACTGGTGAGAAAGCAGAAAATTTGAAGGCGCTCAGCAGCCCAACAATGAGGTAGTTTCCAGTGCCAAGCCTGACGGACCTATTGAGAGACAGGGCAAGAACTGAGGCATTGCGATCTGCTCTGGACTTGGAAAGAGTAGGAGTCCTGCCATATCCAGTCCAGTGGGGTCCAGGTACAGCACTCCAAAGCTACACAGAGGAAACGTTAATCCAGGTAGCTACTATACAGAGAACAGCTAAAGTGGTAGAGTAGAGAAATGCTAGAAAAATAAAGTAGAGCCCTTTCACACTGAGGCAGTTTTCAGGCGTTTTAGCACTAGAAATAGCACCTGTAAAGCGACTGAAAACTATCTCCCATGCCGCCCAAATATGAAACCCCTGAGTGCTTCCACACTGGGGCGGTGCGCTTGCAGGACGTTAGTTCTGCAAGCAGCATCTTCAGGGCGGTTTGAAAAACGCTCTTAGGGCGCCCCTAATGGATGGGCTGCCCCTGGTTATAACACCTGTCTCCGTCGGACCAAATTTACCAACTTGCTGGAAATATTTTCCGACAAACTGGTCCGATAGGACATACTCCGATCATGTGTAGAGAATTCCGATCGGACAAAGTGCCACGCATGCTCAGATCAAATTCCTACATCAAAGCTATTGGCTACTAGCCTGAACGTAGTCCCATCGTAACGAAATTACGTCATCACGTTCTGAAAGATCGGATTTTTCGACAACTTTGTCCGACCGTGTGTATGCAACAGTTTCGGGCAAGATCCAATGGACAAAATCCGACGGACAAAATCCGACGGATTTGGTTGTCGGAATCTCCGACCGTGTGTACAAGGGCTTAGAGAGCCATGCCTTTATTTTTGTACCAGAAATTGATGGACTATTTTTGTTATTTTTTTTTTTTTCTTGCTAAGATAAGCTATTTTCTGTTTGCCCATTTTTGAAAATAAAAAGACAGCTTGCTTTAAGTAATATGGCTGGCTGGTGATCCTAGGCTTCTACATATCTCAGTATATTAATTTTAATGTTTTTTTAGTAGCACATGCTCAAAAATGAGTTCTTTGTAGATATCTTGGTTTGTGAATGGAGGATGAGGTTGGATAAGGATAAAGCAGTTGTATAAAAAAAAAAATACATTAAAATGTAAAATGCCATTCAAATTACAATCTGGAATACATTTTCAGCTTAAAAAATTGAATTAAAATAGTCAAGTGCAATTATCATGGACTTTGGAATGGAGAATAAAAGTATTTTCTGGGCCTGACTCGCTCACTACTTCAGCAAATTTTGATGAGTTTTAATTTCCTGCTCCCACATAATTCCCGCAGTCTGCATGTCATTAGAGTGTGATAGTCATCGGGTCACACTACAGTGACAGTATATAGGGGTCACCGTCTCTCCTTATCTGTCTCTTTAGGAAGAAAATGAAGCTATTGTTGTGTTGGTGGAAATATTTTAAGCTTGAGTTCACAGGCCGGGCGGTGGCGTGTGACCCAAACCCCTGTCACTCGGTGGCATTTCAGCATATGACGGTGACAGGGAGAAATACAGGGACACTGACTGTGAGCTCAGAGGGCTAGGGCTTTTATACTTGCCCATGTGGAGTTTGACCTTTCCAGCTTCAAGAGGCTGAACTGATCATTCACCGTTTATTTATTCTTCTGTCTTTTGCATTATGTACATGCAGTCATAAATGTGTGTTCCTATTGTGATTTATAGAACAAAAATGAGCTCATTGAGAGCATGAGCATAAGTCAGAAATGTAATTTGCTTAATCATCAAACTAGCAGACTAATTGAATAACAATTAAAGCTAAACCGCAGGCGGATTAAAAAGGACAGTAATGATAACAGCAATGTAATAATTTAAAAATGAATCTCAACTCCGGGAAGAAATGTTAACCACTCCACCTGCTCCCAGCGGTTCACTGTTTTTATCTTTAAAAAAATCTAAGTACCAGTATTAATCACCTGCTGTACCATGTACTTATATGACAAAGTATCCTGTTCTCTTTGTATTGCTACCTTTGTGTGAAATCCCTGGCATTCCTGCCAGTCCCCCTGTGTTCCTTATAAAAACTGACCACACAGCGTGGTCAGTTCTCTAGCAATGCTGGGAACTCAGAGTACTCTCCTCCAATGATCAGACTTTTCTTGACACGCCCCTCCTGCACAGCCTATTACTAGGAAGATCAGTGTACTGCTGCTTCTCCTCCCTCCAGCTCTTATGCAGCTGAGAACAGCGAGAATGTGATCACTTATAAAAAAGGGAAAAAAGGTATTTGTCATTTTATTTTATTTTTGAACTGAATGGGTTGTTGTACAAGGTGAATGTTTATAATTAAAGTTGGGTCAACAGTTCGGGCTGAGAAAAAGTTTGGCTCAAACATCGCCTGTTCACCCTAATTTGCAGGGCGCTCAGCAGGATGTTCGTCTGCCGAGTATCCTACAATGCACTGCCCACTGTACAGGGCATTCTAGGGTCTTAGTTGGATGAAGCCTTGCACTTGACCATATCAC
Organism: Lithobates pipiens; assembly: GCF_037356315.1. Classification (NCBI taxonomy): domain Eukaryota; kingdom Metazoa; phylum Chordata; class Amphibia; order Anura; family Ranidae; genus Lithobates; species Lithobates pipiens. The sequence goes on from NW_027507789.1 coordinate 177,906,389, forward strand.
CCATATGCACAGCATCCAAATAAAGAAAGCTTGCAGAGAAAATCAATATAAATGGCATTTTTGTTTCTTTATAAATGTCAATTTTGCTGCAGCAGGTTCTATACATGGTACAGATGTGCCACTTTACAGGCAGACTAAGGGGACCCCGGCACAATATTTTAAGGAATTTTTAATTGTTATAGTTCTACTTTAAAGCGGAGTTCCGCAAAAAATGTTTTTTTTAAGTCAGCAGCTACAAAAAGTCTATCTGCTGACTTTTAATGATCAGGCACCTGTCCCATGGTCCAGCGATGTGGGCGTACGAAGCCCCGCTCCTCTCCCCCCCTTTTCATGGCACCGACATTCTTACTGTGGGCACCCTGCTGTGGCTTCACAGCCGGGCACGTGCTGCGCACTATGAATGGCAATCTTCTGGGACCTGCGATGGAAGTGGGATCTGGATACCTCTAAAAAGTGGGTATCTGCTCCCCCCTCAAAAAAAAATGGCAGGGGGTCACTATCACTTAAAGCGTAATTCCATTTTTGGGTGGAACTCCTCTTTAAGCATTATTAAAATCACTGCTCCTTTAAAAAAAAAATGAATACATGTCCCCCAGGGCAGTACCCAGGCCCCCATATCCTTTGTATGGCTAATAACTTGCATATAAGCCTTCAAAATGGGGTTTTTTCAACAGGAGAGTTGGCACATAGACCAGTTGGTTAGTTAGGTGGTGGTGGCGGTGCTGGGGGTGGGCTTATTACAGGACAAGTTCACTAAAGGTGAAGCTCTTTAAAAAAGCTGTTTTGCCATAATTACTTTCACTTCTCACAGGGGCCGAGAAAACTGTTCAGGGGAACCATTATTCTCTTTAGTAATCCCAGCCAGAACAGCTAAAGAAGAGATCTGGAATGAGACTAATTGGATGGTATCAAATTTAGATACATTTAGAAAAATGTATGTTACAATTTCTGGCTTTTTTTTTTACCATTTTTACTTTGCTTACTTGTATGCATCACTGAATGGGTAAGTGGTCTAGAGCAGAGGTCTCCAACCACCAGGCCGTGGCCCACTACTGGGCTGTAGGGTCTCTGCATCCGGGGCGTTGTGGGCGGCATGACTTTGCAAGGCAGGCGGGCAGGTGAGAGAGCGTGGTGGATAAGAGAGACAGGTGGGTGGGCGGATGAGAGAAGCGGGCTGGCGAGCAGAGATGACATCATCTCTCTCCGCCCGCTTAGCATCACTGCTCTTCTGCCCTCACAGCATGCGGAATGTCGGAGGTGCAGCAGGGAGCAGAGAGATGACATCATCTCTCACCGCCCGCCTAGCATCACCGCTCTCCTGCCCTCACTCAAGAATGACAACTCTTTGCTAAATGAATTAGTGCCACCAATGCAGTGACAATCCACATCTGGTGGCACTGGCAGGTGATGTGGCAAGGGGCATTCCTCATCTGGTGGCAGACAGCACGGTAAATGGCATTCCTCATCTGGTGGCAGGCAGAGTGGCATTCCTCATCTGGTGGCAGGCAGCGTGGCATTCCTCATCTGGTGGCAGGCAGTGTGGCAAGTGGTATTCCTCATCTGGTGGCAGGCAGCATGGCAAGTGACATTCTTCCTCTGGTGGTAGGCAGCATGGCAAGTGACATTCCTCCTTTGGTGGCAGGCAACGTGGAAAATGACAAGCTGCATCTGGTGGCAAGAGACGTGACACTGATTCTGCATTATGGTGACAAAATCGCCAGGGCCTTGGCACAATTTTCTTCCACGCAGCCAGTCCCTGATGCCAAAAAAGTTGAGGGCCACTGGTCTGGAGTACTCTTTACCATCTTCCCAGGGAAGGCCCACAACCAACTACTCTCCATAGATCAGGAAGGTTACACATAACCCCTACGTGCCTTTGCCTTTTATTGGTATATATCCTTTCACATCAACTGAAAGTGATCAAGCCATGTACAATATTAGTACATATGCTCTGCTTTTGAGACTTAAACGTACCTAGAACCATGACAAAAATGTATCCTCTAACTTTTGTCTCCACCTCGATTACATCCCAACATTCATTTTCACAATTGCTTTGTTCTTTCCAGAAAAACAACTTTTTATTACTTCTTTTGACATTACCACCAGGCTTGCAGAAGCAGCTGCTGGGAAGCAGAATCAGTAGGCTGTAGGCAGGTGCATTCTGCTCTCAACACTGTAGGTGGCATCTGACTGGAGGGGCATCATGGCTTGGAGAGGAATGAGGGGAAACTTGGTTTCTCTGTGGTTTTCTGGTTCCAGGAGGCAGTGTTACTGTTGGCTGTGTTTCATCAGATTTGGCAACCCATCAGAATTTGTAACGGAAGTGACGTTCCATTACCGCCATCTTTCTACACCTCGCACTCCTCCACAGTAAGGATACACCGAGAAGGGGTCAAGCGGACATCTTGTTACACCCAACAGAGTTTTGCATTTTGGTTATTTTTAACAGTAAACGGAGCATATAAGGTGAAATACAGTATTTAGTAATCCATCGGACTGTTTACATGTTGAATTATAAAAGCAGCAGTGTTCTGTCAGATTAGCAATCCTGTGTAATCAGCAGGTTTGCCGCTGCTTTTAAAATTCAACATCTAAACAGTCTGTCGGATTTCTAAATACTGTATTTCACCTTATAATCTCCGTTTACTGTTAAAAATAAGTGTGAAATGCAAAACTCAGATGGGTGTAACAAAATGTCTGCTTGCCCCCTTCTCACTGTAGCCTTATTGTGAACGAGTGTGGGGTGTAGCAAGATGGCGGCAGCGGAACGTCACTTCCGCTACATATTCTGATGAGTCATCTAATTGGACAAAACAGCTGCACTGCATCCTGGTGACCCTTGGTAGCCATGGGTTAGCAGAGTCTTTTTAAGTCCCTACTCCACAGGTTATGGCATTCATTCACATGTCTCCAAACACAGCAGTTGTCCCCTGCCCATGTGTGATAGCCCCGTAGGGTATAAGTACGATTCCACCACACATATGGTCAATCTCCTGAAGCCTTGTTGCCCTCTAGAACTGGGGATGTCCTATGGCCACTGAAAAACAAAACAAAAGAGGGTGCAAAGGTCAAGCATTATCGCACACAATTCTAATATGAATACAATAAAAACAACTACTCACATGAGTTAAAAGTGCTCATCGAGCCAGTCCTGTGGCTTAGTTATTCCAGATATAAACAGTCTCCAGAATATAGGGGCAACCTCACCAGGGTCTCTGCAGGCATTCAGATATGGGTAGTGTAGGGACAGGTCTCCTGTCTGTCAGTGCTTTCTTGTCTGCTCGTTTCTGATTTTCAGCTTGTTCTTCTCAGGTTCTTTCTGATTTTCAGTGCATCCTGTTCGTTCTGACCAGCCGACCGTCTTGAAGCCATGTTGCGGTTACGTACTTGTCATAGAGTTCGTGCTATGTGGGGGCTTAATGTTGGGGTTCTTACTTTGACCCAAGCCCAGTCCATGAACAGGGCAGGGAGGAGTTCATGGACAAAGAATTGGTTGCTCCAGTGTGACCAATTCTCGCACATGCCTTTGTTGCGGGAGACCCGTGAGAATAATCCTGATGATTTCAGGAATTATCTCTGGATGATGGACCCCATTTTTCACTGTCTGTTGGCTTTGCTGTCCCCCTATATTACCAAGGAGGACACCAGCATGCAGCAAGCCATCACTCCTGAACATAGGCTCGTCACCACCTTGCGTTAATTGGCGACGGGGAGAAGTCTGCGGGACATCAAGTTCTTGACAGGCATCTCCCCCCAGGCTCTGGGCATCATTATTCCAGAGACCTGTTCTGCCATCATTCAGGTTCTGCAGAAGGGCTATATTAGGGTACGTTTTCTTCTTTAACATCACATTCTATGTATTTAATGTTTGCTAATGTATTTATTTCATTATTCCCTAATTACCACAAATGTAATATGCTGTGAATGTCCCCTTTATCCTCATGCACACTTTGAATGTCCTTCATGCATATTTGCCTTCACTAACCTCCCCAACATGCTATCCTGAGCCCATACACACATAGTCTAGTCACTTAACAATGTATTTTGCCAGCTCCATAGTAGTGTTTTACCCTGAACACCCCCTAAAATGTGTACAAATGTTATTGTTGTCCTTAAATTCAGGCAGAGTGCCAGATGATTTATTTTTTTAGGGCCCAAACTCATTTGGAACCCCCCCCCCAACCGCTAAGTCAGTCGATACCAATACTCTATCTGCTGACTTTCCCAAACCCATACACACTATACCTACCTCTTTTTTGGTCAGATTTATGGATGAATTCCCCAAAGCATGTAGTGAAAGGTCCTGCCTGAATACTTTCAAATGGTACTGTTTAAAATTTTGTTCTCCCATTATCTTGATAGGTAATTGCAGAATGCAAAAATGTGCTTCAATTTGGCCAGTGTGTATTCATATTTTTGGATTATGACACTTCTTACCTGTCCAGTGGGCTGCCAATAGTGTAAATAAGGAGGGACTGGCCAAAGTAAAACACATTATTTATGCATTCAGCTCTCAATGAAGTGGGGGGTTTACCTGTCTAAAACATCTACCCCCCTTAATTTTTTTTTACAATGGGCCATCAGGGGGGGGCGGGGGGATCTGATAAGTGGACCTTATTATACTTTTGTCTTTAAATACTCATTTCAATAAATGCTATACTTATATTGGCCAAGAATGTTTGTGTCTCATCTGCTTGCAATGTTATGCGCAAAAAAAAAAATCTTTATCACTCCACAGTTTCCTTCAACGCCACAGGAATGGCAGACTGTGGCTTCTCAATTTGTCCAGCGGTGGGACTTTCCCATCTGCAGAGGGGCAATTCATGGGAAACATTTCCACATTGTGCCACCCCCCGACTAGGGGTCAAACTATTATAATTACAAGGGGTTTAATAGTATTGTGATGTTGGTGGTGGTGTCGGCGACATATGAGTTTCTCTATGTGGACGTGGAGAAGAATGTCCGGATGTTGGATGGTGGAGTCATCGCCCAGACCGAGTTCTAAGGATGGCTCCAGAGTGTGGCTTGGGCTTGCCACCTGCAGAAGACAACTGGGCTGGTCTTCCATTTGTCTTTGCCACTGATGAAGCATTTGGGCTGGGTGATCACCTGATGCGGTCGTTCCTGATGAGGACCCTCACCCCTGTACAGAGTGTTTTTAACTACCAGCTGGCCAGACCCAGAAGAGTGGTGGAGAATACTTTCGGGATAATGGCCAACTGGTTCCTCCTGTTCCTGATGACAATCAACATGGCGGAATATAAACTAAACCATATAATACTTGCATTCTGCATTCTACATAATTTTCTCAGGAGAAATGCTACTAACTATGTGGTCTCAGTTGGGCCTGAGGCCGGATTTCCTGAACCAACAACAACCCTGACGGCGCTTTAAGCTGGCTGTCCTGGCTTGACCCCCAAAGTGCCCACGAAGGTCCATCAAAGATATATGGAATACTTTGCGGGTAGGGGGGACATTGATATGCCAGCAAATGTTTTAGAAACCTTTTTAAAATAAAAATTTTGGTTAAAATGAAAGAATAATTCCTTTGATTTCCTGATTGTGTTTCTTTTAGCTGTCTCCTAGATTCTCCAATGGGCTTTTCTTTTTGGCCATTTTCTTCAATGGTGCAAACGTAATTTAGTTGATACATGAGGTGACAATCTCTTCTTCAGCTATTATGTTGTGGGTCTGCTACACACACACACACAATGTTTTTGTTGTTAATGTATGCAATGTATTAATGATTAAAAAAACACATCCTTTAAGCACCATGAAGTAATTATTTTGAGTCGCCAAAGTGGCCTGATTGGGGAAAATTTTAGAGCAATGTGGGGGTTATTTATTAAAGGAAAATCCACTTTGCACTACTAGTGCACTGAAACAGCACTGAAAGTGCACTTGTAGTGCAAAGCGGATTTGCATTCAGTAAATAATCCCCATTGCCCCTGTAAACACCAAATTACTCCAAAAACTGGTATTGAGTATTGAAAGAAGAAGCCACGCTTTGCTGAGTAGAAAACATTTTAGTCAAAGCACATTTACATGTGTGTTAGAAAAGTGTTTTTGAACAAACCAACATATTTGTTGTATAACATTTTTAGGTTTGACAGCACATATAGCCTTTTTTTGGGTTAAACGGGCATGTTTAAAACCATAAACATACACAACTCAGAAACTTATAAAGTTCAACTTTCACAAAGTGAAGGCAATATCAGACATTAGTATGTCCAAACTGTGTTGATATTGCCTTCATCAGATGGGGTGATGTCACCCCTGTGAAAGTCAAATTTTGAAGATGCACAGAAATTAGGAGTCAAAATGTGGATTTCCCTCCTGATCCCATGCCTAATGTCAACATGTGCTAACTCCTATCATGGGGGATCAATGGACGTGTTTCGTGGTTGCAACCCCTTACCTCTCTTCTACTTTAGTTGTGAGGAGGGGGTTGCACCCCCAAAAAGCGTACCTTGATATCCCGTGATGGCAGATAGCACATGTTGACACACTGTGTGCATCTTCAAAATGTGCCTTTCTAAATATTTAAAATGTGTAAAAATAATTAAAATACAAACTAGAAGAATTTTGGGGTGTTTTAGATTCTGCCTAAAATTTCAATGATGTTTTTGAGTCTTTTTTCCACATCATTGATGTCTTCCTTGATCTTCTGTAAATCACAATTGCACACCATAATCTGGATCTGTGGACTCGCATTTGTGAAATGAGATTCTTCTTCCACAACATCCACATCACCTACAATAAAAAACTCACCATGTATTATAAATATGCAGGCATATATCTATTACCTGAAGCTGTGGTCTCAGACACTCCCCTATTGTGGTCATTATTTCGCCCACTTTATAAACCTCTCCTTCCTCCACATTCTGAGGTTGTGGTGTTGTGAGTTCCCCTTCTTTCGGAGGCTGGGGGTCCCTGGTGACCTCAGACGTCCCAAGTCTTTTCTCCCCTATGTGATTTAAAAAATAGGTATACTTAGGACACAGATATTTGAGGCCAGAAATAGGAATATGAAATATTGCTTGAAGTGTTGTACAGCTGTCTGTTTTGGCAGAGTTCCGAGCTGAAAGCATGATTTTTTTGCCTTTCGAAAGATGGAATAATTACCGTTTTTGTGCAAGTTTCACAGATGGAGACACCCCTAGTATTCACTGGAGCACCTGTGTGGGACACCCTAAAAAGTTTGTTCTGGTGTCCCAAACTAGTGCTCCTGCATCCAGATGTGTAAACAGCTGCTGAGTGTCCTCTCCTTAAACTGAATCAAGTTTGTATTTCATTCTAGTTACAAACCCATCTAGACAACAGTGTAATAAACTTCTTTTAATACAAATAGGCATGAACAAATGTAGTTAACCTGCATCTGTCAAAAACATCGTATTAGTGGGTGAGCGAACAATGTTTACTACGAATGATTACTGTGCCTACGAACCTGAAACTTTACATTTTTAACTGTACAACAGTAAAGAAAAGCACTAGGAGTAGCAAGAAAGTAATAATAATAATAGGAACACACAACAAAATACTTACTTTTTTTCAGCATTCTCTTGATTGTTCTGTACTGATCCTGCTCCCTCAATTTGAGGTCTGACCATTGTTTCCTCAGTTGATCCTTGGATCGCCGTACCCCAAAAATCAACTTTAGCCATGATCTTGGCCTTTCTCATATTTGGGTTCGGGTAATGACTATGCTTCCCGTCATAGTCAGCCCTCTTCAAGATGTCCACCATCTCCACCATCTCACCAAAGGACATATTTGAGGCCTTAAATCTCCTGGATCGGGAGGTTTGTGGCTTCAGGCTTTCGTCGTCCTCCTCGTTGCGGCTATGGATATGAATTTTGAGGGGGACCCCCACGCCACGCCATTTAAATTTTTTTTTTGGCGTGGGGTTCCCCTTAATATCCATACCAGACTTTAAGGGTCTGGTATGGAATTTAGGGGGACCCCCACGCATTTTTTTTGCATTGATACATGTCCCCTGGGGCAGGACCCAGCTCCCCAAACACTTTTTATGACAATACCATACATATAAGCCTTTAAAATTAGCACTTTTGATTATTCATGTTTGTATCCCATAGACTTTAGAGGTGTCCACGTGTTCGAACAGGGAGCACAAGAAGGTCCAGGATTCCATGAGATCAGAAGCAGCAGATGACATTTATGTCCCCAGGCTGTGGTACTAAGACAGACTGCGGTTTTTGTCAGACCAAACTGAAATCAGACCATCACTCTCAACCCTTCCTTCCACACTTCCTTCCACTCAGATAATGCTTCAGAAGTCCAATGGGGGCCTTTCACCCAGGAAGAAGATGTGGATGAGCCCAGCTTGAGTCAGGTATAGCATTGTTTAACATGTTTCTCAAAATTGTGTTTGATTGATGAACAATAAACTAAAACTATGTCCCATTTTCATACACAGGAAAGCCTCAGCCAGGAGGAGGCTGTGGAAAGTGGCAGCCAGAAGGGGGCAGGGGAAAGTGGCAGCCGGGAGGTGGTGGGGGAAAGTGACCAAACCCCAGGTTCCTCCGCCTTCCAAAAAGTACCAGGAAGGGGAGGAACGTAGAGGAGTCAGCACTTTCTTTGATTCGGGAGGCTACTATGGCCCTCAGAACCACCCCCAATATTCAAGAGGCCTATGCCTACATGGTAGCCAGCAAAATGCAGGAAATGGAGGTGTGCGCCAGTGCCTCTTTTGTGAGGAAGTGATATATCTGGCCCTAAATAAAGAGTTGAGAGGCGAAATCACAAGCAAAACTCACCTGTGTGAGTTGGACCATCCTCCTCCTCCACCTCCTCCACCACCTGCCACAACTCCAACACCAGAGCCACAGCCCGGAAGGAAGCATGTAAGGAAGAAAAGAGAGCGATGGCCTGGGTTCAGTCTGGTCTCACAAAAGACACAGGCTTTTGTAAGACCACAGCCTCAGGACATAGTTGTCATCTGCTTTGCTCCCGATCTCTCGGAGTCCAGGACCGTATTGTGCTCCCTATTAAATGGACCCCGCAGGCTACCAATTTTGCCTGTGAAATAATTGATGTCTGCCCTGGGGTACAAAGGCTTTACTAATCTCACCAGTTTGTCCAGCGTTGCCTTCCTCTTTATTTTGTTATGACCCCTAATAAATGCCTAGTTTATTTTTCACAAATACTTGGCATGTGTTTTAGTTCAAAAAGGGCAGTTTGTTTGTGAGTAGGCAGGTACATTTCAAAAAGACAATGTGAAATTAACAGGGGACACCAACCAATCTCTCTGAGGTTAAAAAATACAAGATAATAATGGTGTTGTGGTAACTTGACACACAAAACGAGAAAAAATATTATGGAGATAAAAAAACAGGAGATCTTGATAAAAAAAAAACTAGTTCTCAAATTTTGTTGGTCGGAAATTCCGTCAAAAAACGTCCTTTGGACCTTACATACAGTCAGAATTTCTGACAACAAGCTCACATTGAACATTTTTTGTCGGAAATTCCGATCATCTGTATGCGGCATTAGGCTTGCAAGTTCCTTGGACATCTTCCGGTTTGGGTACAAGACAGCCAGGCCGCATTCTGCCCATTCAGACAAACGCTGTCGGTTCAGCTGATACCTGCTCTGCTACATGCTGTTGGAATTTAAGAGTGCACCCAGTTGGGTCCTCTCCCACCGGGTTTGTTGTGAACTGTTTTGACTTAACAGTTCTGCCTTTGCTGCAATAGAATTTCTGTCTTTGCCACAATATAAGTTCTACTGATTGCACCTGGACTACATGCAAGTTAAAATTGCCGCACCATGCTACACACACTATCCTAAGTCAGTTGTTATTAATGTAAAACCTCTATCCTTTGTCTCATGGGAATTCTTCCAATGGGAATACTGGCTTATGTAGCACTTGTCACAATCAGGGACTCCCTTACTTTGGAGGGATTTTTTTCTCACTTCCTGTTTAGGTTATGGGACGGGAAGTGAAGGGAAATCTCTCTAACGCAACACAGATGTCAAAAACAAAAAAATCTGATGGGGTTATAACCCTCCCTTACTCAATCCAAGATTAAAATGAAGTTATGGGGGGGCGTGGCCAAGCGCATGGAGGAGAAAGACGTGTGAGAGCTCAGCTCCCGCTCCATCGCACCAACCGGCACACAGCGCCGCCAGACCACGCCACTCCGAACGCCTCCATGAGCAGGAGAGGAGGCGCCAACACCCCCGCACCTCGGGGACCCAGAAAACGGGGGACATCGGCATTTTTTTCCCCGCGAAGGGACCGAACAGCAAGGCCGCGCCGGAATCCAAGATGGCGGCGACCCGCTCGGCGGCAGCACACGCGGCGCACGCTGCGTCCAAGGTACAGGCCTCTCGGCCCTCCTCGCCCCAGTCCTCTCCCTGGTCCCCGGAGCGGCATAGTGGGAACCCTGAAAGCCCAGCACACTCAAGGAGCCCTTCCCCGTCCCCTGGCACACAACATAGAGGCTGGGACATGGAGAGCTACATTAAGGCTCTCCCTACTAAGAGGGACATTGAAGCATACATCAGCAGACTAGAGAGGTCTTATCAGAGGGAGATTAAGGACTTGCGCCAGGACATAGGCCAACGCATAGAGGACATTGAGATTCATGCTGAAGAATCAGCACTTAGACTCACAGAACATGACCATGTCCTGCAGCAGCATACCAATCAAATTCAGCACTTGCTCTATGGTCTCGATGACCAGGAGAACAGAAGCCGCCGCAACAATATCCGCATCCGCGGTATTCCAGAGGCGATTGAAAACAAAGACCTAATGTCGGCCGCCTCCACCATGTTTAACAAGTTGCTGAACAAACCCAAGGAATCCCCGATCGAAATCGATAGGATTCACAGATCCCTTGGCCCTCGCAATCCTAATCCTGCACACCCAAGAGACGTCATTTGCCGCGTCCATTTCTTTAACGTCAAAGCTGAAATAATGCACGCTGCCCGCACACAGGACTCCATCCTGTTCAATGGGTCACCTGTTATGCTCCTGACGGATCTCTCAAAGCAGACGCTGCTGATGAGGAAAGCCCTGAAGCCAGTCACAGACGCTTTACATGCTAAACAGATCAAGTTTCGCTGGGGGTTCCCGTTCCACCTTTTTGCATCTCATGATGGTAAATCTGCCACCTTTCGCACATTAGGAGACCTACCCAACTTTCTTGGCACCTTTGAATTACCTCAAATCAGGATTCCGGACTGGCCACTGCCTGCCGTCACTCCTGGCCTACCTACCACCTCAGCCTGGGTAACGCAAACCAAGAAGAAGAGGTCCTGCTCCCGTACCACCAAATCCCCTCCTGGATGAACGATCTGAGTCCCACTGAAAAGTGGTTGTCTGACTTCCACATTTTTGTTTCTGTGTCTCAATAGAGACCTATGCCTCAGGTTGTTCCCCTACACTTCGTGACTGGAAAGTCATTCATTCAACTTCTATCCTGCTTTTTTCCCCCTTTTTTTTTTGTTTCTTTTTTGGTGTGGATCACTCCCCGCCGCTCTTCCCCCTAGCTACAAGTCTTACGACCACTTCCTCTATTGAAATGGGCTCTTATTGTTGTGGGTCTATATTGTGTTACGCTAATCAGGTATGGGGGTGGAGGGTGGGGGGACGGTTAAATGGGTCTATGAACTGTTTATTCAGACCTGTATGTCATCTGCAATCTTTTACACTTATTGGATTCATTATGGTTAAATGTAAATGAGTATATGCTGGACCCACTTGATCTCTCCACTGTTCTAGATGACGTGCACTTTTTCTGCCCTCTCGGATAGACGGCTGCCTTGTTGGCTGGCCTACTGTTTACTTCTGCACACGCCGTCGCATGATCCTTGCATTTATAGGCGCTGTGTGCTACACATCAGCTCATCCTGTTTCACAGTTAACTACAGTTGGGGCGGAGCCCTTGAGTTCAGTTTGACCGCGTATCCCCACATTAGGGTGTACAGAGTCGTTTTGTGACTTTGTTACTGTTATACTTGTTAGTTTTTCACTGTAGTGTTCATAGCTTCTACCCCACATGGAAACTAGAGGGAGTTCTCTCCCTATAAGTTTACATCTTCAGCTTCCTAGAAAGCATTGTATCACGCTGTTACAGGAATTAGGTTCCTACCCCTTTCTGCACTTCGCACCCCAGACTCCACTAGAGGAGCACATACGCACTCTCCTGCCTCAGCGCTTTGACCTTCTTCTCTCCCCTCCCTTCTTGACCTCCCCTTCTTCTCTTTTCCGCCTCACCTCTGTTGCACAGCTTACCAGTACACTCACCCGCTCAGTGGCATTCAGTAGCTCCGAGAAACGTACCTCCCACCTCCCCTTCCAATGGCCGCAGCTCTAGACATTAAGTTTTCCTCTCTTAATTGTAGAGGATTTAACACCCCAGAAAAACGTAGACAGATTCTACACCACTTTCACAAGGCCGGATCGCAAGTTCTTTTACTACAAGAGACCCACTTTCGATCCAATAAGGTACCTTCCATTCCAGATAGACACTACACAACCTGGTTCCACAGCACAAATCCCTTGGCGAGTTCCAAAGGGGTCTCGATTGCTTTTCATCGATCCTTCAAACCACAAGTACTCGAAAGTGACATAGACCCAAAAGGGCGGTTTTTATTTTTGAAATTGCAGTATCTACAAAATGTACTAACTGTTGCCAATATTTATCTTCCTAATCAGAACCAACTTCAGTTCCTCTGCTCCGTGGCTGCTCGTCTTACATCTTTCCGGACTCCTAACCTGATCCTGGGGGGTGATTTGAATGTCCCCCTTGTGCCGAGACTGGACTCCTCCACCGGTAAGTCCCACCTATCACCCACCTCACTTACCAAAATCAGGGCTGCCCTAGCTGACATGTTTTTAGTAGATACCTGGAGACTGTTGCACCCTTCGGATAGGGACTATACATATTTCTCCCCTGCACATAACTCTTACAGTAGGATAGATTACATCCTCCTAAGCCAAAACCTACTGGACTTTGAGCCTCAGTGCGAGATTGGGATGCGACTATGGTCGGATCACGCTCCGGTACACTTGACACTTGGGAAGCTTCCTCGCTGCCCCCGTCGGGGTACGTGGAGGCTGAATGACAACTTACTGACTGACACGGTGTGTGTTGCGGCAATCTCTCAAGCAATCACAGATTTCACCAATGACCATGCCCAAGACGAAACTAGTAGTATGACTAAGTGGGAAGCCTTGAAATGCGTTATTCGTGGGATTTTTATCCAACACGGTTCTAGATTGAAACGAGCTCGTACAGAGGAGATACGCCGACTTTTCTCTCAAATAGCTCTCCTGGAGGCCTCCCATAAACGTTCTTTAGACACTCGGACCTTAGCGGAGCTCTCTAACGCGCGTCGGGAATTGCTTCGGATATTTACTGCTAGATCACTAACCGCATACCACAAGGGCCGCCATATCCACTACTCACAGGCTAACAAATGTGGAAAGCACTTAGCACGAGTTATCCATCCTAGACAAAAGAGGCAAAACATCCCTTGCATCCTATCGGCTGCTCAGCAGAAGAGGTTCAGGAGCTCCGAGATTGTCTCGGAGTTCAGGGACTTCTATTCCTCCCTCTATAATCTTCCCCCCTCGAGTGTCCCGAGCTCCACTTCATCGTCCGATTTAAACTGCTACATTCAAGACACTGCCTTGCCCACCATCTCTTTGACTGATAGGGCTGACTTGGAGCTACCTCTGTCCACATCTGATTTCCTAACAGCGATTAAGGGTCTGAAGAATGGCAAGAGCCCTGGCCCTGACGGTTACTCCCCACAGTTCTATAAAACATTTGCACACCAACTCGCTCCGATTATGGCCAAGACATTTGAGGACATAGACGATGCACATCCCCTCTCACTCCAAATTCTCCAGGCACAGATAGTGGTCATACCCAAACCGGGTAAGGACCACACGCAATGTGGAAATTATAGGCCAATATCCCTACTGAATGTAGACCTCAAGCTTTACTCCAAAATTTTGGCAACGCGTCTCGCTCCCCTGCTCCCCTCCATCATTCATAGTGACCAAGTGGGCTTTATCCCGGGCCGAGAGGCTAGGGATAACACCACTAAGACTTTACATCTTATTTCATATGCCAAATTTCACAACATCCCTACCTGTCTTCTAGCCTGTGATGCAGAAAAGGCCTCCCTGCAACAGCTAGGCTTAGGCCCACGAATGCTCACTAAAATCATGGCTCTATATACGAGCCCATCTGCCAAGGTCTTAGCTAATGGGGAATCGTCGGGGGCCTTTGGGATCCAGAACGGCACCAGGCAGGGATGCCCGCTGTCGCCACTTCTGTTCGCAATTACTGTAGAACACTTGGCTCAAGCCATCCGAAACAATCCCTCTATTCATGGGATCAACACCCCCTCGGCTCCCCGTAAGCTGTCACTCTATGCAGATGATCTGCTCTTATATGTCACTCGACCCCGCATTAGTCTCCCTGCCATCCTGGAGGAGCTTGCCCGGTTCGGCACTCATAGTAATTTTAAACTGAACCTAAACAAGACGGAAGCTTTAAACATATCTCTGCCTCCGAAAGATCTGGACTTTGTTCGAGAGCGGTTCTCCTTTAAATGGCAGCCGCGCTCGATCAAATATCTTGGGACGGAGATTCCTTCTGACGATCACGATGTATATACCCTAAACTTTAGCCCATTACTGACCTCTATCAGGCATTCCCTCGAGGGCTGGCACAACCTCAAGCTCTCCTGGTGGGGGAGAATGAGTGTTATTAAAATGGATATCCTCCCGAGGGCATTATATTTGTTTCAAACTCTTCCCATTCTTCTACCAGCGACTTTCTTCCGGACACTGCGAGCTTTAGTGAGCAAGTTCCTTTGGCAACACCACCCTCCCAGACTTAAGCATAAGGTTTTATGTGCCCCCAAACTTAGGGGGGGTACGGGCCTCCCGGACTTCCAATTATATCATACATCTGCGGTATTTTCCCGACTTTTAGACTGGTTCCCGAGATCGAGTACCAAACCCTCCACTTCAATTGAGCAGGATATGGCCGAGGTGGACTTGCGTTCCCTACTATGGGGATATAACACCAGGTATCGTACGATGCAGGGACTCTCCCCTCTAACGAGAGCAGCTCTTGCGCTGTGGTACACTAAAGCTACTCCTTATGCCTTATCCTCAGATCCCAGCCCACTAACGCCCCTGTTTGATAATCTGGCCCTCTCCTCTATAACAGCCAAGACGCACTGTGGGAACTACAAACGCGACAATTGGCCGACAGCGAACCAGTTTGTTCATCCTACCACTGGACACTTCCGTCCTCCCCCTGACCCACAGACAACCACCCCGTCGGACTGGCTGACCACAATTTCATTAAACCAGCTCTGCAGAGACCTTCACCTCTCGGGTAGAATACATAGACCACTCACGTTGTTTGAGGATCTCTGCAAATTAGCCCAAACCCCAAGACACACACTATCGTTAATCTACAAAGATATTCAATCCTGCTCATATGACGCCCTCCCTGCATATACGAGTAAATGGTCTAGAGACCTGAATTTAGAGATATCTCCAGCACAGTGGACTACCTCCTTTACCCACACACATCACTCCTCCAGGTCAGGGTTTTCCCAAGAGAAGAACTATAAATTGCTTTCGAGGTGGTACAGGGTCCCGGTCTCGGTACACAGGATGTTCCCATCAACCACGAACATGTGTTGGCGCTGTCACGGAGCACAGGGTTCTTATATTCATACTTGGTGGGACTGTGATAAAGTTCGACCATTTTGGAATAAAATATTCGAAATTTATAATAATGTATATCAGACCTCGTTACCTCCTTCGCCTTTGTCTGTTCTTCTATCCATTCTTCCAGGGACAATTCGGTCCCAGAAGGGTAGTCTTTTGAGATTCTTTCTTGCAGCAGCCCGCCACAACATTTCCTTATGCTGGAAGAGGGAATCCGCTCCCTCTATTTCAATTTGGGTGGATAACCTTAATGACATCATGCTCATGGAGGAGTTGCAGGCGAAGGCGGACGATACTTATGATAAGTTCACCATGTTGTGGTCTGTCTGGCGGCACCACTCTCAGACGGAATTATTTCTTAATAATCTTAAAATCACTTGAACAATCCTTCTGCCACGATTGGGCGGAGAGTGGTGACGTCATGAGAGCCACAGGTGACACTGGAAGAACATACATAATTGGTTTCCACGTCAGAGCTGGGCGATTGTGGTGCTTTTATCCTTTATATATGCCAACTATTTTGATACATGTTTTGATCATCTCCTTTCCTTAACAGAATCTGCTGTGCACTCCCCCTACCCCCCCCTCTTTTCCGTCTTTTCTTTCCTTTCTTCCTCTCCCCCTTTCCCTGCAGTACTCACCTTCTCCCCCTCCCTCCCCTGTTCTTCTGTGCCTAACAGTGTGCTTTATTGGTTGTTATTGGTGACATGAGCTATACACCTACTCATTGTCAGGTACGTTATGCTACACTACCTGGCATATAGGTGTAAACATGTTTTCAATCTTAACTGTATAACCTTACCCTCGCTCATACCCCCTTCCCCTCCCTCCTTACCTACCTCTGGGTTATACAGCATAATCTGTCCAGCTACTTGGATATATTACACGCTCAGGATAGTGATTGCAACTTTTCTACACTGTTATTCGCATTTAAAGTGGGGTACCCCCTAAAAAAAAAAAATTAAAAGTCAGCAGCTACAAATACTGCAGCTGCTGGCTTTTAATAATCGGACACTTACCTGTCCCGGGTTCCAGCGATGCGGGGGAACGAAGCCCCCCCCTCGCTCCCCGCTCCGCTCGCGGCGCCGTCATGCATACTGTGGGCACCCGGCTGTGGCTTCACAGCCGGGCACCCACTGCGCATGCGCGAGCGGCGCAGGGCGCCGTGATACGCCGTACAGTCACCTGGGACACGTGACAGGTCCCAGGTGAATGTGCGGCGCGAGGGGAAGTGATGTCACCAGCCCGGGCAATGAAGAAGGCAGACTACGAGGGACCCCCTAGCAACCGGTATTTAGAGGTGAGTAAAAATTTTTTTTTTTGCCAATTATTTATTTTTTATTTTTTTTAAGAATTTTAAGTAGTTTTATTTTTTGGGGGGCAACTCCACTTTAAATGTTCATACGATATGTACCATTTGAGTGGTTGTAAATGTTTACCACCATCCCCCACTTCCCCCCCCCCCCCTTTTTCTTTATTCTGTACCCTCAATTACTTTTATTGCAAAATGGTTAATAAAATATATATTCAGCCTTAAAATGAAGTTATGCATTTAGTTTTATTTCAATGTGGAGAGGGGTAGAGATGTATTTAATAAATACTTTCTAAAGTTCTGTACAAGTTCTAAAGTAAAATTTGTCCCGTTGAAGCTTGTACTCTAAATACAGCCTGATATAGAAACCATTGCAAGCTTATCTAACCATTTTAGGTGAAACACACAACCCTTACCATGCAAACGCGGTAAGATATTTGGAGCCAATTCAATTTGCTTGTGGCAAATTGTCCAAATTCATTCAATGATTGTTTTAATTAATGCAACATGAGTTAGTCTGTTGCGGCATATAAGGAATCAAATATGTACTCAAACACATGTTTTCTGATTTTCCAAAAGGCAGATAGAATTTCATTACACATAGCTTAAAGGGAAGCTGTTATGGCTTTTCATCAGTTTTACATTGCTTTGTTTTTTTAAGCTAAGTTTACAGAATCATTTTTTTTTTAAGCTTTAGTTTTAAAAATTAAGTTGATAGAAACATTTTTTTATTTAAGTTTACAGATTTTTATTTTTTTTATGCATGCAAAAATCTTGATTTTACAAGTTTATAATTTGGAAGTTGACCTTCTTGTATTAAAAGCGGCATGGGGGTTATTTATCAAAAACAACTAAGCTATTCACTTTCCAATTGAATCTTCCCAATAGCTTAGTAAATGTAGTGAAGTTTAACTTTGCAAAGAAAACCTAATCATGTGCAAGGAAAATAGTGAAAAAGAGTGTATTTGCTTGCACATGATTGAATGATGAATGTCAGTAAAGCTTCTCATTCTTCTCAATCTCGTCTCATTCACGGAGCTAAGTGAAAATTCACTTCCAAAGTGAACAGTCTATTTGCCTTCAGTAAACCAACCCTATGTAACGCTCCTCCCGCAAGGGCCGCTGGATTTTCAGGTTCTCCCTCATATGCATCTACATCTACGCATATACAGCCAGGCAACAGGAATTTTCAGGCATCCACTCAGTAGTCAAAAACCAGCCCAGGGTGCTTTGTTTTGTTTTTGGTTTATTAGGGGATAAGCTTGGATTGGAAGATATGGGATTCCCAGAACTGTAAATTGAGGACTTGGAACTGTCTCTGCTAACAAAAATCACATGGCTGTCCTCCTGTAGCGTAGATGGGTTGGCTCAACTGGTAAAGAAAAGAGTTCAAAACACTGAATGCAGGTGCTTTCCTTCTGTGGAAAAATGCCAAGGCACCTGGCTTCAACTTAGAATCTCCAAGCAAGAGGTGCAGGGTAGCTGTGCTGGCTTTAAATGGCTTTAAGCTATCCCTCTGTGATAGCTAGCTGAGTATTGCACCTGGCTACTTCTCCTCTATAGGATCTGGGTTGTAGTGGTTGAAGCTACTCACTCGGGCACTTTGAAAGATCCTGTAGCTCATGTGGTGACTGCTGAACAGGGCTCCTGCTGGACAGGTCCCAGTAGCTCCCAGGGTGACCCAGCTAAGCCTAGCTGAGGCTGAAAAGGTGTGAGGCTTCCTCTACTGCTCTCTTTCTCTCTTCCTCTAGCTCCTATCTTCCACCCAGGAGCAGAGTCCCCTCACCCAGAGTATCCTCACCCAGGGATTGGAGGAGACTCCATAAATATGCAGGTCTCATCTCTGCCCCTCCACCCTCTAAGTCAGGGTTTCTCAACTAGGGTTCCTCCCAGGGGTGGTGCAAGCATTTTTGACACCCTAGGCGAAACCTAATTTTGCCGCCCTCATTGGCTCCACCCCTGACTTCACCCCCTTTGCCCTGCCCATGTGACAGGAGGCGGCACTATACAGGAAGCATCAGCTCTGGTTCCTCTAGCGCTACCTCCAGTGCTGCAGTGCTCCAGTGACACTACTGGTCGGATGGAGCAGCTGCCTGAGACTGAGTTAGTTACATGCTGCAGCCTGCAGAGCATGCAGATGCAGAGGGAAACTAGCGGCCGTGCGCCCCTAGGCAGCAGTGCGCCTTAGGCAGCTGCCTAGTTTGCCTAGTGGTAGCACCGGCCCTGGTTCCTCCAGAGTTTGCTAGGGGTTCCTTGAACAAAGAACACTTTCTGCCTCAGATAAGTTCCCTCTGACACCCATGATCTTTTTAGCTGTCAGGGGGTAATTCTTCCCAATGACAACAAGTGTGAGGAGTATTCTTCCCACTGACCATCACAAGTTGTAGATAAAGTTATTTTTAGCAGGTGTTCCCTGAGACTGGAAAGTTTTTTTCAAGGGTTCCTCTGTGCTGAAAAGGGCGGGAAAGGTTGCTCTAAGTTCTAGAACTCTCCAGCAGTTCTAGAAGCAAGGGGAGGTGACAGAGATTCAGCCATTGGAGCTCTGCCAGCTAACTGTAACAAATTAACCCTTGCTCCTCTGGCTACAAAGGAGCCAAACTAAATTTCTCTACTGTACACAGGGGGTACTAAACGTATTATCTTGCCACTTTCAAAAGCATTAGTAAGACCTTATCTTGAATATATCTCAAGATTTGACAACAGTTCTCAACTATATTATTACGTTAGCTGGATGTCCTTAGCTTTGAAGAAATTTTAGCTGAACTTATCCTAATGCCTTGTACAAACGGTTGGACATTTCGACCACAAAATCCGTCAGATTTTTTCCGACGGATTTTGTCCGAAACCGGTGTTACATACACACGGTCCGAAAAAGTTGTCAGAAAATCGCGGTGACGTCTGATGCGTACGACAGGACTACCTAAAGGCAAGTAGCCAATAGCTTTGGTCTTGTAATTTGATCTGAGCATGCGTGGCACTTTGTCCGTCAGAATTCTCTGACGGACAAAGAATTGATCTGAGCATGCGCGTGGGAGCCACCAGTCACAGCATGACCTCTAATGGAAACGGCACGATGTGCCCTTTCTAAAGGGTGCATGCGCCAATGTCATTGGCGATCATCCTTTTAGTAAATATCTCCTAAACCGTGGAGGTTTAGGCCGCGTACACACGAGAGGATTGTCCGTCCAACTTAGTCCGCTGAAACACAGTCCGCTCGTGTGTGGGCTTCAGCTGACTTTTTCAGCGGACAGTCTGGCGGACTAAGTCTTTCGGAATTTCCGTAATACAGTCCGTCCAACTTTGGTTTCAGCGGACAGTCCGCTCGTGAGTAGGCAAGTTGGACGGACTAAGTATGGCGCATGCTCAGAAAGGATTTACACGGCCGAAGGTTGCATTGCAGTGTATTGGACATCGTATTTCTAGTCCCGTCGTACGTGCTGTACACGTCATCGCGCAAGCTTTCAACGGACTGTCTGTTCATCGTGTGTGGTCAAGTCCGTTCATTCAAAAGTAGGACGAACTGTCTGTCGGATTGTCTGACGGACCCAAAGTACATAAAAATCTCCACCACCCTCCCGGCCGACCAATTGTGGCCGCTATGGATAGCGTCACCACAGGCTTCAGTCTATACATCGATCAATTCCTTCAGCCCTTGGTGACACAATTGCAATCCTATATTCGCGATGGTCGCCACCTCCTAGAACTCTTAGCCCCCTACAGATGGGAAACAACATATACCTGGCTCTCCCTAGATGTCAGCTCACTGTATACATCTATCCCACATGACTTTGGCCTGAAAGCCATTGAAGACTCCCTAATCAATGAGCCCCTAATGAATATGAGGCAAGCTGACTTTGTACTAAAGGCCGTTAATTTTTGTTTAACACATAACTACTTTACATTCAATGGTAACTTCTATCAACAGATCCAAGGTACAGCTATGGGAGCCAATTTCGCGCCCTCATATGCGAACCTTGCTATGGGCTTCTGGGAATCCCATTACATCTACAAAAATAACCCCTTTTCACAAAATATAATCTTCTTTGGCAGATACATAGATGACCTTATCCTCATCTGGGATGGAGCAGCAGACCTAATCCCCCCCTTTGTTCAACATTGCAACAATAATCCCTATGGCCTATCCTTCACGTCTAATACCAACCCTGAAACCATAGCATTCCTAGACCTAGAATTGGAACATGAAGGTCATGCTATTACCTCAAAAAATTATACAAAACCAACCGCGGGCAACTCCTACCTCCACTTTAATAGCTGCCACTACCCGAAATGGATTAAAACATCCCAAAGGGACAATTTTGGCGCCTAAGGCAAAACTGCACCAAAGAAATCGACTATATCAAATCCAGCAACACCTTAAAAACTAAATTTAAAGAAAAAAACTATCCTACCCCGCTCATAGAAAACGCCTTTAAACAGTGCCTCCCAGAAAAAACTGCGACTAAGACAGATCGCTCCCCACAAAATTTCTCTAGTAGATTCATTACCACCTTTCATAATGAACATAAAACTATGGAAAAAATCCTAAAAAAACACTGGAGTATTTTACAGCAGGACCCCCATTTGAAAACTGAACTCCCAGCTCGACCATCTGTCACTTATCGTAGGGCCCCAAACTTGAGAAACAAAATCGCACCAAGTAAATTAAAAACGCAATCTATTCTTCCCAAAACCCTTCAACTGATACCCCTTATTGGGATGTATCAATGCCACAAAGCACTCTGTAAAACATGTAAATTTGTCCATCATGAACAAAAAGAATTCACCACCAAGGGCAAAACCTATGAACTAAAAGAATTTTACAACTGCTCATCTGATTTTGTAATATATGGTCTAAGCTGTCCCTGTGGTCTCATATATGTAGGGCGCACCATTAGAACAATTAGACAACGCTTTGGCGAACATCGTAGACTAATAGAAGGAGGCACAGACCCCCATAGCGTGCCTAGACACTTCGCCCTCCTCCATAAGGGGTCCACATCAGGCCTCAAGGTCTGGGTCATTGAGCAGATCCCCAACCATCTGCCTCCAGCGGAAAGATTTTAAAAAATTATGCTCTCGCGAAACCTTCTGGATTTATACCCTCGACGCACTCTCCCCAGGGGGAATCAACGAGTGTATCGAAATTGCCACCATCCTCTGATATCCCGTTCGTCCATGGTGCCGTTCTTATCACATAACATTACTCTACACAAAAACATCCCCTCACCTATATAGATATCTTTTGCAACTTATCTGCTCGTCTAGTCACCAATGCTTTAGGCAAATATATTATTATGCATACTATGTTACCAATACCGTATCCCTTTAGTGATGATATTCTCTTCTTATCTTGTAAAAAATTATGTAAAAAACTACGTGTTGTAAAAAATCATGTATTGAAACCAGTCCGTATATGTACCCATGTATATCTAAAAAAATTTTTTTTTATATTAATGTAATACTTCCTATCTCCCCCCTCCGCCAAACCCCTTTCCTCCCCCCCCCCTCCTCTTCCGTTTTTTTTCCTTCCCCCCCCCTTTTCCTTTCTTCCCCCCCCCTTTCCCCCCCCCCCCTCCCTACACATGTCCCTGTAGGTTTATGTGTGTGGGTGTACGCTCCTGTTTTTTACCCCGTTTTTTCTTTTTTCTTTTTATTCTAATTTTATATTCACTTTTATATTATTTTATTTTTATATTTATTGTTATTTTTATTTTTATTGTCATTTTTAGTCTTATATTCATTTTTATTTTTATAGTTACTTTTAGTATTATTTTTTCATTATTATATTTTCTTATTACTATTATAGTTTTCTACTATTTTTCACGTCCAATACAATTAGACCTACACTCCTCGTTTTAACCCTCTTATCCTTTGATACATATATAGAGTTTTATAGATTTTTATCCCTCCATTTTTTCCACTCTTGATCTCACCCCCAGAGAACTTTTTATTGATTTAAACATAAGATTTCCCCATAGACATGTTTCTTTCTCGTTTTTTACCAACCCGCTGCTGCCCCCGCACTCTCTCCTCCCCCCCCCCCCCTTTTTTTCTCTCTTCCTCCACTCCCCTCCCTCACTACTCGTTCGTTTTTTCCCCTCCTCACACATTCGGCCGTAACCACATCCCCTCACCTGTTCCTAGTCCGTTCCCAACCACGCCTACTGCCTCTAGCCTGCCCCTATTTAAATCCCGAGTTCCCTTCGTTCTATTCTGATTCTGCCTGATGAAAGAGCGCGGTCGTACGACAACCTCGACCCGCACGCTCAAGAAATGCGTCGTATACCCTCTGACGTCACAGCTCCGCGCCGTGGTCATCCCTGCCTCCCAAGCCTCGTTCCAAAGACCGCACATCTTGTGTCCACCATAAGCCGGCAAAAACACCTGTAGTGGACCCCATGCGAAAGGAACAGGAGCAATAAAGAACAATAAGATGACAGATGTGGACCGGATCACTGGATGACGTCCCATAATCAGATATACCAGATGACCCTCTGTGTTTAAATGCCTATTTTTTGCCTACTAAATGTGAGTGCAAAATCTTATGTTTTTATATTGAAATTAAATACATTTTGAAACATCTACACCCAGAGGCGCCCCTCTCTCTCTCTTTTCTCCTTTATCTACAGCATTCCAGGAGCCAAAGTTTCAGCTCTTTTTAGGTGGCAGCCCTGCATGTGGTTTCATCTCCCCCCATCCTCCCTTTTTACCCCCCCCCCCCCTCCCTCTATTCATGAACTAAAGAACTTTCTATTTTTACAACTTTTTTTACTACTATTTTTATTGTTATCTATTTCTGGACTTGATAAAGTAGTGCATCCCCTGCACTCACTGCTACACGTAATCTTATAGACTTCGTTTTTTTCCCCCCAGTGGGAACCTAATATTTTTGACTTGCGCCAAATACTTGTCTTATGTCTGACGGACTTAGTTGGACGGACAATCCTCTCGTGTGTACGCGGCCTTAGGAGATATTTCAAGCACCTACAGGTAAGCATTAATATAGGCTTGCCGACCGCCCTATAGCTGTTTTGCTGCTACATGGCAGCAGCTGTGCGCAGGATCACGTATATATACCTGCACTTCCAGGTAGGGGGCACGAATGCGTGCCGGCGGCGGCTCGCTCCCACTGCAATTACACGCAGCGGAAGCCGATCCGTGGGTACCAGGAACCTGATATCCACTGGCACCAGCCAATTATCAGGCAGAGGCACAGAACTGCGATTTGCCTATGTAAACCATGGAGATCACTGTTCTGACAGTAGGGAAGGGATGGAATTTGTGTCTCTACAAATCAGGGAATAAATACAATTTCTTTCCCTCGTAAAATCATCTCACACAGTATAGTAAAACACTGGCTAGGCACACAGTTAACCTTTTGATCGCCCCTGATGTTAACCCCTACCTAGCCAGTGCCATTAGTATGGTGGCAGTGCCTATTTTTAGCACTGATCACTGTATTAGTGTCACTAGTACACAAAAAGTGTCAGTTAGTGTCACAATGTCCGGTTAAAAATATGTAACAGAGTACATATTGACCTAAATTGATGAAGAAATTGGATTTTACATTTTTTATTATTGGATATGATTTATTGCAGAAAGTAAAAAATATTGTTTTTGTTCTTTTTCAAAATTGACGGTCTTTGTTATAGTGCAAAAAATAAAAAAACACAGAGGTGAACAAACACCATCAAAAGAAAGCTCTATTTGTGGGGGAAAAAAAAAACATCAATTTTTTTTTGGGTGCAGTGTTGCATGACGGCGCAACTGTCAGTTACAGTACCGTATTGCAAAAAATGGCCTGGTCATGAAGAAGGGTAAATCTTCCGGAGATCAAGTTGGTAATATCACTATATACCACCATGGCCACCTCTGCCATATCTGCCACTTGATGGTCCTTTTTCATTGCACGTATGATTGATGGACAGTTGCTCACTTTATGATAACTGCACATGACACTGTTTGCACTTGGAAGACACCTAGTGCACATGGAAAGGGTTCTTTACTGTAAGAGCTGGTTGTGCACCTGGAAAGGGCTCTTTACTGTAAGAGCTGGTAGTGCACATGGAAAGGGTTCTTTACTGTAAGCCCCTGTACACACGGTCGGAGATTTCGACAACCAAATCCGTCGGATTTTGTCCGTCGGATCTTGTCCAAAACTGTTGCATACACACGGTCGGACTAAGTTGTCGAAAAATCCGATCATTCAGAACGTGATGACGTAATTTCGTTATGATGGGACTACGTTTAGGCTAGTAGCCAATAGCTTTGATGTAGGAATTTGATCTGAGCATGCGTGGCACTTGGTCCGATCAAAATTCTCTACACATGATCGGAGTATGTCCGATCGAACCAGTTGGTCGGGAAATATTTCCAACAAGTTGGAAAATTGGGTCCGACGGAATCAGTCCGATGCATACCACACACAGTCGGATTATCCGACAACACGGTCCGATAGGACACATTCCGACGGATTCTCCGACCGTGTGTACAAGGGCTAAGAGCTGCCAGATCAGAAAGGAATTTTGTTGCCTGTTGGAGAAAATTAGTGGCACTTTATAAAGATATTTTGCCTTGCTTTGGATTATGTTACGGCATTAGGGTTCTGAGGGTGAAAGGGTTTTTGTTTGGTTAACTTGATGGACGTGTCTTTTTTAAACCCAACTAATGCCGCGTACACACGGTCGAACTGTTTGACGTACTTAGTCCGTTGAAACACATTTCAGCGGACAATCCGCTCGTGTGTGGGCTTCAGCTGACTTTTTCAGCGTGCAGTCCGGAGTACTAAGAATTTCGGTTTTTCCAAAAATCTGTTCGTCGTACTTTGGTTTCAGCGGACAATACGGTCGTCAGTATGCTAGTCCGACGGACTAAGAATGGCACATGCCCAGAAAGGATTTACAGGGCTTTGCTGTGTCTTGGACTTCCTATTTCTAGTCCCGTCGTACGTGCTGTACGTCATCGCGCAAGCTTTCGTCGGACTGTTTGTGTATCCGTGTGTGGTCAAGTCCATTCAGTGGAAAGTACGCCGGATTGTATGACGGACTAAGTACATCAAACAGTTCGACCGTGTGTACGTGGCATAACTTATACTAATATAAATCCTTATTTGTGTTACAAAGGCATGCTGGGCTTTCTAATAAGAAAGTCCAGCACTAGCTCTGCACATACTCAGTGATCCTGCAAATAGAAATCCAGACTGGCGCTCGCTCTGCGATTTGTCGGGGAGGGCTGTTCATCTCCTTTAACTTATTTAGCTGTGTGAATAATGTGAAATCCTATTATTCAGCATGACAACACATGCTCTTGCGGAATGGGCAAAGTACATTTGTCTTAAAGTAACTTGTTTTTAATTCGTTTTAGCAAGGTGATAGGAGTAGGCATAGGAGGTGATGTATGAAGCGGAGAACTGTGATTTCCACCAACTTTATTAGCATGCCCAGCATGCACCTGATTTATAAAACAGTTAGCTGTTTTAGTTTAGTTTTGCATGCACATACCCTTAATTACTATTAAATATGTTTTCGGTGTACTTTGTGGAACTATGATATTATAAAACAGTGAAGCGACTGTAATTCGTAAATGAGAATTAAAACAAATACCCAATTTTTTGTAAGCCTCCTGTCAAGTAGGATAGATAGGCGCTATTATGTAAAGAAAGAACATTTTTACAGCTGTTAATACTCCATGGAACACAGAAGCTGACTTTTCACAGCCCTCCTGCTGTGTCATCTGCATTTTGGATGGGTTTTTCCAGGTGCTCCAATTTCCTTCAAAAACATACTTTTAACTGGCTTTTGTCCAAACTGGCCCTAGCGTATGTATGGGTGTAGCAGGATAATAGATTACAAGCTTCTTTGGGGGGCAGCCACCTATATGAATGGATAAGTGTGCTATATGAATAAAATAAATAACATAATTAAATAAATATGTGGTATCTACCAGGTCAAACCTAAATTGATCTTTTCAATTTTTACCCGATTAAAGCTGGTCAAGCCCTTTATAGTTAGAGTAAATAGTAGCATGTTCATTATTTAAATAGCATTTCCATAATAGTATGTCAGTAATGGTTAGAATGTACGAATATGTTCAGATGGAATGATTTGTTCTGTTTTGTGTATCACAGCCTTCGTAATCCTTGATGAAGTGGGTTTAGTGACCCACGAAAAGCGTTGGAACTTGCCCAGGCCCCACCATAAGACCAGGATGTAAGTTTCCATTGATAATAAGTATTTTATAGATATATAGTATATGCTGAATGGTGTGGGTAACAAGGGTGTCATGTGAAGGACTGTGTATTTGTAGATATTGTCAGATAATGTAACTGATATTTATTGTAAGTATACTGATCAATCATAACTTTATGACCACTGACAGGTAAAATGAATAACATTAATGAGATTTTTTTTAAATTTTACAATCATACTTACATAGGTGGATGCAGCGTCGGTCTGATGCTGCATCTGTCCCCTGCTGGCTCTAAGGCTGAGAACCGAGCGATCAAACACTGCCGATCGCTTGTTCTCAGTGCTACCTGAGCAGAGAGCTGGTGACTGCCAGTCACCACTTTCTGCTCTGCCCTCCCATGCGCTCACTGGAGCACCGGGCTGTAGAAGGGGATGGGAGCAGCCATCTCAGGCTATCGGGGGCTCACTGAGAGGCTGAGCCAGGTGCCGGTGCAGGCATGTGGGCAGATCCTGAACCGGCTATGTAACTTCAGCCAACAGCAGATTGTTTGCTTAAAATGGGTCACAGGAGTTCAGAAGCTATGGCTGTAATTCTCCTTTAATTATCTTGTTACAATGGCACGTGAAAGTGGGTGGGATATATTAGGCAGTAAGTAACAGTTCAGGTGTGCTGATTATGCAAAGAGTTCAAAGAACAAGAGCACCTATCATGAGCAGGTCTAAGCAGAGCAAGTCAGCTGGGACTTGTAGTTCACTGCTGCAGATGAAGGTAGATGTTGGCTGGTGCTTGTAGTTCACCACTGCAGATGAAGGTAGGTGTTGGCTGGACATTGTAATTCACTGCTGAAGATGAAGGTAGATGTTGGCTGGACATTGTAGTTCACCGCTGCAGATGAAGGTAGATGTTGGCCGGTGCTTGTAGTTCACTTCTGCAGATGAAGGTAGATGTTGGCTGGTGCTTGTAGTTCACTTCTGCAGATGAAGGTAGGTGCTGGCTGGACCTTATAGTTTACCACTGCAGACTAAGGTAGAGGTTGGCTGGTGCTTGTAGTTCATAGCTGCAGATGAAGTCCAAATGGTACCGAATCAGAAGCAAGCAAGCATGGTCTAGCCGGGTCATACGCAAAATATACAGCAGATATCAGTAAGGTCAAGCAGTAGCACACAAAGATAACAACTCTATTGCAAGCACTGCTTGTGTGCTGATACAGGTGATGTAAAGGTTAGCGGACCAATGAGTTTTGCTGGGCCTTAAAGGGATCCTAGTACTGACAGTACTCCCCCTTTCTCAAGGGGTTGCTCCTGCACCCCCAGGCTTACTATGATTTTCCACGGACAAAGAGGTAATCAGAGTCTTATCAGTAAAATTCTAAGCAGCTCCAGAATCTACAAAGGCAAGCAGTTCATGAGCCCCTGTCCCAAAGTGAATAACAGCAGGTAAAAGTATATGATTGTCCTCCTGGGGAGATGAAAGCAGACCTAAGGTGACCTCCCCACAATCACCTAGGTCTTGGAGTTTCCCAGACGTGTAGGGCAAGAATGGAGCGTATGACCCTTGAGGCCACAATATAAACAGAGTCCCATGTTATGCCGGCGTGTGTGTTCCTGGGCAGATAAACAGGTGGAGCCTAACTGCATAGGTTCTTCCTCAGATCTGGCACTGGAGGTGGAATAATCAGGTGGCAATTGAGGTATAGAATTTGCCACAGCCATAAGGAGTTCTCGCCTCCTCTCCTGCTGGTGTCGGCCAATTCTAATGGCTACACACATAGCCTCCTCCAGTGAGGCTGGGTAGGAAAAGTTGACCAGAGTGTCCTTAATTGCATCTGAAAGGGCTATTCCAAACTGCCTGCGGAGATCTGCATCATTCCAGACAGATTCCAGGGCCCACCTGCGACACTCAGCAATACATTTTAGCTGTGGTAGTTCCTTGCTGTAAGTTACGCAGGGTTGATTCTGCAGTAGCAGATTGATCTGGATCATCATATAGCAACACGAGGTCACCCTGTAGTAGTGAGATAAGTTTGAGTTTGAGTTTTAGAGCCAGACAAGGATGGCTTTAAGTTGAAATATAATTTGCAGCTGTTTTTAAAGTTGCAAAACCCTTTATGGTCACCAGAAAACCGGTCAGGCAAAGGAATTTTCGGTTCAGATGTTGGCGTTTTTGTAGCGGTGGTAGTAGAAGGAGATTGTACCTTGGTGAGCTTTGTGGCCATTTCCTGGACTTGATGGGATAAATGGCAAAGTTCCTGTGAAAACAACTGAGCCTGCTCAGGATCCATGATAGTCTTCTCTTTTTATGCATGGCTTGTGATAATGTCAGGCTAGGAGTATATAGCAGGTAACAGTTCAGGTGTGCTGAATTGCAGAGTTCAAGGAACAAGAACACTAGACATGTGCAATTCGTTTAGTTCCGAATTAGTTTTTTAACGAATTTTGAGAAATTCTGAATTTCCGAATTTTTCAATTTCCAAAATTTCTGAATTACAAAATTTACTAAATTATGAATTTCTGAAACTTTCCGAATTTCGAATTTCCGAATTTCACAAATTCGGAAATTCGAAAATGTGAAAATCAAAAAACAAGAAAGAAAATCAGTTTAATTCTAAATAATAACTAACTATTAAGTTATAGGTATTGGAATTCCCTTTCAAATTTGTCTGTTAGTGAATGTAACGAGTACGAATTTATCCAAAGTTACGAATTATCTGAAATAACGAATGCCGCATCTAACCAAATGGAACGTAACAATCTAATAATAATAATAAAACCTTTTTATTATTATTAATTATTTATTATTTTTATACATCGGCTCACTTTCAGACCACTGAAGGCGATGCGCATGCCTGGTGGTCGCGATGACCACCTGGCACCCGTGATCGCTCCACACAGAGACAGAATGGAGATCTGTCAATGTAAACAGACAGATCTCCGTGCTGTCAGGGGAGAGGAGACTGATCTGTTGTTCATACTAAGTATGAACAACGATAAGTCTCCTCACCCCAGCAGGCCCCTCCTCCCACAGTTACAATCACTCCCTAGGACACACAGTTAACCCCCTACTGTTTGAAGAAAAATTAGGAACAATTCGCAGAAATTTGAGAGACACAAAATTTCATAAAATATATCTCTGGTATTCGCAACAAAAATAATCTTTCACATAATACGTTTCTACTTAGTTCAAATATTTTGACAGCAAGTTCCCATATTTATAACTTGAAGAACCATTTGGTGTTTGGAAATACCCCAATGCATTTCAACCCAGAACAAGTAGTGGTCTTCTTCATGGGGTTCTCATATTTCTGTTAATACAGTAAATGGCTCATTTTTAATATTAAACAACATTTAAAATTCAATTGATATAAATATCTACCAAGGAACAAGAATATTTACCCTTTCCATCAAAAAGCTGCGTTAAAACCAGAGACTTTCTTTAAAACCATCGTCAGATGGAGAGAAAAGGGTGGTAACACCTAGGATTCATTATATGAGACGAGGAAGGATGGAAAGGGGGAATAAGATAGCATGCAGAGAAAACTAAGAAATTTAAAAGTATATTGTAAAATATATCTAATGAGATCATGACCACTAAGCCCTTGTACACACGGTTGGAGAATCTGTCGGAATGTGTCCTATCGGACCGTGTTGTCGGATAATCCGACTGTGTGTGGTATGCATCGGACTGATTCCGTCGGAATATCAGTCGGACCCAATTTTCCAACTTGTTGGAAATATTTTCCGACAAACTGGTCCGATCTGACATACTCCGATCATGCGTAGAGAATTCCGATCGGACAAAGTGCCACGCATGCTCAGATCAAATTCCTACACCAAAGCTATTGGCTACTAGCATGAACGTAGTCCCTTCGTAACGAAATAACGTCATCACGTTCTGAATGATTGGATTTTCGGACAACTTGGTCCGACCGTGTGTTTGCAACAGTTTCGGACAAGATCCGACGGACAAAATCCAACGGATTTGGTTGGCAGAATGTCTGACCGTGTGTACAAGGGCTAAGTGTGCTACAGTTATAAACTATATAATATGAATACACTTTAAAATGTGGCCAATCATTGCTTGAGTGAAGAGGAAAATTAGTGAAATGTGTGTACTGGTGCATGAAAAAATAAGTGAATGGGCACCAGATATGTTATATGTGCCACATAATAATAATAATCATTTTTATCAATATCAATGTGAAAAAATGGTGATTAAAGGATGCAAACAAAAAATCAATAATGTGACAAAAAATAAAATAAATAATAAAAAATATTCTTTAAAAAAGAATAAGGTGAACAAAAGAGAAAACGGCAAAAGAAGGACTAAATGTCCTAAGAATTGTGAAAGGCAAAAAACGATGTTGTAATAGAAAATGTGAGGTTAAGCTGTTTATAAATACCTGCAGGTAAACCGTTATTTAGAGTAGCTTTTATGGCACATAATGCCTTACATCTGAATAGTAAAAATCAATTAAAGAAATCCATCAAGATTTGGTAATTATTCAAAAGAAAAACACACATAGACCTATAGGGCACCCCTAAGCCTCCTAATGAACAGGCCATATATATATATATATATATATATATATATATATATATATATATATATATATATATATATATATTATATATATATTATAATTAGTATAATTAGTATCTGGTGTAGACAAAATCCCGCCCCCTTGAACAACCACCCCTTGGGAACTAATGGCCGCTGAAGCAGCAACCCCACCGTGATCGCCTCGGCGTTCTGGAAGACACACTAATGTGCCCCGGAAACCCCTGACGCCGCCGGCGCAAACGGCGTGACGTCAGGGATGAACACTAACGCGCCCACGCAGTGCGACCGCAGCGCCAGGGGTGGAGCGGCCCAACGCAGGCGTGAAGTGTCGCCTGCTGCGCAAGAAGTGAGACAGACCCCACACGCACTCGCAAATCACCCAAAAGTCCGGCGGCGATCACAGAACGCCACCGGCACAAGATTGAGTTCCATGCAGTCCATTAATGGACAGCACGGACTAGGAAGAGAACATTATAAATCCCTACCTCCTTCTCTCCCCCATGCTGTGAGGCCCCCCAAAAAAATGAGCCCCCGCCACATCCCCCCACCACACACACATAGAAGGCTGGACCGGGACATAGCAGCTGGATCCAAGACAACCTGAGAAGGAAAGAGAAAGAAAGTTAACCCCTTCCCCGCCAGTGTCATTTATACAGTAATCAGTGCATTTTTATAGCACTGATCACTGTATAAATGTCAATTATCCCAAAAAGTGTCAAAAGTGTCCGATCTGTCCCCCACAATGTCGCAGTCCTGATAAAAATCACAGATCACCGACATTACTAGTAAAAAAAATAATAATAATAAAAATGCCATAAATACAGCACCTATTTTGTAGACGCTATAACTTTTGCGCAAACCAATCAATATACTCTAATTATGATTTTTTTTTTTTTACCAACAAATATGTAGAAGTATACATATTGGCCTAAATTGAGGAAGAATTATTTTTTTTTGAATTTGGGGGATATTTATTATAGCAAAAAGTAAAAATATTGTTTTTTTTTTCAAAATTAAAGCTTTTTTGTTTTTTAAATGATGCAATGGCCTGGTCATTAAGGGTGCAAATCTTCTGGGGCTGAAGTGGTTAAAGGAATGGCAGGTATATAAGAACAGGGGTTTAGCAAATAAATTTTATGAAATGTGGGAGCCATGGCTGATGCTACCAGGGCTGACACCATTTACTTTGGGATCAGATGAAAAAATAAAGGTCAATAGATAATTCACTAGCTATAGGTTAGTTAAGGAATGATAGCTAAAATAGGAAGAAATAGAATTGGTATGAAGGATTCATGAAGGGGAGGGGTATGCTAGTAACTGATTTAGTTTAGCCCAATGGAGGGAGAAGGAGAAAAGTAAAGAGAGAAATTTACATTTTATTTTTTTATGTAATATGTTGTTGTATGTATTTAGTATTTTTATGTGTGTTTCACAATGTGATTGTGTTGGAGGAAAAATGTTAATAAAAAGAGATTGGAAAAAAAAGAGGGATTGGCTGGGCAGCCAAGCAGTAATGCTGAGTCAGGTACTACAGTAGTATCAGGCAAAGCGTAATCTAGCTAAGCTGGGTCATACAGGTAGATCAGAGTCCAAACGGTACCGAATCAGAAGCAAGCAAGCAGGGTCAAAACTAGCCGGGTCATACATGAAATATACAGAGCAGATATCAGCTGGGTCAAGCAGTAACACACAACGCTAACAACTCTATCACAAGCATTGATTGTGTGCTGATACGGGTGATTTAAAGGTTAGCTGGCCAATCACTGTTGTTTACCAGGCAAAGGCTGTGTCAGGTGAGTTTTTTGCTGGGTATTAGAGGGATCATAGTACTGACAAAGTCGATATATTGAGAGCAGAAAAAATAGCCATTGCAGCTTGTTGTGTATGGAGATGCCCATGCTGACCCATATCCACAGCCAAAAGCACCTACAATGGGCACATGAGCATCAAAACTGGACCGTGGAGCAACGGAGGAAGGTGGTCTGGTCTGATGAATCATGTGGATGGCCGGGTGTGTGTGCATCACTTACTTGGGGGTAGAGATAGCACCATGATGCACTGTGGGAAGAAGGCAAGTTGGCAGAGGAATTGTGATGCTTTGGGCAATGTTCTGCTGGGAAACCACGGGTCCCACCATTCATGTGGATGTTACTACCTACACCTACCACCTATCTAAACATTGCTAACCAATTACAGCCCTTCAAGGAAATGGTGTTCCTTGATGGCAGTCGCCTCTTTCAGCAGGATAATGTACCCTGCCACACAGCAAAAATTATTCAAGAATGGTTTGAAGAACACAACTACAACTTGGCTTCCAAATTCTCCAGATCTCAATCCAACTGAGCATCTGTGGGATGTGCTGGAAGAACAAGTCCGATCCATGGAGGCCCCATCTCACAACTTAAAGGACTTAAATGTTTTAAAGGATCTACTGCATTACTGATGGCTTGGTGCCAGATACCACAATATTCCTTCAGAGGTCTAGTGGTGCCTATGCTGTGACGGGCCAGGGCTGTTTTGATGGCCTACTCAATATTAGGTGGGTGGTTATAAAGTTATGGTTGATCGGTGCATGTTGGTCTATAGTGGCCTTATGAGGCCTTAGGCCCCTTTCACACATGCGAATGATATGTCCGTATTTCATCCATCCGTTTGCGGATGAAATACGGGCATACATTCATCCGCAGCCGGCTCAGCGGGGACAACGGAGCGATCCTCGCTGAGCGAGCGGATCATCACGGGGCGGATCATTACTGATTACCGTGTGAAAGAGGCCTTACAGAGTAAACAAGCACTTTATTTTTTAATGTGGACATGATTAGGTTTATTCCAAGAAAGGGTAAATACAAAGTTTTATAATAGTAAAATGTATTTTTGGATCATATATTGGATTCACCACCTTTAAAGTCCCAATGCCTAAAAAAATTATTTGTGCAGACTAATACATGGGGATGGGGTTTGTTACTTCAGGATTCCAGCAGAAATGTTAATTTGCTTATAATACACCTTACTGTAGCAAAGTAGGTGTCATGTTAAGATTTACATCTATCGTAATACCTAAGAGTAATAGATGATCGCTAAACAGATGGAAAAAATGGCTCCCCATGGAGTGAGCATGTTGTAGCAATAAATCGCACATTGTGAGATTATATAAGATTGATTTCAACTATATTTTACTGCATGCTACTTAGCTATTTTTTCCATCTGTTTAGCAAACAGTTGCAATTTAACCACCAGCAATATCAGAGTCCATTCACACAGGGGCAACTTTGGATCAGACTTGAAGTTGCCCTTAGTCGCCTCAAGTCGTGCGACATGATAAAATCAATGTAAGTGAATGAGAGCCATCTTAATGTATACTACTGAAGTCGCTCCGACTTCAGAAAAGGTTCCTGTACTACTTCAATCTGACTTCTAGGCAACTTGTACCCATTGATTTCAATGGAAGTTGAACTGAAGCAACTTTCCCCGCCCTCCCATAGAGCTGATTATTATGTGATTGGCCACTGGCAAAGTCCCCTGTCCTGGAGGCAACTTCAAGTTGCCTTATAAGTTGCCTCAAGTTGCGCTGTGATTGATACTCAAGTCGTGTCCAAGTTACCTCCCAAAGTCGTGCTGGATGTCGTGTTGCCTCTGTGTGAATGGACTCTTAGTACCATGATTGGGCTACTAAAAACTCTCCTGTAGCTCTATCGTAATGAGGTGACTGACAACAAATGGTTCAATCTTTCAGTAGCAGGACATAAATATTGCTTCTGTAGCTTAGCCTTTAGAACCCAATTGTACAATTCCCTACAATGTCCTTTGAATTTTCAAAAAAACTTTACACTGTAAGAACCTGCTTTGTTCTGTTTCAAATACCACTTTATGCATTAACAGACCTCTATAGGTCAGTGTCCTGGCAGTACTGGGAACTGCTCTCCTCCAATGATTGGACTAGTGCTGACACGCCCGCCCCCCCCCCTTTCCACACAGCCATTCATTGGAAAGACCAGTGTTCTGCTGTTTCTCCTCCCCCAGCTCTCTGAGCTTCTTATGCTGAGAACAGAGGTCATATAATCATTTATAAAAAAGGGGAAAAATATATTTATACTGACATAGAGATAGATAGAGAGATACACTATATTGCCAAAAGTATTGGCACATCCTTTAAAATCATTGGATTCAGGTGTTCCAATCAACTTCATGGCCAAAGATGTATAAAATCATGCACCTAGGCATGCAGACTGCTTCTACAAACATTTGTGAAAGAATGAGTTGCTCTCAGGAGCTCAGTTTAAGCGTGGTACCGTGATAGGTTGCCACCTGTGCAAAAAGTCCATCCGTAAAATTTCCTTGCTACTAAATATTCCATGGTCAAGTGTTAGTGGTATTATAACAAAGTGGAAGCAACTTGGAACACCAGCAACTCAGCCACAAAATGGTAGGCCACATAAAATGATAGAGCAGGGTCAGCACATGCTGAAGCTCACACTACGCAAAGTTGCCAACTGTTTGCAGAGTCAATAGCAATAGACCTCTATACTTCATGTGGCCTTCAGATTAGAACAAAAGTGCATAGAGAGCTTCATGGAAAGGGTTTCTATGGCCGAGCAGCTGCATCCAAGCCTTACATCACCAAGTACAATGCGTCAGTTGCAATGGTGTAAAACACGCCACCACTGGAGACATGTTCTCTGGAGAGATGAATCACGCTTCTCTGTCTGGCAATCTGTTGGACGTGTCTGGGTTTGACGGTTGCCAGGAGAACAGTGCTTGCCTGACAGCATTGTGCTAAGTGTAAAGTTTGGTGGGGGGGGGGGGTTTTGGTGTGGGGTTGTTTTTCAGGGGTTGGGGTTGGCCCCTTAGTTCCAGTGAAGCAAACTCTTAAGGCATCAGCATACCAAGACATTTTGGATAATTTCATGCTCCCAACTTTGTGGGAACAGTTTGGGTATAGCCCCTTCCTGTTCTAACATGACTACGCACCAGTGCACAACGCAAGATCCACAAAGACATGGATGAGCAGGTTTGGGGTAAAGGGACTTGACTGTCCTGACCTCAACCTGACAGAAACTCTTTGGGATGAATTAGAGTGGAGACTGTGAGCCAGGCCTTCTAGTCCACATCAGTACCTGACCTCACAAATGCGCTTCTGGAAGATTGGTCAAACATTCCCATAAACACACTCCTAAACCTTGTGGACAGCCTTCCCAGAAGAGTTGAAGCTGTTATAGTTGCAAAAGGTGGGCCAACTCATTATTGAACCCTATGGACTAAGACTGGGATGCCATTAAAGTTCATGTGCGTGTAAAGGCAGGTGTCCCAATACTTTTGGTAATATAGTGTATATTGTAGATGGACAGAACGTGCCTCACATTATTATATCCAATTTGGCAGGCTCTTCCACTATAGAGTTGTCAGAAAATCAAAAGCTAATTATACAATTAGATGGTAAGATTGTAGCAATGATGTTTCTCCAGGGAAAATCAAAAGTATCAAGGCCACCCAATCTAAAGTCATAGACCTGAAACTCAAAAACCAGCCTTAGATGGTCTAAGGCCTTCAAAATGAATCAGGCATTTAACGGGTTAAAAGCAAGCTGTAGTAAACTGTATTTAAGCAAACACCCCGCGGCCTCTCTGCTCGCCGCCAGCACTAAATGTTCACCTCCGTGGGTGGAAATTTGCCCCCCGACCAGAGAGCATAATACCAGTTCAGGTTCAGCTTGAATTCATTTACGGGATTTTTTTTTTTTTTGGCAGAAGTGAAATATTTCTATTGTGTTTCACCTGTATATAACCTCATTTCTCCCAGCCTTAAATAATATTTCAGCATTCCCCCAAAGTACACCTGTCAGAATCCGTCCGCTATGTGAAATAATAATCTGATAAGAGCCACAGATAGGCGGGTAATTAATTCCGTTTCTATGTTTCCAATTAAGATACAGGAATTGTGAGAGCGAGAGGAGCGCTGGGCCCGCGTGTAACATACCGGGGCTTTATCACTAAATTAACTGATAGAAATTGTTCTCCCCTGTGGTATGCTGTATTAACCGGGAGATTTTACGTCTTCTCCTGAATCAAAGCAAATTTGCAGACAGATTTAACTCGCTGAATCTCATATGGAGGGGAGGCAAGAGAGCAAGTCGCTTTAAATTATCCGAGTTATGATGATTGGAATTATCTCTGCGCCGGTAAGTTTATTGTAGTGTAGGGCCGTTTTTATCAATTTAAATGTTCCTAAGACCATAGTTGGGTTTTACGGTTAATTGTAGTAAATTAATGTGCTCAGTATCAGTTTGGCTGGACTGTATTGTGTTCTGCCTGGCAATAGGTGTGAGTGTCACCTTTGGCAGGCATTGGAACGCAGTCTGGTTGGACGCATTGGGTGCTAATCTTTCTCGGAAACCAATCAGTGGGTGCGTTGCCTCGCTGTTTATTCTGGGAGAGGGTACTTAAGGTGCTGAGATCACGTGATTTGAGGTTCCGGTCCAGAAGTATGTTCTGACTCCCTGGTCCTGGTCCTCCTGACCAGCCCCCAGAGGCCCTCATAGCCTGGGGTGCGGATCCATCAGTTTCCGAGTCTCGGGGCTGGCTAGCCCGAGGCACAGTAACTGGAAGGAGGGTTCCAAGGTGGTCTGGTGCCATCTCGGTTTTGGAGAGCCCAGCAACTGAAAACGCAACAAGGGGAGGACTCTTCAGAAGAGGGCCACACACAAGGCTGGCTGCTCAGCAAGAGCCTGGAAGCTAAGCTGGAAAGGACACCAGGTGAATCCACACTCGTACGGTATCGCCAGAACGGCTGCAAGATACTGGTACCCTATGAGAGTTCTCTAATTTCATCCTTCAGTTACAACCAAGTCTGTGAGAGAGGATTTTCATTCTAAAGTTCTACAACCAAGTCTGTGGCAGAGACTTTGCTTTATCTGAATCACCTGTTGGTTGCTAAATTCACCAAAAGGGGATTTATCCGAGTTGGAATATCCAGTTGCGAATGACTATTCCCTGGATTGCATAGAGAGAGACATTCAATTGTCAGCAGTTCCAAGAGTACCTGAGCTTTCCTACCTATACACTCTATTCCCTACTGAGAGACTGTGTTTTGTTCAACATCTAGCAAATAAAAAATCCCTAAAGTGGATCAAGTGTCAGTCTCTGCAGTTCATTGGGCCATCTACCTCGGGAAACCCCTAGACGCACAAGAGGTCAAGAAGCTAACGGTAAGCCCAAAAATAATCAGCCGCTCCTTCGGGGGTCAGTGCTACAGTAGGATACAGTGGCAGCTGGTACTATATATTTGGGGGGAGCAGTAAACAATGTACCCCCCTGATTGGGTCACCTACACCCCCCCGGTCGATGAGCTCCTTGACCCATCTAGGTCGCAGGCAGCACTTCCTCCGGGTGGCAGGCGGCGGCTTCCTCTGCATGTCCTCCTCCTTGGCCTCATGCCTTGTGTCTCCTCCCTCCTCTTCCTCCTAGGTGGCCAATAGGATAGCTTCTCCTCTCAGCCAATCGGGTGATGGGTCCCGATTCCTGATCGGCTAGGATGAGAATCAGGAAGACAATAGCAAATTAATATGCTCTCAAGCCCACCCTTTTTTTTAAAGCCAATTAGAGCCTCAGGCTCTAATCTAATGCTTCTGAAAAAAAGAAAAATACCATTGGAATCCCTGCGTCCGGTGCCCTGCATGTAGATTAGGGTCTGGGCGCATGGATTAGGGGGGCCATATGGACGGGTGACCACTGGTAGGATAGCAGGAATTCCACAAAAATACCAGGATGAAGATTATTGGTGTAAAGCCCAGTTGTGTGCTTTCCTCTTACCCAGATTGGTGAACAGTACAAGTTTAGGGGTCATTATTCACTTTGTGGCCTAAGGCCCCATTCACACTGGGGCAGAAGCGGCGTCGGCGGTAAAGCGGCGCTATTTTTAGCGATATAGTGCCTGAAAACTGCTCCAGTGTGAAAGGGGCCTTATAATACCTGCTACATCTTTTATGACTAGACAAGTGCGTTTTGTTTCGTTACGAATCAAAACTTTCATTATTCGGAGATTCGGAGGTATCTGAATTTCTTAATCACAATAGTAACGTATTTCAACAAATTCAAAATAAATTAAAATTAAATAAATAATCCGAATTTGAAAATGAATTTGAGTTTGAATTTGAAAAAGAATTTGAATTCGAAATGGAAACATTACAACAAATATATTAGGGTATAAAGGTGAAATAAGATGATGATTCCTACTTAGATTATAATGTAGTCTAAGTAGAACAAATTCTAATTTAATTTGATTAAATTCAAATTTATTTTCGAATTTCATTAAAAACAATGAATATTTAAAACCAGGATATCGCAGGATATCGCAGTCCCGATAAAAATCGCAGATCCCCGCCATTACTATTAAAAAAATGTCGAAGAATACATATCGGCCTAAACTGTGGAAAAAAATGAGCTTTTTTAAAAAAAAATTGGGGATATTTATTATAGAAAAAAAGTACAAAATATTGTGTTTTTTTTCAAAATTTATGCTCTTTTTTTGTTTATAGCACAACTGCAGAGAGGATCAAATACCACCAAAAGAAAGCTCTGTTTGTGGGGAAAAAAGGACTTCAATTTTGTTTGGGTACAGTGTCGCACGACCGCGCAATTGCCAGTTAAAGCAAAGCAGTGCCATATTGCAAAAAATGGCCTGGTCATTAACCACTTAAGCCCCGGACCATTTTGCTGGTCAAAGACCAGAGTGTTTTTTGCGATTCGGCACTGCAATGCTTTAACTGACAATTGCGTGGTCATGCAACATGGCTCCCAAACAAAATGAACGTCCTTTTTTACCACAAATAGGGTTTTTTTTGGTGGTATTTGATCACCTCTGCGTTTTTTTGCGCTATAAACAAAAAATAGCGACAATTTTGAAGAAAATGCATTTTTTTTAACTTTCTGTTATAATAAATATCCCCAAAAAATATTTAAAAAAACGTTTTTTTCTCAGTTTAGGCCGATACTTATTCTTCTTAATATTTTTGGTAAAAAAAAATTGCAATAAGCGCTTATTGATTGGTTTGCGCAACAGTTATAGCATTTACAAAATAGGGGATAGTTTTATGGCATTTTTATTAATAATTTGTTTTTTATTAGTAATGGCAGTGATTAGTGATTTTTATCATGACTGTGACATTATGGCGGCCAGATCAGACACTTTTGGTGCGATTTTGGGACCATTCACATTTATACAGCGATCAGTGCAATTTAAAATGCATTGATTACTGTGTGAATGTCACTGGCAGTGAATGGGTTAACCACTAGGTGGCGCTGTAGGGATTAAGTGTGTCCTAGGGAGTGATTCTAACTGGGGGGGAGAGCTGTGTGTGACACAACACTGATCATCACTCCCGATTACAGGGAGCGGTGATCAGTGACAGTGTCACTAGGCAGAACGGGGAAATGCTTGTTTACATCAACAATGGGATTTTAAAGGAAATGTTAATAAACCAAGAAATTATTATCTTTCCATTAATATACAAAGATATTTATTAATACAAAATCATAAAAACATTACAGTAATAATTACACAAAAACATTTTGTACAGTACGATGTGTGAGTTATAAAGCAACAAAGATCGGCTTATTCCAACGCGTTTCGAATGATGCATAAAGTTTCTTCTTCAAGGAAGCCACTCTCTGAAAACACAAATATCAAATAATATATTTTGAAAAATATAATTTAAACAATACATATGTACCAAGATGTCTTTGCAGAATTACTCACATCTCCAGCCCCTGTTTCCGAACAAAACCATCTTTCACCATGGCCACATAGCTTTTTTAAAAAGGGTCTCATTGTAATAACACCGCAAAAAGAGCCCATGAGTCAAATGTTTACATTAGCATTTCCCGTTCTTCCTCTCCGTGAGTTAATCGTGCTTACGAAGTTCCTGGCGGGCGCACGCCTGCAACCCACCTCTTAAAGGGCAACATACAGGTACGTGATTCTGCCTATACGTGCCCTTCTGCCGCAGTATATCTACGTGAGGCAGTCGGGAAGCTGTTAAGCAGCCAAATCTTCCGGGGGTGAAGTGGTTAAAGAAAACGTTTCAGTTTAAAAAAGAAAACCTCAAAGCTCATGGGCTCATGGATCTCATGAGATCACCAGGTCATGGTTAGTGGAAGGAACTAGCAGGGTGTTGCACATAGCTTCCTGAAAACATCATAGTACCCTGTCTCAGTGCTCCTCTTAAGAGCCTTGATGAAAGCAATGGGCTGGCTCTCAGTTATGCAAATGTTAAAATGCCTTGATGGATGGATGTCAGAGGAATGGGCGTTCCAAGGCAGGTTGCATTCACTTGTTGCTCTGCTTTTGAAAAAAGGCATCTTTTTAAAGATTAGCCTACTGGTATGGATACATTTTCCAGGAATTTTGCTCATGGTCCATTTGATAACTAGTTTTTTTTTTTCCAGAGCCCTGATGAAGGGGGAGTGCTGAGCCCACGAAACGAGTTGGTACGTGCTGCTTTTTTTCTGTTTTCATTTGCGGAATAAGTTTTAACACTAGGAATTTTAATTTGGCCCTATCCTTGGTTGAAATACATATGGACTTCTTAAACCAGGTGACCTTGGTGTCTTGGGAGGGGCCCCTGTTTTGTGGAGAGCTGCCAAACACAAATCACCTTACTTTATAAGGACTTCTCTTATTATTTATCAGGGATCCAGATCCAATGCCTCATCTTCCTCATTCCTTAATAAATCTGCATTCTCATGCAGACTGCCCATATGTGATGCTGAACCTCCATGAAAGAAATGAAATCCAATGAATGAATAGAATGGGCTAGAGGCAGTCAGTGTGACCCATGGACGTTTGGCGTGCCACTCAGGCTCATGTAGTAATCAGGGGAGCCATGTAGATGGTGTATAAGTCCGCTGCTGCAGGAGTGCCGGCGACAGAGTGGAACTCGTCCCAGTTCCTGTAACCACTATTGAGAGGAAGGAAAGAGTCACCAGTGCCGCACATCCATCCGTGTAGTGTAATGGTGGAAGAGACAACATCAGCCTGGGCTCCATCCAGGCCATGCCCCCAACACATTTCGCCCCTGCGGAGCTTAGTCATGGGGATGGACAGAGGCAGTCAGGCTGGGGAGAAAAGGACTAGGTCAGCCATTTTTTAACCAAGGTTGCTTTAGAGCAGGGATATGCAATTAACGGACCTCCAGCTGTTGCTAAACTACAAGTCCCATCATGCTCTGCCTCTGGCTGTCATGATTGTGGCTCTAAGACTCTTGCTATGCCTCATGGGAATTGTAGTTCTGCAACAGCTGGAGGTCCACTAATTGCATATCCCTGCTTTAGAGGTTTTTGGGGTTCCTTGAGCTTTGGTTGATTGACCTCCCATCTGATGGTGCTTGGATAGATCCAAGTCCAACACTACTTGGTAAAGCCAGCATCTTACACTAATAAACTTTTTTAGCTGACATTCTCAACACCAACTCAACTGAAATAAGAACATTCTTCTCAGAGACTACCAATGTAAAGGGCGTTTTTTCCACTAACTCCAATGAATTGTGTTTTGCAGGGGTTCCTTAAACCTGAAAATTATTTTAAGGGTTCCTCTGTGGTAAAAAGGCTGATCTTGATGGTGCTTGAAGCCCTCCAACCAGGAAGTAAGGCAGGTTTTATCTGACTTGCTGTAGTTTGTAATGCACACTGTGAGAGGCCCACATTGTGCAGTGAAATGAGTGAGTTAACAATTTCAGTATTGGAGGGGGGCTTCACAACTGTGCAAGACTGAAGGGGAAGCTGGAGGTGAGCTTTATAATTTATCTAAAGCCAAAACATGTTTTCGATACTTTAGGGTTTTCTTCTTATCTCATCATAAAAGGCTCTCAGAAGAATGAAATAAAGGATAATGAATTAGGTCCAGCATATCACCTTCTTCTCAACATTATGCTGCCGTAGATTCTAATCACAGAATGGATACCCAAATTCCTAATCTCAACACAGAAGCCCTATAACATATGGCCTGTATTCAGACACCGTGCCTGTCCCCATTGCCCCTATAAAATCATCTCACTTAATGTATCCCATCACCAATCTCTTTAATGCATGGACCATGCGTCCCAGCTCATCACATTTCACTGAAGTTTTTATTGAAACCAGTCACATAAAACAGGAAATCTATATTGAAAATTGGATGAGTTGAAAGATGCATAGTAACCTTTTGTCAGCCAAATAAAAGATTAGATGTGTCTGCTGATCAAAATGAGATAGGACTTAGTCTGTGGGGCTTTTATCAGATCTCGTCTCATCCACACGTCAGCTGCAGCCTTCAGCCAAAAAAAGAGACCGGCGGTAGAAGTTTCAAGTGCACATCTGTTCCATTGTTCGATACAACGCAAAGTGTCGGTCTTGCTACACATGTTTTCTGTCTAATGTTTCCAACGTTGCCTTCTTACTTACTAGATGTGCAACTTATGTTCTAACAGCCCCCAGTAGACATGATTTGAAGGATATCTGCTTTCAAAAGAAAATTTATTTTGGCTTTTCTTTTTTTGTCCCTTTGGCTGTAGACAAACATGTCATATGCCTGTTTGGTTCCTTCCAAAACACGCTGATTGGGAATCAAAGGGAAGTGTTAGCGGAAGGAACAGAGCCATTGTGGAGTAATATAAAAAGTATGACACAAGAGTGAGATGGCTGCAAGAACATGACTTATTGTAGACTTTGTTAAAGAGGGGCTGTCATTAAAGTGAAGACCTAAAGAGGAATCCGTTCAAAAAAAAAAATGCCTATTAAAAGTTATAAATTTCAATAAAACATTGTAAAGTTAATAAAAAAAAGTTATAATAAAAATTCAGCTTAACTTAAATTCGGAGCTGTGCCCAAGGGTACTTTTTTTTACCACCATGTGGATGGAATGATGGCCAATATCATTAAACCCAATTCTTTTGAGCCCAGACTGTCAACGACTCTCCCCTCTAAGGTGTTGTCTTCAGCCATCCTGGATATAGGTCAATGGTTCCCAACCTCAGTTCTCAAGTATCCCCAACAGGTTTTGTGAATTTCCTTTCC
The DNA here is from genome assembly GCF_037356315.1 of Lithobates pipiens. Lineage (NCBI taxonomy): Eukaryota > Metazoa > Chordata > Amphibia > Anura > Ranidae > Lithobates > Lithobates pipiens. Next base: position 177,951,223 of record NW_027507789.1, read on the forward strand.
ATAAAATAGCAGTCATAAATATCAAACCATTGCCATTAAAGCACCTATGTGAGGTAAAGTAAAATCCTAAAAACGTGACTTGTTGAGTGTACTTAAAAACTGTGGTTGAGAACCATTGCCTTAGAGCATTACTAGTACCCCAACAGATACACTTTCAATTACATACAAATACCCTTGTGTTTTAGCCTCCTGATCATAAGTTCTCCAGGTAATCACCTGTAACAAAATTAATCACCATGTGCTATTCTTCCTACACTTAGCTCTTAGGTGATTGTTGAGCCAAACAGGATTACAGCTTCAAATCACCTGGAATTACCTCTCCTGCAGTTTTCCAAGCAGGCACTAGAGTAGATACATGCCATGGCGTTTAAAACAAAATGCAAACCAGCAGTAACTCAAATTTATTTAAAACAAAGTAAAAACAATTACAAATGCTAGGTCTAGCATGCCTGACATGTTTCGTCCATTTACTTAATCAAAATTAACTTAAAGATAGGTAACTTCTGACATTGCTCTGTCCTCAACGAACCTCTTGAAACCTCTACAGTAACACCAAGGTTCAATGGAACTCTCATTGAAAAAGGCTACCTTATACGATCAAACAAGTTTGTCAATAGCATTTTAACTTACATAAACCTTGCATTGGTGATACAAGGTTGCGATGAGCACCCAATATCACAATAATATCTGCTCAAAAGCAATGTGCCTGCAAACTGTGTCCTGAGTGGTGTGGCATCCTCAAGCAGCGGTATCAGACAGACATTTTAAGAGTATTGTGCCGCTACACCCTTAGGGGCTGCCTAGATTAACCGGTTCCTTCCCACTATAGTGCAGAGGAAGCCAGGCACACAGCAACATTTCATTCACTCTGGCTTATTGATCAGTCCCTGGGGTTTGTATTTTTCTGTATTTCATTGCTTAAAAGGTATTGGGGAAGAGATTTGAGATAGCATAGAATACTCCAAAACGCTTGGATACACTGCTACAGAGGACAATACTCTAAACAGCAAGAGCACAGTTTCTTTTCACTTACAGCTGGGGACCATGGAACAGTCTTTGGTTTCATGGCTGGGGACTATGAAGTGCTTGAAAAACAATAGGCTAGACTGGAACAGTCTATAGATTCATTGCTGGGGACCATGAACTTTTGTAGATAAGACAGGCTAGACTGGAACAGTGTATCGCTTCACTTCACAGGGGACCATGAAGTGGCTTGCAGAACAGATAGGGTAGACTGGAACTGTCTATGGGTTCTAGGCTGGGGGCCATGAAGTTATTTGTAGAACAGATCAGTTAGACTGGAACAGTCTATGGGTTCTAGGCTTGGGACCATGTAGTATCTTGCAGAACAGATATGAGGCTCTACCCACAGAACCTTGGAACAGAACCAGTGCAAAGATGCAGCTTCTTGTAAGTAGCTCAACGTCCAGTCCCAGAGGCATCAGGGGCAAAGCAGCCTCCTTCTCCTTCCCTCAGAAGAGAAAAAAGAAAATCTCCCCAGGGCTTGAAACAGCTCTCCCAGCCACCAACTGGGCACACCTCCCCGGGGATTGCCTGGACCCTGCTTAATATTTAGGCTGGCCATTTAAATTCTCCCTACCCAAACTCCCGAAATTAATTTGAGAGGCAGAAGGAAACAATCAAATCCCCAGCTAGTACAGCCCTGAGCAGACCAGAATAAACAATCACTGCTCTTCTGGCTATAGCAGGTTCCAAAAACGTAATTTATCAAGCAGCTCAACTAGGAAGGTGCTACATCGTGTTCCAAAATGTTAATACAATTCCGTTTGAAATGTATCTATCCACAACAATAAACTTCCTTCCAGGAAGGCATAGTCAAATAGAGCAATATCTAATTTCGATTAAGTTCTCCCATTGGAATATGAGACCTAAAGTATTTTTCTTTTCCTGATAGCCAACTAACTTCCTCCTTTGTGCCTTCTGAAGAATGACCTTATTATAGGCAACTTTGAACTAATCAGAGAGCAAAGCCCCAGTTACGGTGAAAAGCCGGTTCTGGAGTAAAGCCGGTTTTCTTAAGAATCTGTTACATGCCCTATGGGAGTAGTTACCTTCTTTGTTAATTGTTTTGCTATTCTTGAGAGTGACATTGTCCATTTGAACCAAAAGAAGCCATTTAATGTGGTTTGGACACATATGGACGCCTATTAGAAGTTTCTCTCTAGAGTTCTTCTAACTGGGAGTAGGCTGCATGAGAGGAAATTAATACTGCAGAGGTGTTATATCTCCGTGATGATCTCAGAACAAATTGGAATGTCCAGGAACAGTTCAGTTTGGGAAAAAAGCCATGGAAATTCCAGGCTATCTAACTCAGCCTCCCTATAAGGCTATCATGTAAAAAAAGGTTGAATATTATAATAATGATAGTTAACTATAAGAACAATGTGCTCCAAACTTTCTCTCCCTAGGCATTATATTTGAATTAATTGCATTTAGAAGCATTAGCCATTGCATTAGCATTAGTCAAGTACATTTTACTTCTCCGTGCTACTTCAGCTTGATGTCATGGTGTTACTTCTAATAAACTATAAAGGAAAAAAATACCATCAGGTAATCATCATTAAATGCAATTAGGTAATAGGAGACACCATTACCTCGACAATTCTTTTTTTGAGGTTAAATAAAGATGAGCCAGCTTTCACAAGGCATAATCAATCTTCTCAAGTGAAAGAATTACTTGGAAAGGATGACAAAGACACTTGCTTGTGGGTTAAGTTCATAGTCTAGTGTGAATCTGACAATAGAGTATCAATCTATAGTAGATGTTCTGTGACTCAGTAGACTAACATCTCTATTACTTTATTATGACAGCCGTTGTCACTTATAGGCCAGCCGGGGAGGATGAAGTCCTTTGTACAACTACAGTCACCATCAAGCCTACTCCTCAATATAGAGTCAGTCCAACCAACAACAATATTTTATATATACTGTAGGTAGAGTCTGGTGAGCTGAATAGGTCTCTGGTTTCTGATATGTCTTACTACAGGATACAAGATACTACAAATCCTCCAAGAACTGCCATAATAGACCCCCCTGTTGTTTTTTTTACTGCTATCTGGAGCTCTGTTAGGGTCTGTGTCTACAGACTTTTGTTTGCTTTATTTGGCTTTTGCATTCTTATATGCTTGAAGCAAATCAAAGGACAGAAGGAGGTCAACTGCAGATCAATTGAATCTGTCATTGATATCCGAATGATCTCAGATGCTTTCAAAACTGGTGTCAAACTGATGTCTTTGACACAAGCCCAAAATTTGTCATCACAGGCCCTTAAAGAGATTTATCTTCACTCCTTTTCATAGTGACAGCAACTTCACTACACATGGAAAGATGGGAAGGAATGCAGACAACAATTAAAATCTGTCATGGTGTCCCCTAGCAGGTGACATGGGCTCATCTGAAGTGCATGGTCTAAGCAACAGTTGTTTTTCACCAGAGGTCCATAATATTTAGATGTGGACTGGTCTTGGTTTACATGGCTGCAAACTGTCACAAGGTTTTGGCCCCAAGGATTACCCCACCAGGGATGTTGCTGGAATGAAGAGGCTAAGGCATTGAGACTGTTTACAGAGCTGCATCCAATAGAGTAACCAGGTAAAAGCAGGGGTCAAGACAGGCAGCAGGAAAGAGGGTTGTCAGGCCAGTTTGGGTCAGCAACAGTCAGGCAATCTCACATACAGGTATTATTATTGCAAAAGGGAAGCTGGTGATCGGCCACAGCACAAGCCACTTCAAAGGCTTGTGGTCAGAAGACAGGCCCAATATCATTACTGGGACCTCTGGAAGTCCTGACAGAGTTTCTGAGAGTACCATTGGAAGTCCTGGCAATGATTCTGAGAGTGCTGTAACTACTCTACTAAGAAAATACTTTTATTTCTGTCTATGTTGGTGTTAAAGTAGTTCCAAAGTGTGAATGCCTTCATGCATTCTATGCATGAAGGTAAAAAAAAAAAAACCTGCAGTATGTAGCCCCCCCCCCCTCCGCAGCCCCACTAAAACTTACTCAAGCCTGATCATGATCCAGCGATGTGCACGAGAGTGGCTGCTCTCCTGGGTCTCATTGGTTGAGAGACATTGTCTCCCACTGCTGTCAATCACAGCCAGTGAAGAGGGAGTGGGGGCTGGGCCGAGGCCCGTTCTGTATGTTTTATGGACACACAGAGCATGGCTCTGGAGTGAGAATGCACGAGTGCCCCTATAGCAAGCGGCTTGCTCTGGGGGCACTAGGAGAAAAGGAGGAGCCAGGAGCAGCAGCGAAACACACAGAAGGAGGAGCACCAGGACAGTTCTGTGCACAAACATTGCACAGAGCAGTTAAGTATAACATGCTTGTTATTTTTTTATTTTTTTTTAAAGATTTAACTTTACTACCACTTTAAAGATTTTCCCTTATTTCCTGTCTGATAAAATACTTGTCATTAGGACAGTAAGGGCCGGTTCACACAGCGGGCGATGCGAGGCGACACGACTCGCCTCGCTCCCGCAAGTCGCCCCTGTTCTGTACAATGGAACCGTTCTGAGAGGAGCGACTCGAGTCGCTCCGACTCAGAAAAAAGGTTCCTGTACTACTTCTGGGCGACTTCGGGGGCGACTTGCATTGACTTCTATACAGAAGTCCTCTGCAAGTCGCCGCTGAGGTCGCGGCGAGGCAAGTTGGAGACGCCTCGCCGCGCCTGCAGTGTGAACCGGCCCTAAGGCTTGGGGAAAAAAGGAAATCTCTTTAACAGAGTCCTGGATACCATTAAAAAAATCCCACAGGAATTCATATATTTTTTCACACTCTCTCCAAGGTTTTTGGCTATCGATGTACTTTAAATATTTAATTTGGAGGAACATTTTTTTTAAAAAGTTGTAAAATTCATAAAGGTTATTACTGATTGTACATAAGGCAGCGTTTGGGAGTGCCTGCTGTTTAGTTTGTAGAAATGCTGGCAAAGTATTATGACAATTAGAAGGGGATTACAGCAGTCGAGTCAGAACACGATAGGAGCATCAATTAAAAATTTGGGTTTTATCTTGCGTGAGAAATAGATGAAAATAAGATCGCTTTTCACAGTTGAGCCGACCAAGGAATTTAAGTGATGAATGAGGGAAGGCGTGTAATAGGACAGAGGCAGTCAGCTGTGGGTTTGGACAGTCAGAGCGGTAATGGGACTGTTCGCTGTGAAGTAAGCTTCAATGGAATAAGAGGCTTCTTTATAGCAAGTGGTAAAATGCAGAATGCAGGATGAGGCGGCCCAGAGATTAGACAGAAAATACATTGCATACAGACTTGGGTGTTGCCAACAAATGACCCTGCGATACAAAGGATCATATATTGTTAGGAGATTAAAAATTCTATTGTGAAAAGCATAATATGTTTAACTGAACCGGAGAAACCGGAAACATATTTTTATTCATTTTCATCTATTTATTATTTATTTATAGAGCGGCTACATGCACTATATTACCGAAAGTAGTGGGAAGCCTGGCTTTACATGCACATCAACTTTAATGGCATCCCAGTCTCAGTCCGTAAGGGTTCAATATTGAGTTGGCCCACCCTTCGCAGCTATAACAGCTTCAACTTTTCAAGGAAGGCTGTCTATAAGGTTTAGGAGTGTGTCTATGGGAATGTTTGACCATTATTCCACAAGTGCATTTGTGAGGTTAGGTGCTGATGTTGGATGAGAAGGCCTGGCTTGCAGTCTCCCTTCTAATTCATCACAAAGGTGTTCTATCAGGTTGAGATCAAGACCGGTCAAGTTCCTCCACCTCAAACTCGTTCATCAATTTCTTTATGGACATTGCTTTGTGCACTGGTCCAAATCATTTGGTGGAGGAGGGACTAAAGTTTGGGGTTGTTTTTCAGGGGTGGAAATCTTGGCCCCTTAGTTCAAGTGAAGGGAGCACTAGGCAGACTAGGTCCGACGGAATCAGTCCGTCGGACAATGTTTCAAATGTCAGGTCACCTTGAGGTGAGGTGACAGATGCACACCGTAGGGATCAGGAGTGCACCGCAAGGTTGTGGACCCTACGGCTGACTGCTGCAGACGGGGGACAGATCCCACTGGGGTTAGAGCGTAAGATTCCCTGGGGCGCGGAGTCTAAGAGCCAGCAGGTGTTCACCAGTGCCTCTAGTGGTGAGGATGGACTTGGCTGCAACTGGCTCCAGGTCGCGACCCCCAGGGTCCCCAAGCTCACACCCACAGTAGGCAACAGGAGGATAGGGATAGTGAGGGACAAAGCCAAGGTCGGGGCCACAAGCAGACAGGAATAATCAGAGACACGCCAAAAGGTCAGGATCACAGGCAAACAGGGATAGTAAAGGACACGCCAAAGTTGGTAACGGAACAACAGAAGAGCATACGGCAGGTAACAGGAAGCTAACACACAAAGGTTGATCTTGCTGACCTGCAGTGCACAGGTTAATATAGAGCTCCCTGATAGGAAATAGGGTGGAGCCATGCCAGAGGATGGATTACAAAAGCAGACAGGTGAGGGTCGGCTGGTCTCTAGATGAACACATGGGAACAGGTAAGCAGACAAACTATTGCATAACCATGACATCAAATCTGTCCGACGGACTCAATCCCTATCGGGAAAACCGCTTGTCTGCATGTTGGTCCGACGGACCAAATACGACGCAAGGGAAGCTATTGGCTTCTGGTTATTGAACTTCCTTTTTTAGTCCCGTCTTACGTCATCATGTTCAAAACGAACAGACTTTCAAACGGACTTAGTCCATTCATGTGTGGGCAAGTCTGTTAGTTTGGAAAGTCCGTCGGAACTCCGCTGAAAGTCCGTCGGGAAGACTGTCGGACCTAGTCTGCCGGAAAGTCCGGTCGTGTGTACACGGCATGAGTGAAGGAACAACCCATATATACAGTGGTGTGAAAAAGTGTTTGCCCCCTTTCTCATTTCCTGTTCCTTTGCATGTTTGTCACACTTAAGTGTTTCGGAACATCAAACCAATTTAAACAATAGTCAAGGACAACACAAGTAAACACAAAATGCAATTTGTAAATGAAGGTGTTTATTATTAAAGGTGAAAAAAAATCCAAACCATCATGGCCCTGTGTGAAAAAGTGATTGCCCCCTAAACCTAATAACTGGTTGGGCCACCCTTAGCAGCAACAACTGCAACCAAGCGTTTGCGATAACGTGCAATGAGGCTTTTACAGCGTCCTGGAGGAATTTTGGCCCACTCATCTTTGCAGAATTGTCCTAATTCAGTTACATTAGAGGGTTTTCGAGCATGAACGGCCTTTTTAAGGTCATACCACAACATCTCAATAGGATTCAGGTCAGGACTTTGGCTAGGCTACTCCAAAGTCTTCATTTTGTTTTTCTTCAGCCATTCGGTGGTGGACTTGCTGGTGTGTTTAGGATCATTGTCCTGCTGCAGAACCCAAGTTCGTTTCAGCTTGAGTACACGAACAGATGGTCGGACATTCTCCTTCAGGATCTCTTGGTAGACAGGAGAATTCATAGTTCCTTTTATCACGGCAAGTCTTCCAGGTCCTGAAGCAGCAAAACAGCCCCAGACCATCACACTACTACCACCATATTTTACTGTTGGTATAATGTTCTTTTTATGAAATGCAGTGTTCCTTCTACGCCAGATATACTTGGACACACACCTTCCAAAGAGTTCCACTTTTGTCTCATCGGTCCACAGAATGTTGTCCCAAAAGTCTTGGGGATAATCAAGATGTGTTGTGGAGAAATTGAGACGAGCTTTTATGTTCTTTTTGCTCAGCAGTGGTTTTCTCCTTGGAACTCTGCCATGCAGGCCATTTTTGCCCAGTCTTTTCCTGATGGTGGAGGCATGAACGCTGACCTTAACTGAGGCAAGTGAGGCCTGCAGTTCCTTGGACGTTGTTGTGGGGTCTTTTGTGACCTCTTGGATGAGTCGTCGCTGCGCTCTTGGGGTAATTTTGGGCGGCCGGCCACTCCTGGGAAGGTTCACCACTGTTCCATGTCTTCGCCATTTGTGGATAATGGCTCTCACTGTGGTTTGCTGGATTCCCAAAGCTTTGGAAATGGCTTTATAACCCTTTCCAGACTGATAGATCTCAATTACTTTCTTTCTCAATTGTTTCTGAATTTCTTTGGGTCTCGGCATGATGTGTAGCTTTTAAGGATCTTCTGGTGGACCTTACTGTGTCAAGCAGCTCCTATTTAAGTGATGCTTTGATTGTGAACAGGTGTGGCAATAATCAGGCCTGGGTGTGGCTAGAGAAATTGAACTCAGGTGTGGACAACCACAGTTATAGTATGTTTTAACAAGGGGGGCAATCACTTTTTCACACAGGGCCATGATGGTTTGGATTTTTTTTCACCTTTAATAATAAACACCTTCATTTACAAATTGCATTTTGTGTTTACTTGTGTTGTCCTTGACTATTGTTTAAATTGGTTTGATGTTCCGAAACACTTAAGTGTGACAAACATGCAAAGGAACAGGAAATGAGGAAGGGGGCAAACACTTTTTCACACCACTGTATATGTATAAGTGCAACAAATTATATAAAAAACATTCAAAAGTCCAAATTCATGTGGAGACAAGAGGCAGTTAATCCAAAGAATAAACAACCATAGAAAGTCTCTCTTGACGTGTACAGGAGGAAATTGATTAAATATTGATCCCAAAAAGTGCAGTAGAAATTGATAAGGTTGGCACGCTTACCAGAGATGATGGACACACGTACTATATAGCAGGTGTGTCAAACAGGCATTGATGAGGATGAACCTTAACGAAATCCACCACAGGACACTGAAAGCAGGATAGGTCCCATCCGATATACCCAAAAAGTTTTGGGTAGCAAGACACGGACTCCAAAACTTGCGGTGAACCGCATCAAATGGTGCAATGATCCATGATGTGCATGAAAAAAAGAGAACTGTACATAGTGTAATACCGGGAACTTTTGGGGTAAATCAGATGGGACCTATCCTGCTTACAGTGCCCTCCTGTGGTATATTTCGTTAAGGTTCATCTTCACCAATGCCCGTTTGACACACCTGCTATAAAGTACGTATGTCCATGGTCTCTGGTAAGCGTGCCAACCTTATCACTTTCTACTGCACTTTTTGGGATCAATATTTTATTAATTTCCCTGTACACATCAAGAGAGACTTTCTATGGTTGTTTATTCTTAAGATTAACCACCTCTTGGTGTCTCCACATCAATTTGGACCTTTGAATGTTTTTTTATATCATTTTTTGCACTTATATATATGAGTTGTTCATTCACTCATGTTCACTGTTGATTTGACATTCACCTTTTACATTTATTCATTTACTTTTATATTCATCATTTTGAGCGCTACACTAATTTGTTTACATGTGCATGTAAAGGCAGGCATCACAATACTTCTGGTAATATAGTGTATTCCTAATTATTCTAATGTGTATAGTTCCTTCTTCATTAAAGACCAACTCCAGGATTTACTACAAGGTTTAAATGCTGATAATGTCTAGGGGTAGAGGAACAGTCAGGATTTATTACCCTATCCCCCACACCCTTGGTTCTAGCGATAGCCTTCCCCCGAAGTTCTGGTATGTGGGTGGTCCCTTGGCATTATCATGTACAATGTAAGATTATTAACACTACACTATGCATGGTGAGGGTGAACATGTGACTGCTGTAGCTCATTTGGCAGTACTTCTCCTGTGGATCACAGGAGTGCAGTTTGTTCTGCACTCCTGTGAACCATTTTCAGAGGAAGGCTGAAGGCCGATGTCGGCTGACATCACAGAGCCGGTCCAGGCAGCGGAAAGATTGGGATCATATGGTTGGGAGCCACTCAGGAGCCTTGACTAGCACCTGGCTCAGGCTCTCAGCTAGCTGATAAGAGCCTGAGCCAGCCGCTCCTATGTATGGTAGCAGTGGTCTCTATACAGAGATCTGACACCACCCTGTGCTGAGTCAGAGGTAAGGTGTGACTTAGCAGGGGGGGGCGTGTTGGACGCATGGGGAGCAAGGGCCTTTGTCTACAGCATTCTGGCAGGGGACAGACTATTCTGCTCTGTGGTTGTTATAAAACTAAGGCAGATAAGGCATTTTCTTATAGCGTGGGCAGGACGGCTGCTGGCATCATAGTAACATATGATGCTGTGCATCCTGGTCGTCCCCTGTACCATGTTTTAGCAGATAGGGTCAGGGTACTCTGTAGACTCAAAATCACTCCCCACCTCCCGGTGTCTCCACTTTCTGATATCGACATTACCGGTCCTGGCAAGGGCACGCCTGAAATATGGGGCGAGGGGGATGCAAGCCACCCCAGCACCCCACTACATCTACGCAAAGATGCAGCTAGAGCTGCTTTTTTTTTTCTTTTTAACATAAAAAAAAAAAGAAAAAAAGATTAAGCTGAGTTTTACGCTGAGAAAAAACTTTATTACATGAGTGGTAGTAATTGGAAAAACAATAAAATTTTAAAAGAATGGCGTTTTTGCACCTAACTCTATCCAGGGTTATAATTACTATAGTGTAGGATAAGACAGAAATATTGTGATTCAAGGAATTGAGTTTCCTGCCCCTGGAGCATAGCTGCAAGAGTTGTAAGAGGTTAAACTTAATAGGCATTGGTCTTGTTTTGAAATTTAATAACTATAAAATTGGCATGGACATCTGTTTTCAGCAAAAGAGAAATTTAAAGCTGAACTCCAGGCAGATATAACGGAACAGAAATTAATGCAGCTCTGCAATAATTAATACGTTTTTCAAGATTTTTTTTAAAAGCGAATGTAAACACCTTACTGGAATCAGCTTTGTGCATTCCCCTGTACAGCAGAGTTCAGACAAGGAAAGGGAGAAGCAGCACAAGGAGCCAATCGGTTGTGATAACTAATGGCGCGTACACACGACCGCTTTTTCCGTCAGAATAAACTTTGACGGTTTTACCAACAGAGTCCGACGGAGTTCTGCTGAAACGGACTTGCCCACACCAAAGTCCGATCGTTTAGATCGCAGTGACGTACAACACATATGTCGGGACTAGAAAAGGGAGGTTCAATAGCCAGTAGCCAATAGCTGCCCTTGCGTCGTTTTTGGTCCGTCAGAACAGCATACAGACGAATGGTTTTCCTGATAGGAATTGATTCAGTCGGAAAGATTTAAAACATGAAAAAAAAAGTCCGCTGAAGCCCACACACAATCGGAATATACGATGAAATTATTCCGTCTGACTTTTTCTGATGGAAAGTCCGACCGTGTGTACACGGCGTAAGAACATTCTGACAGGGGCAGAGAACAGCAGAAGGATGAACTTATCAGTATGCTGCTTCTCCTTTCATTATCTAGTCTCATTTTGGGGAAGGGACAAGACCAGTAAGAATTATTTTAATGCAATAGAGCAAAATCAGGTCTAGCCAGGCACAGGCTATCCTGCATGTAAATCTCATAACTAGGTGGACATAAATATAAATCCTTTAGCACGGGGTTCAACATTTTAAGTCTTGAGCTACTAGCTAGGTCTTGAGAGTTACTCGCCACCAGTTGCCCCACCCAACACCTACCCTGTTCCTAAGTTCACCCCTAAACACACACTCATGAGTTGTCTCATGAAATGACACTGTTAAATGTTTTACGCAGAATTAAGTTACAAAAATAAATATTAACAACAACAACTTAAGCAATATTAACATAAAATATATTTCATTGATCTGACTATGATAAGCATAAAATAAGATTGACTACTAAAGGCACTGTTTGGCAGATTTGGGTAGTATAGTGGCAGGTTTGGGTAGAAGAAGGCAGTATAGTGGCAGGTTTGGGTAGTATAGGGTGGTATAGTGCCAGGCTTGGGCGGTACAGTGTCACGTTTGGGTAGTATAGGGCAGTAAAGTGACAGGTTTGGGTAGTATAGGGTGGTATAGTGGCAGTTTTGGGTGGTATAGTGACAGGTTTGGGTAGTATAGGGCAGTATAGAAGCAGGTTTGGATAGTGTAGGGTGGTATAGTGGCATGTTTGGGTAGTATAATGGCAGGTTTGGGTAGTATAGTGGCAGATTTGGATAGTATAGGCAGGGCCATCTTTAACACAAGGCAAAAGGGGCAGCTGCTTTGGGTCCCATAAAAATGACTGGGCCTGGGGTAGCTGCCCCTTTTGCCTTGTGTTAAAGATGGCCTTAAGCCTGCACTGCCCACAAATAGTTAGGACTTAGGGACTTAGGGCTTGTACTTACTGTATCACAACACAATGCATGGTTATTCAATGAATATGTGTGTTGTGATGCATTGCCATTGATTGTTAATTACTCTTCACTTCACACCAGCATTATAGTGCACAGATTGAAAGTGAGCCGTGCTTGAAAAAAAAAAATTTCTGTGCGCTGATGTGCGTCACTGCCTAATCCAACACACCCCAAGGCATGAAAACTTGGAAATCCCACCCAGAATACTACCTCCAAAAGACATTCTGGTAGGTAAATTGGCCATTGTCTAAGTGGGCCCTAGTATATGTATGTATCCATGTGAGATAGGGACCTTAGATTGTAAGCTCCTTGAGGGCAGGGACTGATGTGAATGTGCAATATGTAAAGAACTGCATAGATAGTTTGGTGCTCTATAAGTAATGTAATAAATATATAATTGACATGCATGTGGTTGTGGTGTGAATGTGCCCTTACTAGGAAATGAAAATCAGCAAACAGAGTCCAAAAAACGTGTCACAATACCATGGGATCTTCAGAGACCAGCAAGTTTTAATTAAATGTTCAAATTATAAAACAGTCATCTTGGAGTGCCTTAGAGCATTTCAAACATCCATGCTTACTTATTATGCCGTGTATACACGGTCAGATTTTCCAACGGAAAATGTCCGATGGGGGCTTTTTGTTGGAAATTCTGACCGTGTAGGCTCCATCGGACATTTCCATCAGAATTTGTGATCGTGTGTACACAATTCTGATGCACAAAGTTCTACGCATGCTTGGAATCAAGCAGAAGAGGAGCACTGGCTATTGAACTTCAATTTTCTCGGCTCATCGTACGTCACCGCATTCTTGACAGAATTTCCGACAACATTGTGTGACCGTATGTATGCAAGACAAGTTTGAGCCAACATCCGTCGGAAAAAATCCCATGGATTTTGTTGTTGGAATGTCCGATCGTGTGTACGCAGCATTAGGCCTTATGTGCAAACATAAATGTGTGAAACCCATCAAACCACTGTGTGATAAATTTTAATGAAAGCTTACTAGTTTGTGGAGATCCCATGATATTGGCCTGTTTTCTCCTGTACTCTGGTTGCTGATCTTTATTTTCCAGTAGGTTTTTCAGACCAGACTGAAAGTACATTATTTATTTATTACAGGTATGTATATACTGGTCTACAGTTGGACAAAGGCCAAGAGAGGGAAGGGTTGGGTTCCTCCAAGCAGTAGCAAGCTATGATATTTGAATGAAGACCACCAGTCTATAATGGTCAGAAACTGCCATCCGACTATGTTCATGCACTTTTACTGTAAAGAGCACCTGTATAAACAAGCAGGAATTTGATTACTTCTGTCTGTTCTGGGTATTGCTGTCTACAGGTTTGAATACTTCCCCCTGCATTCCAGTATGTTCTGGAATATAGTGGGTTAGGAGTAGCAGACCATGGACTGAATATTCAACCTCAGCCAATCCTTGGTTAAAGTGGTTGTAAACCCCACTTTGTTATTTTTACCTACAGGTAAGCCTAAAATAAGGCTTACCTGTATGTAAAATAAATATCTCCTAAACGTACACTGTTTAGGAGATATTCATCCTGCATGCAGCCTCTGACGTCAGCGGCGCATGCGCTCTTAAGGTCCGTAATACCATGTCGGACCTTCAGAGCTTCTTTGCGGAACTGAGGGCTCCTGAGGGAGTGATGTCATCGTGGCTTCAGCCACTTACAGCGCCGAAGCCGGCGATCCCAGAAGAAAGGATGGGTGAAGATGTCAGCCCTTACAGCGGTGAGCGGGCACCGCTGGAAGGGCTTTGTCCTAAGGTGGTTTCATAATGTACTAGTAAGCGATGCATAAGAAAACATTATGCCATTGTCTTTCAGGATTTTTTTTTCTATTTTTCAGCGGTTTACAACTGCTTTAAGAGGGTGACCAGCACGTGTGCAGAAATAGTCTGGAGATTGGAACAGCAATCAGCTTGGAGGGGCTGTCTACTCTCCTTGGCTATCTAACAGAGGCCTGCAGGAGGTTTATTGAGGTCCCAGCTCTGGGAAAGCTGGGGGCCTATTGCCAAAGCTGTGCAGACTGTCAAGGGAAATTCTGCTGGGGATATGGCCTGAAATCTCGTGGTACAGGGTCTGGCTGGTACTAGAAGGAGGCGTCCCCATATTCAGGGGCACAGCGAGTACAGGCCTGAAAGAGGGAGATCCTGGAGAAACTGTTGCTGTTTGACCTCTTTCTTTTTCTGGAGAGGCTGTCCCAGATTTTCTGGCTCAGGGCTGTTTTCAGTATGGGATCCTCCTGAAGCTGTATGTCCACAAACTCTTATGCCCTGTACACATGATAGGATTTTCCGACAACAAATGTTGGATGTGAGCTTGTTGTCGGAAAGTCTGACCGTGTGTATTTTCCATTGTCGGAATTTCCGCCAACAAATGTTTGAGAGCAGGTTCTCAAATTTTCCGACAACAAAATCCGTTGTCAGAAATTCCGAGCGTGTGTACACAATTCCGATGCACAAAATTATATGCATGCTCTGAATCAAGCAGAAGAGCCGCACTGGCTATTGAACTTCATTTGTTGTATGTCACCTTGTTCTTGACATTCGGAATTTCCAACAACATTTGTGTGACCGTGTGTATGCAAGACAAGTTTGAGCCAACATCCTTTGGAAAAAAATCCACGGTTTTGTTGTCGGAAAATCCTATAATATGTACAGGGCATTACACTAGAGGCCTACCTTGAAGAGGTTAACCATTACTGGAGAGTGTCCTCAGTTGAAGTTTTCATTAATTCTGGAGTATTCCAAGGCTTACAATAAATCCTATCCAAGTTCTTCAAGCATTAAAACCTAAAATGGCACTTTTTGCCTGGTTATTGCATGGAGAGACTGAAAAACTGCTGCGTGTCTGGCTTCCAAGCACTCAATAGGGGATAGAACCTGGGACAAACAATAGGACCTATAAGTAGTCGGTGTTCTACACTGGTTTACAGTTGGACAAAGACCAAGGTCTGTGTGGGCGCTGGAGAGGAGATACCTTGGGTTCCTCCAAGCAAAAGCAAGCTTTGATGCAGTCTACAATAATCAGCAATGGCCATCCCACTATTTTGACACACTTTTACTATTAAAAACACTTGTATAAACAATAAAATACCTATCCGGTAACCTATCTACTCCAGTTAGTGGCTTTTGCTAGCTTCAAGCTACACCTCCGGCAGTGTGAAATGATCTAGTTTCATAAATCCAGAGTAGCGTTACAAGTAAGGTAGTCTGGGGGGGTGACTTAGGGTCAGGATACGTTTTCATTAAGATGTTTGTGATTAGTGTATGTTTATAAAGAACTGGACTGGGAATGCAGCTGCCCGTAGGGAGGCAGAAAACGCTGGCTAGAATTGTAATCATACAGCACTACAACATGTTCTGAAAGAAACTAGCGAAGTTGCAGAATTAGCTGAAAACTTCCTTCTCGAGAATAAATTGGAGACAAGACATTGGGGAATAGCATGGAAGGTCTATTAAACAATCTGCCTTTCTCTATTACACATTGCATGTCTGTGCGTTTCATTGACAGTTATGGAAATGTAAGCACTGTTTATGTTTGGTTATATAGCATAGACAAATAAAGCGGGAATGGCTAATGATTAGGCTCAGTGCAGCATGGAGAGTGCGCTGAAGAATGTCCGTATATAAGTAATTGGAAATAAACAAACGCAGAGGTACATGGATTATTGTCATTGCTTTGCTGATCATGTTGCAGTATTGAAAGTCATGAATTAAATTTCAATTTCAACTGAAATTTTGGTATAATTGCCCTTAATCATTCCCCTCTACCTCCCTGAGTGAAGCCTGTCACTGTAAAAAACGTACCTACCTCCTTTATCCAATGAACTTGCTGTGTGGCCCTGTACAGCCTTTTCAGAGACCCCATTCATTCATTCATTTGTAAGCTATACTCTGCTGGACTGCTGGAGGCCATCATGTGTAGAGTTTACCCATATCCCATATATTGGATAGGCCTGCATGTGCCCTAAGAGGATGCTAAAATTTAATTTTTTGCAAGACATTTTTGCTGGCAAGGTTGTGTGGCACTGAGCTCAGCCACACAGACAAAACTGCCTAATTGAGAAGGGAGGTTAGTATTTGCGCTGGTGGGAATTAATTTAAGCACAATTGTTGCAAAGGTACAATTATCCTTTAGACTGAATCTGTGTTTTGCCCATGCAGGTCAAACAATAGATTCACTGTTAAACTGACCCACACAACAGCTTATAAACAAAGAAAACTCCCTAGGGGTGTAACTTTGAAGGCACTACCACATGGACAGACAATAGTAGAAAAATATAAAGTATTTATTGAAGAACATATATAAAATGTCTAATATAACTGTGGATGCACATATACAAAAAATGCTAAGAAAAGATATAGCTTCCTGAACCCAACGTGTTTCATCAGGGCTTTTCACAGGAAATGTAATATCTATAGAATTCAAATGCATTTTGATCAGCAATTATTAAACCCTAACAAGTATTACCACATAAACATGTACAGAATACTGAGGTTATTCAAAACTTACATCATAGTCATTTTGCATATACATCTGAGCATCCACATTAATTAAAAAGCTAAATTAAAAGATGGAAGGGTGAAAATGTGCGGACAGTTAATAATGCTGACCAATACACAAGGGCACCCAGACAGGCTAATGGACTATCACAACCCTGATACACAGACCTGAGGTTTAAGATAAAAAAATATACATTTTAATACAATTCAACCAAAAATAGATACAAACATATTAAAAAATATCCCACACATAGACAAATTCCCAACAGGTACCCCTGTAGGGTTAGCGTTGAGGTGGGGTATACAGGGATCCTCTACCGGTTTTGCGATCCTCTACCCGCTTTTTCAGGAGGAAATCGTCTACAGGGTAAAAATTACATTGAAACAAAGCATACATTTATTTAAGTAACAAATTACAGTTCAAAGCGAAGATGGAGAGATGCTCACCCGTCTGGACACAATCAATGGCAAGAGGACTCGACAAAGTTCTCCCCATGGCGCACAAGGGGGATGACCATCATTAATGACAGGTTACCGGGAATGTCATTAATGATGGTCATTAAAATGATCAGCAAAATGATGCCGCAGGAACACTCCCTCCTACAGCCCATCAAAGTACCCGAGTACCTGTTTCCAGCTCATTAGACTACCCGAGTACCTATCTGCAGCCCATCAGAGTACCCGAGTACCTATCTGCAGCCCATCAGAGTACCCGATTACCTATCTGCAGCCCATCAGAATACCCAAGTACCTATCTGCAGCCCATCAGAGTACCAGAATACCTATCTCCAGCCCATCAGAGTACCCGAGTACCTATCTGCAGCCCATCAGAATACCCGAGTACCTATCTGCAGCCTATCAGAGTTCCAGAATACCTATCTCAAGCCCATCAGAGTACCCGAGTACCTATCTGCAGCCCATCAGAGTTCCAGAATACCTATCTCCGGCTCATCAGAGTACCCGAGTACCTATCTGCAGCCCATCAGAATACCTGAGTACCTATCTGCAGCCCATCAGAGTACCCGAGTACCTATCTGCAGCCCATCAGAGTACCTGAGTATCCATCTGCAGCCCATCAGAGTACCCAAGTACCTATCTGCAGCCCATCAGAATACCCGAGTACCTATCTCCAGCCCATCAGAGTACCCGAGTACCTATCTGCAGCCCATACCTCATAAAATATACAAGGGTGTTTTCTTTCCAAAATGGGGTAATTTTGTAGGTAATTTCACTGTCCTAGGTAGGAGTAAAATTAGATGTGTAATTTATGTTTCTAGAAAGCCTGACAGTGCTCCCTGCATGTTGGACCTCTATGTGGCCAGGATGTGAAAAAGTCTCACACATGTGGTATTGCCATATGCTGTTTTAAATTGAAACTTTACTGTCTGCCCACATGTTG
Organism: Lithobates pipiens; assembly: GCF_037356315.1. NCBI lineage: Eukaryota > Metazoa > Chordata > Amphibia > Anura > Ranidae > Lithobates > Lithobates pipiens. The sequence goes on from NW_027507789.1 coordinate 177,969,345, forward strand.
TAAAGCGCTGTGCAAACTGTTGGCGCTATATAAATCCTGTATGAAAATCTGTAGCACCTGAGATTTGGCAAAGCAGACATCATTGCTCACTTTTTTGGGTGAATATTTGTTTTGGCCAGCATGACAGTCAATTTTTTTCCAAAGGACTGCTTCTTTATTAGATTGTAGATATCATTGGGTGTAAAGAAATTTTAACCCATATCTTCCACTAGTGTTAAATGCATGATCCCTACTGAATCCCACTAAGAGTGTGGGCTTTCTGTTAATGGGGGTCAGCAGCCACACTTCTAGTGGGAAATTAATTGGTAGCTAAATGAAGTGGTTTATTTTTTTTTATCGGCTTATCAGAAAAGCAAATCGCTGCTTCCCACTGAACCCTGACTTGGAGTGAACTGTTCAGATTCTCTGAGAGTTATGACTTGTGCAAAGCAATTAGCTTATCCCTAGAGACAATTTTAAAACAGAGAGTAAAGAAATGACAAAAGAATAGCTAGAATTGGAAAAATAGTTCAATAATGTGCAACAAAAAAGGTACAAATATTATAATAACCTATGAATATTATTATAGGTAGAATTTGAAATAATAAAGGTAAAGATATTCAGGCTAACGTTTGCTATATTATCTTATCCTTGTTGTTAAGATATTGCAAGAAAAAGATGTGACATTTAACAGAGACTTTGCAAATGGATGAAATGACAGTAAGGTTTAAATTTAAACTTCTCATGAATGCCACCACCCAAATATCTTTGTGTGACCTGAAACTGACACTATATTCACTTACTCTAAGTAGGCATCAATTTCCTAGTTTATCATTAAAGTATATCTAAAGGCAAAACTTTTTCTTTAGCTTTGAATATGGCAAAGAAAATTTACATTGCCTTTCAGTTTTTTTTTCTTACTGTTTATGTGCCATCAGGATAGAGAGGGTGGAGAGGGTACATCTCTTCAGTGGAGACATAGAAAGCAATAAAAACCTTTCCCGCTCCTTACAACAACAAAACAAAAAACAAATTACTAATTAAAGAGGAAGTAAACTCTCCCACTCTAATGCTTCTCTTTATTTAGTCCATTATAATAAGTAATTATCAGACTATAGCCACTGTATTCCAGCCCAAATCACATATTACTTACTGTTTAAAGAAACTTTAAAAAAACTTGTTTCCAGGGGTTAGGCAGCACCATCTTAAGTATTGTTTTCTTAGTCCACAGTAGAGTGTATTTCCGCCCTTATATTGAGCACTTCCTGTACTGTTAACCAAGCCTCCTTCTCAATCCAATGTTTCTATGGAAAACCTGCTTCCCTGTTCATAGCTGACTTGTTTTATTTCATAGTATTTACTTGTGCTGATGTCCAATGTTTCCCTTTGTCAGTCTTATCAGCTTCAGCTGATAAGACTGCAGTAATGGCCACGTTTACACTGCATGTCATGTCACATGGTCACATGGTGTGTAGGAGGAAGCTCGGAATGATTCTGAAGTCTCCTGGGAGTTAAGTGGTGTGCCGTAGGAAGTCCTGATAACAGATAGATAAGCACATAGAGAGTGTGCCGTTAATCAGGGGAGATCTGGGCATGCTCAGTGACTTCATTCTAAAGAACAAAAAGGATTACAACAATACTAAGCAAGTAAGGAGATATCTACAAGCAGTGTTCATTAGGGTTTTTTATGCTGATTTACATGGGACAAAGTTGTGGGGGAGGGTTTACAACCACTTTAACCACTTTCAGACCGGACCATTTTGCTGGTAAATGACCAGAGGTCTTTTTACACTTTGGCACTGCGCTGCTTTAACTGGTAATTGCGCGGTCATGCAATGTTGTACCCAAACAAAATTTGCGTCCTTTTCTTCCCACAAATAGAGCTTTCTTTTGATGGTATTTGATTGCCTCTGCGATTTTTATTTTTTGCGATATAAACGTAAAAAGACCGCAAATTTTGAAAAAAAATGATATTTTCTACTTTTTGTTATTAGAAAAATCCAATAAACTCAATTTTAGTCATACATTTAGGCCAAAATGTATTCAGCCACATGTCTTTGGTAAAAAAAAAGTCAATAATTGTATATTTATTGGTTTGCGCAAAAGTTGTCACATCTACAAACTAAGGTACGTTTTCTGGAATTTACGCAGCTTTTAGTTTACGACTGCCTATCTCATTTCTTGAGGTGCTAAAATGACAGGGCAGTACAAAACCCCCCCAAATGACCCCATTTTGGAAAGTAGACCCCCTAAGGAAATTGATAAGAGGCATGTTGAGCCCATTGAATATTTTATTTTTTTGCCTCAAGCGATTGAATAATGACAAAAAAAAAATTTTTTTTTTTTTTTTACACAAAGTTGTCACTAAATGATATATTGCTCACACATGCTATGGGCGTATGTGAAATGACACCCCAAAATAAATTCTGCTGCTTCTCCTGAGTACGGGGATACCACATATGTGGGACTTTTTGGGAGCCTAGCCGCGTACAGGGCCCCGAAAACCAAGCACCGCCTTCAGGCTTTCTAAGGGCGTAAATTTTTGATTTCACGCCTCACTACCTATTACAGTTTTGAAGGCCATAAAATGCCAAGATGGCACAAAACCCCCACAAATGACCCCATTTTAGAAAGTAGACACCCCAAGCTATTTGCTGAGAGGCATGTTGAGTCCATGGAATATTTTATATTTTGCCACAAGTTGCGGGAAAATTACAAACTTTTTTTTTTTTTTTTTTTTTTCACAAAGTTGTCACTAAATGATATATTGCTCATGCATGCCATGGGCATATGTGAAATGACACCCCAAAATAAATTCTGCTGCTTCTCCTGAGTACGGGGATACCACATATGTGGGACTTTTTGTGAGCCTAGCCGCGTACGGGGCCCCGAAAACCAAGCACCGCCTTCAGGCTTTCTAAGGGCGTAATTTTTTGAGTTCACTTCTCACTACCTATTACAGTTTTGAAGGCCATAAAATGCCAAGATGGCACAAAACCCCCACAAATGACCCCATTTTAGAAAGTAGACACCCCAAGCTATTTGCTGAGAGGCATGTTGAGTCCATGGAATATTTTATATTTTGCCACAAGTTGCGGGAAAATTACAAACTTTTTTTTTTTTTCACAAAGTTGTCACTAAATGATATATTGCTCACGCATGCCATGGGCATATGTGAAATGACACCCCAAAATAAATTCTGCTGCTTCTCCTGAGTACGGGGATACCACATATGTGGGACTTTTTGGGAGCCTAGCCGCGTACGGGGCCCCAAAAACCAAGCACCGCCTTCAGGCTTTCTAAGGGCGTTACAGTTTTGAAGGCCATAAAATGCCAAGATGGCACAAACCCCCCCCCCCCCCAAATGACCCCATTTTAGAAAGTAGACACCCCTAAATTTAGGGGTACACTAGTGAGACTAGGTAATAAATGGCGGGTGCCCTGAAACTATAAAAAAATAACTAACCAACCAGCGTCACCTGTAACAGTTATATGGTGATCACTGGTGAAAGGGTTAACTAGGGGGCAATCAGGGGGCTTTATGCGGTAGTATATGGGGGTCCCTGGCGCTATAAAAAGCTGCGGCGAACCTAAATGCCTACCTGCCTAACTAGCGTCACCTGTGACACTAATACAGCGATCAGAAAAACGATCGCTTATTAGGCTGGGTTCACACTGGAGCGATGCGGGAACGCCACGAATGCGCGGCGGGTTCCCGCATCGCATGCCTCCCGGCGGCAGTTCACACTGCCCTATGCGAACTGCTGGGAGTGTCAGTGAAATGTTAATGACACCCCCAGATCAGTTCGCATATCGCAGTGCGATCTGCAAACTTGGATCGCATGGTGTGAACACCCATGCGATCCGATTCTGCTGCGGACCAAAAAAAGGGTCCCGTGCGAGTTTGCGGCGGGTGCGGCGGGTGCGACACGAATTCAGCCATACTATCTGTATAGCTGAACTCGAATCGCACAGAGATCGGATGTGATTTGCACTGCAGTGCGGTGCGAATCACATCCGTTCTCATAAACCGCTGCAATGTGAACCCAGCCTTAGTGACACTGGCGACGGGGGGTGATCACGGGGTTAAACCTTTATTGGGGGGGTTAGGGGGGTACCTTAGAACTAAAGGGGGCTAACCCTAACTGCCCTAACAGTTATTAGTCACAAATGACACCTGCCGGGTGATCAGGGGGTTAAACCTTTATTAGGTAATAAATGGCGGGTGCCCTGAAACTATAAAAAAATAACTAACCAACCAGCGTCACCTGTAACAGTTATATGGTGATCACTGGTGAAAGGGTTAACTAGGGGGCAATCAGGGGGCTTTATGCGGTAGTATATGGGGGTCCCTAGCGCTATAAAAAGCTGCGGCGAACCTAAATACCTACCTGCCTAACTAGCGTCACCTGTGACACTAATACGGCGATCAGAAAAATGATCGCTTATTAGGCTGGGTTCACACTGGAGCGATGCGGAAACGCCGCGAATCCGCGGCGGGTTCCCGCATCGCATGCCTCCCGGCGGCAGTTCACACTGCCCTATGCGAACTGCTGGGAGTGTCAGTGAAATGTTACTGACACCCCCAGATCAGTTCGCATATCGCAGTGCGATCTGCAAACTCGGATCGCATGGTGTGAACACCCATGCGATCCGATTCTGCTGCGGGCCAAAAAAAGGGTCCCGTGCGAATTTGCGGCGGGTGCGGCGGGTGTGGCGGGTGCGGCGGGTGCGGCGAATGGCTGAACTCGAATCGCACAGAGATCGGATGTGATTTGCACTGCAGTGCGGTGCGAATCACATTCGTTCTCATAAACCGCTGCAATGTGAACCCAGCCTTAGTGACACTGGCGACGGGGGGTGATCACGGGGTTAAACCTTTATTGGGGGGGTTAGGGGGGTACATTAGAACTAAAGGGGGCTAACCCTAACTGCCCTAACAGTTATTACAGTCACAAATGACACCAATGCAAAAAAAAAAAAAAAAAAAAAAAAAATGACATTGGTGTCACTGTGACTGGGGGGCAGGGGTAATTGGGGGGGTGATCGGGGGGTAAAGGGGGGGGTGTGAGTGTGCCTGGCATGTTCTACTGTGTGTGGGATGTGTTGGTGCAACTCACTGATCCGCTCTCCTCCGTGTCGGAACGAAAAATACCGACACGGAGGAGAGAATACATCACTTCCTCTCCTGTGTTTACATTACAGGAGAGGAAGTGATGTCACCGGGGATTTCCATTCGTCGGGAGCGATCGCGAGGGGGTGGCCATGAATGAATGGCCGTCCCCTCGTCCGGGATCGCTCCCGAACGAAAACCGACCGCCGCAGGCACCGGGCGGGGGCCCGATCGGGCCCCCGACCCGCGGGAGGCAAAGGACGTACATGTATGTGCTTATGCCTGCCCGTGCCATTCTGCCGACGTACATCGGCGTGCGGCGGTCGGCAAGTGGTTAAGGAGAGTGGTTAATTGGTCACAGGTGCTTGAGGCCTATATAAGACTGCAGAACTCATTGTGAGCCTGCTCACCTTTGAGCTTGTTGGAACTCTGTCCAAGTGAAACTGGACAAAGTGGTGAGTTAAAAACCAGAGTTGAAAACAGGAGGTGATAACAGGGGTCTTAGTACCTGTGTAGTGTGAGTACCTGAGTGTTGTCTGAGTAGTGTGTGTGGATCGTTAGTACTTGTGTATTGTGTACTGTGTACTTGTGTATTGTGAGTGCACGTAGTTCTGCGAGTGCACATAGGTCTGCAGGTGCCTGTGTATTTAGTCTTGTTGAGTACCTGTGTATTGTCTTGTTGAGTACCTGTGTATTGTCTTGTTGAGTATTAGTATCAGGAAGCTAGTTGTTAGGTAATTTGGATAGGGTATAATCTCCAATCCTCATTAAATTTAATAGGCACAATGTTCGACGGGTGTGGAGAGGTGACTCGTTGTACATCTTGCAGAATGAATGTGTTCCTTGATCATCCGATCGAGGATGAATACTGCTGTGCAAAATGTAAGCGTATTGTTTCCCTGGAAGCCCAGGTTCTGAATCTGAGGAAGCAACTGTCAGCACTGAGAAGTCCCTCCATACTAAAGGAAAGCAAGGAGCGTACACGGCAGGTGCAGGCAGGGACCAGCACAGAGGCAGGTGGAGGCAAAGAGGTGCAGGGAATAGGAAAGAGTAGATGGGTGAGATTCAGGAAGGGTATAGGGAGAAGTGCCAGGGACTAACCTCTGGAAATTGGGGTCCATCCTTCTGGTAAGCTTTGATTCACATTGGGGGACATGGATTATGCAGTTCAGTTTTGGGCACCAGTTCTCAAAAAGGATATTAGGGAACTGGAGAAAGTGCAGAGAAGAGCAACCGAACTGATAAGAGGCATGGAGGAGCTCAGATATGTGGAAAGATTAGAGGAACTGAGCTTATTCTCTCTTGAGAAGAGATTAAGGGGAGATATATTTAACATGTATAAATACATAAGTGTTCCTTATAGTGAACTTGGTGGTGAGTTATTCACTCTAAGGCCGGGTTCACATTGAAACCGGCTGCGGATCGCACAGGAGCGCTGTGCGTCCCTGTTTCAAGGATGAATCAGGGCCGAATCGTTGCCTGAATTCGGCCCTGAAACTGAGCCAAAAATACACAGTGTTTCTGTGCAGTGCGCTCCGCAGCAGCAATGGATATATGTGAACTGGCTTCATAATAGGGAGCCAGTCACATTCTCCTGCTATGCGATTTGGATGGGGGGAAAACCGCATCTAAATCGCGTAGGTGTGGAAATTACATAGACTCATATAGAGCAGCATGTTATTGCCACCATCGCTAAATATACAAAAATATTGGAATACCTCAAAAATGTGGGATTTTAAAGGCAATATCATAAAACCTTATATATAAAAAATATATTTATTGGTACAAAATTAATTATACATTTTTTTTATAATTACAAAGATAATTATACAGAATTATTTGCACAATATAACATGCGATATATACAAATGTAGAGTGACAAAGAACGGCTTTTTCCAACGCGTTTCGATTAATACATAAATAAACTATCTTCTTCAGGGACATCACCACCTTCTGGTCCTGAACAAGACTATCTCTCAACCCAGCCAGACAGCTTTACATAGATCTCTTAGTTATTAACCGCACAAAAAGCCCACAAGTCAAGGAAGACTCTTTGATAGATGTACAAAAAGGCTCCACTGCTGATGTCACCAATCCCTGATATAAAACAATGTATCAAGGCATAAGGGGCACATAAGACCTGAAAAATATCAACAAAAAATCTGAATCACATACACACCTAAAAACCGTGAAAACAATTCACGAAGGTGTGTGAAAATAAAAATAATAATGAAGCAATCCCAGGGGATACTTACAAAACATAGAATATAGAGTATCCAATCCTACAGGTATGGGCATTATAAGCCTGGTGTACGAACTGGAATCCCTTAAATGGATCAATGCCCCCAAGGAGACATTTGTGAGGCCAACATCTCCCAGGCTTCTGGTGTCTGCCTTAAAAAGCCCCAGAAAAGAAACGGCGCAAAAATTGGCCCCCATCACAGCCAAATCAGCTGTGGAACACCTAACATGAGCGGGAGGGTTAAGGAGGGAGGAGCCGCCCTGAATGAAAAATGAATTATATAAACACAGCATGACTTATTAATCCCACCAATGTGTGGGAGGAAAACCCCCCCGGGGGGGTAAGAAGTAACTCCAAGCTATCCCTCCATAGCAACATACCCTTTGTCCAAACAATCAAGGGACCCCGGCATGGCCACCCAAGCAGCAATGGACAAGTACCTCCCTTGCTGACATTGGCATGTGCGAGATCGGTAGGTACATGCTGGGTAGTTAGCATGCTCAGAATCCAGGAAAAAGGACACCGTGGCTTCAGATGCCCACACTGGAGAGGGCCGCGCTGGGCAAGAAATTCTCAAAGTAAGAAAACGATGCTGCACAAATAGAAAACTGGGCATAGTTTACAGCATACCTTTGCTACATTGCACAAGGCATGAGTATTCTAGGGGTATTTTTATCTTAAAAGTCATATTTCAGCTGGAACCCCACTTTGAGACACATCACAGAGGACAAGGGGCACTCTTTATGTTTAGAGGAAAAGAGATTTCATCTCCAAATACGGAAAGGTAAAAGCTGTGAAAAATGTGGAATAGACCCAATAGATCCCTCCAGAGGTGGTTCTGGCCAGCTCAGTAGATTGCTTTAAGAAGGGACTGGATTCTTTCCTAAATATACATAATATAAATGGGTACTAACATTTTTAGGTAAAGTTGATCCATAGAATATCTGATTGCCTCTCGGGGGATCAGGAAGGAATTTTTTTCCCTGCTGGAGCAAATTGGATCATGCTTTGCTGGGTTTCTTTTGCCTTCCTCTGAATCAACTGTGGGTATAGGATTGTGTATATGGGAATGTATGATTTTTATGTTATTATCCCCCCCCCCCCCTTTTATTGGTTTAACTGGAAGGTCTTTTTTCAACCAGACTAACTATGTAACGAGTCTCAATCAACTTGCTGTAATGTGGATAATGGTGTGAGATTAACAACTATACATGAAAACAACCTCAGGAACAGTATGGTCTAATACTTTGGAGAGTCGTTTGTGATTGGATATGATGAAAGCTGGGTGAAGGACAATACATACATTTTTTTAGATGATTTTTTTTTTCTTTTTAGCTCTGCAGTCTTTATGAAAGATGTGAAGGTTCTGCTTAGCGGTTTTGGTTAGTAGGAGTGGTCTACTTTTGTTTTTTGCAATTTTGAAATCCACGACAGGGCCTCTTTAAGCAATGTGAACCCTCTCCCATCTCTGTTTAACCAAAATAACATTATAGAGGGGTTAGATCCTTCAATATTAAATCTCTCTGTGATATTTTTTTGCTAAATCAGATACTGTACAGGAAGTGGCTTTAGGTCACAGATGCGGGTACGGTGGAATGCCATGTTGAGGACGATACCAGCTTTCTATAATACATCACTCTTAGTCCAGATAGTGAAACAAATCGAGATTTGATTCAGTCAGTGCAAAGCAAGAAATATGCGGACAATTCAGCTATTAAACAAACCAATTCTCTCTTCTAATCTGTTTTATTTGAGGTCAGATAGAAGCTTTACAATCTTCCTCTGTGGCATCCTGCATTAAGAAGGAAGCCTTTGTGTTGGAAAGCCTCTCACTGTATATGATGCAGATACTACATTGAGCCTACAACACAAAAGGAGCCCTTTAATGTCCTCAAGACATTGAGCAGCCCATCCCGACCCATAGAAATATTTATGGCATGGAATTTGCCAATTTGTGCGTCTGTTGCCAAGTGACCTTTAGCACAGAGACATAGAACGGACCATTGATCTCTCATTTCCTATAAAGACCTATTGCCTCTGGAATAAGTCCAGTTTGTCTGTATACCTTATGCCGACAACAAGCAGGGCAATTGCCATCTTTGACCTGTGCACTTAACATTTATTTCCTGCAGTAGTTTGGGTTGTTGTGTGACTATATTCTGCAACTTATTACTACAGTAATTCATTGTGGCCCACAAGCTTGACAGTATAATTGACTGGCTCCATTTAAAGCCTAACTCCAGGTTTAGTAGAAAATTAAAAATACATTTCCCTAAGGGCTGCTAAAATAGAAATTCTGCTTTTGATGCAATTATCATCAGCTTTCGGACGCTGTTCCTTGTGTTCTGTTCAGCTATGCAGCACTGGTAATTTTTTGGGGTTATGCAATGTCCAGAGTCATTAAACCCATTTCCTGTGAGCCCAGGGTGTCACAGATACACCCTTGTGCACCTACTGCACAGAACTGGGCTCATGTGCCACTATTTGAGTGTTGCTGGAGAAGGGTAGAGGAGATAGAGGATCACACAGTGTAAAATAAAAGTCAAAACTTTGCCAAAGCCAAAACTAGTGGAGTGGGATTAGAGCACTTGATGTTTTTTTCATTGTCTGGATCCTTTATAGCAGGGGTCTCCAAACATTATAAAGAAAAGGTCAGCCTAATGTCCTTCAAACTGTTGCGGGGCAGACTGTGGCTCAGTCAAAGAAGAACATTTTCTGGCTTCAGTGGAAGTAAACAATGGCCCATCATTGGTATTAGGAGTAGTAATAGTACCCAATTGTTGGCATCAGTGGTAGGAATAGTGCCCTATTGTTGGTGTCAGTGGGAGGGATAGTGCCTCATTATTGGTGTCAGTGGGAATGAGAGTGCCTCATCATTGGTGTCAATGGCAAAAATAGTACCCCATCATTGGTGTCAAGGGGAGGAATAGTGCCTCAGCATTGGTGTCAGTGGGAGGAATAGTGCCTTATCGTTGTTGTCAGTGGAAGAAATAGGGCCCCATCATTGGTGTCAGTAGCAGAAATAGGGCCCCATTGCTCATGTCAGTGGAAGGAATAGTGCCTTATTGTTGGTTTTAGTGGAAGGAATAATGCCCCATTGTTGGTGTCAGTGGCAGGAACTATGTATGACTGTTTCTAATTGTGAAGAGAATAGTGCCCCGAAGGCCAGAGATGCAGGCTATGGTAAGACCACAGCCTGGGGACATATATGTCACCTTCTGCTGTTCCTGATCTCTCAGAGTCCTGGACAGGATTATGCTCCCTATTAAATGGACTCCTCAGGCTCCCAATTTTGCATGTAAAATAGTTGATGTGTGCCCTGGGGTACAAAGGCTTCGCTAATTTCACCAGTTTATCCAGCGTTGCCTTCCTCTTTATTTTGTTATGACCCCTTAATAAATGTACATTTTGTTTCTTAAATCATTGGCTATGTGTTATAATTAAAAAGGACAGTTTGTTTGTGAGTAGGCAGGTACAGTTCAAAAATACAATGTCAAATTAACAAGGGACACCAACACCAACCAATCTCTTTGAGGTTAAAAAAATACAAGATAATAATGGTGTTGTGGTAACTTGACACACAAAACAAGAAAACTGAAAATTGTATCATACTTACCCTAATTTTCCTTTCCTGGTGCCTATCCATGGCAGCATACCTGTGATAAGCTCTGCCCTGGACTCTTTCCCTCAGGATAGTGAATATAATATAAAAGTGACAACCATACCCCCGATAGCATTCTCCTATTGTATCGAATACCATGGGAGGGCATGTATGCTGCCATGGATAGGCACCAGGAAAGGAAAATTACGGTAAGTATGATACAATTTTCTGTTTTCCTGGTGCCTCCATGGCAGCATACCTGTGATAAAATAAATAGATAACAACTGGGTGGGTAATGCTCATAAAGAAAAATGTATTAAGGAAACAAGAGAGCTGGCTCAATTGCCCTTCTTCCGAATTCCACTGAAGTGAGTGCCCCTGGATCAATTCTGTAATGGTGCATGAATGTGTTTGGAGAAGACCGAGTGGCCACTTTGCAAATAGTCTCTAGAAAGACATTCACCCTTGCTGCCCAAGATGAAGAGACTGCCCTCGTCGAGTGGGCTTTCACCGCCAGAGGATCCATCCCTCTAGCCCTATACGCTTTTTGGATTACTTTACAAATCCAGGATGCAATAGTTCTTGATGTGGCTTCCTTCCCTCTGTTTCTGCCCCAATGAAGTATGAACAATTTTTCTGATGTTCTAAATGGGCTTGTAGCCTGCAGGTAGCATCTCAGGGCTCTGGAGATGTACAATTCTTGCAGTGAACCTAAGAGGAGATCCGTTAAGGTAGGAAGCACCCAGGCTTCTGAGAGAGTGGATCGACAAGAAACTTTAGGGACATAACCATGTACTGTCTGTAGCTCCATCCTATCCAGGAAGAAAGATATATGCTCATCTTTTGCCCCCAAAGCTTGTAATTCCGAGGCCCTCTTTCTGGAAGTTACTGAAATTAGAAAGACAGTTTTGAGCATCGGGTTCCATAGGGAAGCGGATTCTATTGGGGCGAAAGGCTGAGACATCAGGCAGTCCAGAACAAAGGGCAGATCCCAAGCAGGAAAAGAACATCTTACTGGTGGTCGAATTGTTTTGACTGCCCTGAAGAATTGAATGATGAGCAAGTCCTGTGCCCATCTTTTCTGGGTAGCTGCCGAAATAGCAGCCACCTGAACCATTAGTGAGCTTAGACTGAGCCCGAGTTCCAGCCCCTCCTGCAGAAAATCCAAGAGGAGTGCAGTGGAGGGAATTGTGGGATCCGAGCACTTGTCTGCCAAAAACAGTTTGAACTTATTCCAGATTTTTGAGTAAACATAATTTGTGGAGGGTTTTCTGGCTTTCAAAAGAGTTGAAATCACATTTGAAAGGAGAAGGTTGGGACTTTAAGTGAGGTAGGCTAATGAGACCAGAGGATCCAACACCATTATATCAAACCATTTATTGATGAACAGTGGCATAATGACACAGTAATGATCCAAGTGGAGTTAATTATAAGGTATTATAAATGTATATACATCTGTGGTACTTTATACACAAAATAGCCAACCCCCAGATGGTACAGGGCAACAAATACGTAAAAGATGATACACCCATATTGAATGCACAATCACACAATATCCAAATAACAGTCTGTTGATATGTATCCCTGATAAAATAAATATAGATAAGGTGCATGTCGTAAGCCCGACGCGTTTCGTGTATCAAAACACTCTTCAGTGTGTGAAAAAAACTGTGGGAGGGGTAAGGACAATGATAATTGAAAGTGCATTGTGGACAAAAGAGTATGCATATAGGGGAAGTGAAGAACCACTGACCCCAAATGAGTACTCACATGCCAGGGAAATATGAACTCCATCCGCAGTCAAGCCACCAAATAAGTCTGGTCCGGGAGCTAAGGGCGGAGCTTCAAAAGAGTGAGGAGGGGGCCAAACACACACAGAGGTTCCTATTTATAAGTATATCCATACTGGTACAGGATGAGGGTAAAGGTTCTGTAGTAATAAGAGTAGTATAAGTAGAATACAACTCCAGGCTTGATACAGCCCCACATTTAACAAATATATAAAAGAAAAAAACCCTATAGCGATTCCTTTACCTATGAGTGACCGGCAATGTCTAACCCAGTGATGGACAGTGCTGCCCGAGAACAGGCTAGCAGGAAATGGGGACTCTTTATGCAGCTGGCCACTCCCCCAAAGCCAAAGAAGACTCCACCCAACGTCACCCGGTGCAGACACTAATGCGAACGGAGGACTCCACCAGCGTGGCGGCTGCCGCCGCTCATAGCTGATGGACCTTACAGTCCACGTGTCTGCACGGGGAGGAAATACGCAACGCCGAACATCGTGACGGCCAATCGGACGTCACATGCACAGCATGGAGGGGTGACGTCGACGCACGGAGGGAAACCCGCCCCGATCCCCCGCTGCCACCAGTGACAGGTGGAGGAGGAGAAAGGGGGAGGGATCCCGCCGTGCCTCGCAGATCCCGGAACTAAGACAGAAAGGCCAACCGACAGACACGGACTCCACAGAGACATACAAGTAGCAGCACCAAAAGGAGGGGGGGGGGGCTTAAAAAAGGACCAGACAAAAAAATCATAAAGTAGAGAAAAAAATAAAAAATAATAATTAAAACGCCTTGGTAGGAGATCATATAAAGAATATATGTGTGAAAACACACTGAACAAACCCTGCTAAAGGACTAATGATTCGGGGCAAGTGCCCTATGGAATAATATCCATGATGGTAAGGTTTGCCAAAGGACTCAAGAGCACACCTCTATCCCTATATCAAATTTCAAGAAGCGAGAGTTGAAGAGCAACCTAAGGATTGTAATTTCTCCCTTTCAACATCCAAACATGCAGATTCAATTTGTGAGGAGCTGGATGTACAAATCTCCCTTGAGAGTGAAGTTGAGGTAGCACCGGAATTTTGAGAGGGTGACAGGTACAGGCATATTGCTAAGGGAAACCAAGACCTCCTCGGCCAGTATGACAGAATTGCCACCACCTTGACTGGCTCCTTCATCAATCTGAGCAGAAACTTTGAGATTAGTGGCTTGGGGGGAAATGCATAGGCTGTTTTGCAATGCCACGGGCTAGAGAGGGCATCTACCACCTCTGCCCCAGGGTGAGGCAGGCGGGAGAGAAATTGGTGGCATTTATTGGTGAGGCAAAAAGGTTGATTTCTGGAGGATTCTGGAGATTCATGATCCAATTGAAAACTGAGGGGTGAAGAGACCCCTCATTGTTGTCTTGAAAGTACCGAGACAGGTGATCTGCCTCCTCATTCAGATGACCCGAAAGGTAGACCACCTTCAGATCCAGCAGATTTTTCTCTGCCCACAACATAATGGGCTTCACTTCTATCAGCAAAGGGATGCTGTGGGTTCCCCCCTGTCATTGGATTTACGAAACTGCTGCCCTGTTGTCCAGGCGTAATAGGACTGTCTTCTGATGTAGATGTTCTCCCAGACTCACTAGGGCCGCCCGTAACTCCAAGAAATCGGAGACTACCCCCTTTATGGGAAAGTCCCACCTCCCTAGTACTGCAAGGTGACCACAGTGTGCTCCCCTACCCATCGAACTTGCATCGGTGGTAAGGGTGGTCCAGGAGGGACATTGAAGAAGACAAGGCAATCTGCTGACATAGTGACTGCCTCTTCCATTGTGACAGGGAGCCCGCTTGAAACATCCTTAGATACAAATGAGCCCACGGTAGCATCGGGATACAGAATGACATGATTTGACTCAGATTGACGCTGACAGGTGAGAAAGTGATCTGACGTGACACATCTTTTGGACAATAGCCACTACTTTCTGGGGGGGGGGGAGGACACACTGTTCCGGCTGAGGTGTTGAAAAGAGCGCAGAGGTAAACCATTGACTGGGTTGGGGTTAGGAGGCTTTTTTCTGTATTCACCAGCCACCCAAACTCCTTCAGGATGGACAGGAGAATCTCTCTGTGATCCCAAAACTACACTGGGTTGGAGGCTAGCAATAGGATGTTGTCCAAAAATTGGAAACTCACAGCCCTCTCTCTCTGAGGGGTGGCAGGACTGCGATTAGTACCTTTGAAAATATCCTTGGGGATGTGCACAGGCCGAAAGGAAGGCACTGGAACTAAAGGTGAGTGAGGCCAACCGCCACTTTTAGAAATTTCTGGAAGCAGGGAGAACGGGTACATGAAAATAGGCATCTTGAAGGTCCACCGAAATCATCCAGTCCCCTGGTTGGACCATTTGGATGATAGTTTGTAAGGACTCCATTTTGAAGGAGTCTAATTGATTGAAATTATTTAATCATTTCAAATCCACAACTGGTCTCCATTCTCCACTCTTTTTGGGGATAAGAAAGAGAGGAAAATAGAGTCCTGTGAATCTCTCGGAAGGAGGAACAGGGATTACTGCTTGCTGAACCTGCAGTAGGTGAATATATTTCTTTAGGGCTTCTGCCTTCTGTGGAGATGCTGGTAGTTTTTTTAGAACAAATGTGTCTTTTGCAGGGGATGATCCAAGAACGTCCACAAATGCCCAAAACAGACGGTGAATACCGCCCAGGAATCCTTGCAATGGCTGAACCAGACCTCGGCAAACCTCTTCAACATGGCCCCAACTGGAGGAAGTTGGAGTGGCCTCATGTCAAAAAGTTTTGGTCCCCTCCTGTGGGTTGGGGAGACTTCTCTATTTGGTTGACTTCGAGAAACGTATCTTGAGTACTTCTCCAGTTCTTCTTGGGGTCTCTGTTTTGATGGAACTGTGAGAAGTTCCTGTACCTGGAGGATTGGAATTTAGAGGAAAAAACTCAAGAGCGCCTAACCCTCCTTTCCTGGGGAAGTAATCCCGACTTTCCACCAGTCACTCGAGAGATTGCCTTCTCCAGGGAAAAAAATAAACAAAAAAACAAAAACAAACCCCTTTAAAACAACCAAATAGTACTTACCATGAAACAGCTAATACTGCGGTCACAAGAGCACTCAGGAGAAGGATCTGCAGGGATTAAGACCCTCAGAAGGGGCCCCCCTCTTATCAGCGCTTTTAGCAGCCCAAGGAAGGGGACCGCATCTGGGAGAGACTTGAACCCTGATGGAAGCTGCACATGGCAGAGGAAAAGACACGCAATAACACTATCCATTAGGTATGAGATAAAAAAGGAGACTGCCATCGGGGGGTATGGTTGTCACTTTTATAATATATTCACTATCCTGAGGGGAGGAGTCCGGGGAGGAGCTTATCACAGGTATGCTGCCATGGAGGCACCAAGACAAACATATTATAGAGATCACTAGAAAAAAAAAACAGGAGATGTTGATTTAAAAAAAAAAGAGGAGATCACTGTACACAAAAAGTATAAACGTTATTCTGGAGATAAGGCAAAATAAATAAGAAAGATTATTCATGAGATCACAAGAAATAATAAAGAAATCAGTTTGTCAGAACTCCTTGTGAATATCAGCAGCAAAACAACTTCATAATTCCAGCATTATAAAGAAGAAGAGAATGCGCTGCATTAAAAGATTTAAAAAATGTGCAGTGTGACGAATGTGCTATCTTCATTACGGACACTAGTTTTACAAGACATCGCTTCCGTCTCGTACTTGATTCAGAGAATGCTTAGAATTTTGTGCGTCGGAATTGTGTACGCACGCTCGGAATTTACGACGACGGATTTTGTTGTCGGAAAATTTAAGAACCAGCTCTAAAATTTTTGTTGCCGGAAATTCCAACAAAAAATTTGGGATGGAGTCTAGACATGGTCGGAATTTCTGACAACAAGCTCCCATCGAACATTTGTTGTTGGAAATTTTGACGGTGTGTACGTGGCATTAGGGTCTAGGAGCTGTTCAATTTTTGTAGAGCCTGACTTTTGGGACCTATTCAAGTTTGGAGACTGCAGATGAGAGAAAGAATAAGGTGTTTGAGTAACTTTGGTCTTATCCAAGGTCCCAATGTGTGTGGGGGGGGGGGGGACAAAAAGTCAGAAAACAAAAAAGAACCTCCATCGACCATGAAGGTCCTGATGAACTGGTGCACTGGAAATACCCGAGCTTTTGCACCTGAGGCCTGCTGCTTCATCCAGGCTGTACTGTGACAGTGACAATGAGAGAATCTCTCAGGAATTTGAGATTTCTATTAAAAAGCTGTGCTTATTGGGTATTCAATCTGCCTCTCCTGCTTTCCCTCTCAAGCTAATTCAACAAGCAATAAATTGTTAAAAGATTTAAAGCGACTGGTGCCCAATTACTTTATCGACCACTACAGGCTGAAGATCCATCCCCGAGATTGACAGTGTTTAAAGCTTCAATAAGGATTGAGGACTGCCTGAATGTAATTTATTTCATCTGCCACGGCACTCGGGACAAATTTTTTCTTGCTTTAGACAGACTGGTAAAGGGTTAGAACCTTTGTGTGTTTTCATAGAATATATAATACGGGAGATTTAAAGTTGCAGAAGCCGATGTTCATCCAGACAGACTTTGTACTAACAGTCTACAACATTTCTGGATTGACACAGTGTCAAAAAAACAAACAAAAAACAGTTCAGTAGTCACCAGATTGCGACCAATTTTCCAAGTGCATGCCTAAATCTAATAGACATGGTCCTACATGCCCGCTCTCTTTCTCAGCATTACAAGTCTGTGTGAGAACCATTGTGATAACCACGGCATTGGGAGGACAGGAAAAAACTAGTTAAAGCTGACCTTCACCCTCTCCACCCACATTCCAACATTTCAATCCTACCCACCTCCTCTCTCAAATTCAGACATTTATTTTTTTAATGCCTTTTATTTGGGGAACCGTTTTGGCATTTCATGGATTCTATGTGACTACCCTGTTTCCCCTAAAATAAGACCTAGTGTGATTGTCGGTGATAGCTGCAATAGAAGCCCTACCCCCCAAATAAGCCCTAGTTAAAGTCCTTGTAGGTCTTCTTTTCAGGGTAGGGCTTATTTTTGAGGAAACAGGGTAGGGCTTATTTGGGTGGTAGGGCTTATATTGCAGCCAACACCGACAATCAGGCTAGGTCTTATTTTAGGGGAAACAAGGTATTACATTCTCTTTTACCTGCTATTATATAGCAGTTATACAGATGTTTTTGACCTAATGCTTTCAAGGACAGGGGGGATATCAAGGGTTTAATAGACCCCTGATGTCCCAATAAGGAGTACCTGTCACTGTCCAAAGCTGCCACAAGGGGCTTGCTCATCCTTCTTTTTCTTTGAAAGATTTTTGTGGTTTTGGTGTGTATACAAGTTGCACACCAAAACCACAAACCACGCAGCTTCTTCTTCTGTATCTCTTGGAGGCTCCTTTGTGAGATCCACACCCTTTGAGAGTCATACGAGTTTAATTAAATTACTTTAAAGAGGAAGTCAACCCTGATGGGTTTACTTCCTCTTTGATTCCATGCAAAGGTAAAGCATAATGGACTACTATGCATCGCATAGTAGTCCATTATGTGTCACTTACCTGACACAGGAGCCAGCGAAGTCACCGCTGTCCCCTTGTGTACGGAGCCTCCATCTTCTTGGTGGGTCTCGCTGCTCCTGCGCTGTCATTCGTTGGAGCTGCGATGACGTCACTCCCGCGCATGCGCACGGGAGCCGACACTCACGGCATATCGCTGTTAACTGCGGGGCACTCAGTGCACCTGCGCGCCACTGTCTACGGCGCATGTGCCGTAGACAGCGGTGCCTGTCTTTCAGCAAATATCTCCTAAACCGTGTAGGTTTAGGAGATATTTCTTGGACCTACAGGTAAGCCTTAATCTAGGCTTACCTGTAGGTCAAAGTGGTTTGTAAGGGTTTACAACCACTTTAAGGCTAGTTCACACCAACTGCCTTGCGTAATGCAGTCTCAACATAGTCCAAATGCAAGGCTGAGGTACATAGTCTTGTTTTCAGTGGTGCCAGTGCCTCATGCAACAACTTTCCCTGGAATGCACCAGGAAAACAAAGAATTGAGTCAGCTATGAGTAATGCCCTGTACAAACGGTCGGAAATTCTGATGGAAAAAGTCAGATCGGATTATGTTGTCGGAAAATCCGATCGTGTTTGGGCTCTATCAGACTTTTTCTGTCGGATTTTCCGACGCACAAAGTTTGAGAGCAGGATCTAAAATTTTCAGACAGCAAAATCCGATCGCATAAATTTCCGATCGGGTGTAGACCATTCCGCCGGACAAAGTGCCACGCATGCTCAGAATAATCAAAGACACGAAAGCTATTGGCTACTGGCCCGTTTATAGTCCCGATGTACGTGTTTGACGACACCTCGTTCAAAACTATCGGATTTTCCGACAACTTTGTGCGACCGTGTGTATGCAACACAAGTTTCGTCCAAAATCCGTCCGAAAAAATCGGATGGATTTTGTGGTCGGAATGTCCGACCGTGTGTACAGGGCATAAGTGTTGTACAGGCAGATCCCCTCCACATCATTGCTGGATATGTGATTTTATTGGCGGTTTTACAATAAAGGTGTTTTAGACTGGATTTTCTTTTTTATTGACCTCATGTACTTAAAGGGAAGCTCCACTTTAGTGAAGAATATATAGCAAAAAATATATATAGCACATAAAATTGGTACACAAGCCATACTGTATTTTATTTATTTCAGGTACTTATATACTTATACTTATATAGCGCAGTCAATTTACGCAGTGCTTTACATATACAGTGTACATTCACATCAGTGCCTGCGCTCAAGGAGCTTACACTCTAAGGTCCCTAACTCACATTCATAAATACTTTTAATGTTTCTAAAAATTACCTGTTTCAGTTTGCAGTGCTGTCATTTTCTGTAAAAGTCAATGCAATATGAAAGTTGGTGTAGAGAATGCCTCCAATAATGTCATTTCCTGTTTGTGTGATTGGCTCTCTAATTTTCCCAGAAGTCTACACTAGGATAGAAGCCAGATTTAAGACGCCCTTTGCAATAGAAACTTGTTCTTTTGTGAGATACTCCCTTAGGATTAGTTACCTCTAAAGGGATGCAGACCCTGCAACTCATCAGAACACTGAGAGTGCACCAGATGATTATAATGAACCAGACACTCCCATTCAGAATTTATATCCAAAGAACATGGTCAAACAACTATTTCTTCAGAGGGGAAACAGGTATGACTCTGCAACAAAGTTTTCTAAAATCCTTCCAATGTACATTAATTACCCAGAGGGGACCTGCTTTTTCTCAGCAAACATGGCGTTACTAAGTTAAGTCTGAAAAAGACAAAAAAAGAGCACACATCAACACACTGAAACATGTTAAAAAATTGTAAAAATTGCATGCCTGTGAATGTCATAGCTCATGCGGATTGGATTTATGAGAGGTGATGAAGGCACAAAATATTGCCATAGCAGGCTCTCAGGAATATAGGAAAACACTGCAACAAATTTTTTATTTTTTTTTGCTGCACCCGGGAAAAATCATTAAAAACATTTCTTTAACAATTACCATGATGTACAGAATGGGGATGGGCAAAGACACAAAACAAGAGGATACAAAGTTCGGTTTCAAAGTTCTCTTCCATAAAAAGTAGGTAATTACCGTATTTATCGGCGTATAACATGCGCCGGCGTATAACACGCACCCCAAGTTTAGGAGGGAAGTTTAAGGAAAAAAACTTTTAAGAGGAAAGTTTAAGGAAAAAAACATACATTTTAAGTGGCCATCAATGCAGCCTTGCACAGCATCCATCTGCAGCCTTCCAGTGTCCATCTGCAGCCTTCCCCAGTGTCCATCTGCACCCTTCCAAAAAATCACAGCATGTTTGAGGTTTTAAATTTAGCGCCGCTGTATAAACTGACGTTACTGCTATAAATATGTGTAAAATGAAAAACTCTCGTGGGTGTAACAACATGTCTGCTTTCCCCCTTCTTAGTGTATCCTTACTGTGGACGAGTGTGGGGTGTAGCAAGATGGCGACATAGACCGAGCCGAGCTGAGCCGAGTGTACTGTATACTCGTGTACTCAGCTACTCGGCTCCGCTCGCAGTCATGCCCCCATCCTGCCCCTTGGCCCGGCTCCTATGATGGACATAACACCGGTCCAATGGCGGGATGTAAAGGCTAGGAGGTGGGACTGGGCGTGACTGCAAGCGGAGCCAAGTACACAGTACACTCGGCTTGGTCAATGTTGGCAGCCCTCACAGACGTCAGAGATCGGCGGGGATCAGCGTATAACACGCACCCATGATTTTCTCCTGATTTACAGGGGAAAAAAGTGCGTGTTATATGCCGATAAATACAGTAGGTATAAGTGTAAATGTACTATAGATTAAAGCCAAATTCCAGGTATGGCTATTTCTACCAGGATTGAGCAAGGGGTGGGCAGGAGGGGAGCCGCCCCAGACGCAGTGATGCAAGGGCACAAAGAGTAGACGCAGGACGGTACAACATTTCTACGGCATGTATTAACAGTGGGGGAGGGGACTGCAGTTCTGGACCCTTGCCCTGGGTTCTGGACAACCCTGTCCTGGTACTGATTTCTACATAGTTATATTGGTCCAGCTTGGACTTCATCCAATCAGAGAATGTTTAATGCTTTGCTTTCATTGTGAAGGTGCAAAGTGTTCTCTGAATGGCTCTGGTGCCAAGAGAGCAAACGACTATGTTAAAAATGTAGCATGGCAGCTGCTCGGCATGGGACCCAAAAGCTAGTGGAGATCACTGTAATAGAAGTGCCTCCTACAGTGATTTCCAGCTTCTAGAGTAATCCCACAACTATGGTGTGTACATATTTACATTGATAACCATGTAAAGATTGCCTGGAATTAATCTTTAAACATTTTATTTGCTACTTCGGCTGAAGTCCATGAGTGTGTCAAGAATCTCTGTTACTATTACTAACAGCTCTGAGCACACTAAGGCAGTAATCCCACTTGGTATATACACTATATTACCAAAAGCAGGGCGGATTTGATTTAACTCAAGTCAAATTTAAATCACAATTTAACCACTTGCCTACTGGGCACTTAAATACCCCTCCTGCCCAGACCAATTTTCAGCTTTCGGTGCTCTCACACTTTGAATGACAATTACTCAGTCATGCAACACTGTACCCAAATTAATTTTTTGTCCTTTTTTCCCCCACAAATAGAGCTTTCTTTTGGTGGTATTTGATCACCTCTGGGTTTTTTATTTTGTGCGCTATAAATGAAAAAAGACCCAAAATTTTGAAAAAAAAGAATTTTTCTTTGTTTCTGTGATCAAATTTTGCAAATTATAAATTTTTCTTCATAAATTTTGGCCACAATTTATACTGCTACATATCTTTGGTAAAAATAACCCAAATTAGTGGATATTATTTGGTCTTTGTTAAAGTTAGAGAGTCTACAAGCTATGGTGCAAATCACACAAAATTGATTACATCTGATGTACTAGATCATTTCTTGCGACCCAAACAAGCCAGGAAAGTACAAATACCCCCCAAATGACCCATTTTTTGAAAATAGACATTCCAAGGTATTTAGTAAGAGGCATGGTGAGCTTTTTGATGTAATTTTTTCCCACAAATCTTTGCAAATGAAGATTTTTTATTTTATTTTAATTTTTTTCCACAAAATTGTCATTGTAATAGGTTATTTCTCTCATGTGGCATGTGTATACCACAAATAATGCCCCAAAATAAATTTTGCTACTCCTCCTGAGTATTACGATACCACATGTGTGGGACTTTTCCACAGCCTGGCCACATAGAGAGGCCCAACATGCAGGGAGCGCCATCACGTGTTCTAGGAGCATAAATTACACATCTAACTATCTGACTACCTATTACACTTTTGAAGGCCCTGGAGCACCAGGACAATGACACGTTACACCGACATGGTACTGATGACAGATGGCACTGATACGTGGCACTGATACATGGCACTGATACGTGGCACTGATGACAGATGCCACTAATACGTGGCACTGATGACACGTGACACTGACAGATGGCACTAATATGTGGCACTGATGACAGATGTCACTTATACGTGGCACTGATGACACGTGGAACTGATGACACATGGCACTAATACGTGGCACTGATGACACCTGACACTGATGACAGATGGCACTGATACTTGGCATTGATGACACGTGACACTGACAGGTGGCACTGATGAAAGATGGTACTGATACGTGGCACTGATGACAGATGGCACTAATATGTGGCACTGATGACACGTGACACTGATATGGCACTGATGACAGATGGCATTATGTGGCACTGATGACACGTGGCACTGATGTGGCACTGATGACAGATGGCACTATGTGGCACTGATGACACGTGGCACTGATGTGGCACTGATGACAGGTGGCACTGATGACAGATGGCATTATACGTGGCACTGGGGACAAATGGCACTGAGGACAGGTGGCACTGGGGACAGATGGCACTGATGACAGATGGCACTGGGGATAGATGGCACTGATGACAGATGGCACTGATGACAGGTGGCAGTGGGGGCAGATGGCACTGACAGGTGGCAGTGGGGGCAGATGGCAGTGGGGACAGGTGGCAGTGGGGACAGATGGGCACTTTATTTTCATTTTATTTTTTTTATTTTATTTTTTTAAACTAACCACTGCATCTGTGCAGCGGTTCATCTCTCCCTCCTCACACGCTGTCTGTGTGAGGAGGGAGAGCCGGCGATGAGAGATGATCTCATATGGTTACATATGAGATCATCTCTCATTGGGCACGCTGATCGCACTGTAAACGGCCGCTGTGATTGGCTGTTTACAGCGATCTGTGACTGGCTGTGTCTGGGGATGCGCAGAGGGGAAGTTAAGAGGAGGATGTCCAGGGATGCCCTCCTGGCAGATAGCGTCTGCGCTGTAGCCGTTTTGGCTATAGCGTGGGTGCGAAGTGGTTAAATCACAATTTAAATCACTAATAAAAAGGCTTGATTTAAATCAACTCGATTTAAATCATAATTTTTAAATAGCAACTGTCATCTCTGTCCCTCAGCGGCTCCTCCTCTGATTTGATTTGATTTTTATCCACCCTGACCAAAAGTACTGGAACGCCTGATTTTACACGCACATGAACTTAGAAAATAGAAAACTATCTTTAGATTTTTACGCCAAAAATTTTTATGAAAATACATTTGATAAAAATCAAAAAAAATCTGATTTAAATCTAAAAAATTCAATTTTTTAAATAAAAAAAAAAAAATATGTATTCACCCTGACCAAAAGTACTGGAACACCTGACTTTACACAGACATGAACTTTATTGGAATCCCAGTCTTAGGCCATAGAATATTGAGTTGGCCCACCCTTTGTAGCTATTACAGCTTCAACTCTTCTGGAAAGGCTGTCCACAAAGTTTAGGAGTGTGTCTATGGAAATGTTTGTCCATTCTTCCAGAAGTGCATTTGTAAGGTCAGGCACTGATGTTGGACGAGATGTCTCCACTTCAATTCATCCCAAAAGTGTTCTATCAGGGTAAGGTCCGGGCAGTCAAGTTCCTCCACCCCAAACTCGCTAATCTATGTCTTTATGGACATTGCTATTTGGTGGAGGGGGGGGGGGGTTATGGTGCGGGGTTGTCTTTCAGGGGTTGGGCTTGGCCCCTTAGTTTCAGTGAAGGGAACTCTTAAGGTTCAGCATACTAAGACATTTTGGACAATTTCATTTGTGGGAACAGTTTGGGGATGGCCCCTTCCTGTTCCAACATGACTGTGCACCAGTGCACAAAGCAAGGTCCATATAGCCATAGATGAGCGAGTTTGGGGTGGAGGAACTTGACTGGCCTACCCCCAACCTGATGGAACACCTTTGGGATGAATTAGAGCGGAGACTGCAAGCCAGGCCTTCTCATCCAATATAAGTGCCTGACCTCACAAATGCTCTTCTGGAAGAATGGTCAAACATTCCCATAGACACACTCCTAAACCTTGTGGACAGCCTTCCCAGAAGAGTTGAAGCTGTTATAGCTGCAAAGGGTAGGCCAACTCAATATTGAACCCTACGGACTAAGACTGGGATGCCATTAAAGTTCATGTGCGTGTAAAAGCAGGCATTCCAATACTTTTGGTATTATAGTATATGTGTTATTAGGCCCAATTCACAAAGCTACCACACCAGGATAAATATTCTTATTTGCAAAAAAGTGACATTAATCTTCAGCTGTCAAATGTGACTAAAAATCACAGTCACATGACATAAATAAAGATCCTCGTCCTTGTGTTAAAACTTCGTCATTTGGGCTTTTGGTGTTGAAAATAATGTAGATTCCCTTGAAGTAACAGTGCACTGTGGTTTAGCTAAGCAGTATAGCAGTGGAGGGCAGTATGAGCATAGTTATATCACTTGGAGGAATATAATAAGTGAATGCTGTAGCAGGGCTGGGGAGTCTATGCTGTCGAAGACAGAGAGGGAGAATGATTGGCCCGCTCAGTGCTGTGTTGAGAAAAGCAATTTCGAGCTGACTCCACAGCAAACACTTAAGATTCTACACTGGGAATAAATCTTTTGTCATCGTATAAAGAGACATCTGGCTTTCCAGAGAAACGGGAACGTCATCGCAAGCGTGGCGGAAGCCTGCTTTTCTTGTACACATATAGCTGCTTTCCATGTACGCCTATTCATACAAACAAATGTAATTATAAATACACTGTGATTTGCATGTATTAAAATGCACAGATGCCAACTGAAGCAAACCTGTATGTACATGGTATATTATAAAGCCATAAGGAGGCATAGAAAGGGTCAGCCAAGGAAGTGGCAGCAAGAATTGGGACAGGGAATGCATAATTGCAAATGACCTATAGATTTAATCTTTATTGATGAGGTTGGATGGGATGTTTGATGCGTATCGTCTTCCATGCGCATCTATAAAAATATGTTTGCCAACCTTCCTCTTTGCATATACTGATCAGGTTGTGCCTGCTGTGCATGTGTATGCATAATACAGTATGGTGCAGAAAGCAGGTGCTAGACAATTACCATGCAGTAATAAAACATTCATACTTAAACTTTATACTTCTAAATACAAGAGACGTGTATTGTTACTTAAAGCGAGACAAAACCATTGAATGCCTTGGCTCCCTCGCCCCTTATCCACGCTGCCATGTTTAAAACAAATGAAAAAGGAAAGATGTAGGGGCATCTAGGTACCAAGAAAAGCAATACTAGTGTAGGTAATAAATAAAAGTACTATAGAGTACTATAGAGTCCACAAATCAGAAAGCATATGGTAAAGTCCAATATCTGATCACTAGGGCAGAGGCAGGCTCTGTATGTATTGGCAAAAGGGAAAAGCGCCTCAAAAAAAAATCCACTCTTTTGTCCTTCAAGACCCTGCTCTCTAATGGTTCTCCTTCTATATATCACAGCACTCCTTCAGTGTTACCCGTTACTCTGTTTCCACCTCTACACTTCCTCTTTCTGTACAGGTACCTCAAGGTTCTGTCCTTGGATCCCTCCTCTTCTCCATTTACACCTCCTCCCTTGGTCAGTTAATAAACTCCCATGGCTTTAAATACCATCTCTATGCTGACGACACGCAAATCTATCTTTCTACTCTTTATCTCGTTCCTTCAGTCTCCTCTCGCATTACTAACTTATTCATCGGCATAGCAGCCTGGATGTCATACCATTTCCTCAAACTCAATCTTTCTAAAACTGAGCTCATAATTTTTCCTTCAGCCCGTGACCCCTCCCCTGACTTCTCCATCAAGATCAATAATACAACCATCAGTCCCTCCCCTCGTGCCAGGGTACTATGTGCAATCTTGGACCTGTCCTTTTAGCACCTAATGCAATTAAAGACTTCACCTGTGTACAATCTCCAAAATGCACCCCTTTTTAACATTTGAAACCACTAAGCAACTTACTCACTCGCTTTTTATCTCTCGTCTTGACTATTGTAACTCCCTCCTCATTGGTCTACCTCTACACAAGCTGTTCCCTCTTCACAGGGGAGGGCTGGCAGCCATAGGCCTGGTGGGCAAGTCCAGTCAAGTGGCCCATTGAACCACTGAATCAGCTCACCACCCATCTACACCACATTCCCTGTACAGAGAGAGAGGGAGACTGCTCCACATTGCCCCAAAGAGAGAGAGACTGCTTGACACTGCCTCCACAGAGAAAGACTGCATCACACTGCCTCCACAGAGAGAGATCGCTTCACACTGCCTGCACAGAGAGAGACCCCGCTTCACACTGCCTCCACAGAAAGAGATCGCTTCACACTGCCTGCACAGAGAGAGACCGCTTCACACTGCCTCCACAGAGAGAGACCCCGCTTCACACTGCCTCCACAGAGAGAGACCCCGCTTCACACTGCCTGCACAGACCTCGCTTAACACTGCCTGCACAGAGAGAGACCCCGCTTCACACTGCCTCCACAGAAAGAGATCGCTTCACACTGCCTGCACAGAGAGAGACTGCTTCACACTGCCTCCACAGAGAGAGACCCCGCTTCACACTGCCTGCACAGACCTCGCTTAACACTGCCTGCACAGAGAGAGCAGTCACTTTGTGTGCAGGCACTGTGAAGCAGTCAGTCTCTGTACAGGCAGTGTGAAGTGGATCAGTCTCTCAGAGAATGGAGCAGTCTCTCAGAAAGAGACTGCATGATTGCCCCCAGAGAGACTGAAAAAAAAAAGTTGGCCTCTTCCCCACACCCAGTACACAGATCAATGAGGCTGCAGGAAGATGAAGACTAAAGACTGTGCTGTCACTGCCACCACACTAAGCACTACCTGTGGAGTCCGGAGCTTCTCTGGTGAGTGAGCACCACACCACTAGGCAAGCCAAGCAAGCAGAGTAGCTGAGAGTCACAGTGAGCGCAGCAGGCTAAACACGCAAGTCCTGCTGTCTCCCCGGCATGAACACCAGATTCACAAGGGTGCAGGTTCCTCCTGTCTCAATTGCGGATAGTAAGAAATGCACATGCAGGCGCATGCCGGAGCACAGGCCAGATTAAGGGCATTGTGGGCCTGGTGCTGCAGTGGAGCAGGTTTAGGTAAGTAATGTCATATCCCAGCTCTTGCCCAGACTTGGTCACAGCCCCACAGGGCTGTAATGTTAGGGAAGCCCAGAACTTGAATTACCAAGCGTCTGTAAGAGCCGTGTGTCGGTGTGTGCTCTGAGGTGAAAGTTTCCAAGCCATCAGAATACAGTGATCACTGCTAGCAGCTATAGCAGCCAGCACTGATTGCTAAAAAACATAAAAACACGCTGGTTGTACTGTCAGTTGATGGAGTCAAATTCTCTACAACCAGTCTGCATAGAGATAGATTGAAATGTCTGCTGAACCGGCAGAATTTCAATCTGTCTATTGTGGCCTAAGTCCACCAGTCTCTGGGTTTAATAATATCCTCAAATCTTCTGAAAGGGGGGCTCCACTTAGGTGTAGAAATTCACTTTGAACTCCACCTTATTTCCAGAACTCTCTTTAGGGTCCTTTAACACTGAAGGCGCTGTACAGGCGTTTTAGTGCTAAAAAATAGCACCTGTAAAGCGCTTCTTATGCCACCCCAGGTTTCCCACTGGGGCGGTGCGCTTGAAGGACATTCTGAAAAGTCCAGCAAGCAGCATTATTGGGGCGGTTTGGGAGAGGTGCCCAGCCTATTGAAATGAATGCAACACGGCCCTTTTTAACACTTTCTTTGGCCACTAGTGGGGGTTAAAAGTGCCCCGCTAGCGCCACTAAAACAATGGTAAAGCGCCACTAAAACGAGCAGCGCTGTACCACTACCGCCCACATCACCCCAGTGTGAAAGTACCCTTTGGTATTAGATGTGCAAACAAAAAGGTGAGACCACATCTAATACCTACAGAGAGTAATGGAAATAAGGTGGAGTTCACAGTGAACTGTGTCATTACCTGCAGGGATTGGCATTTAGGAGGGTTAAAGCAGGCAGGGATGAAATGTGATATCAACTATTCACTGCCTGTCAAATGCCTCTGAAAAGTGACCTGAGCATGGATCACTTTTCAGAGGAGTGGCAGAGGCTGCTGCAAGTGAATACAAACATTTAGGCTCACACTGGTGTGCTGCGGTTTGGCTGCAGTGCGGGTGTACTGGCGGTGTGTCACACCCCCTCAGACTTCTTTTAGGTTACTCATTGTTGCTGCATGTTCTGAAAGTGCACCAAACATGCAGCATGCAGGACGTTTTGTGCACTTTCAGAACATGCAGTAAAAATGTGCATCCTCTATGTCCCAGGGGCAACATGCAGGATGACTGCCAGTACACCAGCACTGCAGCCAAACTGCAGCATGTCAGTGAGAGCCCTCATCATACCACCTAGCCCTAGGAGGGCAAGGTACTGGCACAGGCTGCTAGAAAAAAACTCTTTGGCTTCAGAGAGGAGAAGCTCACTTACTTGGATGGTGACAGCCTCCCAGGAGCCTCACTGGATTCCAGCCAACTGCTCAGATTGAGCAGAGAGCAGATCCAGCCTCTGCCAGCCAATGGTGTGGAGTAGGGAGGGGCTGGGCGGGGCTGTGCTGTGTAACACAGACTGTCAGCCCTGACATGAAGACATCGCTGGCTCACAGTACTGTACTC
This sequence comes from Lithobates pipiens, assembly GCF_037356315.1. Taxonomy (NCBI): domain Eukaryota; kingdom Metazoa; phylum Chordata; class Amphibia; order Anura; family Ranidae; genus Lithobates; species Lithobates pipiens. The sequence continues at coordinate 177,998,736 of NW_027507789.1, forward strand.
GGCCAGCTCAAGAACTGTGCATGTTGCGGTTTTGAGCTGACGACACAGCAGCCTTTGCCACCGCATATCAAAGCAGCCCAGGGGGCAATTGCATCCCTGCCCCCTGGCCCAGCCCTCCCCTGCCTCTTCAGTCTATCATGAATGCCGCTGCCAGACTCGTCCACCTTACCAACTGTTCAGTGTCCGCCACCCCTTTCTGCCAATCCCTACACTGCTATCCCATTGCCCAAGGAATAAAATTCAATACACTAACAACAACATACAAAGCCATTTACAACTCTGCCCCAAGCTACTTTACCAAGCTTACATTATCTCCAAATATCACCTAAACCGTCCTCTCCACTCCTCCAAAGACCTCTCTAGCTCCCTTGTCTCCCCCTCCCAATGCCTGTTTCCAGGACTTCTCCAGAGGCTCTCCCAATCTGTCCGGTTATCTCCTACTCTGTCTAATTTTAGGCAATCCCTGAAAACTCTTCAGTGAGACCTATCCTGCCTTCAGATAGCAACCTAATCTTCTACATCCCTCATCATTCATCCCTCACAGTTACTAGTTTTTGTTATACCAGACCCTCCCTATTAGATTGTAAGCTAGTAGGAGCAGGGCCCTCCTAACCCTCTTGCATTTAATTGTATTGTTTCTGTATTGTCTCCCTTTATATTGTAAAGCGCTGCGCAAACTGTTGGAGCTATATAAATCCTGTTTAATAATAATATAATAACCTGTAAGTGTTGACTGATAATACGTATTAAACACCACTCTTGTTATAGCAGATGAGAACAGGCCCATCATACGGTTCATTGTCCAGGACCATGAAGCAGATATCAGCTGGGGGGCCACCAGGGTCCATCCCAGAGGGGATAGAAGCACAAGGAAGATGGCTGTGGTTCTCCAAGATGGCGCTGAAGCGCAATGTAGCCTGCAGCGTCTGCGGGATGATGTCACCAGGACAGAATCAAATGTGAGTGGCTATTTTTGGTGTTTTTTTGTCCCAACAAATCCAATTTATCATTCTGCACTTAAAGGTGCTTCCTCTTTTCTTCCCTTCATGTTTAAAACTACAGTGCATGTGCATATGCACCACTGGTGTCTTCAAGTATCTAGGACCTGGCAGAGGCTGGTCGTACATATGTACATGCGTGGAAGGTTGTCTGCACTTGCACAAAATGCTTCAAGTTCTTGGCAGATTGCCACTATATTGCTGTTGCCTCACAGTTTGTGCACACAGGCAAAAATCCACTGCACATGTGCACATACGTGGCTTTTTAACACCCTGCCTCCTCGGAGAGATGTGATGTAGCTATCCCAGGAGGCAGCCTAAGCTGGAAACCCTGAAGTGCTGCTTTACAGCACAAAAATATAAAAAAAATTGAATTAAAATGATTAGCTTTTCTAGAAGAGGGAGGTAGAAGGGATAAAATAAAAAAGTTGTTAAAGTGAGTTTAGTTCCGCTTTAAATCTTGATAACCATTTTTCTTTTTTCCAGTAGAAATCCAGTATGGAAACCTTTTTCCCCTGTGCAGAAGCTTCCTGTAATATAGATCAGTTTGCGCTGTCTCCCTGTACAAGGTGACTGATCTTGTATCTGCTCCCTCCTGTAGTTCTGCAGGCAGCCTGTAGAGGGAGGACTTGAAGGGCCAAAACCACAACTGAGCTCTTTGCACAGGCGCTGTACTGCGCAATGATGATGTCACAACTAGTTCCATCATAGGGTCATCAATCAAAAAAAAAAGTTCTATCATAGGGTCATCAATCAAGAAAAAAGAAAAGTTCCATCACAAGATCATCGACCAAGTTTGAAAAGGCATTTGGTATGCACAAAAGTGGATTTATATCCTTTAAGGCCTTTATGAAATATATTCAAATGTAAGATTTTGTGCCCGGAATTCAGCTTTAAACATTGCATTCCATCAACGTCTCCACATTCACTCATTTCTTTTATAGAACTACTTTGCTTTTTTGTTCCAATTTACTTTCTAAATTTGGAGCGTTTCGATGTTAATCTGTCTTTTTATATGCTTTTCATTTATTGTTTATACAGATTTCATTTGATAGCTACTCACTTGGGAATGGGATGAACTTTAGTCTTTTCTCACCCTTACTTGCTATGTTACTATTCATTGACAAGATATTAATTGTTTTGTACACGTTCTGAACCACGTCGTTTGCCAGCAGTCTGACTTCTGCCCTGTTTTATAGAATCCACTAATTGTGCTGGGGTCATTTACATGGCCAAAGTCCAACTGGCCCCAGAGTCTTGCCAATCTGGTCAGCTCATCTCCAAAAGCCTAACATATGATGGAATTCTTAACAGTGAAATGGCCTTTATGCGACACATACCAGAAAGCGAGGGCTATTTACTAACATGGGTGCAAAAGTTCAAGTATGTGTAACCCCTGGCAACAAGAGAGGCACTGGAGCCAAGCTGCGACTATAGTGTCTGTAGCATGTCTACAAAATGAACTAATAGGCTCTTCCTACAGCATTGTCATAGATATGTGCTTGCTACACATGGATACTTTAAGCCTATTCGATTACTTATTTAGCACCATCATTTCAGAAATATGTTGGATGTGGATCATTACCCAATGCAAAGGTGCAGGTTTGTACAATTATGTTTTGCAAAAGATCATTAAGCAGCTGAACTGGGCATAGATAGTTGCTTGTCATCTCAAGAGTGTAGGTATTGAAAAACCTGTCTGCATGAAAGCCAATCTAACCTACCAGATGTGGCAGAATGGCTAAATGAAAGCCACCAAAATGGAAAGCATAAGTCCATGTAGATAGCTTTTGGAAGGAACCAAATTCATGGCTGCACAGGTGAAGGGTGCTGTGTTAACTATAATCCATTGCATTGCTTTCTTTGGCATTGGGCTGAATAACTATCTGGGGTCACTTGGAGCTATTCAGCCAATTACACATGTGGTGGACGTACAATAGCAGTCGTTATGTAAAAGCAGTACATTACATATCACTCTCAAGCCATCTTCCCTTTAACATCCAACCTCCCCAGGGTCATTAGTACTCACTCAGAGCACTCAGATATGCCATAAGCTATATGTAGCCAGCTCACGACTCCCTGCATGTTGTTCCAGAGACAGAACTGCTGCAGCTGCTCCTCTAGCTAAGTACACTTCTCCCAGGACCTCCAGGGGGGGATAGCACTCATGACAGAGAACACTTGGCCTGGCCTAAAAGGCCACTTGCAACCTGCTCTTAGCCTCCACCATAAAGCGATAGGTAGACTACAGCTGGCTCCTCTGGGTTCAGGACTATTTCATCCTTGTAAGTGGGGTGCAGCATGGTGCGGAGACATTAATTCACACTGGCAGGGGGAATAGAACTTGTTCTGAAGGAATGCAACAACAGTTTACAACAAGCATGGTGGGAAGGCCACCCAGCCGGGCACACTCACAGTTCAGTAGCAAGACATAGTAGATTCCAGCCAGAATGACAGCATCTGTTGAGAGGGGACCAAATGCAGCCTGGCTGTCTGTCCCCAACTGGGAATTGGTCCAAAACAGATGGGGCTTATGCTTACCCTCCTTGTCAGGAACCTTTCCCTAACGCTGTTACTGTCCCTCACAGATGGAGTATCTGTCCCTACTCTGTCTACTCGCCATAGCACACCAAAACCAAGGCCTTAAATAGGCTCTGTCTGACCCAAGATAGCTGCTTGAGTCACATGGGGTGGCAGTATCCTTTAGGATAGCTTCCCAAGTGACCCAGGAAACCATAGAGAGACTTTGTTCCTCCTGATTTCCTCTCTAGCGACAGTGCCGCTGCAATTGAGCACCATGTGCTGTAGGGAAAGAAGACTGCACCTGCCTACACCATGACCTCCTGCCATGTCCGGGACCCCTGCATAGTTGACTTCATGCTGGTGTGGTATCTGGCTCTCATGCCCAGATTGCACTAAGCTCCTCCCAACCTGGCATACTATATAAGTGTATCTTAAAAAAAATTAATATCATCAAAAAGTTTGTTTATTTCAGTAATTCCAATCAAAAAGTGAAACTCATGTTATATAGATTCATTACATATAGAGTGATATATTTCAAGCATTTCTTTCTTTAAATTTTGATGATTGTGGCTTACAGATAATGAAAACTAAGAATTCAGTATCTCCGAAAATTAGATTATCGTGAAAAAGTTCAATATGGTAGACCAGGGATCCTCAAATGACAGCCCTCCAGCTGTTGCGGAACTACGCATCCCATGAAGCATTGTAAAACTCTGACATTCACAGACATGACTAGGTATGATGGGAATTGTAGTTTCTGAACAACTGGAGGGCCATAGACCCCTGTTGTAGACTCACGGTATCACACTCTAATCAGCCAATTAACTCAAAACACCTGTAAAGGTTTCCTGAGCCTTTACATGGTCTCTCCGTCTGGTTCAGTAGGTTACACAATCATAGGGAAGATTGCTGACTTCACAAGGAGGGTAAGTCCCAAAAGGTCATTGGTAAAGAAGCTGGCTGAGAGCCACCATACACAGAAGTATCCAGGACATGGGCTACAACTGTTGTATTCCTTGTGTCAAGCTACTCCTGAACCAGACACAACGTCAGAATCATCTTACCTGGGCTAAGGAGAAAAAGGACTGGACTGTTGCTCAGTGGTCCAAAGTCCTCTTTTTGAATGAAAGTCAATTTTGTGCTTCATTTGGAAATCAAGGTCCCAGAGTCTGGAGGAAGAGCGGAGAGTCACAGAATCCAAGTTACACGGTCCAGTGTGACGTTTCCACAATCAGTGATGATTTGGGGAGCCATGCCATCTGCTGGTGTTGGTCCACTGAGTTTTTTCAAGTCCAAAGCCTATTCTAAATTTTTCATACTTCCCTCTGCTGACCAGCTTTATAGAGATGCTGATTTCATTTTCCAGCAGGACTTGGCACCTGCCCACACTGCCAAAAGTGCCAATATCTGGTTTAATGATCATGGTATCACCAGGGCCGTCTTTAAGATTGATTGGACCCTGGGCAAAAATTTTCTTAGGGCCCCCCTCCCCCCATGCAATTTCGCTCTCCACCTTCTCTGAGATATGCAATAAATAGCAGCTAGACTTAAAATCAGTTTACTGTATCAGATCAGGCAGCGATTGTGATTGGTTGCCAGAGGTTACAGCATATCATTACTGCTCACTGACTGGTTGCTAGATGTTACAGCACTCCTTAAAGCTCACTGATTAGTTGCTAGAGGTTACAGCACATTTCTGCTTGTTGATTGGCTGCTAGAGATTGCTGTACAGTAATACTGCTCACTGGTTGCTATAGGTTACAGTACATCTTCTCCTCACTGCAGAGGGGCATGATATACCTATGAATGCTGCCTTTATTTACATATCAATGCAGTTGGCCTCAGATATTTACATATGCATGTGACTGCTATTTACATATGAATGCCATTTACATGTAAACACAGGTCTGCAGATGAGTCATCTCTACACAACAATAGGGCAGAGCTGGGCAGCATTAGTAGCAGCACAGGACTAAAACTTCAAGGGAATGTAAACTGGGATAGTTGGCAAGTATGAGGCAGCTGCTTTGGGCCCCACAACAATGACAGGGCCCAGGGCAGCTGCCCCTTTTGCCCTGCCTTAAAGACGGCCCTGGGTATCACTGTGCTTGATTGGCCCGCAAACTCGCCTGACCTAAACCCCTTAGAGAATCTGTGGTGTATTGTCAAAAGGAAGATGAGAGACGCCAGACCCAACAATGCAGATGAGCTGAAGGCCACTATCAAAGCAAACTAAGCTTCCATAACACCTCAACAGTGCCACAGGCTGATTGCCTCCATGCCACGCCTCATTGATGCAGTAATTCATGCCAAAGGAGCCCCGACCAAGTATTGAGTGCATACTATACGGCAATGTTTCTCCACTCTAATCCTCAAGTACCCCCAACAGGTCATGTTTTCTGGCTTTTCATTATTTTGCACAGGTGATTTGATCAGTTTCACTGCCTTAGTAATTACCACAGCCATTTCATCTGAGGGAAATCCTGAAAACATGACCTGTTGGGGGTACTTAAGGACCGGAGTTGAGAAACATTGCTATACAGTACATGGACATACTTTTCAGTAAGCCAACATTTCTGTATTAAAAATTATTTTTTTATTGGTCTTTTGTAATATTCACATTTTTTGAGATACAGAATTTTGGGTTTTCACTAGCTGTAAACCATAATCATCAAAATTAAAAGATCGAAATGCTTAAAATATATCACTCTGTGTGTGTAATGAATCTATAGAATTTATGAGTTTCCCTTTTTTAATTGAATTATTGAAATAAATGACCTTTTTGATCATATCCTAATTTTCTGAGATGCACCTGTAAAGGCACTAATTCCACCCATGACATCACTACAGGGACGCTCCAGCTAAAAGAGACCTAACGCCTGCTTACACTATTCCCTGTTACCACATACAATTTTGGGATAGAGCCACCTAGTGGCAGACTAGCTAACCAAACACGTGCCTCAGATTAGCAACAGCCACTGCAAACCTGCATGGCCGTCTTTAAGGCAGGGCAAAAGGGGCAGCTGCCCTGGGCCCTGTCATTGTTGTGGGGCCCAAAGCAGCTGCCTCATACTTGCCAACTATCCTAGTGTAAATTCCCTTGTCCCTTGAAGTTTTAGTCCTGTTCTGTGTCCCGATATCTCAGTGTGAAGTGATGGTACTAATGCTGCCCAACTCTGCCTTAGGTTTGGTTCACACAGCGGGCGGCATTACTTGCAGCGCCGCGACCTGCACACGATCAGCGGCGACTTGCAAAACAACTTCTGTATAGAAGTCAATGCAAGTCGCCCGATGTCGCCGAAAAAGTAGTACATGAACCTTTTTTCTAAGTCGGAGCAACTTGAGTCACTCCTATTAGAACGGTTCCGTAGTACAGAACGGAGCGCGACTTGTCAGGCATCGAAGTCGCCTGGACAAGTCGCCCCTGTTTGAACCGAGCCTAATTGTTGTCTACAGATGACTCACTTGCAGACCCTGTGTTTACATGTAAATAACCGGCATTCATATGTAAATATTGGCAGTATTACTAAGTAAATAGAAGCGGCTGGCAGCATTGATATGTAAATAAAGGTGGCATTCATATGTGTATCATGCTCCCCTGCAGTGAGGAGATGATGTGCTGTAACCTCTAGAAACCAATCAGTGAGCGGTATTACTTAACAGTAATCTCTAGCAACCAATTAACAAACAGAAATAATTTGCTGTAACCTCTAGCAACTAATCAGTGAGCCGTAATGTGTGCTGTAACCTCTAGCAACCAGCCATTAAGCAGTAATGATATGCTGTAACCACTGGCAACCAATCGCAATTGCTGCTTGATCTGATACAGTAAACTGATTTTAAGTCTAGCTGCTATTTATTATATGTCTCAGATCAGGTGGAGAGCAAAATTGCATGGGGGGGGGGGGGGGGCACAAGAATTTTTTTTCCCAGGGTCCAATCAATATTAAAGATGGCCCTGCAAACCTGCCTACAAGCTAGATTTTTAAAGAAGATTGTCAAGCAATGGCAGACTCCATATCTTTTCAGTACAGTTTTGCAAGGGATAGAGCATGACCCCTCTTGTTATTAGAGGGCCATTTCCAACAGTTTCTCTCCGCGGTGAACAGAAGATGCCAAAATGGAGATGTAGTCATTTTCTTGCTTTCCAATGTCCTTAGGGGGCTTATGGCAGTCACTGCCACTCTTATAACTCTCTGCCCCGAGGTGAGATTATCAACAGTGTCTTGGATGCAAGGCTACCATTGCTTCCAGCAAATACGTTGTTCATCTATTGACTCTAACTTGTCTGGTGCATGTCTGTTCTCAGCTTGAGGTTGTGCTTATTATCGCTTCTCTATCCATCTCTATTCAGCACTCCCCCCCCCCCCCCCTCTTCCTCCTGGATGTCCAGACTTGGCAGCCTGTTGAGACTATTGTGTCTGAACCTTAAATACAGTATCAGATATGCATGGTATCAGAGTCTCTTTTCACAGCTAAAATAACTACTCCACAGTAGTCAGAAGAGATGGAGGTTTGACTCATAAGCCAGCACATTTCACATTTATTAGGGGCTCTAAGGGCCCGCTGGCCTCCCTTTCCTATCTGCTGTGCTGCAGGCATAGACAGATGCTACACAAGATCAGTATTCTGCCTTATCAGTCAGTCTTCAGTGATCTGTGCCCAGGCAGGGGAGTCAGGGGCTAGGGAGAGATTAACTGAATCATTCCATCACACGTTCCCATATGACATATGTCTGTGCGGATACACATTCACATTTCAACGTGGCACACTGCGAGAATAGATGAATACCCAGGACAGATCGTTTGCCAGATGAAGCCATTTGGATAATACATTGATATGCAGCGATGACACTCTTGGCTATTACTGTAATTGCGCAAAATATATTAGATAGCAGGAACTGGAAATGTTGTATTAAAGAGATTTTGTGCATTGGGAAAAAGATATTTTTAAAGAGATACTGTTAAAAAATAAAAATAAAATATATCAATGATGGTATTCATGCTATACGGAAACCACTGTACCATATCTACATGTCCATACCAATTCAAATATTTACTTGTATATGTATCATGTAAATTTGCATGTCAAAATGATGAGCAAATCTAGAGATATCTAGAGATATAGGCAACTGAAGTTACGTAAACGTTTCATAAAATATTGACCCTGCCTCATTCTGCCTTTTAAGGTTCCCTATTGGTCAGAGATGCCATCTATAACATTGAAGGAGTCTCGCTTCGATTTTTAAGAATGTGCTCTGTTCTCCAGGGCAGTGGTTCTCAACCTCAGTCCTCAAGTACCCCCAACAGGCCATGTTTTGGGAACTTCCCTTAGATAAAATAGCTCTTATCAATACTATGCCATTGATATTGATTTAAAGCAGCTGTGAAAAGTAAAGGTAAAACTGAAAACATGGCCCATTGGGGGTACTTGAGGACTGAGGTTGAGAACCACTGCCCCAAGGGACAAAATACATGTAGTACTTTGCTCCATCTTCCTAGGTGCTGTCTGAGTCTAGCTTTGAGGTTGTGTAGAGCACCCCTCCTCTCTTTATGGGCATCCTAAAATACAGATAGCAAAGAGACAGCTGATTTGAGGAATGAGGTTGAGAACCACTGCCCCAAGGGACAAAATACATGTAGTACTTTGCTCCATCTTCCTAGGTGCTGTCTAAGGCTAGCTTCGAGGATGTGTATAGCACCCCTACTCTCTTTATGGCCATCCTAAAACACAGATAGCAAAGAGACGGCTGCTTTCAGGAATGAGGTTGAGAACCACTGCCCCAGGGGACAAAATAAATGTTTTACTTTGCTCCATCTTCCTAGGTGCTGTCTAAGGCTAGCTTTGAGGTTGTGTAGAGCACCCCTCCTCTCTTTATGGCCTTCCTAAAACACAGATAGCAAAGAGACGGCTGCTTTGACAGCCAGCAATTTTCTCCAAGCACTTGCCTACTTGCCTAGAATATTTTAACTCAGGACCGCTGATAAGGCAGTACAGCCAGTCCTCCTGCACTGGGCTCGAGCTCCATCAGTTCAAAGGGGGGCCTGAGCACCTGCTGAGCAGGAGGGACGGCTGTGCTGTCTTATTGCCGACACTGATCTTCTTCTGCCTCCCTCTACAGTGCTACCAGCTTCTCCTCTTCTTTTCCCCTCTGGCTGCACTACAGGGGGATTGGTTCTAGCATGTGCGTCCCTCTTTCATCTGCTGCCCTTTTCCCCTGCAGCTCTTCCGGCTTCCCTCCTTTCCTCTCCCTCCGGAAGCTGCTGCAGGCACACAGGGATGCTTCAGAATGGAGAGCAGGGTAAGGGGCCGGTAAATATGTAATTTACTGGCCCCTTCCTTTCCTAAATGAACACAGTGAATGGTCGGAACCAATAACTCCTGTGTCCATTCATCACTGAAGCATAATAAACTGTGTTTACTATACCTTGTGAATGAGCAGGAAGCCTCAGAGCGCTTCCTATTCATTCATCTGTGTAGCTGAGGCTACAGAGAAAGACACTGATAAATGTCCTTTCCACCAGGGGCCCTTTCAGGTAGGCTGTATGGGGCCCCATGATTTCTAACAGCAGCCCTATTTTAAAGCTGAGTTCCCGTCTTTAAAAAAAGTCAGCAGTTACAAATACTGTAGCTGCTAACTCTTAATATAAGGACACTTACCTGTCCAGGATCCCATGATGTCGGCACCCCAAACCGTTTCATCCATCGGCTTTGGGTTTGGGGACTGATCTTTTATAATCCAAAAAAAGGTTAAAAAAGGCAATATATTTACAGTAAATAAAAAGTACAAGCTCCATTGAAGAATTTTAAAATGAAAAGGTGGACTTTGTCGTGTAACCGTTAACCCTATGAACCTATCACCTGACACAACCATAAGGTCAGCACTTTTTCCAGGCTGTGAGTCAGAGACGGCCCTGTCTCATTTTGATTCTCCTGCAAAGATGTTTAATGGGTGATTGGCCTGAATTTATAAGCAGCTTTACAAGTGCAAAGTTTATATAATCTTTGACTGGCTGTCAGGCAAGAAAACACCTGTTTTACCCATTCCTCCCAGGCTGCAGTTTCCATTAGAGAACTTGATAGTAGAGTCGAGTGAGCCATTCAGTATTAACTATGCTGCTATCCAGAGTAGACATCCTAAGCCTGCTTTACTACAAATTTACCCGCTAATGAGGGTATGCAGTGTTCACACTCCCCTATTGTAAGAGAATGCCTTATTCAAGCCACTCTCAAGCAAGGTTCCTCCAGAGGTTGCTAGGGGTTCATTAAGCTGTGGCTGATTGACCTCCCATCTGATAGGGCTTGGAGAGTTCTCTGTCCAAAGCCAACATGACACCAATAATATTTTTAGCTGTCTATAAGAGTGGCATTCTGATCACCACAGTAATGCCCCGTACACACGATTGGATATTCCGACAACAAATTTTGGATGTGAGCTTGTTGGTGATAAGTCCGACCGTGTGTATGCTCCATCGATCATTTGTTGTAAGACTTTCCTCCAGCAAATGTTGGCTAGAAGGTTCTCAAATTTTCCGCCAACAAATGTTTGTTGATGGACTTTCTGATCTTGTGTACATAAGTCAGTCGGACAAAAGTCCACGAATGCTCGGAATCAAGTACCAGCCAGAAGCGCTCGGTCTTGTAAAACTAGCATTCATAATGGAGATATCACGTACGTCTTGTATGTCACTACGTTCGTAATTGTTAGCCAACATTTGTGTGACCATGTGTATGCAAGACAAGTTGGAGCCAGCATCCTTCGAACAAAAATCCACGGTTTTGTTGTTGGAAAGTCCAATCGTGTGTACGGAGCATGAGAGTTGTATTCTTCCCACTGACTACCAATGCAAGGGGCATTCTTCCCACTGACCTGAGACCTCCAATGAATTATTTTAACAGGGGTTCCCTGAGCCTTGAAAATTATTAGAAGTTCTTCTTGGGTAACAGAGTTGAGAAAGCCTGTCTTGTCTGATTTAAACGTACCTGTATAAGGGCAAAAAATGGTTTGTGGTAAAGGTTTCCATAATGACATAGCTGACCTTATTTGTACGTTTAAAAAAAAAAAAATAGGAATTACTAATCTATGGATAATCTGGGTGATATAGCATTTATCGGCATAGTTGAGACTTGTGGGCTGTTTACCAATCCACCTATGAGGACAGGAGCCCTCTTCCTAGCCATGCTTTGGAGCACTACATGTGTTGTATCTTGATGACATCGCTGTTCTTATTTTTGTAGACATTGTTAAGTCATTATTTGGACCCAAACAAGTGCCAATAAAGCCTTGTAGTGTCTCATCAATTTAAAGTAGGCAATTTTTTTTTCATTTAAGTAAGGGAGGGTTATAACCCTTGTAAGGTTTATTTTGCCATCTTTGCCCTATTGGGAGATTTACCTTGACTTCCTATCCCATAGCCAAACAGGAAGTGGGAGTAACCTCCAGTTTCTCTCAAACACCTTGCCAAACAACCTCCCGCAGTGTTCCCACAGATCAATGTGCAATTGGATTCCATTTGAGAATGGTATCATGAAAGAAAAGAGAAATGCTCCCCACAGTGTAAACCAGGAAGCTTATGCAGTTTTAAATAAGGTATATGCACTTACAATGGATGGATAGTAAGCAGGCACTTCACATCACATGTGCAGTTCATTTTTCAGAAATCAAAATGGGCATGGCTTGTTTACGCATGTGCAGTGGTGTGTGTTCTGGCTCTGCCCAATGCATTTCGACATAGGTGGCATCATCAGGAGCACCTGCCTAATGCGTTTTATCATAGGTGACATCGTCAGGGGAAAAACAGAAGTGAATGAAATCCCTGCTAATTAAGGGAATCTTTTGGGGACCCCCAGGTCACCAGAACTAGTGTTCCCATTGGAAGATTTCCCCTTTACTTTTCTGGGGACAACACAAAATTGGGGGTTTTCTTTTACTTTCAATGATAACGGTAAACAGGACAAATAGAGATCGTGAATCTCCCTAACAGGGGGACAGACAGCAATAATAATATACACATGTTCACATGCAATATATGCAGAGAAAAAATATGACCAATATGGTCTACAGTTCCAAGGATAAAGTCTCAATCATTAAGGCAATGGATAACGTATATGTATACTCAATTGTGTACACTCCCTGGCCACTTTATTAGGTACACCTTGTTAGAACTGGGTTGGACCCCCTTTTTCAGAACTGCCTTAATTCTTAATGGCATAGATTCAACAAGGTGTTGGAAACATTCTTCAGGGATTTTGGTCCATATTGACATGATAGCATCACACAGTTACTGCAGATTTGTCGGCTGCACATCCAGGGGGGTTGAGGGGGGCTGCTGCACACAGAATGTTTTTGCCAGAAACCATGAACTCAGACCGAGACAAAAGTACAGTTAAATCACACTTGTTTAATAATAAAAGTAAAAAGAACAAACGTAGTCAAAACATAGCCAAACTTCAGTAACCAGAACGGATAGTCAGCCAAGCCAGAAGTCAGGGATCAATATAGTGGAACAGCAAGTAGGATCTGGAGCCAGAAGGGATGTCAGAAAAGCAAGGAACAGGAACGCATAGTCTCTGTGATGTTGACCCAGGAAAAAGCAGAGATCCTCTGGGCTTAAGTAGGCAGGACTGACAAGCAGGATATCATCAACAGCTGAGTAACTGTGGAGAGATAAGAGCTGGCAATTAGCTGAGCGGCCAGCTCTGAGAAGGAAGGGCTGAACCCAGCCCTGTCAGTTTTTTTTTTATCTTAAAGCATAGAAAGCATTAAGATAAAAAAGAAAAAAAAAACCTTCTGACTTTACAACCACTTTAAGCTTTGACAATAAAACCTAGAAACTGATTGGTTTCTATGCACACCTGCAGCAGATTCTGCGTGCCCCAGTTTTAGTAAATCTCACCCACAATCTTAATATGGCCATGTGCTGTGCCATTAATATATCATAGTCATGGGTAAAACACAGGTTCATTTTACGTAAGACGGTGTAGAATTCTAGTAATATGTATAATAGTGGGAAATACATACAGTATGTTAGCATTAAATAAATACCGGTACATTGAAACAATCAGTCAATGATAAGCAAAAGCAAAGGATATGTGTAAGGCATCAATAGCAGCTGTGAATAAGATCATGTTTCTCACCTACATTTTAAGTGATGTTTGGTCATTTAGCACCTCTACACTCTTCCAAACTTAGCCTATTCACAAAAGAAAAGGGTTAACCCATCCTGCCCTTTTTTTTGGTTTGAACATCTGCAATTTAGAAAACGGTTACATTATAGGATTAGTCCCTGGCTCTAAGTGTCTGCGGATATGCCACATACACATGTAGTGCAGTCAGCAATACACCTTGTCCTCATTAGAGAGGTGCAGGTCACAGCCTGTGCGGCATGTCTGCTGGAGCAATCATAGAATGGTAAAAATATCACACAACCCCCTTCATTCTGAACCCTGAGCTCCTATTCACCCTTCTACCTGTGCATCTAACTGGCCTTTAAATCACATATTTCCCATATAGCTGTAAGAACTCTCTGAAGATCTGAAAAAAAAAATTTTGCTCTACATAAAGATGGCCTAGGCTATAAGAAGATTGCCAAGACCCTGAAACTGAGCTGCAGCACAGTGGCCAAGACCATACAGTGGTTTAACAGGACAGGTTCCACTCAGAACAGGCCTCGCCATGGTCGACCAAAGAAGTTGAGTGCACGTGCTCAGCATCATATCCAGAGGTTGTCTTTGGTAAATAGATGTATGAGTGCTGCCAGCCTTGCTGCAGAGGTTGAAGGGGTGGGGGCTCAGCCTGTCAGTGCTCAGACCATATGCCGCACACTGCATCAAATAGGTCTGCATGGCTGTTGTCCCAGAAGGAAGCCTCTTCTAAAGATGATGCACAAGAAAGCCTGTAAACAGTTTGCTGAAGACAAACAGACTAAGGACATGGATTACTGGAACCATGTCCTGTGGTCTGATGAGACCAAGATAAACTTATTTGGTTCAGATGGTGTCAAGTGTGTGGCGGCAACCAGGTGAGGAGTACAAAGACAAGTGTGTCTTACAGTCAAGCATGGTGGTGGGAGTGTCATGGTCTGGGGCTGCATGAGTGCTGCCGTCACTGGGGAGCTACAGTTCATTGAGGGAACCATGAATACCAACATGTACTGTGACATACTGAAGCAGAGCATGATCCCCTCCCTTCAGAGACTGGGCTGCAGGGCAGTATTCCAACATGATAACGACACCTCCAAGACGACTACTGCCTTGCTAAAGAAGCTGAGGGTAAGGGTGATGGACTGGCCATGTCTCCAGACCTAAACCCTATTGAGCATCTATCGGGCATCCTCAAACGCAAGGTGGAGAAGGGCAAGGTCTCTAACATCCACCAGCTATGGATAGCTTAGTACCGTATATACTCGAGTATAAGCCGAGATTTTCAGCCTCTTTTTTGAGGCTGAAAGTGCCCCCTCGGCTTATACTCGAGTCACCGCTGTCTGACTGCTCGATCAGCGTATCGAGCAGACAGACGGCGGACATTAAAATTCAAAAGCCGCGCCTCCTTCTCCGCCTCCGCCTGTGATAGGCGGAACACTGAATTTCCCAGCAGTCAGTGTTCCGCCTATCACGGACATCCGCTCATCCTCGTACTACGGACGAGGATGAGACGATGTCCGTGATAGGCGGAACACAGGCTGCTGGGAAATTGAGTGTTCCGCCTATCACAGGCGGAGGCGCGGCTTTTGAATTGTAGAATGGCCGCCGAGAAGAGCGGCGATCCTGGAGCGGCGATCCATCGGCACGACACGGGACGGAGGAGGCACGGGACGGAGGAGGCACGGGACGGAGGAGGCACGGGACGGAGGAGGCTCGGGACGGAGGAGGCTCGGGACGACGGCGGCTCGGGACGGAGGCTCGGGACACAGGTAGGCTGGACACACACACAAGGCTGCACGGACACACACACAGGGATGGATGGATGGATACACACACACACACACACACACACACACACAGGGATGGATGGATGGATGGATACACACACAGGGATGGATGGACGGACACACACACAGGGATGGATGGATGGATGGACACACACACAGGGATGGATGGACGGACACACACACAGGGATGGACGGACACACAGGGATGGACAGCCATGTCTCACCCTCGGCTTATACACGAGTCAATAAGTTTTCCAGTTTTTTGGGGGTAAATTGGGGGCCTCGGCTTATATTCGGGTCGGCCTATACTCGAGTATATACGGTATGTTGTTGGTGCCATTTTGAAATGTAATTCTTTGGGCTTGTAGCCCCTT
Organism: Lithobates pipiens; assembly: GCF_037356315.1. Taxonomy (NCBI): domain Eukaryota; kingdom Metazoa; phylum Chordata; class Amphibia; order Anura; family Ranidae; genus Lithobates; species Lithobates pipiens. The sequence continues at coordinate 178,014,561 of NW_027507789.1, forward strand.
TGTCCTAAACAGGAGCTACTATATCAATTTAGTTTTTGGCTGGGCTGTAGTTAGCTCAGACTGATTGTATAGTTTTTCACCTTGTTTTTCCCGAAGCTTAAGTTAGCTTGTGATTTCTCACTATCACCAGTAGATGCCACTGGTATCACTGATCATAGTAAGAGATTTTCCAAATAAAATTAAGTCATGAATATATTTTCTTCAGCCAATCCAGTAGGAGGTTTATGCCACTGGTGCATGCCGGGGGAGGATCTAAATAATTGGGGCAGGCCATGTGCTCTCTCTCTTCCCCTGGGCTGAGGCCTAGGGAGGTGTTGATGGATGGAGCTCTGCTATTAGGCCCAATAACTTGTTTTGGGGCCTGACGTGTGCTACCTGGTCAGGAGGAAGTTGTGTCAAGGAGGAGGCCCAAGGGAGGCTCTTTGCTGGAGAGAGCCAGGGAGAAGGCTGGTATCTCAGAAGGGCTTGGTAACTCAATTGGAGGAGGCACTGAAATTTGGGAACATGCTATTGTTGCTGGGTCGACTTAAATGTTCTGACAATGTGAATCTGGACATTGTTCTGGATCCGGAGAGTCTGTAAGTAATCTGCTATGGTATCTGGAACCCCTAACTCTCACCTCCTTAACCATTTTGCAATAAAACTTTGAAAAGCCAAAGTGACTGGAATCCGATATCCTTTTTCGGTCCCCCATTTTAGCCAAGGACACATCCCTAAGGTTAAATGCTAGCCCGACCTTGCCCCTTGATGTGTCTTCCTGCCTTTGGGGTATCATAAGGGTGCTACAGGTTTTTGAAAGCCAGTAAAAGGATTATCAGAGAAGTATGGTGGACACAAACTTTGTCAAGGTTGAGGCTAAATATTATAATGTTGCTGTACAGTATAAGCCCTTAGTGCCAACCATACACACATATGCGCCCTCCGCTTTAAGGGGTTATACCGGGATGATGCATGCAGCTGCATGCATCATCCTGGTACAGTTTTTCAGAGAGGACGGTTGGCTCTTTAGGGATAACAACTGATGCTGCTATGCTTGGCTGTTATCCCGAAGAAGCAAAAGGGGATATCCTACCACCTTCTGCCACTCTTCCCGATGTGGCACTTCCGTCGGCTAGAGTAAGACTGAAAGGAAGCTGGAAATGGCTTTGTTTCAGTCTTCTTTCTGTAAATACGGAAGCGACGTCACAACATCACTTCCGGTTTACTCGGCTGCCAATGGCGCTGTTTAAAAAAAAAATTACAGTATTCAGAATTGCCGTTTTTGGTGAAATGCAAACAAAGGATTTGGGGGTCTTTAAACCCCTGATCCCTCCATAAAGGGTACCTGTCACCACATATTACTGTCACAAGGGATCTTTACATTCCTTATGACAGCAATAACAGTGATAATATTTAAAAAAAATGTAAAGTGACAATGTAAAAAAATAAAAATAAATAATAATAATTTTTTTTTAAAGTGCCCCCATCCCCGTGAGCTGGTGCAGCAAAGAAAACGCACACGTAAGTCGAGCCCGCATAAGTAAATGGTGTTAAAATCACACATGTGAGGCATCGCTGCAATCATCAGAGCGAGAGCAATAATTCTAGCACTAGACCTCCTCTGTAACTCTAGTCTGGTAACCGTTAACTTTTTTTTAAAGCGCCACCTATGGAGATTTTTAGGTACCGTAGTTTGTCGCCATTCCATGAGTGTGCGCAATTTCAATGCATGACACGTTACATGTATTTTTTCCCAAAAAATTGCGTTTAAAAGACCGCTGCGCAAATACAGTGTGACATAAAATATTGCAACGATCGCCATTTTATTCTCTAGGGTCTCTGCTAAACAAATGATATATAATGTTTGGGGGTTCTAAGTATTTTCTAGCAAAAAAATATGGATTTTAACTTGTAAGCAACAAATCTCAGAAATAGGCTTATGCCACGTTCACACGACCGGCCTTTCCGGCAGACTAGGTCCGATGGTCTTCCCGTCTGACTTTTCAGCGGAGACTTTACGAACTAACGGACTTGGCCACACACAATCACACCAAAGTCTGACGGATTTGACCGTGATGACGTATGACCGGACTAGAATAAGGAAGTTCATAGCTGCCCTAGCATCAGTTTTCGTTCGTCGGACTAGCAAACAGACGAATGGATTTTTCGACCGGACTCGAGTCAGTCGGAAAGATTTTAAACATGTTCTAAATCTAAAGTCCGTCTAAATTTTTCGACAAAGGTCTGATGAAGCCCACACACTGTCAAATTGTGCGACGGATTCGTTCCGTCTGACAATTGCTGTCGAAAAGTCCGGCCGTGTGTACACGGCATTAGGCATGAAAGGGATTTTATAGTTAGCAATTTATTCAATCAGACTTGTAAAGCTAATGAAACTTCAACTTTCATGCTCCTTTGAGTAAATGATTGAGCTGTTCCATCATTTCCGCACACGTTCAAGCCAACCACCATCTTGTCGTGTACGGGCCAGCTTTAGATATTGCCTATTATTCCTTTCCAGGGTTATAAATGAGTTCAGATACTTGTTTCGCCTATCTCTTGACAGGCAATAAGTGCAGATTGTTAGCCAGATTGTAAAAGCAAGGCCCAGCAATAGTACATCTTCAGGGCTTTAGATGGGACGGGCTGACAGGTCGATATGTTCATTACGTCTCTCTGCTGCCCGAGCTCATTTGGCTTGTGGTTTTCTGCCTCAAGCCTCCTCCACTTATTACCTGCAGCATGCCTCATAGAACAAAGTGCTGCCAATGAGAGAATTTATGTGAGCTTGTCAGATGCTTTCAATCTATCAGTAGTAAAGATTATCGCTCTTCCCTTCCACTCCCATTCATTTACCTGGATCCCTCTAGTGCCTCGTCTCTTCTTGAAATCCCGGCCCACACATTTGAAATCAGGAAGGTGTTCTGCTCTCTTTTCATGTGCTATGTTCTATAATAATGATAATTGATCTCATCTAACAGGCTAAGGCGAAATGGAGCTACCAGGATTTGCAGATAACAATCTTTTTAAACCTAAATAACAAAATCAGTAGTTATTTAAGTTATTTTAGATTGTCTTATTTCGCCTCTTCTTATTTCACAATCGTTTTTAATAATCTTTGTCTAAACCATGGTTTCCCAACTAGGGTTCCTCCAATGGTTGCTAGGGGTTCCTTGAGCAATGACCAGTTCTTGCCTCTAAGGCCGCGTACACACGTGCGGACTGTTCGCCCAACTTTGTCCGTCAAACAGTTTCGGCAAACAGTCCGCTCAAACTTAGCATGGACGGACATGGCCACACACGACGGACGAACAGTTTGCTGAAACCGTGCGCGATGACGTGAACGGCACGTACGACGGGACGAAAAATACGACGTCCTATACACTGCATTATAGCTTTCGGCGTGAAAATCCTTTCTGAGCATGCGCGCAACTTTGTTTGACGAACAAGCCTACACACGAGCGGGCTGTTCGCTGAAACAAGGTTTCAGCGGACAGTTTTTCGGAAATTCCGAAAAACCTTGTCCGTCCAACTGTCCGCTGAAACTGTCCGCTGAAAGCCCACACACGAGCGGACTGTCCGCCCAAACACTGTTCAGCGGACAAAGTTGGGCGAACAGTCCGCCCGTGTGCCTTAGAGAAGTTCCCACTGACACCAATCATCTTTTTAGCAATCGTAGGGGGGGGGGGGGGATACTTCCCCAAGACCACAGATGTAAGGAGCACTCTTCCAATGACCGTCACACCAATGTATCGTGAGTTGTAGATATCAACATTTTTAACAGGGGTTCCCTGAGACCGAAATGTTATTTCAAGGGTTTCTCCGTGTTGAAAAGGTTGAGAAAGTCTGATCTAAACCATCCTTTCTCCATTCTTTTCATACCCTATATCACTCCATAATTGTAACATTACTCTTCCCCAGTCGTTTCTGGGCTTCAGTACACTTCAATATTTCAGTTCCTCCATTGACTTTCAGCTAGCCTCCATTTTTTTCTATAATCATCAAAATTTATACCTTCGCCTTTCCATCTTTGCCTTAATTCCTGAGGTTCTACCTTTATCACTAGATCCCCATGACCCCATTCCAGCTGTTTCTTCTCCAGGGGTCTAACCACGGTCAGATCTTCTCTTCGCCTTATTTATTTTATTAGCCCGACACGGTATAATGGGTAATCTGAAACATAACCCAATTTCCTGATAGAGTGTAATCATCTGTCTACATATGTAGCCTCTCTTTCCCACTTAATCCCTGACACAAAATAATCACCATATCTGGAATTAATCCAATTTTCTGATACTCTGTAATATCACACTGTTGCGCTCTGTACACTGTGCTGTATGTGATATACTATGCTGTGCACACTGTGCTGTATGTGATATCTACACTCTAAACACTGTGCTGTATGTGATATCTATGCTTTGTATACTGTGCTGTATGTGATATCTCCGCTCTGTACACTGTTCTCTGTTTATTTACTTCACACTGCTCCACTCTGTATACTGTGCTGTATGTGATATCTCCACTCTGTATACTGTGCTGTATGTGATATCTTCGCTCTGTGTATACTGTGCTATGTGTTACATATACTTCACTTTGCTCTACTCTATACAAGTGTTGTATGTTAAATACTCTACATTGCTCCACCCTCTACACTGTGCTATATGAGATATACTATGCTGTGTGCACTGTGCGGTATGTGATATACTATGCTGTGTAAACTGTGCTGTATGTGATATCTACACTCTAAACACTGTGCTGTATGTGATATCTATGCTTTGTATACTGTGCTGTATGTGATATCTCCGCTCTGTACACTGTTCTCTGTTTATTTACTCCACACTGCTCCACTCTGTATAATGTGCTGTATGTGATATCTCCACTCTGTATACTGTGCTGTATGTGATATCTCCACTCTGTATACTGTGCTGTATGTGATATCTCCACTCTGTATACTGTGCTGTATGTGATATCTTCGCTCTGTGTACACTGTGCTATGTGTTACATATACTTCACTTTGCTCTACTCTATACAAGTGTTGTATGTTAAATACTCTACATTGCTCCACTCTCTACACTGTGCTATATGAGATATACTATGCTGTGTACACTGTGCTGTATGTGATATCTCTGCTCTGTATACTGTGCTGTATGTGATGTGTCTGCTCTGTACACTGTACTCTGTTTATTTACTCCACACTGCTCCACTCTGTACACTGTGCATAGCTCCCAACTGTCCCTGATTTTGAGCAATGTCCCTCTGTCCCTCTTCCCCCCTCATTTGTCCCTTATTTTGCTCTGATCTATATAGTTGGATATTAAATGCACTTTTTATCTATCAAAAAGTGTTTCCCAGTGCTAGACCTTTCATCTGATTTCTAAATACCTGCATTTGTAAATTCCAAAAGCCAATATAAAGGAATATTAGTGGTAAAAAAAGCACTTGTGGGTTGAACCAATCTTTTATTTTTTGTACAATTCTCCTTTAAGAGGGCGTGGCAAGGGGTGTGTCCTATGCCTGCATACTTTTGCTGATAGGTGTCCCTCATTCCGATCTCAAAAAGTTAGGAGGTATGTGCTGTATGTTATATATCTGCTCTACATTTGCTCTGTTTATTTACTCCACACTGCTCCACTCTGTATACTGTGCTGTATGTGATATCTCCGCTCTGTACACTGTGCTCTGTGTTATATACTCCACTCTGCTCTACTCCGTACAAGTGTATGTTATATACTCTACACTTCTCCACTCTCTACATTGTGCTGTATGTGATATCTCTGCTCTGTACACTGTGCTCTGTTTATTTACTCCACACTTTTCCACTCTCTACACTGTGCTGTATGTGATATCTCTGCTCTGTACACTGTGCTCTGTTTATTTACTCCACACGTTTCCACTCTGTACACTGTGCTGTATATTATATACTCTACACTGCTCCACTGTGTAAACTGTACTGTATGTGTCATACTACACTATGTACACTGTGTTAAATATTCCACTCTGCTCTACTCTGTAGTAGTGTTGTATTTTATATACAGGGCTGGTGCAAAGATTTTTGACACCCTAGGTGAAACCTCATTTTGCCGCCCCCCTGGCTCCTCCGCTTACCCCACCGCCTTTTCCCTGTACATGTATACGCCACTTTTTTAATGAAGCACCCAAATGTAGCCTCACCAGTGCTCATCAAATGTAGCCTCACCAGCGCCCATAAATTAATATTTGCTTGCTCCCATTCATTCGGGAGTTGGGACAGACACAGTCCTCTGCTGCCGCTGCCCCTCTGACACTATGTGAAAATGGAGTGGCCGCTGCCTGCTGATGCTGAAACTTAGTTGCTTGCTGCAGAGAGAAGAGAGTAGGAAAACCAATGGCTGGACACCCTAGGCAGCAGGGTGCCTTAGGTGGCTGCCTAGTTTGCCTAGTGGTAGCATCGGCCCTGTTTATATACTCTACACTGCTCCACTCTGAGTCTGTACACTGTGTTGTATGTTACATGTGCCACACTGCTGTGCTCTGTACACTGTTGTATGTTATATATCCTACTCTGTACACTGTGTTGTATGTTATATACTTTACACTGCTCTACTCTGTACAAAAATCTTGTATATAGTCCCTTATCATCCCCTCCAAGAGCTTGAATACTATTGATGTTAGACTAACTGGTCTGTAATTCCCAGGGATGTATTTTAGGCCATTTTTAAATATTGGTGCTACATTGGCTTTTCTCCACTCACTTGGTACCATTCCAATCAGTAGACTGTCAGTAAAAATTAGGAACAATGGTCTGGCAATTACTTGACTGAGTTCCCTAAGTACCCACGGGTGCAAACCATCTGGTCCCGGTGATTTATTAACCACTTCAGCCCCGGACCATTTTGCTGGTCAAAGACTAGACCACTTTTTGCGATTCGGCACTGCGTCGCTTTAATTGACAATTGCGCGGTCATGCGACGTGACTCCCAAACAAAATTGGCATCCTTTTTTTTTCACAAATAGAGCTTTCTTTTGGTAGTATTTGATCACCTCTGTGGTTTTTATTTTTTGCGCTATAAACAAAAATAGAGCGACAATTGTGAAAAAAACGCATTATTTTTTACTTTTTGTTATAATAAATATCCCCCAAAAATATATAAAAAAACATTTTTTTCCCTCAGTTTAGGCCGATACCTATTCTTCTACATATTTTTGGTAAAAAAATTGCAAAAAGCGATTATTGATTGGTTTGCGCAAAAGTTATAGCGTTTACAAAATAGGGGATAGTTTTATGGCATTTTTATTAATAATTTTTTCTTTACTAGTAATGGCGGCGATCAGCGATTTTTATTGTGACTGCGACATTATGGCAGACACATCGGACATTTTTGACACATTTTTGGGACCATTGTCATTTATACAGCAATCACTACTATATAAATGCAGTGATTCCTGTGTAAATGACACTGGCATGAAGGGGTTAACCAGTGGGTGGCAGTGTAGGGGTTAAGTGTTCCTAGGGGTGTGTTACTAACTGTGGGGGGCTGGGCTTTCATTTAGTGAACACTGATCTCTGCTCCAATCACATGGAGCAGAGATCAGCGTCACTAGTTGCTAGGCAGAACGGGGAAATGCTGTTTACAATGGCATTTCTCCATTCAGCCGCCCCGCGAGACGATCGCGGGTATGCCCGCAGCAATCTAGTCCGTGGGACCCGCGACCGTCACGGGGGTCCCAACCGTCATGCGAGCGTGCCGCCGCCGGCACGCTTGCGATGGCAGGGAGGCATTAAAGATTGAACGTACCTCTAGGCCAATATGCCTACCCGTGCCATTCTGCCGACGTACATCGGCGTGCGCCGGTCGGGAACCGGTTAATGTTAAGTTTCCCAAGTCTAATTTTAATTCTGTCCTCTGTTAACCAAGGAGGTGCTACCTGTGATGTGTCATAAGAATAAACATTGCAGTTATGGTTACTGAAGTCTCCCGATTCCCTTGTGAAGACTGAGGAGAAACATAAATTCAATGCCTTCGCCATCTTCCCATCCTTTGTAACCAGATGTCCTTCCTCATTTCTTATGGGGCAAATATGGTCTGTCCTCCGTTTTTTACTGTTTATATACTTTAAACATTTCTTGATTTTTTTTTTGCTCTCCTCCGCTATGTATCTTTTGTATTCTATCTTAGCCGCCCTAATTGCACCCTTACATTTCTTTTTGCATTCTTTATAAAGTCTGAATGCTGATGATGATCCCTCAACCTTGTATTTTTTGAAGGCCTTCTCCTTTGCTTTTATATGCATTTTTACATTAAGTCAAAATGCATCTCGTTTTAAATTTATTACTCAGTGGGATGCATTGGCTAATGCCCTTATTTAATATGCTCTTAAAGCAAACCCATCTCGCCTCTGTGTTCTATATTTCTAAGATTTTATTCCAATTCATGCTTTCTAGCAAGGTTCCTAGTTTAGGGAAGTTGGCTCTTTTGAAATTCAGTGTCTTTGTAGTCCCCTTATGTTTCCTATTTGTGTGATTTATACTGAAGCCAATTGACCTGTGATTACTGTTTCCTAAATTGCCCCGTATTTCCACATCCGTGATCAGGTCTGTATTGTTGGTAATCAGTAGATCCAGTAACGCTTTATTTCTAATTGGGGCGTCTACCATCTGAACTATGAAATTGTCCTGAAAGACATTTTGGAACTGGCGAGCCTTAGACGAATGCGTGGTTCCCTCAGCCCAGTCTATGTCTGGATAATTAAAATCCCCCATTATGATAACACTTCCCATCCTTGCTAATAATCCAACTTGTGATAGGAAATCCTTCTCCCCCTCCTCCCTCAGGATAAGGGCCCTATAGCATACTCCCAGTAATATTTCCCCCTTAGCTTCATCCCTTTGGAGCTCTACCCATAAGGATCCCACCTCCTCCCTAGCTCCCTTAGTGATGTCATCCGTCACATTCACTTGTACATTATTCTTGATATATAGGCATACCCCTCCCCCTTTTTTACCCTCTCTATCCCTGCGATAAAGAGTATACCCTTGAATGGTTGCCAGCCAATCATGAGAGCTGTTAAACCAAGTCTCTGAAATTCCCACAAAATCCAAATCCTCCTTGTTTAACAGTATCTCTAGGTCACCTATCTTTTTCGTCAGGCTCCTGGCATTGGTGAACATGCCACGGAGTTTAGACCGGTCGCATACTATCCTCTTATTGGGTGTTCTGAGATTGCAACTAGGACTTGTCACTATACTTACCTTGGGTTTATGTGCTTTAGTCAATCTGCCACTAATACCCCCAATACTACCCTCTGGAATATGTTCCATGGTGACTATCTCTACCTCTGGGCCCTCCCCCCGTTGCCTACTTTAAAAACCCCTCTAACTTTTTGGCTATCTTTACTCCCAGCTGATCTGCACCCTCCTCATTTAGGTGCAGTCCGTCCCTTCCATAGTATTGGTGATTGACTGAGTCGGCCCAGTCCTCCAGGAAGCCAAACCCCTCCTTACTACGCCAGCATTTCAGCCACTTGTATACTTCCCTAGTCTCCCTCTGCCTTTCTGGTGTTGCTCGATGTACTGGTAGTATTGTTGAGATTACTACCTTGGAGGTAATTTTATTCAATTTAGCACCAAAGTCCCTAAAATCGTTCTTTAGGGCACTTCATCTGCCTCTGACTTTGTCATTGGTGCCAACGTGCACTATGACAGCTGGGTCTTCCCCAGCCCCTCCCAGTAATCTGTCTGAACCCGAGCGCCTGGCAGACAACATACATTTTGGCGCGTCAGGTCTTTGTTACAGATTGCCCTCTCTGTCCTTCTAAGAACTGAGTACCCTACTACCAGAATCTGTCTTTCCTTTCCCTTCACTTCCCACCCACTCTCACTGGAGGCGTTCATACCCCAGTAGCTAGGAGAGTCCCTCAGCTCCAGCAATGATGGTCCCTGACTGTTTTCACCAATGTCACTCAATAGAGTGTACTTATTGGGATGCTCCAGCCCTGGTTCGGCCTCCCTGGCACCTCCCTCTCTACCCTTCCTGACTGTCACCCATCTACTCTTTACTAGAGCCTGCACCTCTTTGTATCCACCTGCCTCTGTGCTGGCCCCTTATTTCACTTACCAAAATTCTCCCTACAGTCTTTCCTATTTGTCAGGTAGTTACACTGCTTTGCAGGGTCCCATGGAGACCCGCCATAGCAACCCTTTTGTGGATGCTCATGCCATAGAAACATCAGTATCCAAACCTATGGGCCACATTGTATATTTTATAAATATTTGTGGGCCAAATAAAATACCCATCAGCGTTCCCCCTTTCATCAGGCTCCTCATCAGAGTCGCTCCTTCAATCATGTTCTCCATCAGTGTCCCCCTTACATTAGGGCCCCCCTCAGTGTCCCCCTTACATTAGGGCCCCCCTCAGTGTCCCCCTTACATTAGGGCCCCCCTCAGTGTCCCCCTTATATTAGGGTCCCCATCAGTGATCCCTTTACATTAGGGTCCCCTTCAGTGCTCCCCTTACATTAAGGTCCCCCTCAGTGTCCCCCTGACATTAGGGTCCCCCTCAGTGTCCCCCTTATATTAGGGTCCCCCTCAGTGTCCACAAGGCTTCCTCTGTGCCGTTCTCAATGCAAGTAAATAGCCCGGCATGCAGAGGATAGTGAAAGGGCACACATATCGTGCCGTTAAAGAAGCTATGGACTGCGCATGCGCCGCTGATGTCACTACAGATTGCAGGATGAATTCTGAAGAAACAGAAAGAGAAATTTCACAGGACGTGATCAGCTGCTCGCTGCCTGTTCTATATAGATTACAGTGAGCTAAAGTGAAAGTGGAGAGTTTACAACCAATTTAAATCAGGGTACTCATCAGAGTCCCCCCTTCCATCGGGGGTATTAATCAGATTCCACCCTTCCATCAGGTTCTCCATCATTGTCCCCCATACATAAGGGTCCCCATTATAGTCCCAGCTTACATTCCTCATCAGAGTCCACCCTACATTGGAGTCCTCATCAGGGTCTTTAATCAGGGTCCTCATCAGAGTCTCTCCTTACATCAAGGTACTCATCACAGTTCCCCCTTCCATCAGGGGACTCAACAGAGTCCCCCCTTCCATCAGATTGTCCCCAATACATCAGCGTCCCCATTATAGTCCCCCCTTACATTAGGGTCCCCATCAGAGTCCCACCTTACATCAGGGACCTCATCAGAGTCCCCCTTTACATCAGGGCCACCATCAGTGTCTCCCCTTACATCAGGGTGCTCACCAGAGTCCCCACCTATATCAGGATCCCCATCAGAGTCTCTCTTTACATCAGGGTGCTCATCAGAGTCTCTCCTTACATCAGGCTGCTCACCAGCATCCCTTCTTACATCAGAGTGCTCGCCAGAGTCCCCCCTTACATCTGGGTCCTCATCAAAGTCTCTCCTTACTTCAGGGTCCTCCTCAGAGTCTCCCCTTACTTTGAGGTCCTCATTAGAGTCCTCCTTCATGCCCCGTACACACGATCTGAATTTTGGTCGGAAAAAGCTCTGATGATTTTCCCGTTTCGCTCAAGCTGTCTTGCATACACACACCAAATTCTGACCGTCAAGAATGTGGTGACATACAACGCGTACGACGGGACTAGAAAAAGGAAGTTCAATAGCCAGTAGCCAATAGCTTCCGTCTTGTAGTTGATTCTGAGCATGCGTGAGTTTTTGTGCGTCAGAATTGCATACACATGATTGGAGTTTCCGATAGAAACTTTTTCCATCAGAAAAATTGAGAACCTGCTCTCACTCTTTTGCTGGCGGAAATTCGGCCAGCAAAATTTCAATGGAGCATACACACTAGAGCTGCAACTAACGATTAATTTGTCTGTCGACTAATCTATCGATTATTTCTTCGATTAGTCAACGACTATCCGATTATTTTTTTTATTTTTATTTTTTAATGAATCTAGTGTTTTTTTTGGATTAGCTATGCATTGCAGGGCAGGGCAGAGTATTGGCGGGCATTGCAGGGCAGGGCAGAGTATTGCAGGGCAGGGCAGAGTATTGCAGGGCAGGGCAGAGTATAGCATAGCGCATAGTAGGGCAGGGCAGAGTATAGTATAGTATTGCAGGGCAGAGCAGGGCATAACAGGGCAGGGCAGGGTATGGCAGAGTATGGCATGGCAGGGCAGGGCAGGGTATGGCAGAGTATGGCATGGCAGGGCAGGGTATGGCAGGGCAGGGTATGGCAGGGTATGGCAGGGCAGGGTATGGCAGAGTATGGCATGGCAGGGCAGGGTATGGCAGAGTATGGCATGGCAGGGCAGGGCAGGGTATGGCAGGGCAGGGTATGGCAGGGTATGGCAGGGCAGGGTATGGCAGGGCAGGGTATGGCAGGGCAGGGTATGGCAGGGCAGGGTAGGGTATGGCAGGGTAGGGTATGGCAGGGCAGGGTATGGCAGGGCAGGGTATGGCAGGGCAGGGCAGGGTATGGCAGGGCAGGGTATGGCAGGGCAGGGTATGGCAGGGCAGGGCAGGGTATGGCAGGGCAGGGTATGGCAGGGCAGGGCAGGGTATGGCAGGGCAGGGTATGGCAGGGCAGGGTATGGCAGGGTATGGCAGGGCAGGGCAGGGTATGGCAGGGCATGGCATGGCAGGGCAGGGCATGGCATGGCAGGGCAGGGTAGGGCAGGGTATGGCAGGGCAGGGCAGGGTATGGCAGGGCAGGGCAGAGTATGGCAGGGCAGGGCAGAGTATGGCAGGGCAGGGCATGGCAGGGCAGAGTATGGCAGGGTATGGCAGGGCAGGGTATGGCAGGGCAGGGTATGGCAGGGCAGGGTATGGCAGGGCAGGGTAGGGTATGGCAGGGCAGGGTATGGCAGGGCAGGGTATGGCAGGGCAGGGTATGGCAGGGCAGGGCAGGGTATGGCAGGGCAGGGTATGGCAGGGCAGGGTATGGCAGGGCAGGGCAGGGTATGGCAGGGCAGGGCAGGGCATGGCAGGGCAGGGTATGGCAGGGCAGGGTATGGCAGGGCAGGGCAGGGTATGGCAGGGTATGGCAGGGCAGGGCAGGGTATGGCAGGGCAGGGCATGGCATGGCAGGGCAGGGCATGGCATGGCAGGGCAGGGTAGGGCAGGGTATGGCAGGGCAGGGCAGGGTATGGCAGGGCAGGGCAGGGTATGGCAGGGCAGGGCAGGGTATGGCAGGGCAGGGTAGGGTATGGCAGGGCAGGGCAGGGTATGGCAGGGCAGGGTAGGGTATGGCAGGGTATGGCAGGACAGGGTATGGCAGGGCAGGGTATGGCAGGGCAGGGTATGGCAGGGCATGGCAGGGTATGGCAGGGCAGGGCAGGGTATGGCAGGGCAGGGCAGGGTATGGCAGGGCAGGGTAGGGCAGGGCAGGGTAGGGCAGGGCAGGGTAGGGCAGGGCAGGGTATGGCAGGGTATGGCAGGGCAGGGCAGGGTATGGCAGGGCAGGGCAGGGTATGGCAGGGCAGGGCAGGGTATGGCAGGGCAGGGCAGGGTAGGGCAGGGCAGGGTAGGGCAGGGTATGGCAGGGCAGGGTAGGGTAGGGCAGGGCAGGGTAGGGCAGGGTATGGCAGAGTATGGCAGGGCAGGGCAGAGTATGGCAGGGCAGGGCAGAGTATGGCAGGGCAGAGTATGGCAGGGCAGAGTATGGCATGGCAGAGTATGGCATGGCAGGGCAGAGTATGGCATGGCAGGGCAGAGTATGGCATGGCAGGGCAGGGCAGGGTAGAGTATGGCAGAGTAGAGTATGGCAGGGCAGGGCAGGGCAGAGTAGAGTATGGCATGGCAGGGCAGGGCAGAGTAGAGTATGGCATGGCAGGGCAGGGCAGAGTAGAGTATGGCATGGCAGGGCAGGGCAGAGTAGAGTATGGCATGGCAGGGCAGAGTAGAGTATGGCATGGCAGGGCAGAGTATAGTATGGCATGGCAGGGCAGGGTAGAGTATGGCATGGCAGGGCAGAGTAGAGTAGAGTATGGCATGGCAGAGTAGAGTATGGCATGGCAGGGCAGGGCAGAGTAGAGTATGGCATGGCAGAGTAGAGTATTGCATTGGCAGGGTATGGAGGGATGGCTGCATCCATCCGACCTCTCCCCTCCACTGCACAGATCAGTACAGAGAGGGGAGAGAGAAACCGGCGTCATGTCATGACGCCGGTTTGTTTACAAGTGATCGCTCCATCGGAGCGATCACATTGTAAACACCTGGGTGTAGAAAGATGGCCGCCGCTTCGGAGCTAGGCCGAAGCCGCGGCCTCTCCTAAGGCCGAGACCGCGGAGCGCTCCGCGGATCGCGGCATGTGCGCACGGATCGGTGACGATCCGTTGCACCCCTAGGGACGGCGGCATGGAGGGGGAGAAGAGAGGGGGACGGCGGCACGGAGGGGGAGAAGAGAGGGGGACGGCGGCACGGAGGGGAGCGGTAAATGCCAAGCACTGCCCCCACTGTGACGCATCGACGCCCTGCACGCACGTCGACGTATTTTCTTAGTCGACGTAGTCGATTACGTCGACGCGTCGTGGCAGCTCTAATACACACAGTCGCATTTTGAGATGAAAAGCTCTTATCGGTCTTTTGCTGGCTGAAATTCCGACGACCGCGTGTATGCAGCATTACATCAGGGTCCTCATCAGAGTCCTTAATTACATCGGGGTTCTCATCAGAGTCCTCCCTTACATCAGGGTCCTCATCAGAGTCCCCCCTTATATCAGGGTCCTCCTTTACATCAGGGTCCTCATCAGTGTCCTCACTTACATCAGGGTCCTCATCAAAGTCCACCCTTACATCAGAGTCCTCCTTTACATCAGGGTCCTCATCAGAGTCCTCCATTACATTGGGGTTCTCATCAGATTTCTCCCTTATATCAGGGTCCTCATCAGAGTCCTCCCTTACATCAGGGTCCTCCTTTACATCAGGGTTCTCATCAGAGTCCTACTCTCCTCTAGATTCGTTTTGCCAATTAAAAATCTGTATTGATTAAGAACTTTACCATAGATGAAACCTTAATTTACATTTTAGCTCCTCTTACTTTCAAACCCTTCAACTTGAACAATTTTTTGGCGCATTCCATTAATTTGTTTCCATGCCCCAAATATTTGGTGCTCCATCAATAGTTTGCTGGGCTTGGTGTCCATGTGAGTGTAGTAAACATGAAATAAATAAATAAAAGTTACATTAGATAAGTCTTTTCCAATAGCCATCGGCATCCTCATTAGCCATCTTCAGCGATGTAGGATTTTACAAGTCTGGTATTGCCGCTCGTCTTCTATTAATTAAACCCTTTGCAATACACGCAGGGATTTCCACAAGGCAAACCTTATTCATGTTTACATAATCTTTCCGTTTTTCATTAGTGAATTAGCTTTATTCATTTAAACTAACCACAGACACACTTTCATGGTCAGGAAATACAATTTTCGCTGGAATGCACTTAATCTCCGACCTTGAGGTATTTTCCAGCTGGATTGGAGTTAAAGAAGAGCCCCAAGCTAATTAATGAGGATATAATGAGATCACTAAACATACCAAACAGGCACATTTGCCTTCTTTTACCTACAATAGCAAAGCAGGTTAGTAGCTCCAAGAGCTGACACCCTCATAAACTGTGTACTACCTTGCATGGATTGAAAGTCCCACTTACACAGATGCAGGGAATAGTCTAATTGCATCCTGGGACCTCAACTTTTTTCCTGGTTCAGACCAATCCAGCTATGAGGTGTTATATAGATGCTGTCACCTTATACTGGAAAATCAGTCCCCCCGCCCCCCCTTCATATCATCCCCCCTTTACATTCCTGTTCTCACCCCCTTTATAGCACCCCTTCACATTCCTGTGCTCCCCTTCATCTCACCCCCTCCTTCACATTGCAGTCCCCTGGCCCCCTTCATATCACCCCTTTCATATTCCTGTGCTCCCCCTTGATATCATCCCCCTCCTAATTGCAGTCTCCAGGCCCCTTTCATATCACCCCCCCTTCACATTCCTGTCCTCACCCCCTTTATAGCACCCCTTCATATTGCTGTGCTCCCCTTTATATCACTCCCCTCCTTCACATTGCAGTCCCCAGGCCCCCTTCATATCACCCCCCCTTCACATTGCTGTCCTCACCCCCTTTATAGCACCCCTTCATATTGCTGTGCTCCCCTTTATATCACTCCCCTCCTTCACATTGCAGTCCCCAGGCCCCCTTCATATCACCCCCCCTTCACATTGCTGTCCTCACCCCCTTTATAGCACCCCTTCACATTCCTGTGCTCCCCTTCATATCACCCCCTCCTTCACATTGCAGTCCCCAGGCCTCCTTCATATCACCCCTTGATATTCCTGTGCTCCCCCTTGATATCACCCCCTCCTTCACATTGTAGTCTCCAGGCCCCTTTCATATCACCCCCCCTTCACATTCCTGAGAGCTTTTCGTCGGAAAATGCAACCGTGTGTATGCTCCATTGGAATTTTGCTGGCTGAATTTCCGGCAGCAAAAGATTGAGAGCAGGAAAAAGTTTCTATTGGAAATTCCGATCTTGTGTATGCAAATCCGACACGCAAAAACTCACGCTCGGATTCAACTACGAGACGGAAGCTATTGGCTACTGGCTATTGAACTTCCTTTTTCTAGTCCCGTCGTACGTGTTGTACGTCACCGCGTTCTTGACGGTTGGAATTTGGTGTGAACGTGTGTATGCAAGACAGCTTGAGCAAAATCCCATCGGGAAAACCATCAGAGCTTTTTCCGACCAAAATTCCGATCGTGTGTACACGGGATAAGATCGTTTGTCAAAAAACGATCTTGAACAGAAGCCGGTCTTGAACAGACAGTGATACAAATGTACCGAAAGATGGCCGGTTTCTCCTAAACTGGTTGACTTTTCAGTAGGTGCGTACTAGGCTTTACTGAATGAATCACCAGGTGAAAATAGAAGAAAGCCTAAAAAATAAAACAAATGCAGTTATCAGATCTAAGAATTGCTAAAATGCAATATAATAAATATTTTCTTTTGGGTTTAATACCGCTTTAAACCCACAGATGTCCGTTTTACCTTTAAGTTTCCTAAATAATTTTATTATATGTAGCACAACACTTTTGGTGGTTAATTAGTACATTTTTATAGAGCTCTATAGGTGTAGTGCTACCCCCATAGGAGCCGCTGGTTAAGATGGGTTCTCTGTTCTTTGCCTCGACCTCCATTAGAACCTCAGCCCCTCTGACCCATTGGGTTGACTGTACAAAGTTTGTAATACCACAGAAAATCACTGAAAGTACTATCTGGTAACCATTAATACTACCATGTCCAAGAAAACTTGCACTGACCAGTTAGGCAAGATTCATATATTGTTACCCGATATGGTTAGCAAAGAGCAAGCATGAAAATGGATTAACAAAGGAAATAACACAATTTAGTATACAGAGTGATTAGCAATAAGGACTAGGCATAACACGCTTGGCGTCCAGATCAGCATAAACAGTAGCAAGGTCACCTAAAGTACAGCACTGAGCGGTAATAAAACTTAATCTACAGATTGCTGGAATTGTACTGCCAGACCGCATTTTATGGTGGCGATGCTAGTTCTAGACTAACTGGGTATGCACTTTCCAAAAGTAAAGGGGGTTGGTAGCAGAGGGGGGCAGGGGAACAAAAGGGCTTGCAGGGTAATTATTACAGGAGAGACAGCCCTTTGAGATGTTCTTCTGCTGGCTATCGTTGGGGCCCTTTAAGAGCGTCAGTGCACTTAATGACAGTCCCACATAACCTGCATGCTGTATAGGTACAGTATAGTTTTGGCACAGGTGCCAACCCTTCCTGGGTTTCAGACTCGGTCCCCACTGGACCTCTCACCAGTCTGTCAGCCTGCAGCAGATGTACTCTCCTTGCTTTCCTCAGCACCTAGACAGCCCTCTTTCCCAGGCAGTTTAACTGCTTCAGCCCCGGAAGATCTGCGATTTTTATTTTTATCGGGACTGCGACATTATGGCAGACACATCGGACACTCCTGACACTATTTTGGGACCATTGTCATTTATACAGTGATCAGTGCTATGAAAATACACTGATTACTGTGTAAAGGACACTGGCAGGGAAGGGGTTAAACATTAGGGGCCGATCAAAGGGTTAAGTATGTCCTAGGGAGTGATTCTAACTGTGGGGGGTGACTTCAACTCACATAACAGCGATCACTGCTCCCAATGATGGGGAGCATTGATCTCTGTCACGTCACAAGGCAGAACAGGAAAATGCCTTGTTTACATGCGGCTGCATGACACGATCGCATGACACGATCGCCAGGAGACCATCAGACCGTGGGCAAGGTCGCGGTCACGCTGTACGCAGTGGGCACTCACGGGCCTGCTAGCCACACCAATTAAAGGGCATGTACAGGTACGCCCATTTGCCGACGTATATTTGCATGCAGCGGTCGGCAAGTGGTTTATAAAAAATCTTTTGCTAACTCCTTCTGCTGCCCAGGGCACACTGGAATCTGTAGTTCAGAAAGTCAGTTGCTGTATTACATGGCTGCTTTTTTGGTCTACAGTTCCCAGCATTCCAAGCGCCTTGCATTGAAGTCTATGGTTTTTGCTTGGCTTTAGCTCTCCCCTTGCTGAATAGAGGAAAATGGTGCAGCATAACATCAAGATCTCAGTAGAAAGTGTAAATAAACTGATTGTAAAGAGGGAATTGTCTCTTTCTCCATGTTTCTGTAGTCCAGCACCTGGCTACATACCATAGGTCACATCAAAAAATGAACAACTGAGGAGAAAAGAGGGACTGAGAAATTTGGTCCAAAAGAGGAATAGTCCCACAGCTATGGGATGGACAGGTAGGCAAATGTAGGAATAGATAGAAAAATATTTTTTTGTAACCTTTCTTGCATTTCAGTGTTTCAAATCCAGACCCAGACCCTATACTACAAATTAATAAAGCCCACCATTGGAATTTCAGCATTTATTAGTAAGGTTGATATAAAAAAATAATTCTGATTGGTTAATACGGTTTGCTACACTTTTCACTTGGCTCTCTAGGACACAAGCTCAGATGCACTGTACGCACAGTCGGAAAGGAAGACATTTGTCTACATGAGAATTTCCACTTTTCTGAGTGTCTTTTACTGTCATACAGCCTCGTTTGGTCTCATTCTGTAATATCCCTGTAGAGAGACATCATGCTGACAGCTCGCAGTCACAAACCGCTGAGGTTGTAGATCTGATTTATGTCACTG
The DNA here is from genome assembly GCF_037356315.1 of Lithobates pipiens. Lineage (NCBI taxonomy): Eukaryota > Metazoa > Chordata > Amphibia > Anura > Ranidae > Lithobates > Lithobates pipiens. Next base: position 178,033,724 of record NW_027507789.1, read on the forward strand.
GATATTGCCCATTTATCACTTTTACTGCTCGCGTGCTTCCTCCTCTGAGCTAAAATATATTGGTGTTCATTTTTACAGTTAAAGGTGAACTCCAGTCCATGTGCAGCTGAATCATATGTGCTCAGTGTCTCTGACTTTCAGAAGCAGTTCTTGCTTTTTTGCATGCATGTTCCTCTAAAGGTATGTCATTTTTAATCAGGTTTATCCAAGACACCAACCCCTAGAATGACTTATGAATACATAACCAATTAACAGCTGTTGAAAAACTGGTACCTTGTGCATGTGCCCTAAAGGCCTATTTACACGTGTCTATTCTCCTGCGGTAACATAAAAATGCATTTCAAATTAGATCTCCCTTTCTCTTCTCTATGGTTGGTTACTATCTATGCAGTTCCAGTTTGTATGTATTAAAAGGAAAACCATGTGAATTCATTAACTTACACATACGCATTATCACATTCCCAAAGGTTCTTGTATTGAGACTTCGAAACCAGCAGCTGTGTAGATGTTAGGCCGCGTACACACGCGCGGACTGTTCGCCCAACCTTGTTCGGCAAACAGTTTGTCAAACAGTCCGCTCAAAATTTGCATGAGCGGACTTGCCCACACACGAGCGGACTGTTTGACGAACAAGGTTGGGCAAACAGTTCGCTCAACTTTTGAAATGAACGGACTCGCCCACGTAAGGAGGAGGCAAATCCGCCCATTTCAAGCGCGTGTACAGGTAGGCGGGGCCCGCGAAGGAGACGTCGCGGGCTCCGCCGCCTGGAATGGGCTTAAAGGGGAACCCCAACGCCGAAAAAAATCGGCGTGGGGGTCCCCCCCAAGTCCACACCAGACCCTTGTCCGAGCACGCTACCCGGCCGGCCAGGAAAGGGGGGCGAGCGAGCGCGCCCCCCCCCCTCCTGAGCCGTACCAGGCCGCGTGCCCTCAACATGGGGGGGTGCCTTGGGGAAGGGGGGGCCGCGCGGCCCCCCCACCCCAAAGCACCTTGTCCCCATGTTGATGAGGACAAGGGCCTCTTCCCGACAACCCTGGCCGTTGGTTGTCGGGGTCTGCGGGCGGGGGGCTTATCGGAATCCGGGAGCCCCCTTTAAGAAGGGGGCCCCCGGATACCGGCCCCCCACCCTATGTGAATGAGTATGGGGTACAATGTACCCCTACCCATTCACCTGTGAAATAAAGTACAATAAAACACACAACACAGAGAAAAAGTATTTTATTGCACAGCCGGGGGTCTTCTCGCCGGACTCCTCCGCTATGTGTGTGTAGCTCTTTTGCCAGCGGAGGAGTCCGGCTTTCTTCCTCCCCGCCGCCGGCCTCTTCTCCCGACTTCGGGGGTCTTGTCCCCCTCTTCGGTTCTTCTGCCGGGCCTGGTCCGGTGGCCCGGTCTTCTGTCGCTGCCTTCCGTTCTTCTGTCGCCGCCTTCGGTTCTTCTGCCGGGCCACCGCGCCTTCTTGTAGCTCTTTTACAGGCGGTGGCCCGGTCTTCTGTCGCCGCTGTCGCCTTCCGTTCTTCTTCTTGTTCTTCTTGTTCTTCTTGTTCTTCTCCAGGAGATGTTGACACGTCGCTGCCTCCGGCCGGAATGCCAGAGCCGCCCTGCGCTGTGACTTATATAGTGACAATGGGGCGGGGTCACATGGTATATGTCACATGGGTTGGTCACATGGGTTGATGTCACATGGTGACCCCGCCCCCTTACGATGTCATAGTCCCCATGTGACATCAACCCATGTGACCAACCCATGTGACATATACCATGTGACCCCGCCCCATTGTCACTATATAAGTGACCGCAGAGCGCGTCCCTGGCATTCTGGCCGGAGAGCTCGTCGAGTCAACATCTCCAGGAGAAGAAGAAGAAGAACAAGAAGAAGAACGGAAGGCGACAGCGGCGACAGAAGACCGGGCCACCGCCTGTAAAAGAGCTACAAGAAGGCGCGGTGGCCCGGCAGAAGAACCGAAGGCGGCGACAGAAGAACGGAAGACGGCGACAGAAGACCGGGCCACCGGACCAGGCGCGGTGGCCCGGCAGAAGAACCGAAGAGGGGGACAAGACCCCCGAAGTCGGGAGAAGAGGCCGGCGGCGGGGAGGAAGAAAGCCGGACTCCTCCGCTGGCAAAAGAGCTACACACACATAGCGGAGGAGTCCGGCGAGAAGACCCCCGAAGACGGAAGACCCCCGGCTGTGCAATAAAATACTTTTTCTCTGTGTTGTGTGTTTTATTGTACTTTATTTCACAGGTGAATGGGTAGGGGTACATTGTACCCCATACTCATTCACATAGGGTGGGGGGCCGGTATCCGGGGGCCCCCTTCTTAAAGGGGGCTCCCGGATTCCGATAAGCCCCCCGCCCGCAGACCCCGACAACCAACGGCCAGGGTTGTCGGGAAGAGGCCCTTGTCCTCATCAACATGGGGACAAGGTGCTTTGGGGTGGGGGGGCCGCGCGGCCCCCCCTTCCCCAAGGCACCCCCCATGTTGAGGGCACGCGGCCTGGTACGGCTCAGGAGGGGGGGCGCGCTCGCTCGCCCCCCTTTCCTGGCCGGCCGGGTAGCGTGCTCGGACAAGGGTCTGGTGTGGACTTGGGGGGAACCCCCACGCCGATTTTTTTCGGCGTTGGGGTTCCCCTTTAAGCCCATTCCAGGCGGCGGAGCCCGCGACGTTTCCTTCGCGGGCCCCGCCTACCTGTACACGCGCTCGAAATGGGCGGACTTTCCGAGCGGGAACAGTCCGCTCATTTCGAAAGTACAGCGGACAGGCCCACACACGGGCGGACTGTTCGCTCAAACACAGTTTCAGCGGACAGTTTTTCGGAATTTCCGAAAGACTTTGTCCGTCCAACTGTCCGCTGAAACTGTCCGCTGAAAGCCCACACACGAGCGGACTGTCCGCCCAAACACTGTTCAGCGGACAAGGTTGGGCGAACAGTCCGCCCGTGTGTACGCGGCCTAACTGAGCTCATTTTTGGTGACAAATGGCATTATGTGCAAGTGTGCAGTCAAGCTCTGCATGCCAAAGGTCATGCCACACTGGTCATCCTTGGCATTGAGCTAGAAGAAGAACCAAGGAATGTTCTGAGGGTCCAGAGGTATGGACCCTCTACCAATATAAAAGAGGTCCTTAATTGAGCCAAATGGCTTAGGTTTGGCAGCTCTCCCTAAAATAGAAACCCTCCTCAAGGATAGGGGTCATCCAAATTGAGAAGTCTCTGTAATTGAGGTAGAAGTAGTGCCAATTAAACTTTCTGAGAGTCCAAATATATGAATCCTCCACCAATATAAAATAGATCATTAAATGTGACAAATGGCTAAAGCCCCATACACACTATCAGTTTTTTTGCTGAGTTTTTCCTTCAGATTTACCAGAACCATATAATATGAGGTCAAACCTTAGGAGTTTCAATGTGTATGCAATCAGGCAGGCCCTTCTACTACATGGTTTTGGTAAATCTGAAGGAAAAACTCAGCAGAAAAACTGATAGTGTGTATGGGGCTTTAGGTTCAGCAGCTCTCCCCAAAACGGAAACCCTCCTCAAGGACAGGGGTCACCCAAATTGAAAAGTCTGTGTAGTTGAGGCAGAAGAAGTGCCAAAGAAACTTTCTGAGAGACCAAATATATGAATCCTCAACCAATATAAAATAGGTCCTTAATTGAGCCAAATGGCTTAGGTTCGGCAACTTTCCCCAGGATTAAAACACCCTCCTCAAGGAAAAGGGTCAAACAAATTGAGAAGTCTGTGTAGTTGAGGCAGAAGAAACACCAAAGGAACGTTCTGAGAGTCCAAATATATGAATCCTCCACCAATATAAAATAGGTCCTTAATTGAGCCAAATGGCTTAGGTTTGGCAACTTTCCCCAGGATTAAAACACCCTCCTCAAGGACAAGGGTCAAACAAATTGAGAAGTCTGTGTAGTTGAGGCAGAAGAAACACCAAAGGAACGTTCTGAGAGTCTAAATATATGAATCCTCCACCAATATAAAATAGGTCCTTAATTGAGCCAAATGGCTTAGGTTCGGCAACTTTCCCCAAAATTAAAACACCCTCCTCAAGGACAAGGGTCAAACAAATTGAGAAGTCTGTGTAGTTGAGGCAGAAGAAACATCAAAGGAACATTCTGAGAGTCCAAATATATGGATCCTCCGCCAATATAAAAGAGATCCTCAATTGATCCAAATGGCTTAGGTCCAGCAGCTCACCCAAATTGAGAAGTCTGTGTAGTTGAGACAGAAGAAGAGCCAAACAAACATTCTGAGGGCCCAAAGGTATAGAGCCATTTGGCTTAATTTTGACCTCTTTTCTATTGGTTGAGGATCTGTATCCAGTGCCTCCATCCCGCCTCTACTTGGACACCGGTGATCCTGTCAGTTGCAGCAACTTACTAGAAGCGGAAGAAGAAGTTGCGAATGAGAACACCAACCCCTCCTGAGGTGTTGTTTGATCGCTGGCTGAAATGCTACAAAAGAGAACTATGACTGCACAACACCTTGTTGGATCAGCCAGCAAAGCCAGCAAGGCAGCAAGCCATAGAGGCATGTGTGCTTTCTCGCTGCTCTGTTAACAATCCTGTAAGTGAACAATTGAGGATGAGAATCTCCTGAAGACATTATAGGTTTGAAAAACAAAAGAAAGTTTAATAGTTGCTAACATATCACTTGGGTTGTTGAATATTGCCTTGTTCCTTGGATTATTCTTGTAAACCCAAAAACAAACAGAATTATATATATAAAAAATTGCTTTGTGTATTTAACAGACCAAAAATGTTGTTTTCTACATATGATGTACTTTTTTTTTTTTTTTTTTTGTATGGTGTTATTTTTGCTACTACTCTATATAGCATTACTATTATTAATGTTCTGATCTAAGCTGACATCTAGTGGTAGTTCAGTGCTACAGCATTTTTTTATGTTCCATGGTATTTCCCTCTGTTCTCCCCTCCTGTTCAGTGATAGGTATTCTGCCCCATACACACATCCGAAACTCCGACGGAAAAAGCTAGATCGGATTATGCTGTTGGAAAATCCGATCGTGTGTGGGCTCTATCAGGCTTTTTCTGTCGGAACTTCCGACGGAAAAAGTTTGAGAGCTGGATCTAAAATTTTCCGACAACAAAATCTGATTTGACTTTTTCCGATCGTGTGCAGAGAATTCTGACGCACAAAGTGCCATGCATGCTCAGAACAAATTTGGAGATGAAAGCTATTGGCTACTTACCTCTACGTAGTCCCGTCGTACGTTTTGTAAGTCACCTCGTTCCGACGAACGGATTTTCCAATAACTTTGTGCGACCGTGTGTATGCAAGACAAGTTTTGGCCAGAATCCTTCGGAAAAAATCCGACAGATTTTGTGGTCAGAATGTCTAACCGTGTGTATGGGGCATTACAGTCTTAGCAAGACCCTCCCTTCTTCTTTCATGTTCCTTCAGTTAATCTCTAGGCCAGTGTTTCGCAACCTTTTTTCAGTCAAGGAACTCTTTAAAATTATGCACAATCTCAAGGCACCCCATTCTAAAGGTAAAAAACTAAACTAATAAAGCAACATCCACGTACGTAGGACACCCAACGTTAGAGGTGATTTATTCCTCCAAGGCAAATACACCTTTGCATTCTCACTCACTCAGCTAACGTGACCCCAATGCTCACAGAGAGGAATGGGGGGGGGGAACAATGATGCAGATATCCTCCTTAGCAACTGATGATGTCATTGGTTTTTAGGATGCCGTGGCTAGAAGGCTGCAATGGTGCACAATGCAGACCTGTGGCTTTGTGTAACTAAAAGGCAGGCTTGAGGTACCCGCTGGCTTCTATACTATTTTTGGCCAATTTTTAGGCATTTTGCCAAGGGACCCCCCTAAAGACATCTGACACCCTGGTTGAAAAAGACTGCTCTAAATCTATTGTCTTTTTTTACAATACAAGAGACTGAAAAAAACATCCTCAGTACTCCAGAACTAAATTTATGTTGGATTTCACCTCCGTGTCTTATTGGAGAGTTAAGCTGTCTGTGGATTCTGCTGAACCAGCAGGTGACCATACTGTGTGGGCAGATCGAGATGGAAGTATGTCAACGCAAGAAGCAGCATTTGAAACAGAACATAAAGGGAGCAAATAAGAGAAGTTCATTGTTAGCTTTACATTCACTTTCATCCAACTACACTAAGGACGTTTGTTTAGCCTTGCAGACAAAAATGTCATTAAAACTTTAGTTAAAGTTCCCTCTTTTGCTTTGTACTAAATTTGTATGCCTAAGATGAAAAAAAAAAAACAACATCCAATAAAAAGGTTGCGTTATAACCATATCATTGCTAACTGACACAGGAAAATTAAGACCAAAAGGATTTATGGAGCAAAGTGAAGTCTTGGGTACGTTTTAATTAAAATCCAGCTAAATTATTCCCTGACTGCTATATTTCACTGTTTAATACTAAATTCAATTTCGGGTTCAGAACCCTAATATCAATCACATTAGATTCCTGGTGCATGGTGTGTCTGAATAATGCTTCTAAAAGGGGGGTTTAAAGAGAACCAGTGGTAAGTGGGCCTATGCAAGAATCTAAAAATTCAGTGTTAAAGCCTGACATTTAGTTTGATAAAGCCCTATGTATCATAAAAATGTACCATGTCCTTTTTACCATACAACATTGTTTTACTTTTATCTTTTATCCTTTGTTATATCCCAGTGCAGCTAATCTCCTTCAGGCTTTTTCAGCCACTTACTGTCTACATGCATTCGCTGCACATCATTGCTCTGGATCAACTTCTTTATAGTGTCAGCTGAGTGGACCATGCTTGTGTAATTTGGGTTGGCACAGACTTCTGTAGTCAGCATTAGGGGGATATGATGGGTTGACAAGACAGAAGCACAGTTGGGAGACCGTTCTCACTCCTGTAGCACTATCCCCATAGGAGTTGCTGAAGTCAGGGTTCCCCACTGCTGCACAGCCAGTCACTCAGCATTTCCTCCTTTCATCCAGACACAGAGATCAGTCTTTGGCTTGTTTTTTTGTAGTTTAATTAGGGGATAGGGTAAGGGGTTATGGGATGCCCAGTGTGAGAACAACAATGATTCAGGGACACTTCCTCCCTTTTTATAGACTCCTCTTCTCCCTTCCACCTGCCCAAACTTGGTTCCTCTTTGCGCAGCTTCTGCTGGCTTACTCCTGAGGGAACTAACAGTCTTTAGTCAGCTTAGCAACAACCCATTTCAGGCAGGAACTCTCAGTCCCTTGGCAAAGCAACATATAAGTGTGAGCAGCATAACACATCACCTTCTGCCTCCCTGTTTCACTGCTTGCAGAAAATGCTAGCCCACCTGGCTGCCACCGGGTACCTGGCTGTCTTCCTGTTCTCAGTACTTCTGACTGACACACACACATGGAGACGCCCCAGGACAAGGTTGGATAAAGACTTGGCACACCGTTGTCTTCAAAAAAGCAATGCTACAGCTGGCAGTCTCTCCCCTTGTCTGTCCCTGCACCGTGATGATCTACTCACTGTCTCTGCTTGCTCTCTCTGCTGCCTCTCCAGGTTGAATCTCTCTAACTGCCTTCTGTGGTGGGATCCTTTCAGGCCATCCTCCTGAGCTCAGCCCGAAGTAAAACCCCTCCCTGTCAAGGGGCCCTCAGGGGTCACCGACAGGCTCCCTCAGCACTGCTTCTCCATCTTCCACCCAACTCCTCTTGCTGGCATTGCCCATGTAGGGGTTTCTTTAGCTCCCTGCCAGGCCCCCAATCTGGGGGTTAGCTAAAGGCCCCTAAAATTTCAAGGCAACCCCTCCTAGTTTTCGTCCACTGTTTTTTAGAACATTCTCCAACAATCTAGAAACAGGGGGAGGCACCAGAGAGCTGCCAGGATGAGTCATTCAGCCCTGATCTCTAATAACTCTGACCCAGATTGAGTGACTCATGTTTAATTCAGCCCTGATCTCTAATAACTCTGACCCAGATTGAGTGACTCATGTTTATCCCTGGGCCAGACTATAATTTGCCTACTCTAATTTTAGTAGCACACACTAGAGGGTGCTAAATCCCACACCAGGAAGTGCCTGTACAAGGACCTTCATGGTAGGGTCACCAGGTAGGATCCAGGATCGCTTGGATCAACATAACAGCCAATAAATTAGCATTTTAAAGGAGTGTTTAACAATGGCAGACTACACATTTTTCGGGCTTTCTGGAACTGACATGTAGAGCAAGGGTTCCCAACCACCAGGCCACGGCCCACTACCGGGCTATGCCCTCTCTGCAGCTGGGCCACAAGTGCGGCGGGGGACATGAGAGAGCAAGGCAGGTGCGCAGACAGATGAGAATGCCGGATGGGTCAGAGAGGTGGACGGGTGGGTGAGAGAAGCAGGCTGGCGAGCAGAACTAACATCATCTGTCTCCGCCCGCTCCACATTACCGCTCTTCCACCCTCACAGCACAGGCTTCTTCAATATTGGAACTGCGGCGTGGAACAGCCCTCACTCAGAAACTACCAATGCACATGGACTGCCTCTGTGCTAAATGGACCAGTGCTGTCACCAATGCAGTGACAATCCACATCTGGTGGCACTGGCAGGCGATGTGGCAAGTGGCATTCCTCATCTGGGGGCAGGCGACGTGGCAAGGGACACTCCCCATCTGGTGGCAAGCAGCATGGCAAGTGACAATCTGCATCTGGTGAAAGGTGACATTCCTTATCTGGTGACAATGTGGCAGGTGACATTGCAGGAGACAATCCGCATCTGGTGGCAGGTAGGGATGAGCAGAACACCCCCTGGTTCATTTCACAGCAGAACATGCGAACAGGCAAAACATTTGTTCTAACGCGCGAACACCGCTAAAGGGAAACGAATGTGAAAAATCAAAAGTGATCATTTTAAGGCTTATATGCAAGTTATTTCCATAAAAAGTGTTTGGGGACCTGGGTCCTACCCCAGGGTATCAATGCAAAAAAAAGTTTTTTTTGGAGCAGTGATTTTAATAATGGTTAAAGTGAAACAATAAAAATCGAATTTCCTTTAAATATCGTGCCTGGGGGGTGTTCTTAGTATGCCTGTAAAGTAGCGCATTTTTCCCATGTTTATAACAGTACCACAGCAAAATTACATTTCTAAAGGAAAAAATGTATTGTAAAACTGCTCGCAGCTGTAATGTATTGTCAGATCCCGGCAATATAGATGAAAATACCAAAAATATCAATACAAAATGGAGTGGATGTCACCTCCCAAAATTCATACCAGGCCTTTCAGGTCTGATAAGGATATTAAGGGGAACCCCGCACCCAAATTTAAAATAAAATGGCCCGGGGTCCCTCAGGCACTATATACTCTGAACAGCAGTATATATACCATATGGCTTGCCCTATATGCTCTGCAGAAAATTGAGTCTTAGGTGTTGGTGGTACAAGAACACTGTAAGCACTGCTGTGAAATATTAGATCAAAAATTATAATTACATGCCCCTGTTAAACAGAGGTAGAAAAATTGGGCCTTGGGTGTTGGTGGTGCCCTAAACCAAAAATATTGTTGGAAGCTAGCATCATCCAGATTGAGGAGGAATAGGATAGTCAGCATAGGGCTCAGGGTCCAGATTTTTCCCTTATTTGACAACATCGACTCTGTATTCAAAATTGCTTGGGAGGATAATTTGAAATGATGTTCCAAAACAATGATGTCATTATTAATTGATGAATACCGTAAACATATGACTGATTTAGATGGCAAATTGGAGAAATTACCTCTACAGACACATACGCTCTTTACTGAGTTTGAAGAAAAACGGTCACCTAGAACAATTGAATAGAGATATTTTCATTAAAAAGGATAAAAAGTTTCAGCTCCCGCAGGATGTACAGAATCACCCCCTTATAGGGACGACGTTAAAATTTTTCCACAAGATAGTGAAACATCACAAATTGTCCTCCGTACCGGGACCTCTCACGCCTATCACACGCAATCCGGATTTCCCTCCTGGGGACAATCTGCAACTGACCTCCCCTCAGAACGCACAAGAGCCCCTATTAGTGACACATTGTATTGAGGCCAATAAGATGAAACCTTATGGAGTGCTGAATCAATACCTGGGCGCCCCAACACATTTGTCATACTGGACTTTTCGTCAAATACACAACTGCATTCATACTTCCAGTGAGAAGCAACAGCTGATTAGGCCTCTGACTCCTTTTGAAAACTTGTGCTTATCAGGTTCCCTGATAACTAAATCTACATCCCTAATGTATGCCACGCTACACAGTGATAAGGGCGCCGAACACATAGGCCCCAGAACACTGTGGGCCAAAGCCTTTGACGTGACCATTACTGACAAACAATGGCAACAAGCCACCATCTTTGCACATAAATGTTCTATTGGTACTAAATTGCAGGAAATGTCCTATAAAGTTCTTACGCAATGGTATGCCACACCCGTAAAAGTGAAAAAATGGTTCCCGCTGTCCTCAGATCTATGCTGGAGGTGTGAACAAGACAAAGGCACAATGTTACATGTGTGGTGGGACTGTCCCATGTTGAGACCTTTCTGGGATGGGGTGTGTGAGCTAATCAAATCAATTACTGAAACATCCCTTTCTCTGGGTCCCCAATGTTGCCTTTTGCACATCACTGATCTATCCACCAAACACTACAAAAAGTCGTTGGTGCGACATTTACTGAACGCTGCCAAAATTTTGATCCCCCGTCATTGGAAATCAAAAAATGCTCCAACTATACCTGAGTGGCTCCACTCGGTGACAGCCATGTACCACATGGAGGAAACGATTGCCATCGCGAATGACTCCATAGAAAATTTTAACTCTACCTCGTCTCCATGGGTGGTATTTTGTTACTCGGACCAATATAAAGCACTGGACACAGGCTGAGGTTGGATAGTTTTTTTTTGGTCCTATGGGTTACATTTCATGTTTACTGTGCCCCGAAGGGTTAGTCATTTCCTTATTGTATAAAATGTTTCTCATGTAATACTTTGTGCAATACATGTATGGTATAATGATACACTTTAACTGGGCCCTTCTTGTCCCTGAAGGGTCCCTACTGATTTCCTCCTCCCTCTACCCTCTCTCCCCCCCCCCCCCCTTTTTTTTTCTTCCTTTCCTCCCCTCTCCCATCTCTTCCCCTTCACCTTATTATCTGTGTTGGGCAGACTCTACCTGTCACATTAACTCAGCAAAGGCCCAACTTGGCTGTGACGTATAATATGCCAGAAGAAGCTGTTGCACCTTGTACTTGATATCAGTCACTGCTGTTTACATTCTGTTAGTTTAATTGTCTTCCTCTGTTATTTCAACACAGATTGTTGATTTATGTCATCTGTAATCTATTATTTCTTAATAAAACATTATTGAACAAAAAAAAAGGATAAAAAGTTTCAGCATGATAAGAGGGCCTTTGAGGATGGAAAAGCCTATAAATGGCAATAAAACCAATCATTTCCCTAAAGCATTGAGTAAAAATAGACGCACAAATGTTCATGAATTAACTGTACACTCACCCATTTCTTCTTCTTTCCAGTCCTCCACTCAACACAAAGGTGGAAGACAACAAAAACATCGCAGTCACGGTGACAATTCACATGACGATTCCTTTCACATGGAGGGTTCTCCCCCACGGTCAGGTAACAGTCATGGTAGCCACTCTCGTCACAACACAAATAGTGACACATCGGACACAAATACACTGGCTAGTTACCTTAGACCTTCCTTGAACACATCACTTACTACACTATCCACCCCATGTCCACACCAGCCACCATTAGGCACTTTTTTTAGATCAAATGAGGGGTCAAATACAGACCCATCAAAAAAAGCCTCAAGCACATGCGCCCAAAATACACAAATCTAACATGCAGAAAAAACGTTAAACGTTGTAAATCTGTCCTCATATTCCTTGGATCAGGTTGAGATGACTGTCCTTGCACGTGGTCTCACTTTTTGCCAGACTCGAGTCTTGACAAATTTGAGGCCATCAAGAACATCTCTTCATACGCAACATTTTACCTAAAAGTTTATATGTTAAGAAACCAGTTCTAGAACCCTGGGCAAACCAATCAATATACACAAGCGCTGGACAATTTGATATCATTATTGGAAGAAAATGAGCCAGAAAACCTAATTGACTTAATTGACATAGATGCTTTTCTTTCAGCTGTGGATAATACATCCATTGCACAAGGCAACACACACACTATCGATCCCTCTTTAAAAAAGGAATCCACTATATATCCTCCACCTAGCTCTAATCATAATGCAGCGATATTCCTAAAATTGATATCTGTGGACATCCAGAGAATGAAAAAAAATTTTGGACCTCATGCCAATCTTAATCATGATGAGAAGAGATCGCTAAACTCGGCTTGTAATCACGGCATTGTCATTAAACTCTCTGACAAGGATTGCGTTGTCGTGATTATGAATAGCATCCACTACATTGAAATGTGTATAAAAATACTCAGCAATTCTGAATGGTTGCTAGATCGCTGCTAGATAAATTTACTCAAGATTTTTATTTAATGGTTGATGTGGCATTTTACCATAATGTCATATCCAAACAAATATGGGCATTTATAAGAGTGGGCTTCCCTAGGGTAGCCACATTTTATGCTTTGCCCAAGTTGCACGAATACCCCAGGTAGACCCATCATATCTGGGTGTGGCAACTTAACTGAAAATCTCAGTCGTGTAGTGGACAGCCATCTTAAACCTTTTGTAACATGTACCGGTATGTCATCTTATGTACGGGATACTATCCATTTTCTGCAAATCATTCAAGATATGCACATTGAGGACAATACCCAATTGGTCGCTATAGATGTTGAGGCCCTGTATAGCAACATTCCTCATGAAAAGGGCCTTGCAGTAATACATCATGTGTTGTCACAATCTAGTGAATGTGAACCCAGTTATACTGATTTCATTCTAACATCTATTGAATTTATACTTCACCATAACGCCTTTTGGTTTGATGGTTCCCACTACCTTCAGGTAGAGGGGGTGGAGATGGAGACATCTTGTGCCCTATTGTACGCCAACCTGTACCTGGGGTAGTGGGAATGGGAGTGAGCTCACTATTGACTCGCTATCTATGTATATGGGCCATGTACTTGTATGGCACCGCTACATAGATGACGTGTTCATAATTTGGGATGGATCAGGTGATCTTACACGAGTTTATGGCTTACATTAATATTAAGGAATTTCATTTAAGTTTTACCATGTCACATAGTACAACTAAGATCACCTTTCTGGATGTACTCATGAAAAAACAGACAGATGGCAGCTTTTCTAGTGAACTATACCATAAATCTACAGCAGGGAACTATTACACGCATCAAGTTTCCATCCTAAACCCTTACTTGCATCAATCCCTTACAACCTTTGAGAGCTCGCCAGAACTGCTCAGATACTGTCAGCTTCAAAAATTAAGCTGACATTCTGAGAAATAGACTTCTAGAAAGGGGATACTCAAGAACCTGTCTCAAGAAAGCCAATAGAAAAATAATTAATCTATCTCGCCAAGATTTATTAAATGCACGCAAACAACCTTCAAATGATGATACAACTAGAATCATCACAACTTATTTGACACAGCACAAACAAGTTAGGATCTTGAAGTACTGGCACCTACTAAAGATGGACTCATTACTTGCTCCATTTGTCTCTGATCTGCCAGCCGTCTCCTATAGGAGGGCTCCCTCTGTGGGTGACAAACTGGAAGCTAGCGAACACAAATCAATCAAAGATGACATATGTAAAACCTTGGGATCTTTTGCATGCAGTGATGTGGCTACTGCCAATATATGGATAGGCGTAAACACATTGACTTGCCCAATTGATGCAATTTTCGTCCTAAATATTATATAATATGTCATTTGTGAATGTGGATGCTACTATGTCGGGAAGACCATAAATTAATTTTGGAAGCTAATATACCAACATCTATCCACCATATGCAAACGAGACCCCGATGTTCCCATTGGTCGCCACATGGCACTAGTTTATCAAGAATCTATCCCTAAAGTCTATTTCCTGGCACTTGACCATATACATTTGAACTCCAGAGGTGGTGATTTCAATAAGCGTCTTCTCCAATGGGAGTTGAGATGGATATTTAATTTACAGACCACCTCACCACCTGGCCTAAATGAGGCATTTAACTTTAAATCCTTCCTTCCGGGCTTTGTTTCAGGGGGCTGTGAATCAAACTTATAGCTCCCCCTTCAATGTCCCAGCCTCAATTAGATCTTAACTTTCCTGCTCCATGTTATATCACTTATACTATGGCTTCATAGACCCATTAGCTATGTAAATGTCCCTTTTAATACTATGGGGACACTATGATCAGTGACACTATGGATTTTCTATACCGTGATGCAACTCTCCCAATACAATCTTGTGACTACATTATTGTCCTCATAACTGCTTGTATGTAATATGGATGATTTACTTTATTCTATTGTTAATTGTGTCCATTTGATATTCAATCACCATGTGTTTTTATCCCTCCTTTTCCAATCTTATGCTTATTTTCATAATTTTCATTGATTCATTCATTTTTTTTTTCGGCCTCTGTTTGTTCTTTGTGATTTTGATGTTTTTGCATTGTAAACACGTTGGCTGTCATATTCCTTTTGGTCCACTGGGTGGTGCATGGTGTGCTCTCTGGACTGCCGTGTCTTTTCACACCACCCAGCGTGTAGGCTCCACATGCGCATGACTGGTGGATGACAGGGATCTCCCTGTCTCCATACAAGCAAAAAGTACAGGGAGGAGCTCCTACCTGTCCCTGCTGTTATGGTCCTTTAACAGTATTACCTCTCTGCTGGTGCAGCCATCAGAGTGTCTCTTGTGGATGTGAACCAGTGGCTGGCCCAGTATTGCATGCCTGTCCACCCATGTTGTCCATGTGGACTCTCTCAGCCAACGTGGAGTCTTTACAATTGTTTTTAACATTTCCCTATGCCCTTCAATGAACCCTATAAGTAAGTACCTTTAAGTCTAAAAAACATTTAGTTCACTATGTAAAACTACTTGCTTTCTATGCCGTACAGTATAAATATTATGTAACTATATCTATGTTGCAGGTAAAGATAAAGTCACCCAAATGTAAACCTCCCCTGATGAAAGAAAATATATACCAATACTTTTCCAAAACATATCGGGACAAATCTTCACAGACTGACCTCAGCTTGACTCTGGCAGTGCCTGGATTATTAGCTTTGATATATATATATATATATATATATATATATATATATATATATATATATATTAACTGATTCATTGGTATACCTTGTATATTTTAATGTTACTGTTCATGTTTATAAAATGTATTACATGTTGTGTACTCAATAAAATTGGCACTCTGTTGCCTTTTACCTACTCCGCTATTCCTATTTCTGCCTTAAAAGTCCAAGGGGGCGGCCCCTGCTGCACTTGTTACATGTTTCTTTTCTCTATATTTTAAGGATGTTGGCAGTCCCATACACTCAATTCCCATAAACAATCATCCTCTAAATTCAAATAGTTTACAACACCAGGTGCTTGATAGCTGCTGATCCAAGACTGATTCATTTTTATGAATGTGAGCCTATCAAGGGAGTCTGTGGACATGCCCACTCTTTATCCATTACAAACCCTCCAGGGGCACTGAATGTGTGTTCATAAAGCACGCTGGATGCAGGACAGGCCAGTAGCTCAATTGCATATTGAGCAAGTTCTGGCCAGTGGTCCATCCTCAAGACCCAGTAACCCAGTGGATGCTCTGTTGAAAAGGTCTCCAAGTCTGCTCTTGCATCTAGATTTTCCTGCACCATGTAAGGCAGATGCTGGTGATGGTTGCTTGAACCGATCAGACCTTGGCGCTGAGGACTGAAAAATTGTTTGAAGGCATCGGTCAGCCGGGCCACCTTCTCCACTGCTCTTCTTCTGACTGAATGAAGCCTCAGCAACACATTGTCCAGCACCAAGAAATTGTAACCTCAAAGGGTCTGGAAATGTGTTGCATGAACCTTTCTTCAAGGCCTCCTAAAGATGTTTAATCCTCTACTCCCTCTGCGAAGACAGGATGAGTTCTGCAACCTTACCCTTGTAACGTGGATCAAGACGGGTTTCCAGCCATTAATGATCCCTCTCCTTGAGTCCTAGGGTCCTTTGGCAGGCTTTGCAGAATCAGGGAGGCCATGCAGCGTAAGTTTGCAGAGGCATTCGATTCTGAGTCCTCTGGGTCACTAAGGATCACATGATCCGTAACTACCTCCGCCCAGCCACGTACAACTCCTTGGGTTTCTGGGGACTGAAAACCATCCCTTGAAGACTGCTGCTGAATGTTATCCTCTACATCCATGCTGAAACAATCCTCCTCCTCCTCCTCTTCCTCCTCTTCTTCCTGTGTGTTTGGCGGGCCCGCAGGAATGCTATCTGGATAAAGGGGTCCTTGAGAAGTAAGTAAGTCCTCCTCTTCCTCCCGCTGTTCTGCCTCAAATGACCTGTCCATGATTCCATGAAGCGTGTGTTTCAAAAGGAAGACTAGAGGGATAGTGTCACTGATGCATACATTTTTGCTGCTCACCATCCTTGTGGCCTCCTCAAATGGTAACAGGACAGTGCATGCATCCTTGATCAGTAGCCACTGGTGTGGCGAAAAGAAGCCAAGCTGTCCTGGTGCCATACTTGCACAGGTACTCATTGATGGCCCTCTGCTGTGTGTGCAGCTGCTGCAGCATTGCCAACGTTGAGTTCCACCTGGTAGGCATGTCACAAATGAGGCGGTTGGTGGGAAGGTTGCATTCCCTTTGAATGTCAGCCAGCCGAGCACTGGCATTGCATGACCATTGGAAATGACCACAGACTTTTCTGGCCTGCCTCAGGAGATCCTGTAACCCTGGGTACCTGCTCAAGAAATACTGCACCACCAAATTCAGGATGTGTGCTAAACATGGGAAATGGGTCAAGTGTCCCTGCCAGAGGGCGGAGAGAGGGTTGGTGCCATTGTCACATGCAACCATTCCTGGATAAAGCTGACATGACATCAACCACCTCTGTGCCTGCCCCTGCAGAGCTGACAGTGTGGCTCCTGTCCCCTAGGCAGGCCAACTCAAGCACCGCATGGCATCTTTTAGCCTGACTGCTTGCTTAGACCCTTGAATGCTTACAGAGCACCGCTGGTTCAGAAGAAAAATGTGCAGAAGAAGCCATAGAGGAAGAAGAAGAGGAGGGGGTGGAGGAGAGAGCTGTGGCAGAATCACCACTAGCATTTTGAAGGCGTGATGATGGAACCAACTCCAACAACACTGAACCCTGTCTTGCACCTTTCCAAGGCCAAAACATTGCCTTTCACATGCCAGTAAAGAGCCAGAATGACCTTCAGTGAAAAGAAATGGCGTTTTGGAACCTGCCACTGCGGTACAGCACATTCCACAAATTCATGAAAGGGGGCAGAGTCTACCAGCTGAAAAGGCAGCAGTTTGGATGGCTGGGACCGAATTTCCTTTTACGGTTCAGCAACTGGGGTAGGGAAATTTGCCTGCTAAAATCAGACGGTAGTGTACTGCTAGCAAATTGGCTGCAGGTACTTGGGGCACCTATTGCTATACCTTCATTCCCCTCAGTGCAGGTTTTTGAGAGGACTGGAAATATAGTAGGGTTGGAGATCCCAGATGAGGAGCAAGGAGATGTTCTTTGATGTGGGTCTTTCAAGTGCTGTTGTCAATGGACTACATGGCAGGTCGTCATATGTCTGATCAAGCATGTGGTGCCCAAGCAGCTGCTGTTCTGGCCACGCTTGATTCGCTTCAGACATAGGTTGCAAACAGCAATGGTGCGATCTACTGCACATGTGTTGAAAAAGGCCCACACCAAGGAAAATTTAAAAGTCAGCGGGGAGTCAGCAGCGCCCTGCACTTCCGGATCTCTGCAGTGTGATGCAATAGGGTGGCTGTCCTTAAGTTGCACCCTAGAGGACATCCTGCCTCATTGGAGTTGTGCCTCCTCCTCCTCCTCTCTTCACTCAGGTACCCAAGTACAGTCAGTGACCTCATAATCCCCTTTCTCCTTGTCACTGGAGCAAACTTGGAAGTATGCTGCAGCTGGTGGAACATGACTACCAGTTTCTTATCCATCTTGGGCACCCTTTCTCTAGGCTCACGTTACTCCCTTCCTCAACCTGGTATCCAACATTGAATCAAATTGCTTCGCATCCTCCAGCAGCATATACCCGACACTGTGGTTGAATAATTCTGGGGACTCCCCTTATCCACTCCACCAACTTTTCTGCATGTTCTGGCTCAATAACATGGCCAACTGCAGAAAAAAAAGACAAGCGTGCCCCACTGCCACCTGCAGATGATGCACCATGTCTACGACCACCACTGTTGATTGCAGACACAGAGGCTGCTTGCCCTCTTTTAGTGGCCTGTGAGCATATAGGCTGCACTGGATGCAGAGTAATATGTATATATATATTAAAGTGATTGTAAGGGTTTGTTTTTTAATTTGTTTTAATTACAAACTTATCGTACTTACCTCCACTGTGCAGCTCGTTTTGCACAGAGTGGCCTGAACCTCGTTGGCACCCACGTCATTGGATTTGATTGACAGCAGGGAGAGAGCGTCTCAGCCGACAGAAAAACGGGGTTCAGGTAAGTAAAATGGGGGGCCAGTCACTGGCAGGTGTTTTTCACCTTAATGAATAGGATGTATTAAGGTGAAAAACACGAGGGTTACAACCCCTTTAATACACCGCCTGAAGTGTATTAGAAACAGTACACCACGGAAGGCACTGTAGATATAGGCTACACTGGATGCAGAGTATATATATATACGAGACTGTGTATATATATATATATATATATATATATATATATATATATATATATATATATATATATATATATTAATACACTGTCTGCACTGACTGAATATCGAGTAAACACTGAAACACTGAATATATAGTCTATGCTAAATCTCTGGCTCTCTTAGCAGAGTGCACTGTGATTGGCCAAAGCATGCAGGTCAGGAGGTCAGGTGCATGCTTTGGTCAATCATCATACAGCAACGCACTGCAATCTCACAGTGCATTATGGGGCGTTCTGCGGCATTTGAATTTTCCGCAAACGCCCCATAATGTTTACTGTTCGGCGAACACACGATGTTGGAGTCTAACTTCTATTTGACCTGATCATCGAGCTCATCCCTAGTTGCCTGGGTCCATATGATGCAAAATTCGGGTGTATTTTTCTGCCCAGGGCCACAGGTGCTACACAGGTATATGCCAGTGCATGCATAAACACTATGCCCAGGAGCACATGGATGTATGTTCCCTGGAGGTAGGTGTACATTCATATACATGTGCATGTTTATGCAATACTATTCCCACATACAGCTGTTGATTTCTATAGGCAGCTGAATTTTATGTCATACCTCTCCGAGTGCCCGTTTTAGAGACCTACAAAATATTTTTTGGAGTTGAGCTCAAATTTGTTTACCTCTTACTCAAAAAACATCAACTCAATCCACATGGCGCCAACACTGCAGTGATTTCATTGCAGAATGCACAGCATTGTCATACTGATAAAGGAAAACCAATGAGCATGGTCCTACCTTAATTATGTTATGGTAATAGTTGGTCCACTTCAAGGCAGTAGTATGGTCACTGGACGCATGGTCACCACCGCAGACAACCAATTCTTTGTTAAATATATTTTTGTTCTCTTTGTTGCCTTTTCATTCTTATTTTTGTCTGCTTGTCAGTTTTTTTGTTTCTTTAGGACTGTGTAAGGCAAGCAGTTACGTGAATGGTGACAGATGGCCATTGTCACCTCCTGGTCCTTCTTGTCTCCCCATGGGAAGATCAGACATACAGATAAAGAAATCATAAATGGGATTTTTTTTAAATAGCACAAGCAGATGCCCACACGGCTATCCTGGACATAAAGAAGGCTTGGGGTTTTAGGTTGCATCCGTAAGGAAGGGAAGGGCCGCATAATAGGCCGAGGCTTTCAGGCCTTACAAATGGGAAGATGGATCTCTTGTGAAGCGGCGGCTAAGAAAGCCAAGCTTTAAATATCAGTGCTTGTCACTGGATATCCTTAATCTGATATCCTGCAGAGCCGCGCTCTCATCTGTCTCTCTCTGCCCGCAATCTCCTTAATCTCAGTACAGGAAACCTGAGAGGCTCTGCACAGGGAACAACAGACCCCCCGAATTACCTATCTGCGTATGCATAATGGACACATATGAATTTCTCTGGCTAAATTGGTCCCGGAAAATATTCCCATGGTGCGTCAATGCATCATCCTGGATTATTTCACTTTGTGCTGTCTATGTCGGCCAGGATTTGGCTGCTGATTTTAACACAAGAATTTGTGTTTCTTATTTTAAAGTTACACAGAGGTCACCGACCCTTCCAGGCAAACAACCGGGTTGTCAACCCAAATAAGCGCTAAAGGGTCTATTGATTAGACACTCCGTGTAACGTATGTGAATGATTTTCTGTCTGAACTTCAGAGACGAACAATTGAAATGGGAGTGGGACCCACTGCAGGAGTTAACTGCCCATTTTGCCTAGGGGATGATAAATAAGGTGATATACTTAACTTTTTCTCTGCTGTCCAACACTCTGGGTTGTAAGTGGGTCCTTGATGTCCTCCTGTAGACTGTAGAACTGCTGGTCCTGCATTGTACAGAATGACACCAGAGAGCTGCGGCAGTAAAAGGAGGCAGCCTTGGAGGACCAATCACATGAAGAGAAGTAAACCTGCAGAACCAAGAAATAAGGCAAGTATATCACATGATTTATCATTCCCTAGGCAATTGAGCAATGGGGGACACTCATTACAAGGACAGAGGTTTTCTATCAGCCTTAATCACTTCAAATCTGCACCATAGCCAAAAGAAGGCTACAGCATGGCTCTCTAGTTCTAGGAGGTGTCCATAGACATTCTCCCAGAACACACCTCCCACGTGCCCCTTGGGCTGATCACAGTTTGAGGCAAAGGGCCAATCACAGTGGCCCTTTACCATGTGATCAGCTGTGTCCAATCACAGCTTATCACATGTAAACAGACTTGCGTTATTGGCAATCCTTTCTTCATGCGCTGTCACTGTGTGAGGGAATGAGAGCCGATTACCAGCAAGGCTGACAGGGCACATTTACATTGATAATCAGGGCATTGATCATCAGTGCTCTGATTATCAGTCCTGCCCCATCATTGCCCATTATTACAGCTTATCAGCGCCCATCAGTGCTCATCCGTGCCACCTCATCAGTGCAGCCTCGTCATTGCCTCCTCATCAGTGCCCGTCAGTGCAGCTTATGAGTGACCATCAGTGCCACCTTATCACTGCTTATTAGTGCTACCTCATCAGTGCGGCCTCATCAGTGCACATATTTGCAGCCTGATTAGTGCAGCCTCATCAGTGCCCATCAGTGCAGCTTCATCAGTGCCCATCAGTGCTGCCTCATCAGTGCAGGTGCAGCCTTGCCAGTGCCTCCTCATCAGTGCCCATCAGTGCAGCTTATCAGTGTCCATCAGTTCTGCCTCATCAGTGCCCATTAGCACTGCCTCATCAGCGCAGCCTAACTAGTGCCCATCAGTGCAGCCTCATCAGTGCCCATCAGTGTAGCCTATCAGTGCATATCAGTGAAGAAGAAAAATTATTTATTTGCAAAATGTTATAACAGAAAATAAGATTTTTTTTTGTTTGTTTGTTTAGCAAAAAATAAAAAAACCCAGTGATTAAATACCACCAAAAAAAAGCTGTCTAAAAAAAAAAAAAAACATTTTCATTTGGGTACAGTGTAGCATGACCGTGCAATTGTCATTCAAAGTGCGACAGCCCTGAAAGCTGAAAATTGGCCTGGGCAGGAAGGGGGTGAAAGTGCCCAGTATTGAAGTGGTTAAAGTCAATCCTCTGACTCACCGGGATGTCCAATCTTGATTAATGCTCTTTGTGAATGACAGCTCTCATGCCCCACAGTGAAACATAACCAAAGGGCAGGGGGTTGGACATCATTGACCAACTATTGACATGACAAGATTTAGTCGGTGACATCACAGGGGATCCTGAGTGATGTCATTGAGCAAATATGAACATGTTCACATCTTTGGTAAGTAATGTCACAGGGTATACTCTGCACCATTGTTTACATTTGCCTATCAGTTGGGGAGCTGTCATTCACCGTGAGTAGTTGTTATGAGTGGATAATGTCAGCAGTTGACGTAGTTTTACTGTGATTGTCATTTATTGTGATTGACAAAGATCTGCATCACTGAACGACATGATTGTTCAGTGATTTAAAAAGGTCTTGTAGAAGTATGCTATGTCCTTATTCGCTATTTACTTTTTTTTTTTTTGAAGAGTGAAACATCTGTACTGAATTCTCATCAGTTACATTGTTCTCAGCTATCTCTGAGAGCTACAGAACCCTCTCCTTTATGTTATGGTCAAGGTGAGACAGGGAAGATTCTGTAGACATTTCGTCCTGATACAGTAGTGCAAGTGAAGACAAAGTTAAAAAAAAAAAAAAGCCTGAAAAAAGAAAACAAAGGCAGCCACCACACATAAGGACCGATAAATTGCAATATATCAAATTGTTGTGTTTGGTTTTAGGTAAAGGATGTCCCTCTTTCCCATCTAAGAACGTTGGGAAGTACTGTATAAAAATATAAATGGTTTAATGCCCCCATCATCTTTCAAACACTGAAATATCAGATTTGGGTGGGCTGACCCTTTAAAAACATTTTTCCTTTTTGTCATATCTTCCATTTTATACTGATAAAAGTCCTTGCAAATTTTGTTAAAATAGAGCAAAAAGCTTATTTATAATTTATGTAAATATGTACAGAACAAGCTGGGCTTCATCATTCTGATTTCAATAAAAATGTAAAAATTTTTTAGTATTGGAACAATCTACGACTTTATTATGTTCTTCGCATTAACATATCCGAGTTCAAAGAGATCCCAATAAAACAAGAGACAAATATTTGTGCATCATAAACCAACAGCGTAAGCGGCCACATGAGGTTTTCATTGAATTATTTGTAACTGTTTGGAGATAGACTTTTATGTTTATCTCCGCTCATGTGTGTTTCTCATTTGAAGCGTCTGCTTGATTGAGCATGAACTATTGCAGATAAAAATGCATCTATGCACTGCTCAGAAATGGAGAATTATTATAATGCTAGTGTGAACTTTGAACATGTTTTACTGAAAATCAAACTATATTGCAGATTACCAATTCTTTGATGTGGTGTCTGCATTAGTTTTCTTTTTCCAGGCCTTTTTTTCTTTATTTTCACCTGGTATTCCAACAGTTACACACTCCTTGTCCTAGGGTGACAATGTTCATTCACTGTACTGTATGGAGGAGCAGTGTTGTCACTTCAGGACAAAACTACAGAACCCCCCCCCCCCACCCCTCCCCTTTCTCCATAAGGAATGCCGCGTACACACGTAGCCAACTATCCGGCGGACTTAGTCTGGCGGACTTCCCGCCGGACTGTCCGCCGGACTTTCCGAACGAGCTACTTGCCCACACACGGCACTTTTTCAGCGGACTAATACGGCGTACTAAGTCCGCCGGACTATCCGCCGTACTTTTGAAATGAACGGACTCGCCCACACACGAGGAGGAAAGTCCGCTCATTTTGAGCGCATCTCCAGGTAGCCGGGGGGCCAGCGAAAGAGGCGTGGCTGGCCCCGTCACCTGGTATGGAGTTAAAGGGGAATCCCTAAGCCGAAACATCGGCGTGGGGGTTCCCCCCTAAGTCCACATCAGACCCTTATCCGAGCACGCTACCCAGCCGGCCAGGAAAGTGGGTGGGAACGAGCGAGTTCCCCCCTCCCTCCTGAGCCGTGCCAGGCCGCGTGCCCTCAACATGGGGGGGTGCCTTGGGGAAGGGGGGGCCGCGTGGCCTTTCTTCCCGACTGACTTTCGGCAGACTTCCGATGGACTTTCCGAACGAACGGACTTGGCCACACACAATCACACCAAAGTCCGACGGATTTGACCGTGATGACGTACAAGCGGACTAGAATAAGGAAGCTCATAGCCAGTAGCCAATAGCTGCCCTAGCGTTTGTTTTCGTCCGTTGGTCTAGCACACAGACGACCGGATTTTTCGACCGGACTCGAGTCCATCGGAAAGATTTGAAACATGTTCTAAAGCTGAAGTCCGTCTGATTTTTCGACAGCAAAGGTCCGATGAAGCCCACACACAGTCGAATTGTCCAATGGATTTGTTCCGTCGGATCTTTGCTGATGAAAAGTCCGGCCCTGTGTACACGGCATTAGTTTACATTGGCCACCGAGAGGCGATAAAACAGGTGATTAACTTGCATTTTTACCAGACCCGGACCACCTCTGAATTTACATGGTGGCTGGAGGGGTAAATTCACATTACTTATGGCTACACAAAGTTTAACCTGTCAACTTTCACAGGTAGAATCCCCTTCCAGACTCACCAATTTAAGTCAAAGGGACTGCACCACAACCACTATGGCAGTTGTTCATTTACAATCTGTTTGTGATAGAAAAAATATCCCCTAGAGATCAAAAACAGGTTGATAGATGGTTTACAGGCCTTCAGGAATAAATACTGATGCCTCCTGCATGCCTGTAAACTGGTTGTCAACCATGGTCTGAAAAGTGATCCACCATTGGGTCCCCCACACATCCCCCACACATCTGGGATGTCTGACATTGCCAATCATCTTCTTCCTTCTCCGTTGACACGAAGAGCAGAACTTGATTTGTCAAACTTGTTTGTGTTTACCGGCTTGGAAGAGGGGGTTACTGCTCTCTTGGGTCTGTTATGCCCAGTTTGAATAAATGTCAACCCCCCTAGCTTATACATGTAGCTCCCCCTTGACCCCAGGAGGTATGGTGGTAACTATAGCTCCCAACTGTCCATAATTTCGAGGGACTGTCCCTGATTTGGATCCCTCTGTCCCTCTTTCCTCCTCATGTGTCCCTCATTTTCATCTGATCTATATATAAAATGCACTATTTAACATTCAAAAGGTGTTTTCCAGTGCTAAACCTTTCATCCAAATTCAAAATTGCTGCATTTGTAAATTTCTGAAGCCAGTATAAAGCAATAGTAGTGGTAAAAAGAAGCACTTGGGGATTTAACTAATATTTTTTTTGTAGAATTCTCCTTTAAGGGCATGGCAGGGGTGTGTCATACGCCTACATACTTTTGCTAAAAGGTGTCGTTCATTACCATTGCAAAAAGTTGGGAGGTATGGTGGTAACCCCCAGAGACAGGGTGGGCTTACATTTCACTTCAGGGTGTAGATTACTTAGGCTAAAGTGGGATGTGAACAATTGGGAGCCAGTTACTTTAAGGTACAAACAAAAAAGAGTTTATTGTTCACACAAAAACTCCTGGGAGAGAGGTATAGGGAGTTCAGAACATCCATTACTGGCCTGCAGACTCAAAACCACCAAAAGAAGGGGCACCAGTACAGAAAATAGCCTTTAGGCTGATTCCAGCAATCTGTACATTCTTAAAGTGGTTGTAAACCCACAAAAAAAACCCTGCAAGACAAAGGCATAATGAGCTAGTATGCATAGCATACTAGCTCATTATGATATACTCACCTTAGGTTGAGCCCTGGCTGCAGTCCCTGTACACTGCTGCGGCCGGGGACATCGCTCCTGGAGTTATTTCCAGGTATCGTAGGCTCCGGCTCTGTGATTGGCTGGAGCCGCAATGACGTCACTCCCACACATGCACGCGGGAGCCACCGGTAACACCACATCAGTTGAAGCAACAGCACAAATGAGCCGTTGCTTCATTACACATGTGCCAGTGACATCGGCACCTGCTGCAGGTTTAGGATATATCCACGGTAGCTACAGGTAAGCCTTATTATAGGCTTACCTGTAGTAAAAAGTGGATGGCAAGGGTTTACAACCACTTTAATAGCTGCAGTAGTCTCTATCATTTTCATGCCTTCTCAGGCTCTCCACAAATTCCTTATCCAGGACCTTATGTGACAGAGTGACCACTGGTACTTCATCTCAGACATCATCTTTTCTTCTGCTGTCCTTAGTTGGGCTCCCAGACCACAGAGCCTCAAGCACCAAGACTTAATGGACAGGCAGACCTCTTCTGCTCCAAGCACACGTACAGACCTCAGGCTTCAGGTCTAATCACTCAGCTGCTCCTCACATATCCACCCCAGGGGAGAATCTGGGGGGAAGAAAAATCACGTGGCCCTCCCTAGATATTTATACCCTCCCCCCACACGCACCAGTGGCAATAAACCTCCTACTGGTTGGCTAAGGGAGGTATGAATATTCATAAGTCAGTTTTAGGCTTCATGTACACTGCTGTTGGTAAACAGACGTTTAAGAGCAGTTGGACCTTTTTTTTCGCTGCCCCTGAACTCTCCTCAATGTTATCTTATCAGTACATGTGCACAGGGTCGCTTATAGTCGTTTCTAGGCAGTTGAGTTTAGAAGCATTTTTTGGAAAGCGACTTTGGCTTTGACCAAAGATAATAGACAACTGTTGCATGTAAAAAATTCAGGTACGAATTTCATGCAACTTTTGAGGGATAACATTGAAGTCTGACACTGAAGCTGCATGAAAGCTGGACCAAAGTAGTTCATGAACTACTTTGAAGTCGTTGCAACTTTAAGTCACACATATATGACTGGTTATCATTGGAAAACATGGGATACGACTTGTCATCTGACTTTGATGTCCAAAGTCGCATGACAAGTCGTATAAGTGTGAATGGACCCTTACTACAGTTTCTCATACTAATACCAGAGGTACCAGTGAGACCTTATGGCAGAAGGGAGAAACCACAGCACCACTGAATTTAGGGGAAAACCCAAATGAACAAGTAGACTATAAATCAGCTAGGTTGCCTACCACTCAGCAGAACTAAATTTGACTTGTAGCCCCCTGTTTAGGATGGGATGGCTACATACAGTACAGTGGGGAGGGAGGTAGTAATATTGGGAATCCTGGGTGATTTCACTGACCAAATATGGTCCTGATTTTATTGGTCAATGCCATGAACCAGTGTCTCAAAATATTTCTTAGGGGCCCCGCTCAAGGAACCATAGTCTTATAGGGTGGAAGCGACTGCAAGGGTACAGGCTACAGGGAGGAGTGGGTCCAAGAGCGGGGTGAAACGCGTTGGGGCATGGATTGGGTGGCTTGGATGGAGCGAGCTGAGTCTCCTTTTATCTGATGATTTAATGACTGTATATGGCTGCTGAAACATCATTGAGAGATGTTTATTGATTCTGTATCTATATGTCTGGACAACATGATTGATGACAAATTTACATTGAGGGACATAGTTTACCTATTTTTTTATGAATGGAATTTATATTAAAGCAGAGTTCCAACGACATAGCGACAATTCTTTTTCAATTCATATAATTCCATCAATAGATACAATAATGGCAAGCATTATTCCTATGCTAAAATTACTATTTTATAAGAAAAATCACCTTATAGTTTTCATTCTTGGCATTTCCCATCTTTCTTGTGGGCATTGGAAGCCCACAAGCATAATCTTCCGGGATTCGGTGCTGCTGAATAACCAGCATGCACCGCCCGTTCTCATGCATGCACAGTATGCAACAATCGCCGGAAACAAATCAGGTTGCCATCACAACAGGCGGCATTGTCTGAAGTACCCGCCCTTGTTGTGATGGTAACAATGGCAACTATACACTGGTTACCCTCTTTTAAAATGGCATTTAGCAACGCCTTATATCGCGTCGCTTCTGGTTTTTGAATCTCGCGATGATGAGCGGTGGCGATCCACACAGACTCCTGGGAATTATGACATAAAGCTGCGCCACAGGAAATGACGGAGATGGCCACGGGTGGGAGAAGGAGGAAGTGATATTAAAAAGCTTACAATTATGGAAAGCTGACATAAAAAAATAAAATAAAATAATGACCATTGAAGAAAATATTGGTATTGATATATAGATTAAGATTTATGCCCTGTATACACGGTCGGAAATTCAGACGGAAAAGGTCAGATCGGATGATATTGTTGGAAAATCCGATCGTGTGTGGGCTCTATCTGACTTTTTCTGTCGGAAATAATTTGAGAGCAAGATCTAAAATTTTCTGACAAAAAAATCCGATTGGACTTTTTCCAATCGTTTGTAGAGAATTCCGACGGACAAAGTGCCACGCATCCTCAGATCAATTTACGAGACCAAAGCTATTGGCTACTCGCCTCTACGTAATCCCGTCGTAAGCAATGAACGTCACCATGTTCTGAACTATCGGATTTTCCGTCAACTTTGTCCGACCGTGTGAATGCAACACCAGTTTCGGACAAAATCCGTAAGAAAAAATCCGCTGTTGTCGGAATGTCCAACCGTGTGTACAAGGGCTTAGGACGAAGTCACCAGTGACAGAATCACTACAAGCCCCCATTGTGTCACTCCTTGCTGTCCAAGCCAGTATGATGTCATCCCATTGCTCTTTTTCTTTGCTAGAAATTGAGATTCTCCAGCTTTTTATACAGTGAGGGAATGACTGAGTCTCATTAAGTCTGCTGCTGGCATTTGTGTCATGAAATTCGTGAGTGTGCCACGGGACTTTCTTACTGTCAGGTTAGTTTAGATATGATGTTCTGCAATATAAACACAGCGAAAAAGGACCTGCGGGGCTGAGGTGAGATGTTGCGGCACCTCGGGCTACAAAGCAGAACGAAACTGATCCTGAAGATATAAAGAGCAAAGAGCTAATCTCTGCATGTAGACATTAAAGCTGGGGTGAATGGTCAAGGGCATCAGGTCATAGTCAAGGTAATAGGTCATAGCCTGGATTCCAAGAATAATAAGCTTCTGAATAGCTGGTCAAGGCTGGGATGGATTGGATTATCTTAATGCCTCCTTCTTACAAATGAGAGAATTTCAGTGTATTTGCTAGTAACATCTTTGTGCAAAAATAAATACATAATTTATGTTATCTCTAGACCAATTTTATGGCTGGAAATTGATGTTGACATGTGTCAGTTATATCATTTTTCCCACCCATGTTCAATAAATAAATCATAGCAGCTGGCTACAACTGTTTTTTTCGTTCCCTAAAGTTGGCCTTCAAGAGAAAAACACAAGGGTTGTCAATGCTGTGCTCTCTTTCTGAAAATGTTACTTATCTGGCTGCACCTTAAAAATTCCAAAATTATCTATTTTTCTCTGTTGTATGGGCATTTACCTGGGTGACTAGTATGACTTCAATACCCTCCAAGTCACCAACCTGTAAGTATTTAGATCAGGAGGTCAGAGATATGTCAGAAGTCCTTTTTCGAATGCTTGTTTGTATCTGTGACAGCATGAGAGCCAGGCATCTAGCATCAGAAGAGGACCACAAGGGCAGCCTTTAAATCTTGTTCATGAGCAGTTTCCAATAAAAAGAAGGCCATTAGACGTGTGCAATTTGTTTTATTACAAAGTGAAATTCAGATAAAATTTTCGTTATTCAGAGATTTTGATGTATCTGAATTTCCAAATCACAATAGTAACAACTTTCAATGAATCCAAAACAAAACTATAAGGAAATGAAGTATACGGATTTGAAAATGAATTATAAAATGAATTTGAATTGGAAACATATTGCAATAAATACAGTAAGATACAAAAGTTAAAAAATGATCAGTCCTACTTAGGCTGCTGAATAGAATAAAGAAGATTAAAACAGAATAGAATGAAAAATAATAGATTCGAATAGAAAATAAAATAATAGAAAAGAAAAGAAAAGAAAAGAAAAGAAAAGAAAACAGAATAGAATAGGTAAGAACAGGATAGAAACTAAAAGAATAATAAAGAACTTAGCTAATATTGAACTGTAGTCTAGTGACTGTACTGCCACATCCCCAATGACTGTTTACCAAAAAAGAAGAAGGAACCCCCTATGGGACTTTAAGGGCAGTAGATAGTACTATATAAAGTATATACAGTATATAAAAAAGTATATATTTTATTACAAATGGTTAAAACAATTTAG
This sequence comes from Lithobates pipiens, assembly GCF_037356315.1. NCBI lineage: Eukaryota > Metazoa > Chordata > Amphibia > Anura > Ranidae > Lithobates > Lithobates pipiens. The sequence continues at coordinate 178,063,721 of NW_027507789.1, forward strand.
TCCATCAATGCATAGGTATTGAATAAAAACAATGAACCATCATATAACAATCAATATACAGTAGTATACAATACTCTGAAATACCCTGTTTCCCCCGAAAATAAGACCTAGCGGGATTGTCGGTGATGGCTGCAATATAAGCCATACCCCCCAAATAAGCCCTAGTTTAAGTCCTTGTAGGTCTTATTTTCAGGGTAGAGCTTATTTTCGGGGAAACAGGGTAGAAGTTGGTTGGCCCCAGCTTAGTCTCATATAAAAATGGACTAATGCCGCGTACACACGACTGGACTTTGGTCCGACTAGGTCCGACAGTCTTTCTGACGGACTTTCGGCAGAGTTCCAATGGACTTTCTGAATGAACAGGCTTGGCCACACACAATCACACCAAAGTCCGACGGATTTGAACATGATGACGTACGACCGGACTAGAATAAGGAAGTTCAAAACCAGTAGCCAATATCTGCCCTAGCGTAGTTTTTTGTCCGTCAGACTAGCATACAGACGAACGGATTTCTCGGTCTGGCGGAGATCCGGTGGAAAAATGTAAAACATGTTCTATTTCTAAACTCCACTGGATTTTTGGCAAGCAAAGGTCCGATGGAGCCCACACACGATCTAATTGTCTGACGGACTCGTTCCGTCGGACCTTTGCTGTCAAAAAGTCCGGACGTGTGTACATGGCATTAGTCATACATAGGGGTTCACCTATATACGACTCCTACTTCCAGAATAGAGATTAAAAGACTAGAACAGAATAGAAAATAAAGGATAAGAATATAAAAGGATAGCTTAAAACAGAATAGAATAGAACATAAAAGAATATAATAGAAAAAAACGGAATAAATAAGAATGAATAAAGTCATCTTCCGAAATTCGACTTTTGAATATATTTGATTTTAGAATCGATTTGAATATAAACGAATCCAAATATACGAAACGGATTCCAAAAACAAGTCATTCTAACATAACAAGTAGGACAAAATGAAATTATTTACCCCTTAACGCCGACGCCTCCCAGCCCTTTAAAGGGGTTTCTGATCTCGGGATGCGGGGTTTATGATCATGTGACCGCCGTGATTGGCTGTCACAGTGGTCACATGATCGGAAAGCTCGGGAAGTTTCGCAGGGCACAAGCTATTGGCACACGTTTGTTTACATTTAGGTGCACAAATTTGTGGCTTTTCGGCTTCAAAGCCCACCCGCTGAGAAGCCACATATGTACGTACTCTAAGCGCCAACGAATCTGAAACAAAACTAAACAAATGTTTCCATTGTGAACATCTCTGAAGGCCACTACACATTTTGAATAATTATAGTAATATTTACACTTTCACATGCCTACTATATTTCGTGCAATGGTTGAAGATTGTTCTTCTAGTAGCGATGTATATAATATTGTATTTCTACAGAGATCAGTGTTCCATTTCTTCCCTCTAAACAAATAAATTTAAAACAACCCCTCAAAGCAGCTGCACATTCAACTATGCAGCTAATACAAAAAACACAAACACAATATACAGCACTCCTAAACTAATTGACTCCAGCCAATGCGATGTGCCTAGGGATGAGCATTATTCACACTTTGTCAAAACGCGTAACAAACTAGTTAAATTTAACCACAGTTCCCAGTCATAAATCCCTGACTGCTGTTTGTACCCCTGAGTGACAAATTGTATCATTAAATGACAAACTAGCTGGGAATACTGGGTGACATCACTGACTAAATATGGTAAAGTTCCTATTGGTCAAAGCCAATACCCAATGCCCCGGGCTGATTTAATAACCACGTTAAGACCGGGCCTCTTTTTTAGATGTGGCATTTACAAGTTAAAAACTTTTTTTTTTGCTAGAAAATTACTTAGAACCCCCAGGCATTACAATTTTTTTTCTAACATCCTACAGAATAAAATGGCAGTCTTTGCAATACTTTCTGTCACACCGTATTTGCGCAGCAGTCTTACAAGCGCACTTTTTAAAAAAAAATAAAAATGTTTTAATTAAAAAATAAGACGACAGTATAGTTAGCACCATTTTTTTTTTAAATTGTGAAAGATAATGTTACACCGAGTAAATTGATACCCAACGTGTCGCGCTTTAAAATTGCGCCCGCTCGTGGAATGGCGACAAACTTTTACCCTTAAAAATCTCCATAGGCGACATTTTAAAAATTCTATCGGTTGCATGTTTTGCGTTACAGAGGAGGTCTGAGCCTAGAATTATTGCTCTCGCTCTACCAATCATGGCGATACATCACATGTGTGGTTTGAACACCATTTTCTTATGCGGGTGCTACTCACGTATGCGTTCGCTTCTGCATGCAAACTCAATGGGATGGGGTGTGTTTAAAAATGTATTTATTTTTTTTCTTATTTATTTTACCTTTTACTTTTTATTTTTACACTGTTTTAAAAGAAAGAAGGCCAGGGGAGAGCGGAGGAGTTGGAAGAGACCCCCGAAGATGGAAGAGACCCGGGAGCTGCCTAATAAATTACTTTAACCACTTCAGCCCTGGAAGAATTTACCCCCTTCCTGACCAGAACACTTTTTGCGATTCGGCACTGCGTCGCTTTAACTGCCAATTGCGCGGTCATGCGATGTTGCACCCAAACAAAATTGACTTCCTTTTTTTCCCCACAAATAGAGCTTTCTTTTGGTGGTATTTGATAACCCCAATCAATAATCGCTTATTGCTAATTTTTTTACCAAAATATGTAGAAGAATACGTATCGGCCTAAACTGAGGGAAATTTTTTTTTTTTATATATATTTTTGGGGCATATTTATTATAGCAAAAAGTAAAAAAATGCGTTTTTTATTTTTTTGCGCTATAAACAAAAAAATAGCGACAATTTTGAAAAAAACACATTTTTTTTACTTTTTGCTATAATAAATATGCCCCAAAAATATATAAAAAAACATTTTTTTCCTCAGTTTAGGCCGATACGCATTCTTCTACTCTATATTTTTGGTAAAAAAATTAGCAATAAGCGATTACCGTATATACTCGAGTATAGGCCGACCCGAATATAAGCCGAGGCCCCCAATTTACCACAAAAAAACTGGGAAACTTATTGACTCGTGTATAAGCTGAGGGTGAGACATGCCTGTCCATCCCTGTGTGTCCGTCCATCCCTGTGTGTCCGTCCATCCCTGTGTGTCCGTCCATCCCTGTGTGTCCGTCCATTCCTGTGTGTCCGTCCATCCCTGTGTGTGCAGCCTTGTGTGTCCAGCCTACCTGTGTCCTGAGCCTGCGTCCCGAGCCTGTGTGCTTCTGCCATGCCAGGATCGCCGCTCTTCTCGTCTGACAGACAGCGTCGGCGCCTCGGCGGCCATTCCACTGTTCAAAAGCCGCGCCTCCGTCTGTGATAGGCGGAACACTCAATTTCCCAGCAGTCTGTGTTCCGCCTATCACGGGCATCCTCTCATCCTCGTCCGTAGTATGAGGATGAGCGGATGTCCGTGATAGGCGGACCACTGACTGCTGGGAAATTGAGTGTTCCGCCTATCACAGACAGGGAGGCGCAGCTTTTGAATAGTAGAATGGCCGCCGTCTGTCTGCTCGACACGCTGATCGGGTAGACAGACGGCGATGACTCGAGTATAAGCCGAGGGGGGCACTTTCAGCCTCAAAAAAGAGGCTGAAAATCTCGGCTTATACTCGAGTATATAAGGTATTGATTGGTTTGCGCAAAAGTTATAGCATTTACAAAATAGGGGATAGTTTTACGGCATTTTTATTAAAATATATATATATATATTTTTTTTTAAATGGCAGCGATCAGTGATTTTTATCATCACTGCGGCATTATGGTGAACACATCGGACATTTTTGACACATTTTTGGGAACATTGTCATTTATACAGCAATCAGTGCTATACAAATGCACTGAATCCTGTGTAAATGACACTGGCAGTGAAGGGGTTAACCACTAGGTGGCAGTGTAGGGGTTAAGTGTTTCCTAGGGGCATGTTGCTAACTGTGAGGGCATGGCTATGTTTTACATATCACTGATCTCTAGTCCAATCACAGGGAGCAGAGATCAGTATCACTTGTTGCTAGGCAGAAAGGGGAGATGCTGTTTACAATGGCATCTCCCCGTTCTTCCTCTCCATGAGGCGATCGCGGGTATCCCCACGGCGATCGAGTCCACAGGACTCATGACCGGACTCAAGGAGCTTCCCACGGGCGTGCCCCATCGCCTCTTAAAGGGCAATGTACAGGTACGTGATTTTGCCTGTACGTGCCCTTCTGCCGACGTATATTGGCGTGAGGCTGTATTTTCCCTCAGGTGAATGGGTAGGGGTACGATGTACCCCATACTTATTCACATAAGGTGGGGGGGGCGGGATCTGGGGGGCCCCCTTATTAAACGGGGCTCCCGGATTCTGATAAGCCCCCTGTCTGCAGACCCCAACAACCAACAGCCAGGGTTGTCTGGAAGAGGCCCTTGTCCTCATCAACATAGGGACAAGGTGCTTTGGGGTGGGGGAGTGGGGTCGCGCCCCTCTGCCCCAAAGCACCCACCCCCAATGTTGAGGGCATGCAGCCTGGTATGGTTCAGAAGGGGGGGGGGCGCTCGCTCGTCCCAACCCCCTTTACTGACCGGCCGGGCTGCGTGCTCGGATAAGGGTCTGGTATGGACACTCCGTGTTTTCGGCATAGGGGTTCCCCTTAATATCAATACAAGGCGACGGGGCTCGTAAAGTGTCAATCTCACCGATAAAAGTGGCGAGATTGACTTCCTTTTCTAGTCCCGTTGTAACTCATCACGTTCAAAATGAACGGACTTTAGTCCATGTGTGGGCAAGTCCGTTCATTTGGAAGTCCGTTGGAACTCCGTCGAAAGTCTGTCGGACCTAGTCCGCCGAAAAGTCCGGTCGTGTGTACGTGGCATAAGGGAACATGGAAGGAACTGGGAGGGTCTAGCTAGGTCTGAACTAACCAACACTAAACAGGAGGAGAGGAAAATACCAAATCACATAAACACATTGTAGTGGACCAAAACCACCTCTAGATATCAGCATACACCAATAAACAGTGACCTCATGCAGTTTTATACAACACACACAAAAAAAATACTTATAAGGGGCACAGAACATATTGTACGAGTGTTTTTGTATTCTTTCAGCACTGCTGCTTAGAACACAGAATAAAATAAGTCTTTCTTCTAGAAGCAAAGAATATGGTAGTCAGATGTTCAAGAAGTCCTATAAAGATGTAGTAACATTTCCCTCCCCTGATCGGAAACAGGAATTTCTGATTAGGAGTCTTGGAAGAATAACACTTCCTGCGGTTGCGATCACTTGATTAATAGAATTATGCCGCCAATAACTGTAGCCAAGGAGCTCATCATCCCATTTATTGTTCTAATTTAATCGTCTTGAAAGTGTATGTAAACCCCAACAATTAACTTCACTTATTTGCTCCCTTTTGACCCGTTTTAATTTACCATTGGAAGCATTGTGTCATATCTCTTCCATAAAGAAGAACCTGTTGATCTTGTCAGAATTTCAGAATTGCCCTGTGCACATTACTTGTATTATTTCAAAGAGCCCTCCTAGTTCTTTTATTGGACTACAGCAGTGGTCTCCAAACTGCCATGCAGGAGCCAAATGGCGCCCTTTGGGGTCCAATGATACCAAAGACGGGGCATCATTTCTCTCAATGACACCAACAATGGGACCCAGTGATAACAACAACGGGGCACAATTTCTCTCAATAACACCAACAATAGGGCCCAATCACATTAATGATAGGGCACAATTCCTGACAGTGGCACCAACGATGGCCCACAATTACTCCAACTGAAACAAATGATGGAGCATTATTTTTTTCCACTGACATCGGGACCTTTTCTACTACCAATGGCCACAGTCCATCTCCCCTAAAGTCTGAAGGATAGTAAACTTGCTTGTTTAGAATGTTGGGAGACCTATGGACTACAGAATGTTTAGTCTTCATGTTGTAGAAATCAAAGTGTGGGAGTGCTTGAATAGTTTAGTTGCAGATTGCTGCCATTACCAGAAAAAAACAATAAAAAATAATATATATATATTAATATTTATTATAGCAGAAAGTAAAATAATTATTTTTTCAAAATTGTCGCTGTTTTTTTGTTTATAGTGCAAAAAAAAAAAAAAAATACCAGAAATGATCAAATACCACCAAAAGAAAGCTCTATTTGTGAGGAAAAAAGGACATCGATTTTGTTTGGGTACAGCACATCCACACAATTGTCAGTTAAAGCGAGTCCACCAGTGCCGTATCGCAAAAAATGGCCTGGTCATTAAGGGGGTAAATCCTTCCAAGGCTTAAGTGGTTAAGGGATAAAACAAAGGGAAATAATGTGCATGTATTGCAGAAATGTACTGCCTATGTTTTTTTTTTTTTTTTTTGCCTTGGCATATACACTATATTACCAAAAGTATTGTGACGCCTGCCTTTACAGGCACATGAAGTTTAATGGCATCCCAGTCTTAGCCCTTGTACACACGGTCGGAGAATCTGTCGGAATGAATCTTATCGGACCGTGTCGTCAGATAATCCGACTGTGTGTGGTATGCATCGGACTGATTCTGTCCGAATCTCCGTCCGACCCAATTTTCCAACATGTTGGAAATATTTCCCGACCAACTGGGCCGGACGGACCTAATCCGATCATGTGTAGAGCATTTTCATCGGACCAAGTGCCACGCATGCTCAGATCAAATTCCTACATCAAAGCTATTGGCTGCTAGCCTGAATGTAGTCCCATCGTAACTAAATTACGTATCACGTTCTGAAAGATCGGATTTTTCGCCAACTTGGCCCGACCGTGTGTATGCAACAGTTTCGGACACAATCTGTCGGACTAAATCCGACGGGCAAAATCCGACGGATTTGGTTGGCAAAATCTCTGACCGTGTGTACGTGGGCTTAGACCATAGGGTTCAATGCCCACCCTTTGCAGCTATATCAGCTTCAACTCTTCTGGGAAGGCTGTCCACAAGGTTTAGGAGTGTGTCTATGGGAATGTTTGACCATTCTTCCAGAAGCGCATTTGTGAGATCAGGCACTGATGTTGGAGAAGAAGGCCTGGCTTGCAGTCTGCACTCTAATTAATCCCAAAGGTGTTCTATCGGGTTGCACAGTGGATTTGCCTTTAGTAAATAACCCCCTATGGGGCTATCAACCTAAACTGGTTTAAAATTATTGCTTTAGGGGATGTCCAGATGGGGAGATATTGATCTTGACATGTTTCATGGGATCACCACGCTTCATCAGGAGGAACAGAAGAGAACCTTAGAATATTGTAAGCAAATAGCAATACATAATAATTAACAGAGTGAAAGAAGCACATATCAAAAAATACCAAGGGTATCATATTTAAAGGGGTAGACTGGCTCACCATCTATGCGCCCAGAGGGTCCTGAACCAGAGAATGACCAGGGAGCTCCCAAGACACCCCATGGGCAGGCATGGGATACAGAAGTAAATCAAACTACAGAGGGAAAGAAAGGGGGGGGGGGGAAGCAAAATGAAAAAACAAAAAACAAAAATCAAAGCCAAGAGAAGGGGAGGATTTAATAGGACACTATTAAGCTAGAAGCACCCACCTGTAGGTGGCGCACTAAAGAAAAAGGGGAATGATCTTCATTGTACAATATTATCAAACCCAGTGTGGGAATAAACCCAAGAGCTAGGAACTCATGCTGTGTGACTCAGGCATAAACCTTCACAATATGAATTTAATTTAAAAGGGCCTATTAAGAAAAAAATTTAAAAAAACAATAGAGGCAGAATATTAACGAATTGTGGAAATTCTGAATGATAACAGAAGTGTCTCAAACTGGTGTCAAAGACCCTCTGCATATGTCCATTGAAGCCCATCCACATAGACCCTAAAGCTTCCCGTGAGTTATTTTTTAATGGGTTTACATATACTATAATGACCAAACTGGAGCTACCAATTGTGTATTTTATGTGATAATGGAGATAATTTCTCTATTTCCCAATAGACTTCAGTAGATCTTTGTATCCCCCTGGACTCCAATGCCAGTAAAACAAGATTAATTGTAACAGCTTCACATTCCATAAGATGCTGGGAGCAGATGGCTTAGAGAAGGTAAGTGTACTATGTGCACAATAGTTGCTGAGTATCTATTATACTAATTTTCGATTAGATGCTCGGGAAGAGCGACACGCAAACGCAAGTTGGTGCAATCAAGTATAAAGCAACTACCTAGGGTATACCGGTATACCTGTCCTTTGGTCACATTTACATTTTACAGTGCCCGAACCTCCTCTCCACACTAATGCTGGAACTACTCTAATATAATACCTCAGAACTGGCCAGACTGAATATCTTTCAGGTCCCTGAAGCTATCTGGACTGGTTTGGTGCTTACAAAAGTTGAGTCATTTTCGAGGCAGATATCCAGTTTTTGTTTTTCAAAATGATGAGACGTATGTGACATCCTGAGCATTTCTCTTTTACTAAAAAGGGGAGGAGGACAGAGCAGCAAGAGTCCAATGCTGTCAATGAATCTGAAAATGGTCTGTAAAAACTTGCTAAACAATAAATGCATAGGAGAAATGGGGGGATCTGGGCAGAAGGGGACCCAAACATTTGGTGACCATTGCCCCCTATATGTCCCACTGTCCACACTCATGTCCCTCCCCTGTTTGTCCCCTGACTTCATTTTTGGCTGTATTGAGTCGGCTCATTAGGTTCTGGTGTTGGTAAATCAAGGTCCTGTTGGGATTCTGTCCAGTCCAGCCATTATGTGATACAGCCACCAACCAGTCCTGAGAAGGCAATACAACTCGCAAAGCACATTGACTTGTAAATATGGAGAGTAAATGGACATGGATACAACATATATATATATATATATATATATATATATATATATATATATATATATATATATATATATATATATATATATATATATATATATATATACACGTATACACAGTATATACAAATATACACTATATTGTCAAAAGTATTGTGACACCTGCCTTTACACGTACATGGATTTTAATGACATCCCAGTCTTAGCCCTTGTACACACGATCGGAGATTCCGACGGAATGTGTCCGATCGGAGCGTTTTGTCAGATAATCCGACTGTGTGTGGTATGCATCGGACTGTTTCCGTCGGAATATCCGTCGGACCAAATTTTCCAACTTGCCGGAAATATTTTCTGCCAAAATGCTCTGATCAGACATACTCCGATCATGTGTAGAGAATTCTGATCGGACAAAGTGCCACACATGCTCAGATCAAATTCCTACATCAAAGCTATTGGCTACTAGCCTGAACGTAGTCCCGTCGTAACGAAATAATGTCATCACGTTCTGAACGATCGGATTTTCCGACAACTTCGTCCGACCATGTGTATACAACAGTTTCGGACAAAATTTGGCCGAAACTGGATTTGGTTGTCGGAATCTCTGACCGTGTGTACAAGGGCTAAGTCTGTAGGGTTAAATATTGAGTTGGCCCACCCTTTGCAGCTATAACAGCTTCACCTCTTCTGGGAAAGCTGTCCACAAGGTTTAGGAGTGTCTATGGGAATGTTTGACCATTCTTCCAGAAGCGCTTTTGTGAGGTCAGGCACTGATGTTGAACAAGAAGGTCTGACTCGCTCTAATTCATTCCCAAGGTGTTCTCTTGGGTTGAGATCAGGGTTCTGTACAGGCCAGTCAAGTTCCTCCACCGCAAACTCGTTCATCCATGTCTTTATGGACCTTGCTTTGTGCATTAGTGCACAGTCATGTTGGAACAGGAAGGGGCCATCACCAAACTGTTTCCACAAAGTTGGGAGCATGAAGTTGTCCAAAATGTTTGGTATACTGACACCTTAAGAGTTCCCTTCACTGGAACTAAGGGGCCAGGCCCAACCCCTGACGAATAGGGGTTCGCCATAATCCCCCCCCCCCTCCACCAAATGATTTTGACCAGTGCACAAAGCAAGGTCTATAAAGAGGTCCACAAAAAACAAAATGCTTTACTGGCTTTGTGAGTATGCACCCTCTGTTCTACAATATAGCATGTAATGAGAGTTTTTTTTTATAGTCTGGGTTTAATGACAAGGATGTGCAAAATTATAAATGTTTATTTGTCTGCAAAATGTCTTTATTTTGACAAAATGCATTGGTGTCAAGGGAAAGGTGAAATTAAGATAGTTTGGTTCTGATCTTATGCCAAAAAGGTCCCTTATTAGCCTCATAATTTTACTTTTTTTTTTTTTTTTTCCCACAGAAAAATTTAAAATTATAGAGCAACGTAAAAAAAAAAACTTTGAAACTTTACACAACTGATCAAATACACAGGCAAAAAGAGCACTAAGACAATTAACACTAAATTAAATGAAATAACCTAACTTAAAAAAAAAACCCCTCCTAATAGGGTATTTAATGTAAAGAAAGAAAGGTAGACCTTTTTTTATTTTTTTTATTTTTTTTCTATTTTTTAAGCAAATTTTGCCTAAGCAGTTAAATGGGAGAAACTTAAAGTTTCCACCTCTCTACAGTGCAAACAATTTCAGCTAGATCACCCTTCTTATTCCTAGTCATTCTGTATCACTGCAGCTTCTGGTCGCTGTGAGGTTCAAATACACCAGAAAATTACAAGATCATGTCAACTGTGATCAGATTACAGCACCTATCATGAAACCATAATTCTATTGAAGGCTAATTATTGTAATGCAAACTTCATATTTCTCTGAAGGGCTTTGAATAAACTCCTTAGTTAAAAATATAAGTCATTTTACTCTACATTCTGAAAGATTGTTATCTTGCAACGTAGTAGGTACTGTGTGAACCCCACTCCTGATTTTAAGAAGCCCCCCTACCAAATCTCGATTACACCTACAAACACCTATAATATTTTTTTTTGTACAATGTAATTGTCAATTATAAAGCACAGTAGAGCATGTTTATAATATAAGGAATTCACTTCTATCACATTCCTACATACCACATTTTAGGGTAGTGGGCAGAGCCGTCCAAAACATTGGTTTTTGGTTCTGAGTCAACTGTACATCCAGAAACACTAGATTACAGTGCAGATACAGCCTAATATTACAGATAAAACTGTAATATTAATAAATAAACGGCATATAGTTGTTTCCAGCCTTTTGACCATCATTGGTGAAGCGTGTGAATACCTGTTGGGCTTGAAGAGCAACAAGGCAGTAAACCAGATAGGTAATGGTGGGTTGAGCTGAGGATCCTTTGTAAGGGGCCTTTTGGTTCCTTTCAGCCCAACTCACCATAACCTGTTTGGTTATAATATCTTACACATTTGGTTATAATATCTTACATCTTACCTCCCACACATGACATACTGGGCTCTCAGGAAGTGGGTTGAATGACACCATTTAATAATTTCAGGTACTTATATAGCAGCGTCAATTTACACATATGTATTGTACATTCAAATCAGTTCCTGCCCTCTAGAAGCTTACAATCTAAGGTCCCTGACTCACATTCATACAGGTACATACACATATTAGGACCAATTACCCTACCTGCATGTCTTTGGAGTGTAGGAGGAAACCCATGTTGGATACAGGGAGAACATGCAAACTTCAGCCAGGTAGCACCATGTTTGGGATTCAAACCAATGGCCCCAGTGCTGATAGGTGAAAGTGTTAACCACTTAGCCACTGTGCTGCCCAACCTGGAAGAAGATCAGCACTGGACCACAGAGGAAGATGCGAAGGTCAGTGCTACAAGAAAATAACTTTTTTTGTTCTTTACTTTGGGGTAAAGGGGTATCTAGATATAAAGCCCAGAAGATGAAGATGAGCTCTAAAACAATGTCTGTAGGGAACCAAGGTAAGGATGACATGGCTATGTGGTCATGTGTTGAAATAACAGATGAGAAAATTTAGCATGCCCAACATCTATCCACCCTGTCACACACAAAACAGTAACCCTTCTTCACTCCTCAGTGTCAAAAGCATGCTGCTGCTATTTTGCCCCTAAGCATTGTGGGGTTGATTTACTAAAACTGGAGAGTGCAAAACTCTGGTGCAGCTGTGCATTCTAACGTCAGCTTGTTCAATTAAGCTTTGAAAGAAAAACCTGGAAGCTGATTGGTTTCTATCAAGAGCTGCTCCATATTTTGCACTCTCCAGTTTTAGTAAATCAACCTTGGTGTGACTTTTTTTCAATCAAACAGTTAGTTGTGTTGATTCGGCCATTTTTGTCACCCCATGTTCATGCAGTATAAAAGCTCTGAAGAAAGGAGGGACACCTTTGAACCCCCAACGTGTTGTCTTGCTGAACAACCACCAATATCAAACACATTGGCCTCTCAGTTCATTGATCTGGTGCTCTTTTAGGACTATGTATTTGTAGCTTCCAAACTTGAGGTCCCCTGTTTATAGCGGCACCCTGTTTGTGATTAAGGGCAGCCTCACTGGGCCAAAGCACCCCATATGAATTTGTTGGGTCACGTCCAATCATCCACTGATGACTCAAATCCAGAGCCTCAGTTAAACTAAATTTTGTAAGATTCTGAAGTCCATTGGACAGCACAGTCAAACTCTGGTGCCCAATTAAACACCAAAGCAGATCAATGCATAACTTTAGAATTTCTGTGTTGCAACTAGAAACCATCGCCCCACCAGCCAGACTATAGACATTAACACTTATGTTGGCACTTCAATTGTTATTATAATTATCCCAACATTCACTTTAATGGAATGTCCTTCTTGTCACCTTTAATCACAATACCTTTTTTTGTTCTTCTAATAATCGCTTTTGTCCTCATTACTTTCAAGTCTCCTTTTCTAGTCTAAAGTTTCTTAATGACATTCCAGATAGTGAGAAATTATGTGTAAAATTCAATTATCTTTATTTTTAGATCCTCACTCGGCCGCTTGAAAGAGCTGTTGGGTATAGGCATGCTGTAAAGTTTCAAGGCTCAGAAAGTTAATATTGTACTCATGCTCAGTTACACTTACATATCTTGCCCTACTAGGGAGTGGAGTGTGGAAACCGAGATTCTGGTGGAAAAGCATTGTCTATTATTTACTGAGAAAAAAAAAACCAGCAATTTGGCTGAAAATTAATATGTCAAAGCCAGAAAAAAAAAGACAAAACAATAAAAATACATACGTTGCTGTACTGTATTAGGTTTAAAGGTGAACTCATGGCAGGTATAAGAAAAAAAATTTAATTTGGTTATTTATTCATTATTTTATTTAAAAGTTTTTATTACAGACATAAGAATTTGTCAATAAATAATCCTGAACAACTTTATTGACACTGAAAATCAGACTTCTGTTGCTTTGCACAGCGCTGTCAGTCAACCATGTGTACAGGAAGGGTGAGTCGTGACCTCATCAACCTCTACTTCTCCCTCATTGTACAGTCGTAGGCTGGGGGCGGGTTGGTGACCATGCTGGATTAGTTAACTGCAGTGGAGAAAAGTGAGGTCATCCTCTTTGCTTTGCTGTAGGGGATGTGTAGATCACAAGGCTGGCTGAACACAATTACTAATCCATTGATAAAGTAGTTCCCATACTATCTATCTGAACAAACAAACAAAAAACAAAACAAAAAAAAACAGCTTAGAATTTTCTGGAAAGGCTGTCCACAAGGTTTAGGAGTGTGTCTATGGGAATGTTTGACCATTCTTCCAGAAGCACATTTGTGAGGTCAGGCACTGATGTTGGATGAGAAGAACTGGCTCACAGTCTTTACAAAGGTGTTCTATCAGGTTGAGGTCAGGGCTCTGTGCAAGCCAGTCAAGTTCCTCCATCCCAAACTCGCTCATCCATGTCTTTATGGACCTTGCTTTGTGAACTGGTGTACAGTCATGTTGTAACAGAAAGGGGCCATCCCCAAACTGTTCCCGCAAAGTTGGGAGCATGAAATTGTCCAAAGTGTCTTGGTATTCTGACTCCTCAAGAGTTCCCTTCACTGAAACTAAGGAGCCAAACCCAACCCCTGAAAAACAAACCCCACACCATAATCACCCTCCACCAAATGATTTGGACCAGTGCTCACAGCAAGGTCCATAAAGACATGGATGAGTGAGTTTCGGGTGGAGGAACTTGATTAGCAGTTCTCTCAGGACTAGTAAGTTCTCATTTGGGACCTGGAATTCAGGGGCTTGGAGAGACTTTGGGTTGGAAAGAACCTTCAATGCCTGACTACAGAGACATTGGTCCTGTAAGTGTTAACTGCAAGTGAGGCTTGAAAATTTTCAGAAAGGAGTCAGAATTTGTCTGTGATGGGGAGTGGAGTAGTTCATAACTGTGAGAAAGTGTGGACTGTCTGGCAACTGGGACTTCATTTGGTGAACTCCTTAAAGTGATAGTAAATGCAGTATTTTTATTTTTACCTACAGGTAAGCTTACCTGTAGGTACAATGAATATCTCCTAAACGTGAACCATTCAGGAGATATTCTAGGGAGCAGCCCGTGACATCACCGGTGCATGTGCTCTGAAGGAACGGCATACCCAGGGTGTTCCTTCAGAGCCCTGTGCCGTGGATGTGAATCCCTTGCACATGCGTGGGAGTGACATCATTGTGGCTCAGCCATTCAAGCTGCCACAGCCTGCAAACCCAGAAGGAAGACCGTGTGAAGATGGAAGCCTCCACATCGGTGACATCATGCTTCTCGTGGGCTTTGTTTCAAGGTAAGTCTTTCATTATGTGCTATTATGCAATGGATATTACCCACATGCCGACCACAATACATGTATACATTGCAGGCTGCAAGTGGTTGCCCAGGGTTTTTGATGATATCAGCCATAACCCCATTACCGTATTTTCAGCAGACGGCCGACTTTCTCATGAAGCCTGTAAGAGCAGCACATGGGTTGGTCCCTCCTCCTGGCACTCGCCGGTGCTTCTCAGGTTTACAGTTAGTGCCGGTTCGCCTGAGAAATGATCCGATGGTGCAGTCGTCTGATCCTATAGGCGATCAAAGAGTTAACCCTCTTTGATTGACTCTATGGCCTTGGAGGACCGGAGCGACGCCATGATATCACTTCCGGTCCAGGCTGGAAGAAAAAAAAATGAAAAACGAAAGATCAAAAAAAATTTTTTTTGATCTTTTGCTTTTAAAGGTAAAGAAGAGATCTGGGATCGTTCCATGAAGAGGACCTGTCATCCTTATTTCTATTACAAGGGATGCTTGCATTCCTTGTAATAGGAATAAAAGTGATAAAAAAAATTTTAACGGACAGTGTAAAAATAAAAAGTAGCAATAGGCATACTCTGTAATTTTAAACAGGTAACCTGTAAAGTAATTGAAAGTGTTCTCTATGGAAATTATTAAGTACTGTAGTTTGTCACTATTCCAGGATGTTCGCAATTTTATAGCATAACATGTTAGGTATCTATTTACTCAGCATAACATGATCGTTTACATTATACAAAAACATCTTTTTTTGTATTCATTAAAGTGTATTTTTTTCCCCAAAAAATTATGTTTGCAAAACTGCTGCACAAATACAGTGTGACATAAAAAAATTGCAACAATCTGCATTTTATTCCCTAGGGTCACTGCTAAACAAAAATGTATAATGTTTGGTGGCTATAAGTAATTTTCTAGCAAAAAATACTGATTTAAACTTGTAAACAAAAAGTGCTAGAAAAAGCCTGGTCTTAAAGTGGTTAGTAGTAGCACATTATACCTTTACCTTGCAGGGTGTCTTTTGTTTTTTGTTTCTTTTAACCCTTACTATCGCTTTAAGCTTTTCCTGTACCTTGAAGCAGATGGGAACCTTAAAGCGGAGGTCCACCCTAAAGTGGACCTTCCGCTCATTGGAATCCTCCCCCCCTCCGGCGCCACAATTGGCACCTTTCAGGGGGGAGGGGGGTGCAGGTACCTGTACAGTACATGTATCTGAACCCACTTCCGGGATAGCTCTCTGCGGAAAGGGGCGTAGATGTATGCCCCTTTCCGAAAGTCCCCCGCTGCCTGCTGGGAAACACACAGATCCCAGAGGCAGCGGGTCCATCCTTATTGCGCAGCGCGACTCGCGCATGCGCAGTAGGGAACCAGGAAATGAAGCCGAAAGGCTCCACTTCCTGATTCCCATACCCAAGATGGGTATTTTGTTATGTTACAACCTTATTCCAAAATGAATTAAATTAATTATTTTCCTCAAAATTCTACAAACAATACCCCATAATGACAACGTGAAAGAAGTTTGTTTGAAATCTTTGCAAATGTATTAAAAATTAAAAATGATAAAAATCACGTGTACATAAGTATTCACAGACTTTGCTCAATACTTTGTTGAAGCAGCTTTGGCACCAATTACAGCCTCAAGTCTTTTTTTTGTATAATGTTACAAGCTTGGCACACCTATTTTTGGGCAGTTTCTCACATCCTTCTTTGCAGGACCTCTCAAGCTCCATCAAGTTGGATGGGGAGCGTCAGCGCACAGTCATTTTCAGATCTCTCCAAAGATGTCCAATCGGGTTCAAGTCTGGGCTCTGACTGGGCCACCCAAAGACATTAACAGAGTTGTCCTGTAGCCACTCCTTTGTTATCTTGGCTGTGCGCTTAGGGTTGCTGTCCTGTTGGAAAATGAACCTTCGCCCAAATCTGAGGTCCAGAGCATTCTGGAGCAGGTTTTCATCAAAGACATCTCTGTACTTTGCTGCATTCATCTTTCCCTCGATCTTGACTAGTCTCCTAGTTCTTGCCACTGAAAAGCATCCCCACAGCATGTTGCTGCCACCACCATACTTCACTGTAGTGCTCAGTTTCCTCCAGACATGAGGCTTGTTACTGAGGCCAAAGAGTTCAATCTTTGTTTCATCAGACCAGAGAATTTTGTTTCTCATGGTCCGCGAGACCTTCAGGTGCCTTTTGGCAAACTCCACGCAGGCTGTCATGTGCCTTTTACTGAGGAGTGGCTTCTGTTTGGTCACTCTACCATACAAGCCTGATTGGTGGAGTGCTGCAGAGATGGTTGTTCTTTTGGAAGGTTCTCCTCTCTCCACAGAGAAATGCTGCATCTCTTCAGAGTGACCATCAGGTTCTTCTCCCTGATCACTTAGTTTGGCCAAGTGGCCCATTCTAGTAAGAGCCCCGGTGGTTCCAAACTTCTTCCATTTACGGATGATGGCGGCCACTGTGCTCATTGGGACCTTCAATGCTGCAGAACATTTTCTGTACCCTTCCCCAGATCTGTACCTCAATACAATCCTGTCTCAGAGGTCTACAGACAATTCCTTGGACTTCATGGCTTGGTTTGTGCTCTGACACGCACTGTTAACTGTGGGACCTTATATAGACAGGTGTGTGCCTTTCCAAATCATATCCAATCAACTGAATTTACCACAAGTGGACTCTAATCAAGTTGTAGAAACATCTCAACGATGACCAGTGGAAACAGGATGCAGCTGAGCTAAATTTTGAGCGTCATGGCAAAGGCTATGAGTACTTATGTCTATGTGATTTTTTTCGTGTTTTATTTTTAATAAATTTGCAAAGATTTCAAACAAACTTCTTTCACGTTGTCATTGTGGGGTATTGTTTGTAGAATTTTGAGGAAAATAATGAATTTAATTCATTTTAGAATAAGGCTGTAACATAACAAAATGTGGAAAAAGTGAAGCGCTGGGAATTCTTTCCGGATGCACTGTAATTAAATTGCTCCTTGATTCACAGAAAGGTAGAGATACATTTTAAACTCAGATAATTAGACTAAATCTGCTCATTTAATCTAGGGGTGCAGGGATAAAGTGTAAAACTTGCCTTTTTTCCTGGCCCTTACTGGCTCACTCTTTCCATGCAGCAGATCCAGTGCCTCTCTCAGCGGTGGTCGCATGTTCGCCTCCTCCATGTACAACTGTACAATGCGAGGTTAATCGACCTGCATTGTAGATGATAACACCACGGGACCACAGACAGGCCTCAACGTTGGAGTTCTGGGCTGTCTGTGGTCCCATGGTGTGAAGAGAAGACCTCTGGAGCCTACCGAACCAAGGGATAGGGTAAGCAACCACCTTGACCATCCACCCCTTGACTAAATATGTGTATACTCTTGCAGTGATTGCAGATCTTCTTGAATTCCCAGAGTTAATTTTTTAATGTGTTCCCCCCACCAAAGTACAGCCTTCGATATTTTTCCAGAGTAATCAAATCAGCCAAAACCTTTTTCTTTTGACACCAGCTGGATCATGCAAAGCAAGCATCATCACATGGCCAGAATGAGCACCAAAGTACACTGTTGGCTGGCACTCAACATCCGTTTCGAGTTAGCTACTTGGCCAGCCTTTCCTAATGGGTTAATAACGCACTCCTGCATTTCTTTTGTTCACACGTCTGCAGTTATAAAACCATATAATAAAAAATTCAGGAGCAAGGGCCGCTGTGCGCACAGCGTTGTCAATAAAACCTGCAGAATCCTGTCTCTAATGTACATTAAGAGAGAAATTAGACTTATAGTTTCAACTTGTCCAACACGAAAACTATTACACTGAAGACGCAGCCTCTCCATTTGGCACAAGCCCTGTTTATAATATTATATTATTCATGCTATTGCAGTGTTAATTCTCTGCTGAGGTTGCAGCCTGGTATACGGGATGGAGATTACCCCATACAAGGAATGAGCGATTGCTTGGGAATGGTGGTGGTGGTGGCGGTGGGGGGTGTTCGGGGCTAACCAGATAGTACAGCCCTGGACTCAGGGCCGGGACAAGGTGTGGGCAGGAGGGACGGAGGTACCCTAACCCTAAGGCCCCTTTCCCACCAGGGTGCTTTGCAGGCACTACAGCACTAAAAATATCGCCTGCAAAGCTCCCTGAAACAGCCGTTGCTGTCTCTCCAGTGTGAAAGCCCAAGGGCTTTCACACTGGAGCGGTGTGCTTGCAGAACCGTCAAAAAAGTCCTGCAAGCCGCATCTTTGGAGCACTGTAAGAACGGTGTATTTACCATTCCTAAAGCGCCCCTTCCCATAGAATATAATGGGGAAGCGCTGCAAACCCGCCTGCGAAGCGCCCCTGCAGTGGTGCTTTGCGGGAGGTTTTAACCCTTTTTTAAAACTGCCACTAAAACGACGGTAAAGTGCCGCTAAATATAGCGCCGCTTTACCACCAGCGCCCGCAACGCCCCAGTGTGAAAGTAGCCTAAGGGAAGGAAGAGGGGGTGCAGTTTGGCATCTTTTGCCCTGCCTGGGCGCTGGATGACCTTGTCCCAGCACTGCCTGGACTACAACTTTTTATTCATGTGCCATGTCTGGCAACCTTTGAACACTTGTTCTAGGTGATGAAAGATGGCAAGGGAAGGAGACATACAGTGAAAGGAATCACAAGATTCTCTACAGCTCTAGCAACATACCGGCTTCTACACCTTTTCTAGTGAACGAGAAATTTTTGAAACGCGTCAACCATGCTCCCCTCTGTGTGTGTCATGATGCAGGGAATAGATAACAGTGGACAGTGCAGTCCCCAATCAGCTTGCTAGCTTGGAGAAAAGAGGAGCAGGGGAGTGTCTTGTCATCCTAGACTACAGGGCTGTGCTTCTGGACCGCACGACGCAGATATACAGAGGCAAGGCGGCCCTCCTGCACAAAATCACGTACCTATATGTGCACAGGGTCTGGGGCATGCACGGGTGCAATGGTGGTGACCCGCTTCCGCTGTGATTGGACACACACGATGTCCGCCGGGTCCCGCCGATCGTTCTGAGGAGAGTGAATAAGACAGACCATCGTACTGCCAAATGATGGTTGAGACTAATTGGATGAGAAAGTAGAGGTTCATATCCCTTATACAACATGTAAAAGAAAGTTTCCGCAAAAAAAAAAAAATGGGACTTTAAAGGACCATGAATACTCGAGGAAGGATATTCGATGAAAAAAATATACAAATTTTATTACAAATAATTTACATCATATCAAAGAAGCTAAAACATATGATAACACTGAAATACACATGCGATTGAAACAGAGGGGAACATGGAGATCTTGTGTTTCTGCTAGGCAGAAACATGGATCTCTGTCTTCCCATAGTCAAAGCACCCCCCCCCCCCCCAGTTAGAAAGCACTCCTTAGGGACACACTTAACCCTTTGATCGTCCCTGATGTTAACCCCTTCCCTGCCAGTGTCATCAGTACCATGTCACTGTATTGGTGTCACTGGTCCCCAAAAATGTCAAAAGTGTCAGTTAAATGTCAGATTTGTCCACCGTAATCTCGCAGTCCCACAAAAAAATGCTGATCGCCTCCATTACTATTAAAAAAATAAATAATATATATATATATATATATATATATATATATATATATATATATATATATATATATATATACAGTGGTGTGAAAAAGTGTTTGCCCCCTTCCTCATTTCCTGTTCCTTTGCATGTTTGTCACACTTAAGTGTTTCGGAACATCAAACCAATTTAAACAATAGTCAAGGACAACACAAGTAAACACAAAATGCAATTTGTAAATGAAGGTGTTTATTATTAAAGGTGAAAAAGAATCCAAACCATCATGGCCCTGTGTGAAAAAGTGATTGCCCCCCTTGTTAAAACATACTATAGCTGTGGTTGTCCACACCTGAGTTCAATTTCTCTAGCCACACCCAGGCCTGATTATTGCCACACCTGTTCACAATCAAGGCATCACTTAAATAGGAGCTGCTTGACACAGTAAGGTCCACCAGAAGATCCTTAAAAGCTACACATCATGCCGAGACCCAAAGAAATTCAGGAACAATTGAGAAAGAAAGTAATTGAGATCTATCAGTCTGGAAAGGGTTATAAAGCCATTTCCAAAGCTTTGGGAATCCAGCGAACCACAGTGAGAGCCATTATCCACAAATGGCGAAGACATGGAACAGTGGTGAACCTTCCCAGGAGTGGCCGGCCGCCCAAAATTACCCCAAGAGCGCAGCGACGACTCATCCAAGAGGTCACAAAAGACCCCACAACAACGTCCAAGGAACTGCAGGCCTCACTTGCCTCAGTTAAGGTCAGCGTTCATGCCTCCACCATCAGGAAAAGACTGGGCAAAAATGGCCTGCATGGCAGAGTTCCAAGGAGAAAACCACTGCTGAGCAAAAAGAACATCAAAGCTCGTCTCAATTTCTCCACAACACATCTTGATGATCCCCAAGACTTTTGGGACAACATTCTGTGGACCGATGAGACAAAAGTGGAACTCTTTGGAAGGTGTGTGTCCAAGTATATCTGGCGTAGAAGGAACACTGCATTTCATAAAAAGAACATTATACCAACAGTAAAATATGGTGGTGGTAGTGTGATGGTCTGGGGCTGTTTTGCTGCTTCAGGACCTGGAAGACTTGCCGTGATAAAAGGAACTATGAATTCTGCTGTCTACCAAGAGATCCTGAAGGAGAATGTCCGACCATCTGTTCGTGTACTCAAGCTGAAACGAACTTGGGTTCTGCAGCAGGACAATGATCCTAAACACACCAGCAAGTCCACCACCGAATGGCTGAAGAAAAACAAAATGAAGACTTTGGAGTGGCCTAGCCAAAGTCCTGACCTGAATCCTATTGAGATGTTGTGGTATGACCTTAACAAGGCCGTTCATGCTAGAAAACCCTCTAATGTAACTGAATTAGGACAATTCTGCAAAGATGAGTGGGCCAAAATTCCTCCAGGACGCTGTAAAAGCCTCATTGCACGTTATCGCAAACGCTTGGTTGCAGTTGTTGCTGCTAAGGGTGGCCCAACCAGTTATTAGGTTTAGGGGGCAATCACTTTTTCACACAGGGCCATGATGGTTTGGATTTTTTTTCACCTTTAATAATAAACACCTTCATTTACAAATTGCATTTTGTGTTTACTTGTGTTGTCCTTGACTATTGTTTAAATTGGTTTGATGTTCCGAAACACTTAAGTGTGACAAACATGCAAAGGAACAGGAAATGAGGAAGGGGGCAAACACTTTTTCACACCACTGTATATGTATATATATATATATAGTAAGGGATCTTCCCGGGGTAGGGTGTGTTTGGACACAGTTCACAGCAGACTTGGACTTTATAAAGT
Organism: Lithobates pipiens; assembly: GCF_037356315.1. Taxonomy (NCBI): domain Eukaryota; kingdom Metazoa; phylum Chordata; class Amphibia; order Anura; family Ranidae; genus Lithobates; species Lithobates pipiens. Next base: position 178,085,715 of record NW_027507789.1, read on the forward strand.
AGAACTTGGCGTTTATTCGTGGTACAAACAGTCCAACAAACAAAGTATACAGCAACACCGTGCTTCTTGTGTATAACAGGCACAAAATAATAACAAAAACAAAACAACCTAGCCCGGCTGGGCGCTTACTAACAGGTTCTTCTCACCTATCTGACACTTATAAACACAGCGTCTTTCGCCTGGATATCGCAGGGTGGATGTTAGCTCCAGCACTGGCTGTGCTTGCAGCTTCCTCAAACACACAGACTGTTCGTTTCCCTGGCTGGGAGCAATCACCTGCAGACCTTGCAGAGCCTTTACCTTCCCAGGCTAATTAGGATCAAAGCTCACCTGATCCCAAACCCAGAACTGGATCGGGGGATGTGGAATGACAGGTCCCTCTACCAAACCTACCTGCCATTCCATATAAACCCAGGCCCGGCAAAATTAAATAACAACTCAGCAGCATATCGCTGCTGAGAAACTGATCCATCCTGGATTTACCATCTCACACTGTGTAGCAACCTAGGTGAGATGTACACCCCCTCGATCACTTCTCCAGTGACATGTCTACATATCCCCCCCCCTCTTTTTCAGACCGGAGGGCTGAGCCTTTTGTCCCCACAGACAACTTACCCTTGACAATGCGTCAGCATTTGCCTGTAATTTCCCTGGCCTGTGTTCCACAGTGAAATTAAAGTTTTGTAGGGAGAGAAACCATCTAGTCACTCTTGCATTTCTCTCCTTGTTTAACTTCATCCATGTTAGGGGGGCATGGTCTGTCACCAACTTGAATTTCCTGCCTAGCAAGTAATACTTTAACGATTCTAGGGCCCACTTTACTGCCAAACATTCTCGCTCCACAATGGCATAGTTTTTCTCGGCCGGGGTTAGTTTTCTACTCAAGTACGTCACTGGATGCTCCTCACCATTCACTACTTGTGAGAGTACTGCACCTAAGCCTGTGTTAGAGGCATCTGTCTGGACCAGAAATTCTCGCCTGAAATCGGGGGTGACTAAGACAGGTGGTTGGCACAAGGCAGACTTAAGGCTTTGGAAAGCCTTCTCGGCCTCTGGGGTCCACGTGACCATTGCTGTCTTTCCGCCCTTTGTCAAGTCAGTTAGTGGAGCAGCAACTGAGGCAAAGTTCGGCACAAATCTACGGTAATAACCCGTAATACCCAGGAAAGCTCTAACCTGTTTCCTTGTCAGGGGTCTAGGCCAATTCTGTATTGCCTCAATTTTATTTAGCTGTGGCTTAATCAACCCTCTCCCAATAATGTAGCCCAGATATTTGGCCTCTTCTAGGGCTAGAGCACACTTCTCGGCATTTATGGTCAACCCTGCATCACTTATGGCATCCAACACGGCCTGTACCTTACAGAGGTGACTTTCCCAATCAGGGCTAAAAATGACCACATCATCGAGGTAGGCAGCTGAGTAATCACGATGTGGTCGCAGAATCAAGTCCATCAACCTCTGGAAAGTTGCAGGGGCTCCATGTAACCCGAATGGCATCACTACATACTGGAATAGCCCATCAGGGGTGGAGAATGCAGTTTTCTCTTTAGCCTCACCAGAAAGTGGAATCTGCCAGTAGCCCTTTGTGAGATCGAGGGTGGTTATGTACCTGGCGTTACCCAACTTCTCAATCAACTCATCTACCCTGGGCATAGGATACGCATCGAACTTGGAGATCTCATTCAACTTTCTGAAATCGTTACAGAACCTCCAAGTTCCATTGGGCTTTGGGATTAGCACAATTGGGCTGGACCATTCACTCTGTGACACCTCAATTACCCCCAGAGCAAGCATACGTTTTACCTCGGCAGATACGGCTTCCCTACGTGCCTCCGGTATCCTATAGGGCTTAAGGTTTACTCTGCTTCTAGGCTCCGTTTCAATGTGATGATGGATGAGGTGTGTACGCCCTGGGAGGTCAGAGAACTTGTTTTTGTTTTTCTGTAAAAATTCCTGAGCCTCCTGTTTCTGTGACACTGATAGAGTATCACCTACCTTGACTGGAGGGATTGGTTGTGACAAATTATTAACAGTATTTGTCGCGACCAAGGATTCCCTGTCTTTCCAGGGCTTGATCAAGTTTATGTGATAAACTTGGAAAGGCTTCCTTTTACCTGGTTGGTGCACCTTGTAGTTCACCTCACTGATCTTTTCAACAATTTCATAAGGACCTTGCCACTTCGCCAAGAATTTACTCTCAACAGTGGGGACTAGTATAAGGACCCTATCGCCTGGGTTGAATGTCCTGATTCTTGCGGACCGGTTGTAAATTCTACTTTGGGCCTCTTGAGCTCTCTGGAGGTGTTCCCTTACCAGGGGCATTACAGTGGCTATACGGTCCTGCATTTGTGCTACATGCTCAATAACACTCTTGTATGGGGTGGACTCATTCTCCCATGTCTCTTTTGCAATGTCCAGTAGACCCCTAGGGTGATGACCATAGACCAACTCGAATGGTGAGAACCCTGTGGACGCTTGGGGCACCTCCCTAATAGCAAACATGAGGTAGGGTAATAAATGATCCCAGTCACGACCATCTTTTGCCACCACTTTCTTCAACATATGTTTCAAAGTTTTATTAAATCTCTCCACCAATCCGTCCGTCTGGGGGTGGTATACAGAGGTACGGATGTGTGAGATTTTAAATAGTTTACATAATTCCTTCATTACTTTCGACATAAATGGCGTACCTTGGTCAGTTAGGATTTCTTTGGGGATCCCAGTCCTAGAGAACATATAAAACAACTCACGTGCAATTGTTTTAGATGCAGTGTTTCTTAAGGGTACAGCCTCAGGATAGCGGGTCGCATAATCCAGGACTACCAAAATATACTGGTGTCCTCTAGCTGACTTTACAATGGGACCCACTAAATCCATGGCAATACGCTCAAAAGGCACCTCTATAATAGGGAGCGAAACCAAAGGACTGCGAAAATGTGACACTGGGGCACTAACCTGACATGTGGGGCACGACTCACAGTATTTTTTAATGTCATCATATATGGCCGGCCAAAAAAACCTCTGGAGAACCCTCTCTCGCGTTTTGTCAGTCCCCAAGTGTCCCCCAAGAACATGGTTATGTGCCATGTCAAGCACCTGACGCCGGTACGGCTTAGGTACCAGAAGCTGTTCCACAATCTCATCTTTAACCTTATTGACTCTATAGAAAAGATCATTAGTCACCGAAAAATGTGGAAATCTTTTTTCAGCATCTGGTTCCTGAGGTACCCCGTTCATAACAGCAACCTGCTCTCTCGCATTTTTGAGAGTGGGGTCCTGTAATTGTGCAGTCCCAAAATTATCGCTAGACACCTCTAAGTCTAGTATATTTTGCTCAGTGGGAGGAGCCTCCTCCTCCCCAGCCAGGACCTGCAAAGGAAAACAATCATTTTCATCCTGCACATTTTTATCATTCACAGTGGACAAGGCAACCCCCTTAGAGGTATCCTCACTCCTTTTGGGGATTTTTCTTTTTTCCCAAAGAGCCCAGAATAATGGAAAATCGCGCCCCAATATTACATTATGCATGAGGTTTTTAACCACACCCACTTCATATTGTACGGTGCCTTGTTCAGTCCCGACTTTAGCCAGCACTATAGGGTACACTTTTGTATCACCATGTATGCACACAACACTCATATGCTTTTTAGACTCTAAGTCCCCAGTCACCAGGCTAGCATGCACCAAGGTTACAAGGCTTCCTGAGTCCATTAACGCTTTAACAGGAAAGTCATTGATTGTGATGTTGCAGATTTGCGGTTCAGTCTCTAGTCCAGGAACTGCAGCACAAGATGGTTCCGCAAATAGCGACTGACGCCGGCTAGCGTCACACTCCATGGGTTCAGTGGTAAGAGGGCAATGGGCAGACACGTGTCCCGCCTCATGGCATCTCCAACACTGGATAGGGCCTGGTCTCTTTGGCAAGGAGTCCTTTTCAGAGCCCCTTAGCCACCCGGGACCATCACCAGTCTTTTGTCCCTGAGACACCACTTGAGCCCTTTTCCCCCCATCAGCACCCCTCCACACTCCCCCAATAGATGGAAGTCTCTTACCAGCTGACGGCACAGATCTGGCGCTCCGGGGAGGTGAAGATGCTGCAGGAACATCACGGAGGTAGTCCTCAGTCGCCTGGAACCTCTCCACAAGGTTGACAAGTTCGTTTGCGTTCCTAGGATCACCTTGTCCCACCCAGCGTTGCAGGTCAGTAGGAAGCGCTCGGAGGTAGCGATCCATCACGACCTTCTCTAGGATTTGTGCAGGAGTAGAAGTGTCTGGCTCCAACCACTTTCTTGCCAAATGGATTAGGTCATACATCTGGGACCTCGCTGATTTGTCCAGACTGTAGCTCCAGTTGCGTACCCTCCGGGCACGGACTGCAGTAGTAACTCCTAGTCGGGCAAGTATCTCCTCTTTTAGCCGAGTATAATCCTTAACCTCTTGCTCACTGAGGTCATAGTAGGCCTTTTGAGGTTCACCTGTTAAATAGGGCGCAATTACCTCTGCCCACTCAGCGGCTGGTAACTTCTCTCGCTCAGCCACGCGCTCAAATACTGTTAGATTGGCCTCAACATCGTCCTCAGCAGTCATCTTTTGCAGCGCTTTCTGCACAGTCCTTCTCCCAAAAAAAATCTCTGGAGCGGCTCCCTCCATTGTGGGTGGATTAGCAACCACAGGCGCCTCTCGATTTACTATCAGGTGCTCGATAAGTTGTTGTTGGCTTTGGCGCAAAGCTTGCAACTCTTCCTTATGCATCTGATGTTGTGCCGCCATGTACTGTTCATGTCGTCTATTGGCCTCTGTCTGCGCCTGCTGTTGTTCAGCCATGGACTGTTCATGTCGTCTATTGGCCTCTGTCTGAGCCTGCTGTTGTTGCAAACTCACTTGCATAAACTGCTTCAGCATCTCCTCCATGTTGCTGGACTGTTCTTGGAGTGTAGTTGCAGCTTTCACCCAGGACATCAGCAGCTGTAGCCAAGTCTGTCCACATCGTGCTTCTTGTGTATAACAGGCACAAAATAATAACAAAAACAAAACAACCTAGCCCGGCTGGGCGCTTACTAACAGGTTCTTCTCACCTATCTGACACTTATAAACACAGCGTCTTTCGCCTGGATATCGCAGGGTGGATGTTAGCTCCAGCACTGGCTGTGCTTGCAGCTTCCTCAAACACACAGACTGTTCATTTCCCTGGCTGAGAGCAACCACCTGCAGACCCTGCAGAGCCTTTAGCTTCCCAGGCTAATTAGGATCAAAGCTCACCTGATCCCAAACCCAGAACTGGATCGGGGGATGTGGAATGACAGGTCCCTCTACCAAACCTACCTGCCATTCCATATAAACCCAGGCCCGGCAAAATTAAATAACAACTCAGCAGCATATCGCTGCTGAGAAACTGATCCATCCTGGATTTACCATCTCACACTGTGTAGCAACCTAGGTGAGATGTACACCCCCTCGATCACTTCTCCAGTGACATGTCTACAATATATATATATATATGTCATAAAGTAAAAAATAATATATTTTTTTTCAAAATTGTCAGTCTTTTTTTGTTTGTAGCGCACAGAATAAAAACCACAGAGGGGATTAAATACCACCAAAAGAAAGCTCTATTTTTGGGGAAACATTTATTTATGTACAGTGTCGCACAACCGACAGTTAACTACTTCAGCCCTGGAAGATTTGGTTGCTGAATGACCAGGCCATTTTTTTGCGATTCAGGACTGCGTCGCTTTAACTGACAATTGCACGCCCAAACTAAATTGATGTCCTTTTTTTTCCCACAAATAGAGCTTCCTTTTTGTGGTATTTGATCACGTCTGCAGTTTTTATTTTTTGCTCTATAAATAAAAAAAGAGAGACAATTTTGAAAAAAAAAACACAATATTTTGTACTTTTTGCTATAATAAATCCCCCCCCCCCCCTTTTTTTTTTTTAAAAAGCAAACTTTTTCTCAGTTTAGGCCGATATGTATTCTTCTACATATTTTTGGTTAAAAAATAAATAAATCGCAATAAGCGTATATTGATTGGTTTGCACAAAAGTTATAGCGTCTATAAAATAGGGGATAGATTTATAGCATTTTTATTATTAGTTTTTTTTTACTAGTAATGGCGGCATTCTGCAATTTTTATTAGGACTGCGACATTATGGCGGACACATTGGACACTTTTGACACATTTTTGCGACCATTTGCACTTCTACAGTGACCAGTGCTATAAAAATGCACTGATTACTGTAAAAATGCCACTGGCAGGGAAGGGGTTAACACTAGGGGACGATCAAGGGGTTAACTGTGTTCCCTCTCTGTGTTCTAACTGAAAGGGGATGGGACTATCTAGGGGTGATGGCAGATCGCTGTTCATGGTTTGTATGAACACACGATCGGTCTCCCCTCCCCTCAGAGAACCGGAATCTGTTTACACAGATCCAGGTTCTCGGTGTGTCAAGAGCGATCACGGGAGCCCGGCGGTCATCGCGCCTGCCAGGCAGTCGCATCAGCTCCAAGGGCAAATAGCGGGTGCCCCCTAGTGGCCACAGTGTGAAGCGCCGTAACATAACGCTGTTTCGCCAAGCCATGCCATTCTGCCGCAGTAAAACTGAGGCGGCTGGTCGGCAAGTGGTTAAAGCAACGCAGTGGCGTATTGCAAAAAAATGGCCTAGTCATGAAGGGGGGTAAACCTTCCGGGGCTGAAGTGGTTAAGGAGACACAACTCCAGTCCTTGCATTCAGAAGGGTGACTCCATAGGATGCTGCAAACAAGCAGCCATCCTAAAATCAGGAAATCTGGGGCATCGGTCATGGCAGCAGCTTAAACAGTAACATAGACAAAGATTAAAAGATAAAGAAGCTGCATATTCAGTAAGTGATTTCATTAGCTTCTGAAATTGTGTTTTAATAGCACTTTAAGTTCATTTGCAATGACCCCAAGAAACTGATTATATATGCGATTTAAATCTCTTGATATTACAAGCCAATGAACTGTACCAGTGAAATAAGATACTCACACAATAGAAAAGAATGGAAAAAAAAAACTAAAATAAAATTGAACTAATAAAAGATGACAGGTTTCAGAAATGGCAGTCTCAGGTGTCACTCTCAGGTGTCACTCTCAGGTTCTGAATTGGTTAAATGCTTCAAAATTGATGACTCTGCAGCCCCTCAGCATTCTGTGACCTCCAGATTTGAACTAGTAGCAGTTTTACTCCAGACACTAATATATTTGTTTTTTTTATGGCGCTCCTCTCCCTGGGGACTTCAAGTACTTAGTTGGTGAGGCCACCTTCACCAGCACACTCAGTTGAACCAATTAACCACTTGACCACTGGGCACTTAAACCCCCTTCCTAACCAGCAAGGACGAGCTTTATGTTCAAGTTGAACTCATGCTCGACTCGAACACTGGCTGGTCGCCGAACAGCGAACTATTTTGGGTGTTCGCGGCAAATTTGAAAGCCGCGGAACACCCTATATACGTCTATGGGAGAAATCAAAAGTGCTAATTTTAAAGGCTTATATGCATGGTATTGTCATAAAAAGTGTTTGGGGACCCGGGTCCTGCCCCAGGAGACATATATTAATGCAAAAAAAAAGTTTTAAAAACTGACGTTTTTTCGGGAGCAGTGATTTTAATAATGATTAAAGTGAAACAATAAAAGTGTAATATTCCTTTAAATTTTGTATCTGGGGGTGTCTATAGTGTGCCTGTAAAGGGGCGCATGTTTCCGTGCTTAGAACTGTCTGACAGCAAAATTACATTTCTAAAGGAAAAAAAGTTATTTAAAACTACGTGGCTATAATGAATTGTCAGTCCGCAATACACAATACACAGCAAGGCTACTTAAAACACCTGAACATATTCAAAAATATGGGGATTTGGTCTAGGGTTGCCACCTTTTCTTAAAATCAAGCCTGAACACTTTTATAGTGTAAACTATACATATATTTTTCTGTTAGATAACATTTCTAATCATATGAAGTTAATAACAAGAGTCCCCCTTTACTTCATAGACCACAGAGTTCCCCTTTTACATCTGAACTCACAGAGTTCCCTTTTACTGTAAGGGGGGACTCTGCAGACTCTGATGTAAGGGAGAACTCTGGGGACTCCAAGGGATGCTCTGGGAACCCTGATTTAAGGGGGAACACTGAGAATTCTGATGTACGGCGAGGACTCTGCTGTAAGGGGGAACACTGTGGCCTCTGGTGTGAAGGGGAAGTCTAATGTAAGGGGTGCTCTGCGAACCCTGATTTACCTTAGTGTACTCATTCAGAGGCAGGAGAGAGAAGGGGGGAGACTTCAGTCACAAACAGGGATGGATGGTGAGCTCACTCACCTCTTGGCAGTCAACACCTCTCATCCAGATGTATCTGAGGCTGCTAGACTTCCAATTTCCAGCTCCCGCTATCCTTTTCTGAGGCACAGCACCAGGGATTGGAGTGTGGGCGGACACAGAGGGGTAGGGGCGGGAGAGAGAGGTGCAGATCAAGCCCTCTCTCGTTTCCAGTCTGTGGGGGGAGGGGGGTATTGTTAGGGCTGGCTTTGGGCAGTGTGAAAGAGAGTGTAATGCCACGTACACACGTAGCAGACTATCCGCGGACTTAGTCTGGCGGACTTTCCGCCGGACTGTCCGCCGGACTTTCTGAATGAGCTATTTGCCCACACATGGAACTTTTGCAGTGGACCAATACGGCGTACTAAGTCCGCCGGACTATCTGCCGTACTTTTGAAATGAACGGACTCGCCCACACACGTGGAGGAAAGTCCGCTCATTTTGAGCATGGTCTCTAGGATTGGAGTGCAAAAATACTTTCTTAGTCCGCCGGACTTTTGGGTAAAAAAAGTCCGCCGGAGCCCACACACGGGGGGATTGTCCGGCGGACTTGAGTTTGCCGGACTTTTCCACCGGATTGTTTGATCGTGTGTACAAGGCATAACAGACACTCTCAGCTTCAAACTTAGCTAACTGCAACCAGCAACCTTGCTGGAAAGCCATAGTCTAGACTGAATAATGTGTCTGGGTTTCAGGCAGTCTGAAACCTGGACACATGATTCCAAACCCGAAACTGTCAGGGTGAATCCCGTACAGGTGTCAACCCTAATTTGGTCACACTATATGATCATATAGTGCTAAGCCCACTTACTGTGTCAAAGTACTCCTCCTATAACACTGGTGGCCAGTAATAAGAAGTAATGACAGGAGGATGGAGTGCTCCAGCCCAAGGGATCTGGTCAGGATCCATGCAATATACAAACAACAGACTTGGAGGGGGCACACTGTTAACCCCTTCCCTGCCAGTGTCATCAGTACAGCGACAGTGCATATTTTTTTAGCACTGATCACTGTATTAGTGTCCTTGGTCCCCAAAAAGTGTCAAAAGTATCAGTAAGGTGTCCAATTAGTTTGCCGCAATTTTGCAGTCTCGCTGATTGCCACCATTACTAGTAAAAAAAAAAAATATATATATATATATATATATATATGTATGTATATATATATATATATATATATATATATATATATATATATATATATATATATATATGTATGTATGTATGTATATATATATATATATATATATATATATGTATATGTATATATGTATATGTATATGTATATGTATATATATATATATATATATATGTATATATATATATATATATATATATATATATATATGTATATATATATGTATATATGTATGTATATGTATATGTATATATATATATATATCCCATAATTTGTAGACACTATAAATTTTGTGCAAATAAATATACGCTTATTGGGATTTTTTACCAAAAATATGTAGCAGAATATATATTGGCCTAAATTTATGAAGAAATTTGTTTTTTTCAATTTTTTATTGTGTATGTTTTATAGCAGAACGTAAAAATTATTGTTTTTTTTTGTCAAAATTTACAATCTTTTTTTTGTTTATAGCGCAAAAAAAAAAAATGCAGATATCGTCCTAAACTGAGGAAAAAAAATGTTTTTTATATATTTTTGGGGGATATTTATTATAGCAAAAAAGTTAAAAATAATGCTTTTTTTTCAATATTGTCTCTCTTTTTTTGTTTATAGCGCAAAAAATAAAAAACGCAGCAGTGATCAAATACCACCAAAAGAAAGCTCTATTTGTGGGAAAAAAAGGACATCAATTTTATTTGGGTACAGAATCTCACGTCTGCGCAATTGTCAGGTAAAGTAACGCAGTGCCGTATTGGAAAAAATGGCCTGGTCATGAAGGGGGGTAAATCTTCCAGAGCTGAAGTGCTTAATAAAGTTAACTGCAATGTGCAAGTAATATTTAGCAACCAATTGTAAATGATTTTATTTCAGTCTTACTACTCTGCTAAAGGCTGAAAATGGATTGGTTACTTTGAGATATTTTACATAACTTCGGTTTGTTCTGCCTTAGCACATAAAGGCCTTTTATCTGCTCTTACCGAATGCAACTTTAATTTCTATATAGTTACTTACAGTTGTAGTCTTTCTCTGGGGATGAAGAGGAATTTTCTTCTTACAGTAACTGCATCTATTGATCACCTCTCCAGCCAGCAACTCATAGCTCCCTCTTGGTTGAAGAATGCTTTTGTTTTTCTAGAAATGCGTTAGGGAGAATATTGAGACGTATGGAATGACAAGTAGTGTGTACAGTGCAATTATGGTCAATTTAGAAGGTATAAAGAGCCTCAATTGCAGCCTTTGACACCAATAAGGGTCAGGTATAATATTCAGTATATGAAATGCTACACAAAATTGTAATGCCGCGTACACACGATCAGAATTTCAGCCAGCAAAAGACCGATGAGAGCTTTTCATCGGAAAATGCGACCTTGTGTATGCTCCATCGGAATTTAGCTGGCCAAATTCCCGCCAGCAAAAAATTGAGAGCAGTTCTCAATTTTCCAGACGGAAAAACTTTCTATCGGAAATTCCGATCGTGTGTATGCAATTCCGACACGCAAAAACTCACGCATGCTCAGATTCAACTACTAGACGGAAGCTATTGGCTACTGGGTATTGAACTTCCTTTTTCTAGTCCCGTCGTACGTGTTGTATGTCACCGCGTTCTTGACGGTCAGAATTTGGTGTGACCGTGTGTATGCAAGACAGCTTGAGCGAAATCCCATTGGAATTCCGTCGGGAAAACCATCAGAGTTTTTTCTGACCAAAATTCCAATCTTGTGTACGTGGCATTAGAGGCTGCAAACCTTCCACAGGAGATGGTCAGCATCTGTGGGCATGCTATAGGTGTGGTTGGGCACATGTTACAAGAGAAAACTAGAGATCACTGCCATTTCATACCCTTTATGCCACGTACACACGATCGCACTTTCCGACAACAAAATTCATGGGATTTTTTTCCGACGGATGTTGGCTCAAACTTGTCTTGCATGCACATGGTCGCACAAAGTTTTTGGAATTTTCGGACGTTAAGAACACGGTGACGTACAACACGTACGACAAGCCGAGAAAAGATGAAGTTCAATAGCCAGCGCGGCTCTTCTGCTTGATTCCGAGCATGTGTGGAACTTTGTGCATCAGAATTGTGTACACACGATTGGAATTTAAGCAAACGTATTTAGTTGTTGGAAAATTTGAGAACCAGATTTCAAATTTTGTGCGGCGGAAATTCCGATGGAGACTGTCTGATGGAGCTTACACAAGGTCGGAATTTTCAACAAAAAACTTTGTTCGCACATTTGCAGTTGGAAAATCAGACCGTGTGTACGTGGCATAACAGTTGCATGCTCCCGCTTTCACTTAGGATTGCGGGAGTCTGAGAGCATACAACAAGCAGCAAAGAGCCAGTTTACCCTGTAAATTGTGAAATGTGTGCAAAATTGCTGCGCTGAACCACTCAAAAAACAAATAGAATGAAATACACACAGCTGCTAACACTGAAACAAAGTCCAGAATGAATAACAAATACAAAAATGTAGCGCTAAGTGTATGAAACACCGGGAAAGTGATAAACAATGTATATGACAACAGTTAGTAAGGACAAGTGTTATGATACAAAACCTTGTGAAAATATAAAAACAACATAATACAATGGTGTGACTATAGCATAATAAATTCCAAACACTGATAAAAGGACTCAAAATAATATCATAAAAGTAATGTCCACTCAAATGGCTATTATGAAATCCTATGTGGCAAATGGTGGAATGATGTGGCCACAGGGATGGCTGTACGACACAAAACGTAACGGATAAACATTCATCTAATAGAAGATTAAGGATGAGTACTTCTTACCAGACAAGGTGGACCCACCTGTCATACCACAGTGGGTCAATCAGGTGTTTTGGCAGAAAGCCAGGTGCTCATCAGTGCCACCGACTGAGAGGTAGACGAGGCCTGTAGAAGGATCACTCCAAGAGCAAGCGTTGTGTTGATCAGCCAATCAGGACTTAATATCCGAAACTCAAGCAGGTCTTCCAGGCAGATGAAGATTGAACCTCAATGGGAGGTCAATATAACAGACCATCGACACAATGGAACATTGTCACATTGAAACCATATTAAAAGGAAAAAGAGAAAAACAGGGGGCTCCATATGGTGCAGTTCATAAAAAATAGAAGATTTTTAATCTTATATAATTTTTTTTTTACAAGGCATCAAATGACAAATATTAGCATAAAAAGTGATCACTAGGAAAAGTAATAAATGCAATGTGGGAAGCATGTATTGCAAACCCTACGTGTTTCGACCTAGAGACCTTCAACTGGGGCACCCTTAGTGTAGGTTTTTTGTGTAAGCTGCCAGCTCAGGCAAATTTAAGCAGGCCTATGCTGTGAGCTGGGCCTGTTGGGTTTGATCTGGGGGCAGGGGAGTGGTTTAGTGTAGCAGTTTGTGACTGATATGTACCTCAGCTCTTGGGCGCCCCCTCTGTTTCCAGGGAGAATGTTCTGGAAAACAGACAGGGCAGAGAGCTGGTGTGAAATGGGGTTCATGTGAGGAACTCTGACTAATCCCCAACTAGGATTGGCAGGGGGCAGGCCTCCTACATATACCCATGGTCAGCCTGCTAGGGGAGGAATTGTCGGCTGGGTGAACTGAATGGAGTGTTAGACTGTCGTGTCTGAGGTGTCCTGGAACAGGAGCTGGAGGAGACAGTTGGTCCTCACGAGTAAAGCCATTCAGGAAGGATCCAGGGCAGGTGTCGTGAGTGGAAACAACAGTGGAATGCTCTGGAAGAGTCATGCCAGGGGAGCTAGATGTAGAGCCAGCGGGAGAGACTGTGGGAGTTTTTGTCAAGTCGATGCAACCAGGAGGACGGGCAGGATTTTCAAGTTGGGCTTGCTGGGATCAGTAGTCCATCAAGTACATTCCTTCTTCTCAAGTAAAACGTTTGCTACCACAAAGGGGTGCTGCAGGCCCCGGCCTACAAAGGGCTATCAAGTAAAGACATTGGGACTTATTCAGAGTGAAGCCTAGTCATGTTCTGCTGGTGTGACAGGATTACTAAAATTGGACAGTGAATTAGTGTGCTGGAGGAAGTGAGTTGGAAGAAGTATTCTGAGGTAAAAGTCTGTCAAATTTAGGGTCAGTCATCTTGTCCTGCTGAGAGGCGGCGACAGAAGACCGGGCCACCTCCTGTAAAAGAGCTATAAGAAGGCGCGGTGGCCTGGCAGAAGAACCGAAGAGGGGGCAAGACCCCCGAAGTCGGAAGAAGAGGCCGGCGGCGAGGAAGAAAGCCAGACTCCTCCGCTAGCAAAAGAGCTACAAGAAGATAGCGGAGGAGTCCGGCGAGAAGACCCCCGAAGACGGAAGACCCCCGGAGCTGTGCAATAAAGTATTTTATCTCGTGTGTTGTGTTTTTTTTGTACTTTCATTTTACAGGGGAATGGGTAGGGGTACATTGTACCCCATACTCATTCACACAGGGTGGGGGGCCGGTGGCCCCCTTATCAAAGGGGGCTCCCGGATTCCGATAAGCCCCCCGGCCGGCAGACCCCGACAACCAACGGCCAGGGTTGTCGGGAAGAGGCCCTTGTCCTCATCAACATGGGGACAAGGTGCTTTGGGGTGGGGGGCCGCGCGGCCCCCCCTTCCCCAAGGCACCCCCCATGTTGAGGGCACGCGGCTTGGTACGGCTCAGGAGGGGGGCGCTCGCCCCCCCTTTCCTGGCCGGCCGGGTAGCGTGCTCGGACAAGGGTCTGTTGTGGACTTGGGGGGGACCCCCACGCCGATTTTTTTCAGCGTTGGGGTTCCCCTTTAAGTCCATATCAGGCGGCGGGGCCAGCGACGTCTTTTTCGCGGGCCCCGCCTACCTGGAGACCTGCTCAAAATGAGCGGACTCCGGGCGGGAAAAGTCCGCTCATTTCAAAAGTACGGCGGGCTGGCATACACACGGCCGGATTGTCCGCCGAAATGCGAGTCCGGCGGGAAGATTGGAGGGCAACACGGCATTCTAAGTCCGCCGGACTTTCGGGTCAAAAAAGTATGCCGGAGGCTACACACGGGGGGATTGTTTGGCGGACTTGAGTTTGCCGGACTTTTCCACCGGATTGTTTGATCGTGTGTACACGGCATAATGGAGGTCTGGGAGCAGTTTTGAAATGTGTGATGCTGTAACACATAGAAACGTCGCAGGGCCATTGCTATAATCTATATCTAAATCTGCGGTGTTGTATATTGCCTAGTGGAATTAACTGGTTTATTGCATTAATACTTTCCCTACATCTTGCAGTTGCACAATGCTATTAAGATGCAAAATCCCCATTGTAGGCCTGTTCCAAATCCATAATTGCTTAAAGAAATATTTGCCCCCAGTCCTATCAACCAGGCATTGAGCAACGTTGGCCATATGGTAATTTATCTGCAATACAATATTAGGAAACCAAGCCAAATTTGTCTTAACTTCTAAGACAAAAGTACATATTGAACTTATTTGTCATGGTCTTGTTCCAGCTACTGAACCTTATTGGGGCCTCTCCAATGCAACTGTATAAAAATTAGTTATTTCCTAATACTATATATAATTTAACAATTCCACAGCCACAATGTAGATTGTTTTGTGCATACAGAATGCTGAGTTAGATTTGTATAACAAAGTCCCGGGTCCCTTGAGCCCTAATGGAGAACTCCAGAGTTAGGAACAGCTGACATCCTTTTCATGAAAAATTGGCATTTGAGCATTAAACTAACCACTCCAAAGCAGTTGTATTGGGAATATCTTGCCAATGTTGTGCTCCAAGGTAATAATCTATGACTACCCATTGGCTCATGTACACTCGATTTGTTTGTAAGCTTATAAGGAGGTCAAATGCAGATCAGCAGGAGGTTAACTGCAGACCAAATGCACCTGTTAATGAACTGTGAATGATCTCAGAAAGATTTCAAACCAATCTCAGATGCAGGCAGAATTGACCAGTGCAGAATGCACTTAACTGCATACTGCATTTACCCCTATAAAAAGCCCTTAAAGGGGTTGTAAAGCTTGGTTTTTTTTTATTTTTAAATAGGTTCCTTTAAGCTAGTGCATTGTTGGTTCACTTACCTTTTCCTTCAATTTCCCTTCTAAATGTTTTTTTTGTTTGTCTGAATTTCTCACTTCCTGTTTCTTCTCAGTAAACTTCACACCATCATCCGAGCGGTGTTTAGTCAGCCAGAACAGCTTACTGAGGAGGAACAGGAAGTGAGAAATTCAGACAAAGAAAACAAAGAAAAAAACCTGTTAGAAGGAAAATCGAAGGAAAAGGTAAGTGAACCAACAATGCACTAGCTTAAAGGAACCTATTTAGAAAATAAAAAACAAACCTTTACAACCCCTTTAAGTTGTCCATAACAGGCTGATAACTGGCACTTTTAAAGATATTTGTCCAATTTTCAGACTATGGAGAAACAAATAATTACCTTGCCTAATTGACATCTGGTCAGATGTCAGCATGGTGAGATGGAAATCCAACTGCACGATGAACACATACTGCTTAATATATACGTGTGCAGTAACTGATATATCCCCTTTTTCCTCTTTGTTGCTTATCATAGCCATTCTGCCGCCTTTTAAAGTGGAGTCTTCCAAAGATTGGGACTTCCCATCGTAAGTTGGTTCAAGCAACATATTTGGTCAGAATCTTCGTAAGATTCAATCAAAAGTCAAGTTGAAATTATGGAAAGAGTAGCAGCAACCAATTGGCATACATCTCATACTGACTAGAGAAGCCATTCTCCAACAGGGGTCCATGCAACCCTCCAGGGGTTCCTAGAACTGTACCTAAGTGACCTTCTATTTGATGGTGCCTGCATAATTCCAGGCCCAATGCCACTTGGCAGAGTCAATGATCTTTTTAGTTGTCTGTAAGGTTGCCATTCTGACAGTCACTGTGAAGAAGGCATTCGTCCCACAGATCACCAATGTAAGGGGTGCATTCTTCCCACTGACCACCAATGTAAAGGTTACATTATGACCACCACTTTGAGGGTGGGCGTTCTTCCCATTGATCATCAATCTAATGTCACATACACACGACCGGACTTTCCGACAGTCTAGGTCCGACCGAATCAGTCCGTCGGGCAATCCAATCGCGCGTGGGCTAACCCGATCGTTTTTCGTTAAAAAAATCAGATGGACCTAGAAATAGAACATGTTTCAAATCTGTCCGACGGACTCAATTCCTATCGGGAAAACCATTCATCTGTATGTCTGTATGCTGGTCCGACGGAACATCCTTTTTTAGTCCCGTCTTACGTCATCACGTTTAAAATGAACGGACTTTCGAACGGCTTAATCTGTTCGTGTGTGGCCAAGTCCGTTAGTTTGAAAAGTCAGTCGGAACTCCGCCGAAAGTCCGTTGGGAAGACCGTTGGACCTAGTCTGCCGGAAAGTCCGGTCGTGTGTATGCGGTATAAGAGTACCAACCATCACTCTGAGGAGAACATTCATCCATGACCACCATTGTAAGGGACATTCTTTCCATATAATACATTTTAGGTGGGGTTCTTTGAAACCTGAAAATTAAATCAATGGTTCCTCCAGGGTAAAAGGTTAAGAAAGACTAGTTAAATTAGCTGGTTGCCATGGATTACCGCACTTTACTCTTAGCACTTGGCTCCTTGCGCTTCTTAGAAGGCTTACAATATAAGGGTTAATATTTAATGGTTTGAATTGAGGTGCTTTTTTTGGTAAGGACCTGTAAGGTCTTGGAAATTTATAGGTAATTTAACTTTCAGGGTTTTTGCATAGCAGGCTACACTGTGACTCCTATAAAAACCCATGCAGAGGCTGGTTCTAATAAACATTAAAGCATTTTCCCAAGCCCCTGCAGTCCTATACTCTTTTACTCATTAATCCTAATTGTGCCAGATTTTCCTAACGAACAGCATAAAAGCGCCACTTTAGAACAAGCTGAAGAAAGGTTTTTTTTTTTTTCCTTAATAAACGAAATGTTTGTGTGGAGATTAGTCAAACTGTGAGAAACATTAGCCCTGGATTGTTTGGAAAGCTGTTAGGTACAAACTGCTTCAAATCCTCTTACATCATTTTATAGCATTTCTTTTAATCGAATTGTAGTTTTCTGGACACAAAGTCCCCATATTATCCCGTCAGCGAGAGATTTTCATTCATTCTCTGCACTGGGGAAATTATAGATGGAATCCAATTGGTGATTGATATATAACGCTTCAACATTTCCTTTCTACATGGAGTTTGCATGTTCTCCTGTGCTGGAGTGAATTTCCTCCAGGCACTCCATTTTCCTCCCACACTCCAAAGACATGCTGGTTGGTAAATTGGGTCTAGTATTTGTGTACAAATTGGCAAAGGACATGTGTTATCACATTCTTCATGCCCATCCCAAGCCTGAGAAATTGGGGTGTTTTGGTGTGTAGAGAAAGGTGCGACGCAATAAAGTGGTGTACCCATGCCATCTATTCTGAGTTATATACCCTGTAGGGGTTCTTTAGGCTACGCCAGGCTATGAACCAAGTCAATAATCCTTATGCTTGGGGTAACACTTCGCCCCAAAGGTGTGCTCACCAATGAATCAGGCAGGGTTGCGGAGATGTCAAGAGTGAAACATTAAAACGGCTCTCCACTTCAGAGATGAGCTACATGTGTGCAGTACCAAAATATGGAATTCCTCCATGAGCTTATTTGTCCTACTCGCTTGTACTGATATATGTGTTGCATTTGGAAGGGATGCTGAGCCTCTGCCCACTCCACCAGTCAGCGTGACTCTGTTACCTCACTCTCGCTGAGCACATAGCACAGAAGTCACGTGTGGTTACAATTAACTATTATCTTTCCATACCTAGTGATCTCTGTAATGCTAATCCACTCCCGGTGACTGGCAGAGAGCGACAGCTAGGGAGGGAGCCAGAGCACCGACCCACTCGCTACCGGAGGACCTTTCAGCTAACCAGGTAATACACTAATGACTGGTTCTTGCTTGCTATTACTCATGGCAACTACCTCTTTCTCCTTGTCTTGCTGAATAAACCTCAGTCATAGTAATGTTACACATAACCCATATGATTGTCACAGACCCAAGTTCTTTATAAATGCACCAATACCCCACATGCACCCCTTGAATAATTTCAGACCAGGCTCTGAGCAGTGGAGTCAACTTTTACTGTAAACTTGGCACAACATGTATAACATGCAATAACTTCTTTCTCTTAACTAAACCTAACTGTGGATGCCTCGGGTTACCTGCGTAGGTCAAGTCCATACTTGGAAATGCTTGAACAGAGAAGTCCATGTTCTTAGGGTTTTCCAGGGTATCGGCATTCCAGAGTAGACCAGAGGTCCCAGTAAATCTCTGCATGTATACCTAGTTGCATGTCCCCCTATCCCCCCCCCCCCCCAGGATCTAGACTGCTTCCCTTTTATATAACACAGGAGAATGGCTGGATCCCAGAGAAAGCCCACAAGCACATTGGAGAAAGTCGGAAAAACATTACCCTTTCCCCCTGACCTGGGCAGCCAGGTGCTAACTAAACATACAGTAAGCCACCTGCCTACAAGGTCTAGCAGATATGGTGTCCAGAAAGCTAACCCATAAAAATGCCAGGAGTCAGATATGACTTGATGTATACAGTATATATATATATATATATATATATATATATATATATATATATATATATATATATACACACAGTGCCTTGAAAAAGTATTCATACCCCTTGACATTTTCCACATTTTGTCATGATACAACCAAAAACATAAATATATTTTATTGGGATTTTATGTGATAGACCAACACAAAGTGGCACATAATTGTGAAGTGGAAGAAAAATGATAAATGATTTTCAAATTTTTTTACAAATAAATATCTGAAAAGTGTGGCGTGAATTTGTGTACCTTGTAGAACCACCTTTCACTGCAATTACAACTAGAAGTCTTTTTGGGGATGTCTCTACCAGCTTTGCACATCTAGAGAGTCACATTTTTGCCTATTCTTCTTTGCAAAATAGCTCAAGCTCTGTCACATTGGATGGAGAGCATCTGCAAACAGCAATTTTCAAGTCTCTCTGTTGTCCTGTGGACAGATTCTTCAACCTGAGCTGTGGATCTCTGCAGCTCCACCACAGTTGCTTCTCTGATTAATGCTCTCCTTGCCCGGCCTGTCAGTTTAGGTGGACGGCCATGTCTTGGTAGGTTTGCAGTTATGTCATACTCTTTCCATTTTCAGATGATGGATTGAACAGTGTTCCATGAAATGTTCAAAGCTAAGGATATTTTTTTATAACCTAACCCTCCTTTAGACTTCTCCACATCTTTTTCCCTGACCTTTCTGTTGTGTCCCCTGGCCTTCATAATGCTGTTTGTTCACTAAGGTTCCCTAACAAACCTCTGAGGGCTTCACAGATTAGCTGTATTTGTACTATGATTAAATTACATACAGGTGGACTCTATTTACTAATTAGGTGACTCCTGAAGGCAATTGGTTCCACTAGATTTTAGTTAGAGGTATCAGAGTAAAGGGGGCTGAATCAAAATGCACACCACACTTTTGAGATATGTATTTGTAAAGGTATAGCCCCCTGAAAGACTGCTGTGAATTACCTGCTCATCTGCAAGGCCATGACCAAGTGAACATGACACTCTGGGTTCCGACATCCTTGCAGCACTGTGTGGCAATAATCAAACAACTCAGTGTAATTAGGTTCTAGAGATATTTTTCTTAGGCCCCTTTCACACGGGGCGGATCAGTAATGATCCGCCCCGTGATGATCCGCTCGCTCAGCGGGGATCGCTCCGTTGTCCCCGCTGAGCCGGCTGCGGACAGGGCGGTCTCCGCACACTGTGCGGGGACCGCCCTGTCAGCTCTCCGCTCTCCTCTATGGGGATCGGACGAGCACGGACCGTGTGTCCGTGTTCATCCGATCCGCTCTGCAGACGGACAGAAAAATAGGATTTTCCTCCGTCTGCAGAATCGGACATTTGCGGAGGCGGACAATAGCGGGTGTCTGCGGATGCTCATCCGCAGACACCCGCTATCCCATAGGGATGAATGGATGTCCGTATTTCATCCGCAAACGGATGGATGAAATACGGACATATCATCCGCATGTGTGAAAGGGGCCTAAAACGAAATAAAAGGAGAAGTTGTTACAAAGAAGTAATAAATCTGCTGAGCTTTAAACAACAGCACTAACTCAGCAGAATTCCTCCCAAAGGCATAAGACAGAGTTTAACAACAACAATACTATATACATATATGTGCACTTCCTTTAGATAGTTAGATTTCTGTTAACTGCTTCTAATGTCACACTATAGAAGATGAAACCTGGCTAGCCTACACGCTATCCTAGGAAGGGAGAGCGGGTCTATGGAGGAGTAATGTAGGGGCCTTTCTATAACTATGACAATAAAGTCCTCATGGTAGATCTGATGTTCTTCACCGGCTATGTTGGGGCTCATTAACGACAATCCGTTGGGGATAGTGAAAATGGTGGTTTTCTCGCAATAAAGAAAGCTAAAGGTGTCTGAGCACAGTGTTCAAGTAATGCAGTAAAGGGTTCTTGGAATAAAGATGTCTGTGTAAAGTGTCTCAATATGATGGTGGTGAAGAATGGGTAAAGGTTGAGCAATTTGCCCTCTCATCAACGACCAGACCGTTCTGATGTCCTCCGAACAGGAACTCGTGTAGCGAAACTCGTGCAGCGGATCCGCTGTCTGGGACTCCCGACGTGAAGCTGCCACACACACCAACACACAGGCAATGGAGTGGGGCTGGAAAGGATGTTCAACAGCGAACAACAGAGCTGGCCACGGGTTGGAAGTACTACTCTGCGGAGTAGGCCATGACCTCTCTCACCCTGTTGCACAGAGAGGTCCGTCTTGTGTCAGTCCCAGGAGGAAGGGAGCATCCACTCTGGCTTTGGTTGCTTTTATAGCTACTCCCAGCAACCTTTAGACGACAGCAACGAACTCTGGGATATGTAGTCCTGGCACACAATCGTGCAAAGCAACTATCTGACGGGGGAACTATCTGACGGGGGAACTATCTGACGGGGGAACTATTCACAGAGAGGTCTGTCTTGTGTCAGTCCCAGGAGGAAGAGAGCATCCACTCTGGCTTTGGTTGCTTTTATAGCTACTCCCAGCAACCTTCAGACGATAGCAACGAACTCTGGGATATGTAGTCCTGGCACACAATCGTGCAAAGCAACTATCTGACGGGGGAACTATTCGTCCCACAATCCCTTTTATTGGGCACACAAATATGATGTCACTGGAAACATAGGGCACTAGAGGGACAGGCAATGCCCAGCAATGCTACGAGGTACGGTGCTTTATGTTTGTAGTCCATACTGCTACATAAAGAATTTGGAAAACCATTTATCATTTTCCTTCCACTTCACAATTATGTGCCACTTTGTGTTGTCTATCACATAAAATCCCAAGGCTGTCCACTTGTACCTGCCTGACTGCTGCTATTGCTTGGGCAGCAGGGGGTCCAGCGCTGGCAGTGCAGAAGCCCTAATACCTGGATAGGAAAATAGTGGCAGAGGCTTCTGGGCTGACATGAATGGAGGAGGACACAGTGTCAGGATTATGCTCCCACCATTTGGGCTGATGTGTCATCTGTAAATCAGACTTCCTCTCCTCCACCCTGCACTTCACCACAAAGGTGGAGGAAACCTGGCTGTTGTAGGAGGTGATGCCAACAACCAGGAGCCGCAGTACATATACCATAAGCTGGAACGAGTGATTGTTGAGGCCCTACCACGGTGAGGGTAAGTAGGATGGAACTAGGAGGGCTGGGAGGTGGACAGCGTGTTCCGCTCCTCCTAATACTGACTTGACTGGAACAGTCTGGCATGCATCAATGGCAGCAAGAGTGCCCCTTTACATCCTCCTCCAGAGTGACCTCTTACATCCTCCTCCATAATGACCCCTTACATCCTCCTCCAGAGTGACCCCTTAGTATCTCCAAGCCACCCCTTTAGTACAGTAATACTAAGGAGACGCTCTGGAGGAGAATGTAAGGGGGCACTCTTTCTGAAGGATGTAAGGGCGCACTCTGAAGGATGTAGGGGGCTCTCTGGAGGATGTAAGGGGGCACTCTGGAGGATGTAAGGGGGCACTCTGGATGAGGATGTAAGGAGGCACTCTGGATGAAGATGTAAGGGGACACTTTGGAGGAAGATGTAAGGGGCACTCTGGATGAAGATGTAAGGGGACACTCTGGAGGAAGATGGGACTCTGATTTATATGGGAAATGCTGTGGACTTTGATGTAAGGCTTAATGTACTCGGGACATTTTACATAGTTACGTAGTTACAAAGTAGGTGATGTTGAAAAAAGACACAAGTCAATTAAGTCCAATCTATGTGTGTGATTATAGGTCAGTATTACATTGTATATCCCTGTTCAGGTGCTTATATAATAGGTTTTTTAAACTATCGATGCTCTCTGCTGAGACCACCGCCTTTGGAAGGGAATTTCACATCCTTGCCGCTTTTACAGTCAAGAACCCTCTATGTAGTTTAACCGTTAGCCGACCAGCCGCCGCAATTGTACTGTGGCAGCATGGCTTGGCTGTGTGAATCGCTGTTATGCCACGTCGGTAACATAAACGGCCAATAGGGGGCGCTTGTGCGCGTTTGGAGGCACGCTCGTGCGCCCCCCGCTCGCTCCCCAAGACGATGCGAGTGCCCAGCGGTCTCGATCACTGCAGGGCTCCCGCGATCACTCGGGGCATGCAGAGAACCGGAAGCTGTGTGTGTAAATACGCAGTTTCCGGTTCTCTGAGCAGGGAACTGACAGATCGTCTGCTCATAGTATGAACAGCGATCTGTTAGTTTCCATGCACAGTCCCATCCCCCCTTCAGTTAGAACACTCCCTAGTATACATATTAACCCCTTCACTGGCCCCTAGTGTTAACCCCTTCACTGCCAGTGACATTTTTATAGTAATCAATGCAATTTTAATTGCACTGATCGCTGTAATAATGCCAATGGTCCCAAAAATGTGTCAAAATTTTCCACCATAATGTCGCAGTCACGATAAAAATGATCGCTGCCATTACTAGTAAAAAAAAAATTATTAATAAAAATGCCATAAAACTATCCCCTATTTTGTAGATGCTATAACTTTTGCGCAAACCAATCAATAAACGCTTATTGCGTTTTTTTTTTACCAAAAATATGTAGAAGAATACGTATCGGCCTAAACTGAGGAAAAAAAATTGTTTTTTATATATTTTTTGGGGATATTTATTATAGCAAAAAGTTAAAAATAATGTTTTTTTTTTTCAAAATTGTCTCTCTTTTTTTGTTTATAGCGCAAAAAAAAAAAAACGCAGCGGTGATAAAATACCACCAAAAGAAAGCTCTATTTGTGGGGAAAAAAGGAAGTAAATTTTGTTTGGGAGCCATGCTGCACGACTGCGCAATTGTCAGTTAAAGCGACGCAGTGCCGAATCACAAAAAGTGCTCTGGTCTTTGGCCAGCCAAATGGTCCGGGGCTTAAGCGGTTAAGGTTATACCTCTTTTCTTCTAATTTTAGTGAGTGGCCACATGTCTTTTTAAACTCCCTTCCGCGAAAATGTTTTATCCTTTTTTGTGGGGTCGCCAGTACGTTATTTGTAAATCCTCTCTCAAGTGTCTCTTCTCCAGAGAGAATAAGTTCGGTGCTCACAACCTTTCCTCATAACTAATATCCTCCAGACCCTTTATTAGCTTTGTTGCCCTTCTTTGTATTCGCTCCATTTCCAGTACATCCTTCCTGAGGACTGGTGCCCAGAACTAGACTGCATACTCCAGGTGAGGCCGGACCAGAGTCTTGTAGAGCGGGAGAATTATAACTTTATCTCTGGAGTTAATCCCCTTTTTAATGCATGCCAATATTCTGTTTGCTTTGTTAGCAGCAACTTGGCATTGCATGCCATTGCTGAGCCTATCATCTACTAGGACCTCCAGGTCCTTTTCCATCCTAGATTCCCCCAGAGGTTCTCCCCTAGTGTATAGATTGCATTCATATTTTTCCCACCCAAATGCATTATTTTACATTTTTCTACATTGAACCTCATTAGCCATGTAGATGCCCACCCTATTAATTTGTTCAGATTCTTTTGCAAGATTTCCACATCCTGCAGAGAAGTTATTGCTCTGCTTAGCTTAGTATCATCCGCAGATACAGAGATTGAGCTGTTTACCCCATCCTCCAGGTTGGGTACACAGGTGCATAGGATCCATTAAGGTGAATAAACCTTTAAATATGTTATTTAAAGGAAATTTACATTTTTATATTTACTTACTGTATTTTGCTTATCCTAGCCTAACAGTATATTTTTTTTCCTTGGTACATGTTCTGAGGGGGCAGTGCCCAGCAACCCATGCCCCCTGTTGACAATCCCTTGCCTATTAGCTTTGAAAATGGAGAAAATGTATGTGTTTGCTGAACCAGCCCCCAATACAAGCCCAAGCAGATTAAGATAATTATAGCATTAGAAAACATAATCATTTTAACGAAAATATGGTTCGTTCAGAAAAAAAAAAAAGAGCTATTTTCAGGGACATATTTCAATCACCCTGAATAGGCTTTGGAAATAATCCCAGCTACAGTTGGCTATTGCGCAGAACCTCTCCTGAATTCCTATAAACTATTCCCTAGTCTCTTTATCTTTTCTTACATTGAGCAAATCATGGATTAAGTGAACGTTTCCCAGTTTAAGATCATAATCCTATTATAACCTCTAAAGACTTAATAGCACTGAGTAATTACACTGTTAACCTTTTGAAGTGTGCTAAAGTTCTAAGCCACATTCCTGATGATATAGGTTTGTAGGTTTTGCTTTCCAGTTCTGACTCCTAAAACAGTCCTGCTACTGAAGAACTGTAATGCCGCGTTTACACACGATCAGACTATCCTGCGGACTGGACAATCCGCTCGTGTGTGGGCTCCGGCGGACTTTTTCCTTTCCAAAAGTCCGGCGGACTTAGAAAGAAGTTTTGACTCAAAATTGTCCGCCGGACTGCCGCCGTCTTTGTGCTAGTCTGCCGGACTTTTGAAATAAACAGACTTGCCCACACGGAGAAAAGTCTGTTCATTTTGAACGTGGCTCCAGGTAGACGGGACTAGCAAAGGAGGTCAATGTCACCACCTCCATCGGCGAGATTGACACCTCGCTGGCCCTGTCACCTGGTATGAACTTAAAGGGGAAGCCCTACGCTGAAAAAATGGCGTGAGAGTCCCCACAAAGTCCATATCAGACCCTTATCCGAGAACACAGCCCAGCCGGTGAGGAAAGGGGGTGGGAACAAGAGAGCGCCCCCCCTCCTGAGCCGTACCAGGCAACATGGGGGGTGCTTTGGGCAAGGGGGGGCCCTGCGGCTCCCCCACCCCGATGCACCTTTTTCCCATGTTGATGAGGACAATGGCCTCTTCCCGACAACCCTGGCCGTTGGTTGTCAGGGTCTGCGGGTGGGGGGCTTATCGGAATCCGGGAGCCCCCTTTAATAAGGGGGCCCCCAGATACCGGCCCCCACCCTATGTGAATGAGTATTGGGGTACCATGTACCCCTACCCATTCACCTGGTGAAAAAAAGTGTAAAGAAAAAAACACAACACATGTTTTTAAAATAATTTATTGGACAGCTCCGGTGGCCTTCCGTCTTGTGGGGTCTTCTCGCTGGACTCCTCCACTATCTTCTGCTAGCTCTTTTACTAGCGGAGGAGCCCGGCTTTCTTCTTCGTCGCCGCCGTCCTCCGGGGGTCTTCTTCCCTCTTCAGGGGTCTTGTCCCCCTCTTCGGTTCTTCTTGCCGGGCCTCCGCTTTCTTCTTCCAGCTCTTTTGCTAGCGGTGGCCCGGTCTTCTGTCGACGCAGCCGCCTTCTCTTCTTCTCCCTTGAGATGTTGACTCGACGCCCCCTTATGATGTCACAGTCCCGGAGGATACTGGGACTGTGACATCATAAGGGGGCGGGGTCACCATGTGACATCACCCAGTGACACCGCCCATTGTCCCTATATAAGTCGCCGCACAACGCGTCCCTGTCATTGCGGCCAGAGAGAGCGTTGAGTCAACATCTTAAGGAAGAAGAAGAGAAAAAGAGAAGAAGAGAAGGCAGCGGCGGCGACAGAAGACCGGGCCACCGCTAGTAAAAGATCTGGAAGAAGATAGCGGAGGCCTGGCAAGAAGAACCGAAGAGGGGGAAAAGACCCCCGAAATCAGAAGAAGACCCCCGGATGGCAGCGGCGACGATGAAAAAAAAATCCGGGCTCCTCCGCTAGTAAAACAGCTAGCAGAAGATAGCGGAGGAGTCCGTCGAGAAGACCCCCCGATGGAAAACCACCGGAGCTGTGCAATAAATTATTTTAAAAGCATGTGTTGTGTTTTTTCTTATTAAAGGGGGCTCCCGGATTCCGATAAGCCCCCCGCCTGCAGACTCCGACAACCAATGGCCAGGGTTGTCGGGAAGAGGCCCTTGTCCTCATCAACATGGGGACAAGGTGCCCAAAGCACCCCCCCATGTTGAGGGCACGCGTTTTGATACGGCTCAGGAGGGGGGGGAGGCTCGCTCATCCCCACCCCCTTTCCTGACCGGCCGGGCTGCGTGCTCGGATAAGGGTCTGATATGGACTTTGGGGGGATTCCCATGCCGTTTTTTCGGCGTAGGGCTTCCCCTTTAAGTCCATACCAGGTGACGGGGCCAGTGAGGTGTCAATCTCGCCGATGAAGGCGGCGACATTGACTTCCTTCGCTAGTCCCAGTCTACCTGGAGCCGCGTTCAAAATGAACTGACTTTTCTTCGCGCGTGGGCAAGTTCGTTCATTTCAAGAGTCCGGCGGTTTGTCCGCCAGAAAAGTCCGGTCACGTGTGGGCAGGTCCGCTCGTACGGAAAGTCCGGCGGACCTCCGCTGCAAAGTCCGACGGTTTGTCCGATCCTGTGTACGCAGCATAAGTGTAACCTTTTTATTGCCATTCTAGGCTGTCACAGCAGCTATTATGAACGTTTTATGTTTTTTATGCATTTTCTTAGTATTAATTAATTAATAACACTTAATTAATGACGGAAAAAAATATAAATAAAGCTACAGAAGCTGCAACTGTATGCTATGGCTACAGGCCTAGCCTTCACCTGATCTGGTCCTTTTAACTTTAAAATGTTATGATTACATTAAACATGTAGGCAGACATGTAGGTTTCCAAACTGGGCCCGACCCATGGCCTGCCTTTATTTGGCACTTGGGGCATAGTTCCTCCCTCTGACACCAATTATGGGACACTATTCCTCCCAATGACACAAGTTATGGGACACTGTTCCACCCACTGACACCAACGATGGGGCACTATTCCTCCTACTGACACCAATGATGGGACACTATTCCTCCCACTGACACCAATGATGGGACACTATTTCTCCCACTGACACCAATGATGGGACACTATTCCTCCTACTGACACCAATGATGGGACACTATTCCTCCCACTGACACCAATGATGGGACACTATTTCTCCCGCTGACACCAATGATGGGACACTATTCCTCCTACTGACACCAATGATGGGACACTATTCCTCCCACTGACACCAATGATGGGACACTATTTCTCCACTGACACCAATGATGGGACACTATTTCTCCCACTGACACCAATGATGGGACACTATTCCTCCCACTGACACCAGTTAGGGGACACTATTCTTCCCACTGACACCAATGATGGGACACTATTCCTCTCACTGACAACAATTATGGGACACTATTCCTGCCACTGACACCAATTAAGGGGCATTTTTCCTCCCCACTGACACCAATTATGGGACACTATTCCTCCCAATGACACAAGTTATGGGACACTGTTCCACCCACTGAAACCAACTATGGGGCACTATTCCTCCTACTGACACCAATGATGGGACACTATTCCTCCCACTGACACCAATGATGGGACACTATTTCTCCCACTGACACCAATGATGGGACACTATTCCTCCTACTGACACCAATGATGGGACACTATTCCTCCCACTGACACCAATGATGGGACACTATTTCTCCCACTGACACCAATGATGGGACACTATTCCTCCTACTGACACCAATGATGGGACACTATTCCTCCCACTGACACCAATGATGGGACACTATTTCTCCACTGACACCAATGATGGGACACTATTTCTCCCACTGACACCAATGATGGGACACTATTCCTCCCACTGACACCAGTTAGGGGACACTATTCTTCCCACTCACACCAATGATGGGACACTATTCCTCTCACTGACAACAATTATGGGACACTATTCCTGCCACTGACACCAATTAAGGGGCATTTTTCCTCCCCACTGACACCAATTATGGGACACTATTCCTCCCAATGACACAAGTTATGGGACACTGTTCCACCCACTGACACCAACTATGGGGCACTATTCCTCCTACTGACACCAATGATGGGACACTATTCCTCCCACTGACACCAATGATGGGACACTATTTCTCCCACTGACACCAATGATGGGACACTATTCCTCCCACTGACACCAGTTAGGGGACACTATTCCTCCCACTGACACCAATGATGGGACACTATTCCTCTCACTGACAACAATTATGGGACACTATTCCTCCCACTGACACAAATTATGGGACACTATTCCTGCCACTGACACCAATTAAGGGGCATTTTTCCTCCCCACTGACACCAATTATGGGGCACTATTCCTCTCATTGACACCAACGATGGGGCATAATTCCTGCCACTGACACCAACAATGGGCTACTATCCTTCCAATTGACACCAACAATGGAACACTCTCCTACCCACTGACTACAACAATGGGGCATACTACAATTGAACAGAGTGGTCTCCAAACTGGGCTTAACCCATTGCTTGTCTTTACCTGGCCCTTGAAGCACAATTCCTCTCACTAACACCAAAAATGGGGCATAGTTCCTGCCACACCAACAATGGAGTACTATTCCTACCACTATTTCTCGCACTGACACCAATGATGGGGCATAATTGCTGCCAATGGGGAACAATGGGGAACAATGGCAGCAATTCCTCCCATTGGCACCAACAATGAGCTATAATTCCTGCACTGACACCAACGATGGGGTACCATCCTTCCCACTGATACCTAAAATGGGGCACTATCCTTCCCACTGACTACAACAATGGGGCGCTATTCCTCGCACTGATACCAATGATGGAGCATTATTCTGCTCACTGACACCAACAATGGGGCACTATTTTTCCTACTGACACAAGTGATGGGGCACAATTCTTCCCTTTGACCCCAGGACATTTTTTTACTTTCACTGACTTCCCCCCTAAAGTCTGAAGGACAGTCAGTTGGCCCTTTGTTTAGAAAGTTTGGAAAGCCATGATTTAACACATTTGTGTGCTAAAGACAACCTGCAAGTTTTTATAAAAGTCACAAACGAAAATGTGCCTCTGTATTGATAAATACATCATTATATATTTTTAATGCAAGTGATGTAGGTTTCTTAATTGGTATCAGCCACTTGCAGTCCTTGTACAGCAGAGCTAAGATTGGGAGATATAGAAGCAGCACAATGAGCCAATCAGCGGCGCTGATGTGCTAACAAAAAGCATGCTGATAGAGGGACAGAGCAGAGTTACAGAGAGATGTTCTAATCATTGTGCTGCTTCTCTGTTCACTGTCCAGTCACAGGCTCCAGCAGGGCCAAGATCTAAAAGTGTTACTTTATTGAAGCTAAGAAAGTTAGGTCTCCTGTCTTGCTATACAATGATTGCAAGTAAAAACACATGGCCATTGCTTTAACCGCTTGCTGACCACATCACTTAGATATACCAAAACTATGTAGCAGAATGCATATTGGCCTAAATTGATGAAGACATTTACAGGAAGAAATGCCTTGGTGTCAGTGGTCAGTAGGAGGAAGAAATGCCCTGGTGTCAGTGGTCAATTTGAGGAAGAAATGCCTTGGTGTCAGTGGTCAGTAGGAGGAAGAAATGCCCTGCCATCGGTGGTCAGTTGGAGGAAGAAATGCCTTGGTGTCAGTGGTCAGTAGGAGGGAAAAAAATGCCCTGTCAGTAGTCTGATAAGTAGGGAAAAAAATACCTTGTCAGCTGTCAGTGAGAGCAAAAAATGCCCTGGTGTCAATGGTCAGTAGAAGGAAGAAATGCCCTGGTATCAGTGGTCTGCAAGTGGAAGAAATGCCCTGGTGTCAGTGGCCAATAGGAGGAATTAATGCCCTGGTGTCACTGTGTCAGTGGTCAGTAGGAGGAAGAAATGTCCTGGTGTTAGTGGTCAGTAGAAGAAAGAAATGCCCTGGTGTCAGTGGTCAGTAGGAGGAGGAAATGCCCTGCTGTCAGTGGTTAGTAGGAGGAAGAAATGCCCTGGTGTCAGTGGTCAGTTGGAGGAAGAAATGCCCTGGTGTCAGTGGTCAGTAGGAGGAGGAAATGCCCTGCTGTCAGTGGTTAGTAGGAGGAAGAAATGCCCTGGTGTCAGTGGTCAGTAGGAGGAGGAAATGCCCTGCTGTCAGTGGTTAGTAGGAGGAAGAAATGCCCTGGTGTCAGTGGTCAGTTGGAGGAAGAAATGCCCTGGTGTCAGTGGTCAGTAGGAGGAGGAAATGCCCTGCTGTCAGTGGTTAGTAGGAGGAAGAAATGCCCTGGTGTCAGTGGTCAGTTGGAGGAAGAAATGCCTTGGTGTCAGTGGTCAGTATGAGGAAGAAATGCCCTAGCATTGGTGTCAGTGGGAGGAGAGGTATTAAGGCCTCTGCAGAGGTTCTGTGGGGGCTTGCGGACTCTGTGGGTAGTTGGGTACACTGTAGGAACCTGGAGGAACTATTGGAGGTTTTTCAGTAGGCTGAGGAACAGTGGGGGCTGTGGAGATTTGTAAGTGTAGCCCTGGGTCAGGTTTGGGGGAACGATGGGGTTTAAGGAGCTCTGTGGGGAGGGAAGGTGGGGTGATGGGGCTACTGTTTCTGGTAGGGGGTATTGTGATTTTAAGGAGGCTCTGCAGCGTGGCTGGAAAAATATGTGGAGGACTGAAGGAACTATAAGGAGCAGATCTTGCAGATGACAGTGCAAAGAGATAAATCATTTCCATCCTCCTCCTTTCCCCCTACACACACACAATGACTTAGAGCTAGGGCACAAAAATGAGCCTCCTGTAGTCCACCACTGTTTGTCCCAGGATCCCCCGTCCCAGGACCCATAGCCCCTGCATGGGCTGTTATGGTGGTAGATTCTGCCACTGGTAGTGACATAGGGGTCAGTGGGAAAAATCACTGGGGGAAGTGTCGATTTTCGAAGGCCTTTTTTTCTCTTATTAGCGCTCAGCAGATGAAGCCCTTTCAGTTATGGCTGTATTTTTGCGACAGGGTCGCTTTAAACATATTTAATTGAAGCGTATTTTGTAGGGTTAATGTATGTTCTCTTTTACATTGTGTGCATCTACTGCATTCCTTCTCTAATTGAAATGAATAAGCCTCCAATTTTCCATTAGGGTTCTCATTCATCAGGACCAATGTTCAATTATCAAAGGGGCGAGAGACGAGATGCATTCCCTGACGCCATGTCTTTTTTGTCCCCGCAGCATACTCTCCTAATGACACTAATTAGCCAGTGTATGGGGACATTGGTGTGTGTCTCAGGGGAGGGGGGCAGCTGGAGGTATAACTGAGTGCTGACTGGATGGATCAGGGAGGAGGGGGGCATCCAAGAAAGGATATCAAATGAGAATACATGAAAGGAGAACATGAGAAAGAGAAAAGTAGAAAGTGGCTGAAAGACGGGAATGAGAACAAAGTTTTAGAACAGAGAGATAGAGAGAAAGGAGATGAGAGGTGGTATCAGGAGAGGAGTGAGAAAGGTCACGGGAGTAGAGGACAGGGGCTTAACCTCTAATAGTGTGGAGGATCAGCCAGTGAATCAGGTTACAAAAGCTCAAGGTAGACTATACCTTGGTATATTCATATTCATAGAATAATATACTGTAGAATATTATACAGTATTTACTATCTAATAGTAGGTGTATTTTCTTTTGAAAGCAACAGTAATGCTAGAAAAGTGTAAGACTGATTTTATTTCCTTATATAATAATCATGAAACAAATGTGTTCATTATCTCAGTTATTGTGGATTTGTGGTTTAATATACTTTTTTATCACACATTATCCACAAATCCACATTACCTGACATTGTGAAATCCTTTGTTTCATGAATATGATAAATAAAAAGGATATAAACTAGGCTTACTATTAATGTTACTTTAAAAGAAAAGGTTAGCCTGGATACACATAAACGTACAGCACCATTAATTACTGCTCTTCATGCCAGGCTAGTCTGAATTGGATAATCTTCAAAGCTTCCTTGAGGTGTGCCAGCTTGCCCATCCAACCCACATCTATACATTACTATTGGCCAACATGGCAGCTCATCATAGTGATATAGCTCATATGAATGCTCATGAGTGGGTGGACAAGCTCCATCAGGCATTCAGAATGACTAGGCATTTGGGTGCAGATTTGGCATTGAAAGCTACAGAAGGTATGTGTAAGTACCTCATACCTCAACTTTTTTTTGACAAGGTCACTTTAAAAAGACACTAACACTTTGTCCTGTGAAAAGGCCTCCAATTCACTGATAGCCTTCCAGTGCTCCCCTGCTGTTCCATCCACTATCTCAGCCAGAGCCAAATACCCGGTGTTTCTGAGTATTGGGGTGCACATAACCTCCCTCTATGTGGGGGTCTAGCAGTAAGTCCCTAGGTTTGCTCTGTCACATGATAGTGGTGACATCAATACTCCCTCTAAGCTCCAACACCAGCAAATGCCAGCTAAGGTAGAGGAAGGAGCTGTGAGGGAGCACTGGAAAAATAAGTATTAGTGGGATGAGGTGGGACTATCAAAGATATTGTCACTTTGAACTAAGTGGGCAAAATGGCAGCATTTCTTATATCGAGAGTCCACTTGGGCAAATCCCACCAAAGGTTTGTGTCTGACACTTCACAGGGAGGCCAACATTTTTTCTTAAAACTAAAGTTGGGTTTGGTAGGTTATCATCTGATAATAAAAAGAGAAACATTGAAGACCTATTAATTAGAAGCACAATTATTAACTATAGTGACCAAGTTCAAAATCTGAACATGGATGCCAGCTTTGGCTGCACGTCTCACGCTGAACACCAGAGCCAGTTTTCAAAACCTCCCAAGGTTGCCATCTTTTGTGGGACAATTGCCACCCTTTTGATGTCTTTATTATATTAACTTTGAGGCTTCTTTAATAAAATAACATTGCCGAAAAATCCAATATTTACTAGTTAGGTTAGTAAAATACCAGCCAGGTGGCACCTTAGTTATACTTGACCCTTGGCTGTTTATCCTTTAGTTCCTTAAACCTTTCCAAACTTCTATGATCACTTACCCTCCATCAGGACTTTGTCTATGATTTGAACTGTGCAAGATTTAAGCTAAAACCTAATTGATTGATGGGCTGTCATGTTTTTTTGTTTTCCTAAATCAGAACTTTTAACTTTTTATGGCACATTATATTTTGGCAGAACACATGTTAATTGTATTGTGACCACCCATGAGCACCCATTAGATCACCCATTACCCGTTTAACCTATCATGCAAACAACCTATTCTGTCTACCTTGCCTAACCCCCTCAAACTAACTCCTAAAATCAACCATTAACACTTTGTTCCCTTAAAAACCCAACCTTTAGGCTAAGTTTACACTTAGGTACTTGATCCACATTTTTTAAAGCCTCACAAACCCCTGTCAACGCTCTGTAACAAATATGTCCATTGCAGCTGACAGTGTAGTACACATGGTCACGTTGCATCTACTTTAATCCTTATCCTAATGCTAAAACAACCTTTAAATATTTATAATAACCTTACTGGTGACAAAAAATAGCAGCCATTAAAAACCGTAATGCTTAGATATAACTGCTCTAAAATGGTGCTAAAATTTAATAACTCTTAAATCACAATTTTAAGAGTGTTCATAAAGAAAAGGTATATATACAGATCTATAAAACTTCAAAAACAGCAAGGCAGCAGAAAAATAATACATTACCCTTTGAAAATACCATAAAACAAGACAATTACGCATATGAAAACAGGAAAAAATTGCAAATCAATATTTCAACCTTTATACAGACTCTCTGGCAGATTGATCCAACTCACAACAAGTCAATATTATAGACACGGGTTTATAATGGAGCAAAGAAGTATTGTAGCACACAGAGGAGTTTATATAGAAAGGTTATGTTAAATAATTACTTCACTGGGTTTGCTAGGTGCATTTCAATAGTTTTTTTTGTACATACAGTATATAGTATATGTGTTTTTTAATATTTATTTCAGGTCATCCTCTTCATTGACAGCTCTTATCTAACCAGTAGGGATGAGCCGAATGGACCCCTGGACCCCTGTTCAGTTTGCACCAGAATTTTTCAACACTGCGAAAGTTCGGACCCGAAAAACGAACCCCATTAAAGCCAATGAGACCCGAACGTCAAAAATCATTGCCCATTTTGAAGGCTTATATGCAAGTAATTGGGCATACAATGGTTATAGGGGTCTGGGTCCTGCCCTGGAGGACATGTATCAATAAAAAAAAGTTTGTGAAAAATGACATTTTTTAAATGAGTGAAAAGCAAATGTAGCACTAACCCTCGAAGGAGCTGCTGGCTTTATTTGGGCTTACCGTTACCTCCCCTGCCCACCTCTCCGTCACAGGGGTCCCGTTGGAAAGTAGCCGAAATAATGTTGAATCCAACACTTTTTTTTAACATTTATTGAGGATAAGCAGTAGCACAAAAGTCCTTCAATAGAGATTCAAAGGATAAAGGGCACCTAGTAATTGCGGGTTAGAGGTATTGGTCAGATCCAGAGGATAAACAGCTCCACAGACTGGATCCAGCAACCACCGGATAGGCCCCTCTCACTTGACCTAGCAGCCGATGAGACGCTCAACAAAGTCTCTGCCACAGACTTGTCAATTGAACTAAGAAATCTTTTTTTAAAGAACTACCATACAGTACCAGTTTCTTTCAGCTGACCCAGCGATACTGTATTGGTATTGATCCGGGTTGCATCCTCAAACTGAGTTTCCAGGCTCCTCCAGAGACACCAGCCTTGCGCTCAGTCCTCTACTAGAAAGTCCTCCCCTGAATCCTCCAGTTTTCTCGGCTTCTCCCCGCAGGTGAGACAGCACAGGACCACCCCTGGATCAGTAGGCTCCAAGACTTTTCTGGGCCTACCCTCTCAGTTGCAGAGCCTCGGGCCAGCCGGCCCCGAGGCGCAGGACCATGCGACACAGACCCCAGGCCAGGAGGGCCATGAGGTTGGGATAGCGGACCCCGGAAAAACGAACCACTAAAAATGGCGTCAGTACCTTAAATGCCCTCTCCCAGAATGCACAGCAGGGAAGACACTCCCACTGAGCTATTTCCGAGCAAGAGGTGGTATTCAATACATCCAGCCTGCTGCATTTCCACACTTACCGACGGTGACAGCGACACCTACGGTCAAGTGGGAGCCAGTGAAACCCAGCTGGACTGGCACAGAAACCAGAACTTTTAGGAAAAATCAGCCTGAGCCAAACTACAGCTTCAGAGAACTAAATTTGAAAAAATAATAGCCTCTGCCCATCAGGAGCAGGGCGCTACACAAAAAAATGAAAAATTCCTTCCAATATAATGCCTGGGGACCCCCTTAGTCTACCTGTAAAGTGGCAGATCTGTACCATGTTTGCAATCTGCTGCAGCAATAATTGCATTTATAAAGCCAAAAAAATTTAATTTTCCCTGCAAGCTGCCTTTATTTTGCTCAGCAACAGCTGGGGAGCCAGTGTTGATCAGTTCTTGATGAAAGCAGGAATTGGCCTTGCTGTAAAAAAATGCAATGATATGCACCTGTCAAACAGGTGCAGAAAAATTGGTAAAGACCAATTTTTCTGCACCTGTTTGAAAGGTGCATATCATTGCAATTTTTTATGGCAAGTGACAGTGGCACCTTCCCACCGTAACCCTATAGAGGTACTCTTGATGAAAGCAAGAATTGGCCTTGCTGTAGAAAATTGCAATGCTATGCACCTGTCAAACAGGTGCTGAAAAAACGGTCTTTGTATGTTAATTGTGCCCATGAAACCTATACCAAAAACATTCTTCCAGGTGAAATTATTGAACACCCTCAAAGCTAGGCAGCCTGGAAGTCCTTTAATGATTCTGCATCCCAAAAAGTCTTAATCAGTGACATCGGCATCAGGGGCTTCATAGCTGGTAATCCAGGACTGATTCATTTTTTATAAAAGTCAAACTGTCCACGGAGCCTGTGGACAGACGGATTCTATGATCAGTAATACAACCTCCTGCAGCTCTGAAAGCAGACTGGATGCAGGGCAGCCCAACAAGTCAATAGCATACTGGCCAGAGGTATATTTTCATGACCCAGTAAGTCAGTGGATCCTCATCTGGAAAGCTCTCCATTTCTGTTTTGGCCCCAAGGTAATCATCCACCATATGATGCAGACGCTGCCAATGGGATGTGGGAGCTGACAGCTCTGGGCTGCGAGGACTAAAAAAATTCAGAAACGCCTCACAGAAGACTCAAAACTATGTTTTCCCCGACACTGTAACCTACTGGAGTCAGGAAAAACATTCAATAAAATCCTCTTTAATGTGTCCTCAAGAGATTTTATCTTCTGCACTATCTGTGGGGACGGGACGAATTCTGAGACCTTCCCCTTATAACGGTGGTCAAGGAGGGTTGCCAACCAGTAATCATCCTTCTCCTTTATGCCACGTATTCTTGGGTCTTTTCACAGGCTTTGAAGCATGAGGTTGCTGAGGTTTGCTGAGGTTTGCTGAGACTTGAGAAGCAGACTTCTCTAGGTCACTCAGGATGACAGCATCTGGAACTTCCTCCTCCCAGCCACGTAATACTCCCAAGGGTCCTGGGGTTGGAAAGTCATTGCTTACAGATTGACCCATGTCTTCCTTTTCTTCAAAGCCTATGAAAGTGCCAGAATCCTCATCATCATCCTCCTCCCCTCTCTCCTCCTGTGTGTTCTGTGACATAGGAATGATGGTGTCTGGATAAAGTGGGTCTTGAGAGGAAAGTAAATACTCCTCTTCCTCCTGCTGCTCTGCCTCCAGTGCCCTGTCAATAATGCCACGCAGAGTCTGCTCCAGCAGGAACACAACAAGGATTGTGTCCTGATGCATGCACTGTCACTGCTCACCATCCTTGTGGCCTCCTCAAATGGTGACAATACAGTGCATGCATCCTTAATGATCAGCCATTGGCATGGGGAAAAAAAGTCAAGGCGGCCTGAGCCTGCTGTCGTGACGTACTGGCAAAGGTACTCATTGACAGCCCTCTGCTGCATGTATAGCTGCTGCAGCATTCATAAAGTTGAGTTCTACCTGGTGGGAATGTCACAAATCAGGCTGTGTAGGGGCAGGTGGAATTCCCACTGAATTTCAGCCAACCGGGCACTGGCTGTGTATGGCCGCCTGAAATGGCTACAGACTCTTCTGGCCTGCTTTAGTACATCCTGCAACCCTGGGTACAAACTTAGGAAACGCTGCACCACCAAATTGAGGACATGTGACAGGCATGGCACATGTGTCAACTTTCCCTTTCTAAAGGAGGACAGGAGGTTTGAGCCATTATCAGACAGACCAACATTCCTGGCTCCAGCTGGCATGGTGTGAACCCCCTCTGGGCCTGTCCCTGCAGAGCTGCAAGAATCTCTGCTCCGGTGTGGTTCCTGTCCCATAAACACACCAGCTGAAACACTGCATGGCAGCTTGGCCTGACTCTTGGAATAGCCCTTTGAATGCTTAGGGGGTACCTGATGTTCATAGGACAATTCTGCAGAGGAGGGCATGGAGGTGACAGAGGAGGAGGAGGGGGTAGAGCTCATAGGTCTGGCATCATCACCACCAGCTGTATGGAGACGTGGGGGCACAAAAAGCTGCAGCACTGAGCCCTGTCCTTTATCCTTTCGAGTTGCAAGCAGCGTTACCCAGTGTGCTGTGAATGACATATATCGTCCCGGCTCTTGCTTCCTGGACCACGTGTCAGCAGTAAGGTGGGTTTTACGGCTGACTGCCTTGCCCAACGATGCCAGAACATTCCCTTTCACGTGATGGTAGAGAGATGGAACGCCCTTATGTGAAAAGTAGTAGTGACTGGGAACCTGCCATTGTGGTACAGCAGATTGTGCAAATTCACGGAAGGGGGCAGAATCCACCAGGCTGAAAGGCAGAAGTTGGAGAGCCAACAGCTTTGAAAAGCTTGCATTCAAATACTGGGCATGTGGGTGGCAGGGACTGTATTTTTTTGTTCTGCTGCAGCAGATGGTGCAGAGATATTTGCCGGCTACAGTCTAGAGCTGGTGGTGTGCTGATGGCAGATTTGCTGCTAGGACCTGGGATACCCTGTGATATACCATCATCCCCGTCAGTGGAGGCTGCTGTAAGGTAATGACTCGGTATTGCAGGGGCAGACTGAAGTGGGTAAGGAGGAGGAGGGACAGATTTGTGCCTCTTTTGTGTGGCTTTTAGGTGCTCTTGCCAACAGGCTGAGTGGTTGGATGTTAAATGCCTTGTTAAGCATGTGGTACCCAAATGGTTGGTGTTTTTGCCACATTTGATGTGCCTAAGACACAGTTTGCAGATAGCAACAGTGTGATCTGCTGCAGATGTAATGAAAAAGGCCCAGACAGCTGAGCTTTGGTGAGTGGGCCAGGAGATAACAACTGCAAAATGTGATGGAGTAGGGTGGCTGCTCTCTACTCTTTCATGATGTCGGCCTCCTTGGGGTTGTACCGCCTCACCTTCAGTTTCCTCCTCTACTCTATCTGGCACCCAAGTCGCATTAGTGACCTCATCATCATCATCATCATCTCCATCTCCTCCATCTTCATCATTATCACTGGAGACAACTTGGCAATACGCTGCAGCTTGGGGAACACGAGTGCCAATTTGTCTACCAGTGTTCTTCCCTCTCTCTAGGCTCATGTTCCTGTCATCCTTAACCTCAGAACCAACATCTGAATCCAGTAATGACTGGGCATCATCAAGGATCAAGTAGCTGATGCTGTGGTCAAATAACTAAGCTGACTCCTCAATGGCTGATGTTGGGGCTATGGCAGGAATAGATTTGGCCAAGGAGGCAGGTTTATCCACTCTGGCAACTGCAGGGACTGCACACTTGTCTCTCTCTGCTTGCGTGTCAAAGGATGAGGAGGATGAGGAAGGTTTAGTAAGCCAGTCCACCCCCTCCTCTGCATGCTGTGGCTGGACAGCACGGGAAACTAACTAAACAGAGGAAATTATGCCCTGCCTGAGGACTGACCACTATGTTCACCTTTGCCTGTGGAAACAGTTGTTGCTGGCCCCCTTACAGGGCCAAGGGAACGTCTGCCTCTCCTTGTTGTCCTCCCAGACATTATTGGGAGGAAGGGGGAGGTGCTTATAAGCAAATGTAAAGAAGAAGTTAAAACGTAGATGTACTTTAATCAATATAAAGAGGTGTTTAGTGCACTTTAATTTGAGTAATCACACTACACACACACATTCCATGGATACACTATAATATAATGCGCCAAACATACAGAGACACACAGAACTATATGGCGTTAAACTGGCAGTAACGCACGCAAAACTATATGGCATTAAACTGGCGGTAACGCACACAGAACTAAATGGCGTTAAACTGGCTGTAACGCACACAAAACGATATGGCGTTAAACTGACAGTAATGCACACAAAACTATATGGTGTTAAACTAGCAGAAACGCACACAGAACTATATGGCATTAAACTGGCAGTAACGCACGCAAAACTATATGGTTTTAAACTGGCAGTAACACACGCAAAACAATATGGCGTTAAACTGGCAGTAACGCACACAGAAGTAAATGGAGTTAAACTGGCAGTATAGCAGAAAACTATATGACGTTAAACTGGCAGTAACTCACATAAAACGATATGGCGTTAAACTGGCAGTAACGCACACAGACGCTATATGATGTTAAACTGGCAGTAAACAGGCTAAACTATTTGGCGTTAAACTGGCAGTGACGCACACAGAAGTAAATGGCGTTAAACTGGCAGTAACACACACAGAACCAAATGGCGTTAAACTGGCAGTAACGCACACAAAACCATATGGCGTAAACTGGCAGTAACGTACACAAAACTATATGGCGTTAAACTGGCAGAAACGCACTTTAATCAATATAAAGAATTGTTTGATGCACTTTAATTTGAGTACTCACACTACACAGACACACTCCATGGATACACTATAATATACAGCTATATAATGCACCAAACGTACAGTGACATACAGAACTATATGGCGTTAAACTGGCAGTAATGCACACAAAACTATATGACATTAAACTGGCAGTAATGCACACAGAACTAAATGGCGTTAAACTGCTAGCAACGCACACAAAATGATATGGCGTTAAACTGGCAGCAACCACACAAAACTATATGGCATAAAACTGTCAGAAACGCACACAGAACTATA
The DNA here is from genome assembly GCF_037356315.1 of Lithobates pipiens. Lineage (NCBI taxonomy): Eukaryota > Metazoa > Chordata > Amphibia > Anura > Ranidae > Lithobates > Lithobates pipiens. The sequence goes on from NW_027507789.1 coordinate 178,126,689, forward strand.
TGGTGTTAAACTGGCAGTAACGCATGCAAAACTATATGGCATTAAACTGGCAGTAACGCACGCAAAACTATATGCCGTTAAACTGGCAGTAACGCACACAGAAATAAATGGCGTTAAACTGGCAGTAACGCACACAGAACTATATGGCATTAAACTGGCAGTAGCGCACGCAAAATTATATGGTGGTAAACTGGCAGTAATGCCGCGTACACACGAGCGAATTGTCCGGCGTACTTAGTCCGCCGAAACGCATTTCAGCGGACAATTCGATCGTGTGTCGGCTTCAGTGGACTTTTCCAGCGTAAAGTCCGGTGGACTTAGAAAGTAGTTTTGCACTCCAATCTTTCCGCCGGACTTGGGTTTCAGCTAACAATACGTTCGTGAGTATGCTAGTCCGGCGGACTAAGAATGACGCATGCTCAGAAGCAAGTATGAAAAAAAGGAAGCTATTGGCTACTGGCTATTGAACTTCCTTTTTCTAGTCCAGTCGTTTGTGCTGTACATCATAGCGCTAGCAAACGCCGGACTTTCTGTGTGTCCGTGTGTGGCCAAGTCCGTTCGGTAGAAAGTCCGCCGGACTATCCGCCGGATTGTTTGCCGGACTAAGTACGCCGGACAATTCGCTCGTGTGTACACGGCATAACACACACAGAACTATATTGCGTTAAACTGGCAGTAACACACGCAAAACGATATGGCGTTAAACTGGCAGTAACGCACACAAAACGATATGGCGTTAAACTGGCAGTAACATACACAGAAGTAAATGGCATTAAACTGGCAGTAACGCAATCAAATAGATGGTGTTCAACCATCACTACACTGATGCTTTCTGAACTGTCCCTACTTTAGCTATATACTAATGTAAAGATTACTGACACGGTCTCACTACACTACACTGAAACTATATGAGCTGTCCCTACTCTAGCTGCACACTATGCAAAGCTGAATGATGGGCCTCCTCACTACACTCACATTATCCCTAGACTGAAACTAAACTAATATTCTACAATGACAATTGAAGCAAAATAGCACAGTATACCACACTAACTAACTAATAGCACTGAACAGAGCCCTGTTCTATCTCTCTCCACGTTAAAAATCACACTGAAAATGGCTGCCATTGAAAGAATACTTTTATACTGTGGGGCGAGAATGAGCCATGATTGGATAAAGTTATGATGACAGTGTCCAATCATGACTCTGACAGTGCTCTGTGCCCTGATTGGCTGAAGCTTTCACTGTTTCAGCCAATCAGGGCTTGCAATGCACTGTTCTGCGCCGCAATGCATTGTGGTCGGTTCGGGGGCCAAACAAATGGTCGAATGACCCATTTGTTCGGCTGTTCGCTGAATGACCGAACAACGAAAGTTCGGCATGAACTTATGCTCGGGCCAAACCGTTTGTCCATCCCTACTAACCAGTACATCTCTGGTACTTGTGTTCATCTCCATAAATTTGAAGCCTGCGAATGCTATCAGAGCTCCTGAGACAAGGACGGGGACCCAGCTGTCAAAGTGACATTGGGTCCTAGCAATTTCAACAACAGTGGTGAGAAAGCTATGGGTACATGACCAATTAACTCACACTGAGTTTTTTGGAGGTACCTCATAGACTCAAGACCTTTAACTGGTTACAGTAGGGTGGTTTATTGCTGTCTATAGAAACACTGAAGGGAAACTTTACAGACACAAAATGGCATATATTACAAATTCTGCTCCACTGGCATCCTGCCAAAATGGCTCATTTCTCAGGGCTGGGGCCGGACATCAATGGCTTACCAGTGCATGAAATGAACTGGTGAAGGGGACTCTGTACTACTTCTATAGCATGCCCTAAATGCCTGTCTTTCCACACTAAAAATATAACAAAAAACAAGGGGTTCCGCAGTTCCTTTATGAATGAACTCTGCAGTTGAGGAAAAAAAAAGGATAAAAGGTGCTTTTAACTCATTATTAATCCCTCATTAACCCCATTTTATTCTTATTAACTTCTTCCTTTAGCCATTTTTTTAACCATTTGCAGAGTATATATATATATATATATATATATATATATATATATATATATATATATATATATATATAGATATAGATATATCTATCTATATATATATATAGATATAGATATAGATATAGATATAGATATATATACTGTATATATACACTAAATTACCAAAAGTATTGTGATGCCTGCCTTTACACACACATGTACTTTAATGACATCCCAGTCTTGATCCATAGGGCTCAATATTGAGTTGGCCCACCCTTTGCAGCTGTAACAGCTTTAGCTCTTCTGGGAAGGCTGTCCACAAGGTTTAGGAGTGTGTCTATGGGGATGTTAGACCATTCTTCCATCAGGCACTGATGTGGATGTGAAGGTCTGGCTCACAGTCTCTGCTCTAATTCATCCCAAAGGTGTTCTATTTGGTTGAGGTCAGGACTATGCAGGCCAGTCAAGTTCCTCCACCCCAAACTCGCTCATCCATGTCTTTATGGACCTTGCTTTGTGCACTGGTCTAAATCATTTGGTGGAGGGAGGGTTATGGTGTGGTGTTGTTTTTCAGGGGTTGGGCTTGGCCCCTTAGTTCCAGTGAAGGGAGCTCTTAAGGTTCAGTATGCCAAGACATTTTGGACAATTTCATCTTCCCAACTTTGTGGGAACAGCTTGGGGATGGCCCCATCCTGTTTCAACATGACTGTGTTTTGGATCAGAACCAAGGTCTGGTATTTTTTTATATCTGCCCCTAATCAAATCATTAAGTATAAAGCATGCACGTTATGAAGTTATCACCCTGACACCGTTTGTCCAGTGTGAAAATTACTTTCTGATCTTTATTTACCCTTTTGCCGTTTATATAATACCGGCTGAAAATGAAAAAAAACAAGCAAGGCGAGATGTATGCAAAACATATTATTGCGACATATTACTGTATTACTGTAACAAATGTATGTATATATACTTTCAGCTGATTTAGCAAGTTTAGTAATTAATCATAGCTATACTGGATATTTTAGTAACTTCCTCTTTCTTCGAGACGAGACGTTGGATGTTGATGTCATGCCTGTCTTGGGTGCACTTCTTGGAAAAGTGGCCCAGTCTTTTTATAATTCTTTGCAGTTTGGCTTCAAGATAAGGGGGGGGGGGGGGGGGGCTAGCAGTTATCTGAAGTAGAGTTAAGGTTTTTAGTAAGCTTATACAGTGATATTACATATTGAAATAGGCATTTTAGCATTCTACCTAATACCTTATATGACAATTTAATGTGATACCTTAGTCACATCCATTACAACTGCGCACCAGTGCACAAAGCAAGGACCATAAAGACATAGATGAGCAAGTTCAAGGTGGAGGAACTTGACTGGGCTGCACAGAGTCCTGACCTCAACCCGATTGGAATGAATTAGAGCAGAGACTACGAGCCATGCCTTCTCGTCCAACATCAGTGTCTGACCTCACAAACGCGCTTTTGGGAGAATGCTCAGACATTCCCATAGACGCACTCCTAAGCCTTGTGAACAGCCTTCCCAGAAGAGTTGAAGCTGTTATAGCTGCAAAGAGTGGGCCAACCCAATATTAAACCCTACAGACTAGTGCCCTGTAAACATGGTCAGACATTCCGACAACTAAATCTGTCAGATTTTTTCTGACGGATTTTGGCCCAAACTTGTCTTGCATACACACGGACATAAAGGAAAAACAGCTGACTGATTAGCTACTCATTCTGTCACTCTGATCTTTCCACCTATCAGCATGCCTCGTGTAAGCACTACAGCACAATTGGTTCCTTATGCTGCTTATTTCCCTCCCAAAACTACATTTGTTGAGTATTTTATAGTACATCTGCATGGAGTTTAGCTTGAATGTTCCAAATTATAGAGCAACGCCAAAGGGAAAATCCAAGAACTGTGTATATATTTGCAAATTAAGTTATAATCGTGTTTTTACCTGAAGGACCACGCGGATGTAGCATACCTTAGAAGGCTTAGATCCAACAACACATTACAGTATGTGTGTACATTAAGTCTCTCTTAAACCCGGAGCATAATTCAGAGCAGTTGATAGCAGTTATCAGCGAGGGCTACAGGTAAAGTGTTAGGATCAGCTGGCTCAGCATCCACTAAAAGGGCCATTAATCCCCTTCTTTCAAGCGTTACATCTCGAAGGAGGCTTTTGTTAAATATAGAAACCATTATGCCTGCATTAGAGACTGCACAGGACCTGGTGTTAATACAGAGCAGGATTAATTCCCATGTTATATGGAAGATGATTGCACAGAGAGGCTATACTGAACAATAAGGAAGGTTTTTTATCTATATAAGTGAAAGGAATAATAATGTAAAAGAAAAGTTAGATAACTTGTATGAGATGATGGAATGGTCATTTACTTGAAAAAAGGATCACTTCACTAGGGTGGGTAAGTTATTTTAACGCTATTCATGATGCTAATAACGTTCATAAATACCGCTTAGGGGTGGGATTCATATTTTTTCACATTAAAGTAACTTTACTGTAGCTATCAAAAGTGTTATGTTATCATGAAACATTATGTTATCTCAAGTAGTATTATTTTATCATTACACCAAACTGCTCTAACAACTGAAGCTAGCAGTATTTTTTTAAAGATAGCTTGTGCATTGACCTTAGTGAGTTTTTGCGAATTGATTTTTATGTTTATTTCATTGTAATGGATGTTAAAATAACACCACAATGAAGAAATAAGCATCCAAGAGTTGTTGAGAATTTAATCCTTATTCCTATAAAGTAGTAGTAAGTAAATTAAAGTAGTAAACATGGAAAAAAATGCATTTGGAGAGCTCACTGGTCTAGGTTAGGCTTCTCGCAACAGACAGAGCTAACCTCCAGTGATAGCTTTCTCCACCAGGGTTCCATGCAACCATAGGGTTCACCAGAGTTTGCAAGGAATTTGAGCAGTGGAAGATTTGTCTTCCACCTATACAGTAATGACCACCAATGTAAGGGGGTACTTTCCCACTGACATACAATTTATTGCAATCTTTCTCAACAAGGGTTCCATGAAATCTTAGCTCTTGTACACACGGTCGGACATTCCAATGGACAATGTCCGATCGGACCGTGTTGTTGGATAATCCGACAGTGTGTGGGCTCCATCGGACTGTTTCCGTCGGAGTATCCGACGGAACAAGTTTTCCAGCTGGGCTATAAAATTTTCCGACAACATGATCCGATCGGACTTCATCCGATCATGTGTAGAGAATTCCGATCGGACAAAGTGCCACGCATGCTCAGATCAAATTCCTAGACCAAAGCTATTGGCTACTAGCCTGAACGTAGTCCCGTCCTAATGAAATAACGTCATCACGTTAAGTACAATCGGATTTTCTGACAACTTTGTCCGACTGTGTGTATGCAACAGTTTCGGACAAAATCCGTCGGACAAAATCCGACGGATTTGGTTGTCGGAATGTCCGACCGTGTGTACAAGGGCTCAGGGTTCCTTCAGAGATTGCTAGGGGTTAATTGAGCAGTGGTGGGTTAAAGTCCCACCTGATGGTGCCTGCATGGTTCTGGCACCAATGCCACATGGCAGAGCCAAGGGAGCTTCTCCTCTCTTTTGTTAGTTAAGTAGCCACTGACAACAATGATCATGTTAGCCACCTCTAAAAGAGACCACCAGTATAAGGAACATTCTTTCCACTGACCACCAAGATGTGGAGAATTATTTCCACTGACCACCAAGATATGGAACATTTGTCCCATGGCCACCAGGGTAAAGAACATTCTTCCTGATGACCACCAGTGTAAGGAGCATTCTTCCCACTAACCACTAATGTAAGGAGCATTTTTCATTGACCACCAAAATAAAAGAGGGCCACCTCTTATTATCCACTTCTGGAACACTCCATGCAGATACACTGCAGCAGGGCGGCCCTCTTGCATCAAACCAAGTACCTGCACCTGATTGGACACAGCAGGAGCCAATCAGCGGGACCGGCTGACGCGATATCCACTGGGAGGAGAGGAAAGTAATGCAGTGCTGTATTGCAAAAAATGGCCTGGTCAGGAAGGGGATAAACCTTCCAGGGCTGACGTGGTTAAAGTAGATCTTCACCCATATTTACAACTTATGCTGATCATAATGCCCCACTGCAGTACAATAATAAATTGATATTATCAATATTTTATATCATTTACAAATACTTTTTTTTCTTTTAATTTGCCGGCACCTCCGGTCCTGGCTGCCTAGGTGATTACGTCAGGGGATCCCATGGACTTTTGGGATATCAACATCATCTATCCCAAGAGTCTTCGGTTAGCCTAATCGTCTAACTTTACAGCATTTCCAGACACAATGTGCTGCCAGGCAATGAAACTAATGTGTATGCGGGAGAACCTGAGGTGCATGCTGGAGAGCCAGCTTACTAGATCCCGGAATTCACTAGCTCTAGCTTCAGAGGCTCACAAACAAGATGGCTATCACTCTCATTTCTACAGGGGCCAGAAAACAGAAGATTTGGCACGTAAGGACTACCAATTAGAGTAAGAACAATTTCCAAAGTAAATAGAGCAATTTTCAAGGATCACGGGGATGTTTTTTTTTTTTTATTATTATGAGTAGGAGATGTAGCTCCTCTTTAACCACCATTGTAGTTTGGCTTACATACCACAATTTGTTTATAAAATCATTTATAGCAGGATTTCCCTGAGACCTAAATATTATTCCAAGGGTTCCCGGGGAAAAGGTTGGGAAAGGCTGATTTAGTGGGCACCCCACAAGTCCCCAAAAAACATACCCTAACAGAGGAGTGCCAGACCAATTTATAAAAGTGTCCAAATTGATTTTTTTGGTTTGTACTTAAAGCGGAACTAAACCCATCATTTTTTACTGTTTCACAAAACAGTTTCTTTCAGTAATAACCTTGACAGTTGCTTGTGCTCTCAACTGAACTGTCAAGCCATCAAATGGCTGGTGTCATCCAAATTAAAAACCAACTTCAACCAGAAATGTATATATTTTTTTGTGGGAGACCGATAGGCTAACTCACCCGCTGGGTTCCATTCTCTCTCAGGGGCTCCATTGGTTATGGTTTTGCATGGTCATTTTTGTGTCCAGCCTTCCGAAAAGGGAGTTGTTCTTGTAGTTAGACTCCAGTCCAGTTTGCTTATTCTACATTATGGATGTTGTACTGTAGGAGACATTGCAAAAGTCTGTTACCAATTTAGATACTTACACTGGTAGAATGTAATATATATGGCTGATGTCAAATAGAATAAAATTAAAATGACTGACTGCACTTATCAGACAAAAAGAACAAGTGAATAAGTGAATGGATGAAACATAAATATGTTTGTTTTTTAGAAAGCAAAGCTACAACTTCCTGAGAGACACACAAAATAAACAACTTTCTATATTAAGTTGCGCTACGCTCTCATGTGAGTGAATACTAGCAATAAACCTTAATACTGGTAAATTATATATATATATATATATATACCGTATATATATATATATATATATATATATATATATATATATATATATATATATATATACACTAAATTATATATATGTATATGCTAAATTATATATATAAAGTGACTCCGTACATAAATAAAAATTGATTGATTAATTAGATCATGTTTTAAATAGTCCACTGTTTTAAGGTGATTTTCAAACGTGAAATTAACACACGATACACCCAATAGTCGTGGTTAAAAGAGATAAAGACCTCCACCTCTGCACAAACTGCTTACTGACGCCAAACGATCTCCTATTACAGGAGATCACACTCGATTGTGGCTTAATACCCAGCCCTGGCCTTTAGAGATGGAACGGTGATCCCTGAGTCTTCACAGAATGAAATCTTTCAGGGGCACGTGTTGCCCATTGATCCACAAAAAGACATAAAAGCTTCCACAGTGTATTGTGGAATACAAATTATTGCACATACAGTTAAAACAATAAGAGATTTCATTATAAACAAGCCAGCCGGCTCTCGATAGCAGCCCTTCACTCTGGGACCTGTGTGAACGCTACTCCCTGCACGTTTCGTCACACCTGACTTCGTCCTGGGGCCTGTTGAATGCAACTATGTGTCTTATTCACACAATAAAGGAAGCATGACTGATTATTTGTGCAATACAATGGCAACTGCAGATCAAACAGAGGCCAAGATGGCCACTTCTTTGGCTGTAAAGGATAGGAGGGTTTCTTTTTATTGGACACAGAGCCAGAAACGCTCCCCCTTCTTCAGGGCTTAAAGTGGAAGTAAACTCCCCTATCGTTTTCAGTCGAGGAAGCTGCCATCTTTGCCTCTGTTTAATCTTCAACTGCTATGGTGCTGCACATGTGATTCGTTATGACACCAGCCATTGGATGGTTTGATAGTTTGGCTGAGAGCACAGCCAATGTGCAGTTAGCATTCCCGGCATGCCTTTTTTTTTTAACTGTTTAAATCAATAGGTTTACTTCCACTTTAAGTTAAAGTTAGATATGTTAATGTTCTCAAAATAGGGCTTTTCACTGTTAATCGATGTAAGGAGGTTTATAGATACAAAAGCCAGCAGCATCTGTATGAATGGCAGTACAGATATGTTTACTGTCATTCCTTTGGTCTGGTGCTCCTTCTGTTGGCGCATTCTTTGGTTAAAATATCACTGGAAAGAGATATTTATAAAGCACTTGATTCCAACCAGGGTAAGCTAATCTCTATGAACAAAGCAGCAGGCCAATAGATCTTTATCATGGGTTTCTTATTTGTTGGTAAAGTTATAAACCAACACGTTTCAAGACAATTACAGTGCTCCTTCATCACGGCCATTTGCCCAAAATTGTCCCAAACACATCACAAATGACTAGATACAAGAATGTATCAGGTTAAAATGAATTGTTCTCTGCTGCTTCTGACCTTCAAATGTACAATTCATTTTATTTATTCCTTTCAGGTATTCCTATAGTGCAAAAATTTAGGTGGTTCTTTACATATTGTACATTTCTATCAGTCTTCTCCATTAGCTTACAATCTAATGAAAAAGACAGCAAAGGGATGATGTGGACATTAAAACAGCAAAGGGATGATGTGGTTCACTTCGGCACATAGTCCTGTAGTAGAGCAGTGGAATGTAGACACACTGGCTACCATTTTAATATTGTACTGTCAGCATTCCCACCTCATAAGTAAGGAAGTGATAGGCAGATGAGTCTTCTGGCAGGATCACAGTTATATTTTATAATAAACTGTGCTTGTTGTGACCATTGGTGGCCAATTTGTGATTTTTTTCCCCTATTTTGCCTATACATACACCTTATTGTTATTATTATTATTATTATATTATTATTATTATTATTATATTTATTTATTATGATACAGGTTTTATATAGCACCAACAGTTTGCGCAGCGCTTTACAACATGAGGGCAGACATTACCGTTACATTACAATTTGGTACAAGAGGAATCAGAGGACCCTGCTCGCTAGAGCTTACAATCTAAAAATAAGGCTAAATGTTTAGCAGAAATTGAATACATTTAAAGTTTTTTATTACTTTTTCTCACGGGTAAGTTGCATGCCTCCTGTGGTCGGTCAGGCTTGTATTGTCTAACCTTGTGCATGTTTATACTACCTTCCATGTGGAATTGATGGCCTTCACATATATCTCCTCTTTAAACTTCAAAACCCTATTAAAGGGCATACATGAATGTTGCATACCTGAACCGGCCCTATCCACAGTGGGATGTGGATAATATTTCACATCCAATCTATCTCTGCTTGCTCTCGATTCTTCATCCTGGCTCACAAGGATTTGGTTTCTATCCACGCGGATCAATCAATACGCTGACAGTTTCCTAACTCTATTGAAGGAAAATTGAAACCAATTGTTAAGAAAAAAAAAACATATATGTACCTGAGGTTAAAAGCTTAAAGGGATAGTCCCAAAGGATCTCATGACGGTAACATGCTTAAAGCGTTAAAGTGTCAATCTTGCCTTGGGTTTAGCATGACTTAGCGAGGGAACATAACTTTATAATTTGCAGAGGAATGATTGTTGAAATCCTAAAGTGAAATCACTGGCATGTACTTTGATATATATGTAAATGGTCACTTCGTGGTCAAGGCATATATCTAACAGTACTTTCATTCTTCCTTTATGAAGTTATTTATATTCCCGTTGGGCCATAAACTGATGTATTTCATCTTGGGAATCCAGTTATATGTTACAGCTGTGAGGTCTGGGTCACACCTTTCCAGCTTTCCTAGGGCCTCCAGGTATGGGTATAGAAAGCCTGTATTTATGGAAAGAAAGTTAAATCTAGGGTTACAGAGAGACACATCTTCTGATAAAAAGGCAGATTGACCCATGTTTCATCCAAATTAAAACCCAACTTCAAACAGAAATAGTTTTTTTTTTCTGTGGTGGACCAGTAGGTTTTATCAGGGGCTCAAATGGTTATGGTGTTCCATGGTAATTTATGTGTCCAACCCTCCCAAAAGGGAGTCTCTCTTGTAGTTAGACTCATCAGTTTGCTAATTCTACATTATGTAGCTTTTACTGTAAGATAATTTATAAAAGACAGTTATCAATTTAGTTACTTACGCTAGCAGAACTTAAAATATTTATTATACATAACAGTATTCTTTGGGGATTTCAGTTAACAAATCAGATTTAGGATTTACCCCTAAAGGTCCACTTAAGGCTTTTCTCTATTGTGGGGTCCCCCCTGCACTACATGGGTTAAAGTGGTTGTAAACCCTTACAAACCACTTTGACCTACAGGTAACCTAGATTAAGGCTTACCTGTAGGTCCAAGAAATATCTCCTAAACCTACACGGCACATGCACCGTAGACAGTGGCGCAGGCGCACTGAGCACACCGCAGTTAACGGCAATATGCCGTGAGTGGCGGCTCCCGTGCGCATGCGGCTCCGACAAATGACAGCGCCGGAGCAGCGAGACCCACCAAGAAGATGGAGGCTCCGGAGTACAGGGGACAGTAGTGACTTCGCTGGCTCCTGTGTCAGGTAAGTGACACATAATGGACTACTATACGATGCATGGGTGTCCGCAGGTAGGGGCAAGGGGGGTCAAGTGCCCCCCCTGGAATCATGGATGAGATCTTAAATTCAACACAGTTCCATTGCTATCGGGGTGCGGGCAGCCCACATCCGTGGGCAACCCGCCAGTGGGGTGACATCATCAAGGTTCTGCCAAGCCCCCCTATCAGTGTAGTGTGACTGCGGCCTCTTTTCCATGCTCAGTCCAGCAGAGAACTCGGGGCGATGCTATCAGGTTTTCCCCCGGGTCACCCCCCCTTTCTCCTGTCAGGGAGAAGAGATGACGGCCAGGTTCCTCGCCCAGCTTCCTGCCTGCTCTGTTCCTTCCCTATTGGCCATAACTGAGGGCCAATCAAAGGAGACTAGGAGAGGAGAGAATCATGGGACATGTAGTCCCAAAGATTGGCGGCCCCATTTTCCACAGTGAGGAGGATACAGCTCGATCAAGAGAGAGATTGAGAGACTGTAGCCTGGGAAAAAAGCTGAAGGAGAGAGTGCTACAGGAAAAAGAACAAGGAGTGTGCTGGGCAGAAGCCAGAGAGAGAGAGAGCCGCGCTGCCCAGCGCCACCAGAGAGAGAACTACACTGCCCCATGCCACCAGAGAGATCCACGCTGTCCAGCACCGCTAGAGAGAGAAAGACTGATTCACTGCCAGGGTACAGACATGCTGCACTACTGACCAGAGTCGCCCCCGGGGCGAGTGAGCGATCGTCCAGCCGGAGGGATCACTGGTGTTGTTTCGCTGGGTCTGGTAAGAGGGCCTGTTGGCCCTTATCCATTACTTATCCTAGGGATTGCACTAAGTCTGCAGTCTCTGACCATGATAATGTGATAATGACAATGTTGAAAAGGGGCGGCGCATGGGTGACCCTAAAATTATGCCGCCCCTTGAAAAAAGTTCTGCGGACGCCCATGATGCGATGCATAGTAGTCCATTATACTTTACTTTTGCAGGGAATCAAAGAGGAAGTAACACCCATCAGGGTTTACTTCCTCTTTAAATACTTGTTTTTTAGTGCCATGGAATTTGTTGACAGTATTTTGATAGTATTAAGTAGGCAATAAATATCAACTTTATGAAGAATCAACTTCACTTCCTTATATTCGGGTGTCTCTGCTATCTCCACTTTTCCATCTTTTGGGGCTCAAAGATTTCTCACTGTAAACACTTGTTTGTTTTAGTCTCCAAACTTTGGCCATACCTTTCCTTGCCATTATCTGGCCCTTAGGGTAGTATTATACCCATTACTATTTCTCTCAGTAACACAAACAAGGAAAGCATAATTCCTGCTGCTGACACCAACAATGGGGCATTATTCCTCCTAATACTAAAGATGGGGCATTTTTTACTCCCACTGACACCAGAGCGTTTTCTATGCCCACTGCCCACAGTTCTGTGCCCCTAAAGTCCGAAAGACAAAAAACTGAGCCTTTGTTTACAAGGAAAACTCTGTTCTGTTGCCCAATGTGTGTGTGGGCTCTAATCGTCTTTGCATACAGCATAGGACCTCTTTGAAAGACCAGTTTCATGGAGAGTAGAAGGAAATCTGCAGGAGTGAAGAATAAGGTGAGTATTTACATTTATCCCTTACGCCCCTTGAAAAAAGAGCATTTAACACATTCTGCGCTGGGCTCCATTGCATGAATACGTTTGGCATGGGGCTTTAAAGTGGACCTTCTATAAAAAATGAAATGTCTTCTAAAAAGCCTTGTGCAGGAACAGGAGATCTTGCAGAATTTTGAGCACCTACTGATGTCACCCATGCTTCCCAGATGCCAGATTCTGGGGTAAATTTTTCTTTCCTTAGAAGAGGATTGCACATCATTGCTCTAGAATGTCATCCTCAAAGTAGCTACAGTTGACCATGCCTGTGAAACATGTGTCAGTACTGCGGCATGTAGTCTCAACAGTTGGGGTTCATGTTGACAGCTTAGAAACACAATTATGAGACATTTGTCATTCCATACCAGGAAGAGCCTGAAGAAGGACCTTTGTGGCAGCAAGATCAATATGTATACTTTTAATGCAAGCTGCAGATTTAAAGAGCTTTCTCAGCTTCTTCGGGTTTTTAGTTTACATTAGCATGTTAAAGGTTATGTAGAGCCACCCCTGCTGGTTGGGTTGGGCCCTCTGCACTCACTTCAACCTAGTTGAAGGCCTTCACCCCACTGACACCACCAGTACCACTTCAGAAAATGTACAGTAATCGTTTCTCAACACCTTAGGGTCACTCTGTAGTAAATAGTAGAGTGTATTATTAATTCCAGGTCAATCAAGATAAACCATAACAATGGACAATATAAAAGCACAAACAATGCACTCAGAGTTTATTGAGATGATTTAAGTCTCAGCATAAATTGAATCCCCAACCAGTATAAACTGTAGCCCTCCTCACCAAACGAGCAACCACAATCAACACAGATGGGTACCATTAGGGAGCACTTGCAAAGGGAGGGCTAAGCCTAGGCCTGTGTTTAAGACTATAGATTAAACCATATGGAGTTCTCAAAGTTGCCCTTCTGCCGGTTAAGATGGGGTCCCTGAAGACGTTGGCGCGCGTAATAGAGATATTTCTATTTATATAGATGTTTGCAATCCTGCACCCAGTGAGATGAGCTTGAGAGTATTAGGAGTCCTTAGGCTGGATTCACACCTATGCATTTTTAGTGCTTTTTGCATTTTGCAGATTTGCATTACAGAATGAGTTCTATAAGAAACCATGTTAAATCAACTGTAGTGCAAATCTGCAAAATGCAAAAAGCACCAAAAATGCATAGGTTTTAATCCAGCCTTAAGACACTATGAAAAAGGGCTAGCTTGCAAGTCAGCTTAGCGCTTTAGGCCTGGTCAAACAAAACAATTGATTTAAGTGTAATATGAAGAATGAAAGTGAAGTGCAAGTTTCTCAAAAGGGGTATATTCAATGTCAGCAACCAGAATAATGGTGGGTTAAAGACCCACTCACCATTCTCCCTCTGATAGTCCTTGTGGTCCCTCTGATAGTCTATGTAGTTGAAGAGGCTCCTCTTGACAATGGTGCTTACTGGCATTCTTCCGCACTCTCGCGAAAGGTAGTCTAGGCTGTAATAGTGATAGACAGTCAGCATTCCCGGAGCAGTCCCCAAACAGCAGGCAGGCTGGATCTCGATGTGCTGCACAGGCAGATTATTCCACGTTTTGAGTTCAGTAATAGAACATATCTGTTGTTGCCATCTAGTTGCAGAAAAGAAAATCTGAACTTTTTTTACTTATCTAGGTGGATGCAGCATCGATTCAATGCTGCATCTCCCCCCCCCCCTCCCCCCAACCCCCCCCCCCCCCCCCCACTGGCTCTACACTGAAAACTGAGCAATCAAACACAGCTGATTGCTCAGTTGTCCCCTCCGCTCTGAGCAGTGAATCATGACTGTCAATCACCAGCTCTCTGTTCTGCCCTTCCATTGCTCACTGATATTCTGGGCTGTAGAGGAGGCAGAAGTGGCTGGTTCAGTTTCCCAGCGGCTTGCTGAGAGGCTGAGCCAGCTGCCAGTTCAAGCTGCTGGGTGGATCCCGACTGTAAAGATGGGATCCTTCCCGAGCCAGGGCCGGCTGAGGAGTGCAGAATGAACTGCACTCTTATGATCCATAGGAAAAGTAGGGCCAAAAAAGCTTTGACCCTTCTTCTCCTTTTAGGCTCTGCATAACTCAGTAACAGTCATAAGTATGTGCAGGGGGGGTGCCTCTTATCACTCCGTGTGCATTAGCAATATCGCTCTGTTTGCCAGCAGGGAGATGGGAAAGATCTTCTACTGACCGGCTCTGTCATAAGAGTGTGTGTATGTATGTGTAAATTTATATATATATATATATATATATCTATCTATATATATATATATATATATATATATATATATATATATATATATATATGTAAAGCGCAAACTGTTGGCGCTATATAAATCCTGTATAATAATAATAATTATATATATATATATATATATATATATATATATATATATATATATATATATATATATATATATATATATATTATACACACGTGTGTTCGAGCTTCACAGTGCACACCCTAATCCAATAGTTATATCAGATTTTAGTGATTGGGTTTGCATATACTGTACTTTTTATTATTCTTTACTGCATAAGGCATCTATTGGAGTTTGAGGAACACTGGACCTACCTTGGCATTACTGCCCGTTGCTCATAGTGGTATTCATGAACGTGTGGTGCAAGCACAGTAATAGCGAAGTACGATATAAACACGTGTTTATAGGACACTCTAGCACAGTGATGGGGAACCTTGGCACCCCAGATGTTTTGGAACTACATTTCCCATGATGCTCATGCACTCTGAAGGATACTTGAGCATCATGGGAAATGTAGTTCCAAAACATCTGGGGTGCCAAGGTTCGCCATCACTGCTCTAGCACATATGTCTTTGGTACCATAGCTGCTCTAATCAATGATGATCTCAAAACCTTGATTGCCCACATCTACAAGGCACTTCCATAAAGGAGGAAAAATATGTGAAATTTTCACATTCCATTAAAATGGTTGAACAAGACTATATCTTGGGCACTATCTACTCTTAGCTTCTGGTTCTGGTCTGCATCTGCCACCTCGCCAGGGCCGTCTTTAAGGCAGGGCAAAAGGGGCAGCTTCCCTGGGCCCTGTCATTGTTGAGGGGCCCAAATCAGCTGCCTCATACGTGCCAACTATCCAGATTTAAATTCCCTCGACCCTTGAAGTTTTATTCTTGTGCTGTGTCCCGATATCTCAGTGTGAAGTGCTGGTACTAATGCTGCCCAGCTCTGCCCTATTGTTGTGTGCAGATAACTCACCTGCAGACCCTGTGTTTACATGTAAATAACCGGTAATCGTATGTAAATAGTGGCGACAATACTAAGTAAATAGCTGTGGCTGGCGGCATTGATATGTAAATAAAGGCGGCATTCCTATGTATATCATGCTCCCCTGCTGTGAGGAGGTGATATGCTGTAACCTCTAGCAACTAATCAGTGAGCCATAATGTGTGCTGTAACCTCTAGCAACTAGTCAGTAACCAGTAATGATATGCTGTAACTGCTGGCAACCAATCGCAATTGCTGCCTGATCTGATACAGAAAACAGATTTTAAGCCTAGCTGCTATTTATTGTATGTCTCAGAGTAGTTAGAGAGGGAAATTGAATGGGGTGGGGGGCAAGAACATTTTTGCCCAGGGTCCAATCTATATTAAAGACGGCCCTGCACCTCACCCCAACCTGACAACACGGTGACTCCATCATCACTGGCAACTGCATCCTTCATATTCAGTGGTCACGCTGAACAGACCACATCCTGTGAATATGAACTGTAGTCAAGTAATGACTGCTGCATAATTCATGATAATAATATAATAGCAGCAAAACACGAGCCTACTCAAGGCTGCTAGTTTGATTCAACCGAATGCAGCAAAATACATTTATACAGATGTCATGGGCTGAATATTTTTTGGCAAACAGGAGGAAAGACAATATTGCATTTTTCCAACAGAAAAATTTGGAGAATACTCAAAATAAACCTAATTATATTAAATATAAATACATGTTATATAAAGATAGTAGCTTTCTAAAGGGTAAATACATGAGTTCCCAAGATAATGTTTTCTTGGGAAAACCAAGTTTGTAGCTGTAAGATGTCCAGTGTTAAATGAGGACATTGGTCATGGGTCCCTTGTTCTTTTTTAAAGATGTCCTTTTTGTGTGCTTTATGGGATTTTTTTTTTGTCAGTGAAATGTTTATTGAGGTTTCTTTCCAGACATTCAAGAATCATACAGTAGAATACGTTGGTTAAATAGGATAAAGTCAGTGGGGTTGAGTATAAGATATATGATAAGAAATAATAGCAATGGATAGCAGTATCATTTTTCTTTGAAGGGGGAATGCTTTATGTTTTTAATAATGTAATTGAAATGCAAAAGAAAAAACACACAGATGGCATATACCGTATAAATGTGATAATTAAAGCTAAAAACCATGCAATGATACAGCGGATAAAATAAGTATTGAACACGTCACCATTTTTCTTGGTAAATATATTTCTAAAGGTGCTATTGACATAAATTTTTCACCACATGTCGGTAACAACCCATGCAATCCATACATACAAAGAAACCAAAAGAAATACGTTCAGAAATTAAGTTATGTGTAATAAAATGGAGTGACACAGGGAAAAAGTATTGAACACGTGAAGAAAGGGAGGTGCAAAAAGGCATGGGAAGCCAAGACACCAGCTGAAATCTATCAGTAATTAAAAAGCAATCCTGCCCCTTGTCAGTGCAAATTAATATCAGCTGGCTTAGTCTCAACTGATGGCCTATAAAAAGGTATCTCATTACCAAGGTGTCAAGCAAAAAACATCTCATGATGGGTAAAAGCAAAGAGCTCTCTCAGGACCTTGGCAACCCTATTTTTGGAAAGCATACAGATGGCATTGGTTACAGAAAGGTTTCTAAATTTATGAATGTTCTAGTGAGCACTGTTGGGGCCATAACCTGGAAGTGGAAAGAACATAATTTCACTATAAACTGGCTGTGACAGGAGGGCCCGAGGAGGCCAGAATCCCTTGGGAAGATTGGGAAACTCTTGTTTCAGTTCCCTATGCACAAGTCCCCCTGTGTCCCTAATAGGGGCAGAAGGGTGACCAAGAACCTACCGTATATACTCGAGTATAGGCCGACCCGAATATAAGCCGAGGCACCTACTTTTACCACAAAAAACTGGAAAAAGTTATTGACTCGAGTATAAGCCTAGGGTGGGAAATGCAGCAGCTACCGGTAAATTTCAAAAATAAAAATAGATACCAATAATGTTTTTGAATATTTATTTCAAAGAAAAACAGTAAACTATCTCTGTAAAAAAATATAAAAGTGTAAAGAGGGTCAATAAAACAATATGGTATCAACAATAACTTTAAAAGTACAAAAACCTTAGCTCATTCAGCAACCAAGCTAAAACACAAGAGTTAAAATCCTTCAAAACTGGATTCCTCATCATCTGTATGTCCAAACAGAGCTTCAGCATTAGCTGGTGTGAGGTTATCAGCGTAGACATTGTCATCATCACTGAGTTCGGAGTCATCACTATCACTGCTGTTGTTCTCATACAAAGCGCTGTCTTCACTGCCATCCATAGCATTACTAATGCCACATTTCTTGAAGGCGCGTTGCACCATGTCCTCCGGAATCTCTTCCCATGCATCACGAACCCACTTTGCTATCAATTCTATGTCGGGCTTCATCAGATTTCCACCTTTTGTCAGTCAGGCTTGACCAGATGACATCCATTCATGCCACATCTTTCTCACACGGTCTTTAAAAGGTTTATTTAAACACACATCTAGCGGTTGCAATACAGATGTAAGCCCACCTGGAATAACGGCCAAAGTAACTTGAGAAGATTTTGCCATTTCTTTTATGCCATCAGATGTGTGGGCTCTGAACATATCCCAAACTAGCAATGATGGTTTTTTCTTTAAGGCTGCTCCTGGTCGTTCTTTCCAAATTTCTTCCAGCCATTTTTTTGTTCCGTCTTCATCCATCCAGCCTTTCACATGTGCGCGCACTGTAATTCGTGGTGGGAATTTGACCTTTTTAGGCAAGGTCTTTCTTTTAAAAATAATGACAGGCCGCAGCTTTGTTCCATTAGCCAAACATGACAGAACAACTGTGAAATGATTTTTTTCATTTCCTGTGGTTCTGAGAAAAATAGTTTTGTCTCCCAAACTTGCCACAGTTCTGTTGCTTGGAAGATCAAAGGTCATCGGTGTTTCATCCATATTTCCAATATCTCCCAGGTCATAGTTATGGATCCTTCTTTGTTTTATGATGAATGAATGGAATGACATCACTTTTTCATCAAGGTCTTTTGGCAACTTCTGTGAAATCTTTGTTCTTTGCCGCAAACATAGGCCAAACCTATTCATGAAGCGGGTACACCATCCTGCTGACGCAACAAATTTTTCAATGCCTGGTGCTTTTAATTTGTCATCTTTAGCCATCTGAAGGGCACGTAAGCGAATTCCCATGCGTGTTACGCAGTAACCATTTTGACGACACTCCATAACCCATTTATGCAATTCAGTCTCTAGAGCCCCATATGAAGTTGTTAAACCACGTTGAGCTTTTTTTGCCTTTGGAATCTTTTCCAAGTCAGCTTTCTTTTTCCGCCATTCCCTCACTTGTTTTTCATCAACACAAAATTCCCTACTTGCAATACTGTTATTGCTTTCTTCTGCTCTTGACACAACCTTAAGTTTGAAACCAGCTTCGAATGACCTGCGTTTTTCTTTTGGTCCAGGATTACCGGTAGAAGTGTTGGGATCCATTTCTAACAGGATAAAAAAAAAAAAGACTTGTTTGGGTACCTTTTGAGGCCTAATGCAGGCTGATATTACAGAAAGTGATGACATGACTGTTTGCATAGAGCAGCCTGTGTTAGGGCTCATAATATACCGTACATTCTACCAGTGTCCTGCCTGTGCCCATTAAATATACAGCCTGCCTGTGTCCATTAAATATACCGTCCAGCCTGCCTGTGTCCATTAAATATACCGTCCAGCCTGCCTGTGTCCATTAAATATACCGTCCAGCCTGCCTGTGTCCATTAAATATACCATACAGCCTGCCTGTGTCCATTAAATATACAGTAGCCATTGTAATAATGCTCTGGATAACACATTAGACACATACCGGTATACAGCCTGCCCAATAAATATACAGTAGCCATTGTAATAATGCTCTGGATAACACATTAGACACATACCGGTATACAGCCTGCCCAATAAATATACAGTAGCCATTGTAATAATGCTCTGGATAACACATTAGACACATACCGGTATACAGCCTGCCCAATAAATATACAGTAGCCATTGTAATAATGCTCTGGATAACACATTAGACACATACCGGTATACAGCCTGCCCAATAAATATACAGTAGCCATTGTAATAATGCTCTGGATAACACATTAGACACATACCGGTATACAGCCTGCCCAATAAATATACAGTAGCCATTGTAATAATGCTCTGGATAACACATTAGACACATTTTTTTTGCGGCGCCTCGCCACGATTTCTTCAGATGTGGTCCACTGCAGTGCAAATCACATGCGGTCTCTGTGCGATGCGAGTTCATCCATACAGATAGTATGGCTGAATTGGCATCGCACGTGGCCCAAACTCACACAGGACCCTTTTTTGGTCCGCAGCAGAATCGGATCGCATGGGTGTTCACACCATGCGATCCGATTCCTGTCCGAGTTTGCAGATCGCACTGCGATATGCGAACTGATCTGGGGGTGTCATTAACATTTCATTGACACTCCCAGCAGTTCGCATAGTGCAGTGTGAAGTGCCGCTGGGAGGTATGTGATGCGGGAAAACACTGCGGATTCACGGCGTTCCCGCTGCAGTGTGAACCCAGCCTAAAGTGCAATTATTAAAATTATGTTTAAAAAGGCTGAGTTCACACTGCAGCGATGCGGGAACACCGCAAATCCGCGGCGGGTTCCCGCATCGCATACCTCCCAGCGGCACTTCACACTGCCCTATGCGAACTGCTGGGAGTGTCAATGAAATGTTAATGACACCCCCAGATCAGTTCGCATATCGCAGTGCGATCTGCAAACTCGGACAGGAATCGGATCGCATGGTGTGAACACCCATGCGATCCGATTCTGCTGCGGACCAAAAAAAGGGTCCTGTGTGAGTTTGGGCCACGTGCGATGCCAATTCAGCCATACTATCTGTATGGCTGAACTCGCATCGCACAGAGACCGCATGTGATTTGCACTGCAGTGCAGTGCGAATCACATGCGGTTCTCGTAACCTCTGCAGTGTGAACCCAGCCTTTAAGTACCGTACAAAATTGCTTAAGATTTTAATTTTTTTTTTAAAGATTTTAAAAAAACAATTACGGTACAAAAAAATTACAGGATTCTAATCTACAGTATCTACAGTATGACAGTATGACACAGTATGAGACAAAAGCAGGTTTTTTTTTTTCCATAATTTACCGTATGCCTCGTGAATTCACCTCACTTTACTTCCATACACTGGATTGCCCGGCCCCTGCTCTCTCTGCTTCTTTCTATGGTAGTCCTGTGTAGAGAGAGAGAGAGGGGATTGGGCATATCACTCCGCAGCACACAGTATCCTATGCTAATACTGTGTGGTGTGCGGAGCGCGTGCAGAGATTCCTCTGCGCCCGAAATAAAAGAAAGAGTCCCCCCACTGCAGTAACGATGTGCGGTCTGCGGAGCGGGTGCAGAGGCTGTATTCCTCCGCGCCCGAAACAGAGGAAAGAGTCCCCTCCCCGCTGCAGACATAGAGCACATCGAAGGAAAAAAAAAAACTATAACGAAGGGAATCGAAAGATGAGGGGATTGTGCTGACCGGCAAACTGACAGGCCATTCACCAGCGTCAGCCAGCGACATGGCCCCGCCCCTTTTTCTCCTCCAGCTCGGGCAAATTTTCAGTGACTCGAGTATAAGCCGAGGCGGCTTTTTTCAGCCCAAAAAGTGGACTGAAAAACTCGGCTTATACTCGAGTATATACGGTAGTTTGATCTGTACTAATCGGACTCACTGTACAACCATTTTTACTCATTTTGTTGTGTGCTCTTTGCTGGGTCGTTTGGGGTGTGGCTATGTTCCACTGTTCTATTGTGTCTGTCTGCCTTGGATATTATGGGATGTGTAAGTGTGTTTGCTGTGAGAAGGGAGAAAGGGGGATGCCTCCAACAGCTCTCATTGCTGATTGGATTGTCCCAAGTATTACCTGTGTACCTGTGTTTTCAATAATCAGTTCATGGTGAGCAACCGAACGAGTATTGTCTTGGTTGTGGTTGTCAGCGGTTGGAATATCTGATAGCTATCGTATTTTTCGCTCCATAAGACGCACCTGACCATAAGACGCACCTAGGTTTTAGAGGTTGAAAACAAGAAAAAAAAATATTCTGAACCAAATGGTGTACTAAAAAATGACCATGCCATAGAAAATGCAGAGTGAGCATGCTATAGAAAATGCAGAGTGACCATTACCATAGAAAATGCAGAGTGACAATTACCATAGAAAATGCAGAGTGACCATTGCCATAGAAATGCAGAATTACCATTGCCTTACCTGATGTTATCCCAGTGGGCTGCCTATTCCTCCTGTCCTCGGTCCGTCCTCCTCCTCCTCCCTAGCCATTGTTCCTGGGAGCCAACTCATGCCTTCGCCTCTTCCCCTGGCCACTCCTGTCAGTCACGGCCCTGTGTTTCTCTGCCTTTATGGGGCCAGGCTCCCCGAGGGACAGCTGGCACTTCTCCCTCCTCCATCAGGCCACTATGCACTAGGGGTGCACAGATCAAAAAACTATTGGATTGTTCCTCGGACCAGAGTCACGGATCGGATCATTTTTCGGATCAGCAAATAATAATTTAATTTGCAAAAACCTGTAAAAATTGTAATATCCACAAGCTCCCCACTGTTATATACATCTCCCCCACTGCAATATCCACGTCATCTCCCCCTACTGTAATATTGGCTGAGCATGGCTGGGTATGGGTGGGTATCGCCGAGTATGGCTGGGTATTACCGGGTATTGCAGGGTATGGCTGGGTATGGCAAAGTATTGGCAGGGAATGACAGAGTATGGCAGAGTATTGGCTGGGTATGGCAGAGTATTGGCTGGGTATTGGCAGGGTATTGCAGAGTATTGGCAGAGTATTGGCAGGTCATGGCAGAGTATTGGCAGGGTATTGCAGAGTATTGGCAGGGTGTTGCAGAGTATTGGCAGGGTGTTGCAGAGTATTGGCAGAGTATTGGCAGGTCATGGCAGAGTATTGGCAGGTCATGGCAGAGTATTGGCAGGGTATTGCAGAGTATTGGCAGGGTGTTGCAGAGTACTGGCAGAGTATTGGCAGGGTATGGCAGAGTATTGGCAGGGTTTTGCAGAGTATTGGTAGGGTATGGCAGAGTATTGCGAGTATTGGCAGGGTATGGAGGGATGGCTGTGACTGCAATTGTCCCAGAGCAGCGCTCTGGGCGCTACAGATCCAGCCCACAGCGCTGCTGCCATCTGATCTCTCCCCCCCACTGTACAAATCTGTGCACAGAGGGGAGAGAGGAACCAACGTCATCATGACGCCAGTTTGTTTACAAGTGATTGCTCCGTTTTTTGACGGAGAGATCACATTGTAAACGGGTGCACCAAGATGGACGCCGCTCCGGAGCTAGGCCGAAGCCGCGGCCTTTCCTATGGCCGAGGCTGTGGCGTGTGGGATTACGGATCAGCGACGATCCGTTGCACCCCTACTATGCACTCTCACGCCCACGGGGGGTTTTGAATTATGTCCCCTGTGGGAGGCGATGCGAGCGGTGGCAGGGGGGCTGTGCTTATCGTATATTCGCACCATAAGACCATAAGGGACATTTTCCCCCATATTTCTGGGGCAAAAAAGTGCGTCTTATAGTCCGAAAAATACGGTATATTCAGACTGGAAGGAAGCGGAGTGTGGAACGTTTCATTACACCAGCCCTGACCAGGTGCCCCTTGCATGATTTCTGTCAGAGGAATGAAAATAATTATCAGAAGGGTTGTCCAAGAGCCAAGGACCACTTGTGGAGAGCTTCAGAAAGACCTGGAAGTAGCAGGTACAATTGTTTCAAAGAAAACAATAAGTAAAGCACTCAACCGCCATGGTCTGTGTGCACGCCCATCACGCAAGACTCCACTGCTGAAGAAAAAGCATGTTGAAGCTCAACGTTTAGACAAGCCTGTGAAATACTGGAAGAATATAGTCTGGTCAGATGAGACCAAAATAGAACTCTTTGGATGCCATAATACACACCATGTTTGGAGGTCAAATGGCACATCACTCCAAAATCACCCCCATACCAACAGTGAAGTTTGGAGGTGGAAACATTATGGTGTGGGGCTGTTTTTCAGCATATGGTACTGGCAAACTTCATGTCATTGAAGGAAGGAGTGAATCGAAAAATGTTCCAAGACATTCTTGATAAAAATCTACTGCCATCTACCAGGATGATGAAGATAAAACGAGAGTGGACATTTTAGCAAGACAATCATCCCAAACACAAAGCCAAGGAAACTCTCAACTGGTTTCAAAGAAAGAAATTAAAGCTGCTAGAATGGCCCAACCAATCACCTGACTTGAATCCAATAGAAAATCTATGGAAAGAACTAAAGATCAGAATTCATAGAAGAGGCCCACAGAACCTTCAAGATTTGAAGACTGTTTGTGTGGAAGAATAGGCCAAAATCACACCTGAGCAATACATATGACTAGTCTCTCCATACAGGAGGCGTCTTGAAGCTGTTATTACCAACAAAGGATTTTGTACCAAGTATTAAACATATCTCAGTTAGCATGTTTAATACCTTTTCCCCGTGTTATTCCATTTTATTACACATAACTTCATTTTGGAACTTATTTGTTTTGGTTTCTTTGTATGTATGCATTGCATGGGTTGTTACTGACATTTGGGGAAAATTTCATGTCAATAGCACCTTTAGAAATATATTAACCTAGAAAAACGGTGACGCATTCAATACTTATTTTACCCGCTGTATATACAGTAAATATACAGTATATATAATACTGTATATGTGTGTTCTTTCCAGATCCAAAAATGACACTTTCAGTTAAGAAACACAGCCTGGTCCAGAACCCACCCCAGGCTGTTACTGGACAGTAGAGGAGCAGAAGAATAGTGCAGAGGTCGTCCCTCTGCTCTACTTTCCTTGGAACATGTTCCATGCAAAGAAAGAGAGCCTTTTCCCTGTCTGAATGCTACTCAACAGAGGCTTATCGAAAGTTAGGAAATTACTTTTACGATGCTTGTTTAGTGAAAAAAATTATTTGATGCAAATTTTTTTTTAATTCTTTTTTTCATATTTGTTATTGGGTTTAACACCCCTTTAACCACAAACCTCACAAAAAGCCACACTGATGCTCAGATTACCTCATTGAAGGTGGCACCTCAGTTGCCACCTTAAAATATCAAAGTCGGACATTACTTTACAGCATTATTTTGGCACGTGATAAAAGCAAATGTTGCATTGTGATATCTTTAAAGAGAAACTCCACTTTTGTTGTGAAAAACACAATCCCCTCTGGGAGATGAATGTAAATGGCAGGGTTTTTAACAAACGTTTTAGCAAATTCCTACGTTTTGTTGATGTGTAGAGATAGCAGGTTATTTCACCAATGATTCTGAATGGGAGGTGGGGGTCTGGGTCATCATAATCATCCGATGCACATTCTGTGATCTAATGGTGAAAGCTGCAGTGTCTGCATCCCTTTAGAAGTTTTTAACCCTTCGGGATAATCTCACCAAAACTAAAATTCCTGTTGCAGGGGATGCCTAAAAATTGACTTGTATCTTAGTGCAGAATTGTTGGAAAATCAGTGAACCAATCACAGAATTAGGATATGACAGTTCTGGGCACGTTCTCCACAGTTGCCATATTGTATTGTATTTTACAGAAAATTAAAGCAGCATCAGATTGAAAAGGAAAGGTCATTTTTAATAATAATTTGTGTAGCAATTGTATATGTTATTTTTTTTAATTTTCTATATTTATTTCCATGAAAGTGCTGTTGCCTTTTCTAAATAATATTACTATATTTACTAAACAGAATGACATATGCCAAATGCCATTGTAGGGATACCTACCTTGCATTTTCTGTTTAGAGGTGTATTCTGTAAATATCATAGTTACATACATAGTTACATAGTAGGTGAGGTTATTGACCGCGAGCATCCGCGGCCGCCCCGGGCTCAAAGGAACCCTGGAAGTACCTTCCAAGGCTGACCGGCATCAAGCGGGAGCCCGGGGCCGACCGGGGGCCGAGCGGCGGCCGGCCGTCACTGACCACGAGCATCCGCGGCCGCCCGGGGCACACAAGTCCATCAAGTCCAACCTATGCGAATATTTAGGTAGTCCTAGACTACATAGATAGAAATGACTGCTGGACTTTTTATCCCACAACATATGAAATTTGGAAAGACCATGTAGATTAATATATCCAAGCCTAGGAAGGAGAGATTTTAGCAACATTGCATATGTCATTTGACTAGCAGATGATAAATATATATTTTTTAATGCAATTTCCGCTTTAATAATACAATCATGGTAGTTATTACTTGAGAACAATGACAGTTGTCTGAGAAAATATAAATGGTTCAGTATATAAAATGGCAAAAGAATTTCTTTTAAATATTTAAGTGACGCTGAAGTGTACATAAAGATGGAAACTCAATACTCTTATTAAAGCTTTAAAGCTGTTACAAGTTTACAGTAAAAATCCCTGGTGCCAAAAAATATTGTTAAAAGCTAGGATAGGCTTTTCGGATTGTGTTATCATAATTAACCCTTGAGGAGTTAAACATAATTGCTCGAACGACTTGGATGAGAAGTATAGAATGATGTTACCTTTTTGATCAGTGGTGTTCAGTGGGCTGCATGAGGTTCTCTAGGGCTTCTTCTGAGGTCCTCTTGATTCTGAGAAATGTTATCCCCACCTACACCTTTCTTGCCCACATAAAATGTTGTGTGGGCAAGAAAAAAAAAAAAAAAAAAAAAAAAAAATTATATATATATATATATATATATATATATATATATATATATATATATATGAAAGATATATAGAATAGGAAAGGAAAGAAGACATAGAAAAGGAAGCGTGGGAAAGACCCCCCCCCCCCCCCCCCTTTAAAATAATCACATTAGCAGCCTGGAATAAAGACAGACACCATTTTTGTTTTTGTTTTATCCAGGTATATTTACTTATAACATGAAAGATATAACCAACAAAATAATAGATACAATATTCAGATACATTGAGGATTAAAAATAGATTTGTTCCACAAATTCGAATGTATAAAATTCGATTGGGAGGAATTCCGCTGAATCGGATTAGAGAGAAAGTATTTCTTCATATTCAGATTCCGAACAAATTTTTGTACATTGACATAGGTCTGGAATTTATTAAGGTTACGGATAGGAGCAAATTTCAGGCCTTTATCAAGAACCTTTATTTCATCACCAGTAAGTGGAATGCCACTAAGATTAAATATCTCAGTACCTAATGGCAGGGCAGGACTTACGGTGGTGGGGGCCCCTGGGCTTGAATCACTTTCAGGCCCTACCTTCTATATATTACTGTTTTTATCGGCTTATAATATGCACCGGCATATAACACGCACCCCAAGTTTAGGAGGGAATTTTAAGGAAAAAAACTTTTAGGAGGGAAGTTTAAGGAAAAACTTTACATTTAAATGCCCATCATTGCAACCTTATCAGTGTCCATCTGCAGCCTTGTCAGTGTAGCCTTGTCATTTGCAGCCTTGTCATTGCAGTCTTGAAGTTTAAAAATGGTGCCACCGAGATACAGAGTCCTGTCTATCTCGGTTGCTCTCGGGTCCTCTCGCAGTCCCGAGTGGAGCCGTAAGTAGCCGAGTGTACTCGGCTCGGCTCACAGTCACGCCCAGTCCCTGTGTTATGAGCATCATAGGGCCGGACTGGGCGTGACTGTGAGCGGAGCCGAGCCAAGTACACTCTGCTATGTATCTCGGCGGGGCCCCCTATTGGGCGGGGCCCATGGGCTTGAGCCCAGTCAAGCCCAATGGTAAGTCTGGCCCTGCCTAATGGGGTCTTTGTCTTTTGGACCCGTCTCCCTCCCCGGCATACTCTCTGCTTTTTCTTTTTAGGCTGATCTGGCCATTTCCTACTTGTCCTTGGGGAGCCCAATACTCCTTCCTTTCCCCCTCCCACATGGGGGTGAGCGGAGGAGGTCCCCTCCAAGGGATCCTCTCCTGCCCTAAAAAAATCCTGACTCAATTGTTGCTCTTCATGATAGTCCTGTAAAGGGGCATAACTGTTATAAAGGGGAACTTGGGCTATCCTACCAGGGTAGTTACCCCTCCCCCTGTGTCCCCTCCCCCTAAATGGCACAGGTTACCAAGAATAATTATCAGAATTGGAGGGATGATGTCTGTAATTGCCATGAGGGGGGGCTGGGTGGGAATAATTACCCTTACCATAGCTCCGCCCCCTAGCTTTTGAAGCCCTCCAATCTTTAATTTTAGGGGTATTGTTTCTATCTGGCGTTTCATGGGTTTGAATGGAGGTAACAACAGGTCCCCCATATCCAGGCTTCACCTGGACCGAGGTATCTGGTGCCACCTCCAAAGTTTCCATAGATGGTACATCAGGGTTACCAGATGGAATCACGTTCAGTTATTGCCATCTAAAAACCTGATTTGCATCAAAATCACTGAGATCACGTAAAAATGTCTTCCTCTTTTTATCCTGTATTTCTTTACCCCATTTAATAAGTTTTAGTTTTAATTCACCTGACAATTGTGTAAATTCAGAGGAATCCTTATAGATCTCAATCCGGTCAATGATTTATTTAATCTGACCCTCTAACCATTTCTTTTTCCTTTGTTTGCGTGAAAGTAATAACCTTAAAAGTTTAAAACCTTTAGAGGTGAAAAAATCACTGCATTCTTTGTTAGATTCATCATCAAACAGCCCATCATTAGGTGGTAAATCCCACCTCAGACATCTCGGGATAAGTTGGGCAGATAACTATATCCCACCAAGTTTTAATTTTCTTTTCGAACAGATGTCCCAATTTCCTAAATGAATAACTCAAATCTCCTTGGTTGGAATGATTAGTATTCTTGGGAAAACATCCGTTATAATAATTTCCCTATTTTCCACATATGAAAATACATCCATTATCAGCAGCTAAATAGAAATGAATTACAATAAAGAACCAACAAAATAATAGATACAATATTCAGCGCTAGTATATATAAAATAGAAACTACTGCAAGTAGACACTTAACGTAAATTCAATCAATCCCTCAGATAATTAAAAACATATAAACAGTGCTGCGCAAAATATTAAATGTCCATAATCAATAGGAGACAACCTGAAAAGGTGCAAGTGGATAGACACAGGAAAATTGATAGGTCTGATATTCAGTGATCTCTTCACCACATAAATAGGTGGCCTCTCACCTCCAACCTTCGACCTGATACAGGTCACTATGCAGTAAACAAATGGTGAAGCCCACAGGTCCTCATATCCAAACAATCTCGGAATCAGAATCCATAAAATTTAGATGTCATATGTAAAAAGAAGAACATACGATCTAGTGCTCTCTGCGTTGCATCTTTAATAGTTAAAAGACAGTGATAATGCACTTACATAGTATCGCACTCAGATCCGAGTGCCGGCATACAGATAACAATATTTGTCAAACCAATGCGATGACCGCAGGTGATATCATGCATAACACCCGACCCCTCATACGCGTTACGTCCGTAGGTGGGACTTCCTCAGCGCAGGGCACGGTGTACACAGACGGCCTGTTGTTGTATATATATATAACCATAGCAACCCACGATCGGCCAATCAGTGAACTGGAGAGCCGCGGACTAATCACCGCTGTTTATACATAAAAGGCACAAATTTCCTGTTATACACTGATGACAAGGGTAAAAATAAATAACAATAGAGTGCCCTATATTTGTCCGTTGGCGCAAATTGTATTACGTAGATTACAAGGAAAATTAATTCCTCTAAATTTTGCACTAATACTAAGAGAGGAAGAAAAAACGAAGCGCGGGTGGAAAAATACAGGAGACAAAGGCGTCTCAAATTAAAGGGGCACCCTAGTCACTAAAAATAAAATTGTAAAATTGTAAAATATGAAATATAAAAACATCAGTCCACAACTATCACACTAGTACACAATACTTTTAGGACAAATTTAAATAATAATCAAAGAAACGAACATCTAAAAGGAACAAAAAGCTTTGCTAAAAAGATGGTATTTTGCCCCATCCATTTTTCCTTCTATCCTGACAAGTGCTCCAGTCTCTGCTGCAGAGAAACACCCCCATAACATGTTATTACCCCCACCATGCTTTACTGTAGGAATGGTGTTATTGGGATGGTGAGCTGTATTGGATTTCAGTCACACATATAGTTTGGCCAAATACCAAAATTAAAATTTAGTCTCATCTGACCATAACACCTTCTTCCAAGTGGCCTCTGAATCTTCAAGGTGCGTTTTGGCAAAGCGCAGTTGTGACTGCATGTGGCTTTTTCCTTGCAATCCTCCCATACAAGCCAAATTTGTGGAGAATTTGTGATATTGTCACATGCGCACAATGACCCCTTTTTGTCATAAATCCCTGCAACTTCTTCAGCGTTGCTGTAGGCCTCTTGGTAGACTCTCTGACCAATTTCCTCCTGGCTCTTTCATCCAGTTTGGAGCGACGTCCTGATCCAGGGAGGGTCTGTGTTGTGCCAAATCCCTTCCACTTGTTAATAATAGACTTAACCGTGCTTCTAGACATTGATAAATCCTTTTAATTTTTTTTTGTATCCATCTCCTGACTTGTGCCTGTCCACAACTTTATCCTGGAGAGCTTTTAACAGTGCCTTGCGATTCATAGTTGATTGTTTGCTTCAGTTGCACTACCAAGACTGAAATACTCCAGGAAAGCTTTTTTCATGCTGAGCTAATCAAAATGACCACAATTGATCACAGTTGAAATGGCTTTGTGTGCCATTGATAAAGTGATTAGTTACAACTGATTGAGTTTAAAAGTCATTTTTTTTTTGGGGGGGGGTCCTTTTTCCAATTCAGTGATCCTTTTTCCAATTCAGTGATTCTTTTTTTTTTCTGACATGTTGATGTTATATCTTCACTTGGCTTTTATAAGTTGCACTGAGTAAATACATCTCTATAAAACTGTGTCTGTCTTCATTTCCGGCCGCAAAGCAACAAAATGTGAAAGGGGGGGGGGGGGGGTATTTTCGATACACACTGTATGAATATATATATATATATATATATATATATACAGTATCTCACAAAAGTGAGTACACCCCTCACATTTTTGTAAAGATTTTATTATATATTTTATGTGACAACACTGAAGAAATGACACTTGGCTACAATGTAAAGTAGTGAGTGTACAGCTTGTATAACAGTGGAAATTTGCTGTCTCCTCAAAATAACTCAACACACAGCCATTAATGTCTAAACTGCTGGCAACAAAAGTGAGTACACCCCTAAGTGAAAATATATCCAAATTGGGCCCAAAGTGTCAATATTTTGTGTGGCCATCATTATTTTCCAGCACTGCCTTAACACTCGTGGGCATGAAGTTCACCAGAGCTTCACAGGTTGCCACTGGCGTCCTCTTCCACTCCTCCATGATGACATCACGGAGCTGGTGGATGTTGCGCTCCTCCATGTTTGAGGATGCCCCACAGATGCTCAATAGGGTTTAGGTCTGGAGACATGCTTGGCCAGTCAATCACCTTTACCCTCAGCTTCTTTAGCAAGGCAGTGGTTGTCTTGGAGGTGTGTGTGGGGTCTTTATCATGTTGGAATACTGCCCTGCGGCCAAGTCTCCGAAGAGAGGGGATCATGCTCTGCTTCAGTATGTCACAGTACATGTTGGCATTCATGGTTCCCTCAATAAACTGTAGCTCCCAAGTGCCAGCAGCACTCATGCAGCCCCATACCATGACACTCCCACCACCATGCTTGACTGTAAGCAAGACACACTTGTCTTTGTACTCCTCGCTTGGTTGCCACCACACACCATCAGAACCAAATAAGTTTATTTTGGTCTCATCAGACCACAGGACATGGTTCCAGTAATCCATGTCCTTAGTCTGCTTGTACAGGCTTTCTAGTGAATCATCTTTAGAAGAGGCTTCCTTCTGGGGCGACAGCCATGCAGACCAATTTGATGCAGTGTGCGGTGTATGCTCTAAGCACTGACAGGCTGATCCCGCACCCCTTCAACCTCTGCAGCAATGTTGACAGCACTTATATGTCTATTTCCCAAAGACAACCTCTGGATATGATGCTGAGCATGTGCACTCAACTTCTTTGGTCGACCATGGTGAGGCCTGTTCTGAGTGGAACCTGTCCTGTTAAACCACTGTTTGTTCTTGGCCACTGTGCTGCAGCTCAGTTTCAGTGTCTTGGTAATATTCTTATAGCCTAGGCCATCTTCATGTAGAGCAGCAATTCTTTTTTTCAGATCCTCAGAGAGTTCTGGGGTGCCATGTTGAACTTCCAGTGACGAGTATGAGAGAGTGAGAAATACCATCAAATTTAACACACCTGCTCCCCATTCACACCTAAGACCTTGTAACACTAACGAGTCACATGACATCAGGGAGGAAAAATAGCTAATTGGGCCCAATTTGGACATTTTCCCTTAGGGGTGTACTTACTTTTGTTGCCTCGTTTTAGACATTAATGGCTGTGCGTTGAGTTATTTTGAGGGGATAGCAAATTTACACTGTTATACAAGCTGTACACTCACTACTTTAAATTGTAGCAAAGTGTAATTTCTTCAGTGTTGTCACATGAAAAGATATAAAATATTTACATATATATATACACACACATAGATAATACGTAAAGTGTATATCATAACAAAATAATACAAAAAACATATCCCGTACATCTCTAAAATACATGAACATTTCCCCATGTTTTTCCCTTTAAGGATAGACACTAATTATAGTCTTGTAGTCTGGGATAAGAACTAGGAGGGCTAATGGGACTCCCAATGGGATAACATGGGAAATGTGCACAGGACAGCTCTGAATTTCTGACATGATCAGCAAGTTTTTTTTTTTTGCACTTAAACAGATACAACAAAATGGTATTAAACATTGGTATATGTAACAGTCCAAAAAGAGACAGATATGAGAAGTTCATTTATTAAAAAGAAATTCCGGATGACTGCACACCAACAGTCATCCGTAGGATGTGGAAACCTTGCAAAAAGATCTGAACAAATTAATGAGGTGGGCTACATGCCAAATGAGGTTTAATGTGGAAAAATATAAAATAATGCATTTGGGTGGCAAAAATATGAATACAATCTATACATTGGGGGGAGAACCTCTGGGGGAATCTAGGATGGAAAAGGACCTGGGGGTCCTAGTAGATGATAGGCTCAGCAATGACATGCAATGCCAAGCTGCTGCTAACAAAGCAAACAGAATATTGGTATTAAAAAGGGGATTAACTCCAGAGATAAAACGATAATTCTCCCGCTCTACAAGACTCTGGTCCGGCCGCACCTGGAGTATGCTGTCCAGTTCTGGGCACCAGTCCTCAGGAAGGATGTACTGGAAATGGAGCGACTACAAATAAGGGCAACAAAACTAATAAAGGGTCTGGAGGATATTAGTTATGAGGAAAGGTTGTGTGCACTGAACTTATTCTCTCTGGAGAAGAGACTCTTTACAATTGGGATAAAACTTTTTTGCGGAAGGGAACATAATGAGACACGTGGCCACTCATTAAAATTAGAAGAAAAGAGGTTTAACCTTAAACTACTACTGTAAGAGAAGCAAGGATGTGGAATTTCCTTCCACAGGCGGTGGTCTCAGCGGGGAGAATCGATAGTTTCAAAAAACTATTAGACCTCTTTCACACTGTGGGCGTTTTTCAGGCATTATAGCGTTAAAAATAGTGCCTGCAAACCGCCCTAAAACAGCTGCTCCATTTACTCCACTCGGGGAACTCACTGCTCCTCCACCGCTCCTCCCCGATGAAATCAGATTTAACCCCTTTTCGGCCGCTAGCGGGGGGTTAAAACTGCTCGTATAGCGGGCGAATAGTGATGCTAAAATGACGGTAAAGCGGCTCTATTACCGCTGAAGTCCTAGGCGGCACATTGTGAAATGGCTCTTAGATAACCCCCTGAACGACCACAACATACAGGGATATACAATGTAATACTGACATATAATCACACACATAGGTTGGACTTGATGGACTTGTTTATTTTTTCAACCTCACCTACTATGTAACTATGTAACAGAGATCCAAATGTCTTTATTCATATAAAGCCATAAACATGAGGAGTACTACATGTACAAGCAAGGGAGGAACGGCTTATGCGTTTCACACACGAGTTGGTCTCTGAAGCAGATGTATATGATATATATATTTTTTATTTGCTGTATTTTTATTTATTGTTTATGAAAGTTGAATTATTCATTTCCAGGAATACTCTTTGTTAACAAGATGGAAATTTCCATCTCGTTGCTTATGTTTAGCTCTTTCTCAGAAGGCTGCAGGTGGCTTCAGCATATAAAAAATAAGTAAGGCACTCCTCTATGCTGAGATATTTAAACTCTGTGTAAAGAGATGCTGGGACATTTATTATGTGATTACAGTGAAGGCAGACATCTGTAGCATAGGCAGTTCAACAAATTCAAGTTATTGTCAGACAAGATTATTATTGGTCCCTCTGTAACGTTGAACATTACTACTACTGGTATGGTCACATTTTGGAATCTGGCCCCCTTGAGTCTACCCAAACAGAACTGGTCTCATTAATTAGCTTGTTCCACTTGTTGCTCCGACTTGTGGCAGGTTAGAGCACTCATTGGGTATCTAAATATGCATACTTGTACCCGTACCACTGGAAAACGAAATGTGGAGTCATTGAGCCCAGGTTTCATATGTGATTGTTGTGAATTCCGGTTCATATATACAACCACCACTGTGCTCCTCTGTTCTCCATGGAAAACACTTAATTGTGCACACCGTCACCAGCTGTTATACCTGCTCACTTCACAATTGAGTAGGATAAACTCAGATGATGATCTTTTCTTTCATTCAGCTACGGTCTGTCTCCTCCACACCAGGACAACTGCTCAGCGTCAGCTCCCTCAACTCATCCACCTCACGGGTGGTTCCTATGGATTAGAATAATGATCTCTCCTGCATAGAACCCCACTACTATCTATTTCCTCCACTCCAGAAATTCCTCTCAGTTACACATCTCTATACACGGCTTCATTGTAACATGTAATCATAAAAAAAGACAACATAGTGCTCTCTGTAACCATATTTATTAAAATAGCCCCAATAAAAGAACACTTACAAGATAACTTTTAAAAATTTGCATGAACACAAAATAGTCTCTTACGCCTGCTCGCTCACCACAGTGGCTGCGGGACATCACAGGCTAGGCTCCTCCCCCTATATGCATATCACCGTCTGATTGGGCTTCCTCAGTAGATGAGTGGGCCGCTTAACCTGAGCCCTAAATACCTTAGTGCTGTCAAGATGACCTTCTGGGCTTCTCCACGGCTGGTTAGAGTGGTTGCGGACACGCCTACTTCCTGTGGACCACGGAAGACAGATTTCTCTAAACCAAATCCTGCAGATTTATCATGACCCCTCAATTTAATTATAAGAGACGGGTCTCTCTGCACCTCTCATCCCGACTGCTGCAGTCACCACCTGGTTACAATCTGAACAAGAAATCTATATTCAAATACCATTAAATCTTTATTCACGTGCACACATTCTTTATACCATTCTTTAATCCTCAACAAAGCAAAGGTAAAGCTTAATTAAAGCCTCTCAAAAGCCGAAGGTGCTTCAAGTGAGCTTTGTCATAGCCCTTGTACAACACGGTCGGACATTCCGACGGAAAATGTCCGATCAGACCGTGATGTCGGATAATCCGACCGTGTGTGGGCTCCATTGGACTGTTTCCGTCGGAATGTCCGACCGACAAAGTTTTAGAGCTGGACTATAAAATTTTCCGACAACATGATCCGATTGGACTTTGTCCGAATTCTGATCGGACAAAGTGCCACGCATGCTCAGATCAAATTCCTAGACCAAAGCTATTGGCTACTAGCCTGAACGTAGTCCTGTCGTAACGAAATAATGTCATCACGCTGTGAACGATCGGATTTTCCGACAACTTTGTCCGACCGTGTGTATGTAACACAAGTTTCGGACAAAATCCGACGGATTTTGTAGTCGGAATGTCCCACTGTATGTACAAGGGTATAGAGTTCTAAGGAGGCTTTGAAGACGCTTTGAAGCACCACTAAAGCGACATGGGGTATTCAATTTTGAAGTGAAGCCGAAGCAAAACAAGGCAAATGCAAGGCGTAAACAGGACTGTAAGGTAACCATTTTATTTAGTGATGGGCTTTGACTGGCGTTCAGAGAGCTTTAACAAAGCGTGTCCGAAGCCTTGTTTTGAAGCAAGTGTAAACAAGCCCTCAAGGTTGCTCTGGGTTCCTTTAGCAAAGAACAATTTCTTCCTCTCAAACTCAAGTTTCTAGTGATATAAATGGCTCTTTTGAGGTATCTGTAAAGGGCTAATTCGTCCCAATGACCACAATGGTAAAAAGCATTCTTCTCAATCTCCATTACACTAATTTATTGTGAGCTGTAGATATAGTTATTTTAGCAGGGGTTCCCTGAGACTGAAATTTTTTTTTTTAGGGTTCCTCTGTGTTAAAAGGGTTGAGAAAGGCTAGGTTTACCAATATTGCTTTCCTAATGGGGTTTGAGTAATGATGTTTGTTAGAGCAAGGAAAATGTATGGGAATAATGTAGGGACAACGAAGTGAACCAGCAGCCAAAAGAGTTACAAAACCCAGGTTTTTACTTTTGCCATATGGTGAATGTTGTATGTGATGAATAATTGTAACTCAGGTATTATTTATTGCATGTTCTTTTCCCAAGTAATTTCCGGCCAATTTCTGAAGAATAATGGTCAGAAGGACAGGGACTACAGCATTTTGTCAATGTGCAGATACTTCCCAGTCCATCATCTGATAGTGAAGGTCATGAACTTCCTGCTGAATGACCTAGACAACCAGATTAGAAGTTTCCAGACTCAAAGATATATCCCCACAAAAACTGTAAAGGTTATGTAAAATAAATGAGGGGATTTGGAGGAATTTGTTTTTGTAGATAAGTAACTTCTGCAGTCCCAAGCAGCTTCCAAATCTTGTTTTGAGATTGCTTAGACGCAAAAAATGCAACCAAGCTATAAATATATCTCCAAATACCAAAACGTCAGAAACACATTCAGGGCGACATGATAACATAACGAAAGGCAAAACTTAAAGCTTATCTCTAGAAATACAAAAATAAACACATTTATTTTTCCAAGTACTGCATCTATAATTTTTAGAAAAATGATAACAAAAAATCTCAGTTATCAAAACTTCAGTCATGTGAAATACTGGGGCCTTCACTTTTTTGCTCTGTAGTGTAAGAGGGTTTGTTTTGTAGTACCCTTATTGCTTCACAGTGACGTGATGGCTGACCATCAGTTGCCACAAATGTCCATCGTCCAGTTCTCACACTATCCTTAGGCCTCCCAGTGACACGTCATGAATAGGGGTGGACACAATACTGGTTGGCTAAGCAATGGAGAGAAAAATAGAAACTTCCAATTGTCAGCCACCATTCACAGAATTGGTTGGTTTAATGGGAACTCTGTGTTGTTTTTTTTTTACCCTGATGGGATTTAAAAAGCTCAGACTGAATGCAGCACAAAATAAATCAATGAAACGTAAGCGCAATCACTATCAGGTAGAGTATTGCACTAATATCCCAAAAAGTTAATTCCATCCCTGATGAAGTCACGTGATCTGCTGACACAACGCGTTGGGAGGAGCTGATGAAGTCACGCCGAAAACAGGAAGTGTACGGTCGGCCATTTTGTTGGAGGTTTTCCTCATTGTAATGCTTGCTAACTGCTGTGAACCAGAATATGTTCACATTGTAAGTTAAGTATATGGAATTTTAAATAAAAAATACTGCACTTTATTCGGAGAGCACTATATATCCTTCTTTTTTTTTGAGTTCCAAATTAATATTGGCAAAAGGATTGCGGAGGATGGAGATGGATTGAGGAACATCTGGGTGCTAGAGTGAGGAGTAACATCCGTGGCTTATGTCACCCCCACTTAAAGGTGAAAGCACATGTGACCTAATGTTTGTTAAGTCAGAATATAATGTGAGAGCATAAGTGTGTTGGTGAAGGGATATGCACAAGTGGTGAAATTAACGCCCTAGAGAATTATTAGCACAGTGGAAGCTCTGAAGAATTGTTGGCATTATCATGAAGAGTTTGTGGCATTTTGGGGAAATTATATTATCCTAAACATTCACGCTTTGAAATTATGCTTAATGTGGATATATGGACTATTGTTTAATGATCTCTATTGATGAAATATTGTCTTTTTCACAGGATATAATTTGTAATTTATTTTTAGTTTTTGCTGATTACGGCATGATTTGACTGATTTAACATATTTATTCACTGAATGCAGCACAAAGTATTTTTTTGTGTTTTCTTATTTTACAGTGTAAAGTTGCAATATGGACAGAGGACTATAGCTAATGAGCCACAAGCCAAATAAAGGTTGTCTGTGGGGCTACTATAGCAGTAAAACGAAAATTGAAATAATGCCTCGAAAGTCCCGAGGCCCCAGTGTTTTGGGAGAGGACTCAGGATTTCTTTAAGCCATTTAAGTTCATCACTTTAAAAAAAACTTGATCATGCTGCTATATCCTGCAGAATGTAAGCTGCCAATTTAAAATGACTAGCAGCATCAATCCCCGATTTCTTGTGCCAAGATGGCACAAAACCCCCCCAAATGACCCCATTTTGGAAAGTAGACACCCCAAGCTATTTGCTGAGGGCCATGTTGAGACCATTGAATATTTTTTTTTTTGTCCCAAGGGATTGAATAATGACAAAAAATAAATTTTTTTTTTTTTTTTTACAAAAAGTTGTCACTAAATGATATATTGCTCACACATGCCATGGTTATATGTGGAATTGCACCCCAAAATATATTCTGCTACTTCTCCCGAGTATGGGGATACCACATGTGTGGGACTTTTTGGGAGTCTAGTCGCGCACGGCACCCCGAAAACCAATCACCACCTTCAGGATTTCTAAGGGTGCAAA
This sequence comes from Lithobates pipiens, assembly GCF_037356315.1. NCBI lineage: Eukaryota > Metazoa > Chordata > Amphibia > Anura > Ranidae > Lithobates > Lithobates pipiens. Next base: position 178,165,597 of record NW_027507789.1, read on the forward strand.
TTTTTGATTTAACTCCTCACTACCTATCACAGTTTCGAAGGCCATAAAATGCAAAAATAGCACAAAACCCCCCAAAATGACCCCATTTTGGAAAGTAGACACCCCAAGCTATTTACTGAGAGGCATGTTGAGTCCATGGAATATTTTATATTTTGCCAAAAGTTGCGGGAATATTACAAACTTTTTTTTTTTGCACAAAGTTGTCACTAAATGATATATTGCTCACACATGCTATGGGCAGAAGTCAAATTACACCCCAAAATAAATTCTGCTGCTTCTCCCGAGTACGGGGATACCACATGTGGGGGACTTTTTGGGAGCCTAGCCACGTACGGGACCCCGAAAACCAAGCACTGCCTTCCGGATTTAAATATAAAATGCTACCAAAAAAACTGTTAGCGATCGCAGGGATCAGGCCTGACTCTGCGATCGCTGCAGTTATGTGTTTAGTGTTTTGTAAGTGACAGTGATCGATCGATACTGCACTTGGGTGGGCTGGGCAGAGGGGCAAAACGCAGGTGCTAGCAGGTATCTTGGCTGATCCCGCTAACAATGCGTTTTTTTGGAACCCTGAACTGCTGGGGACGCTAGTATAGATCTGATCAGATCAGATATTGATCTGTTCAGATTCTATACCACTACGGGAGGTGTATGCTTAGTGGTACTGGCACTAACCTAGCGCTGCCTGGGGCGACGCAGACCCTGACCCTAAAACCTAATTGATATCACCCGCCGGGTGAGCAGGGGGTTAAACCTTTATTGGGTAATAAATGGTGGGTTCCCTGATGCTATAAAAAGCAAACTAACCAGAGTCACCCGTAACACTTATACGGTGATCAGTGGTGAAAGGGTTAACTAGGGGCAATCAGGGGGTTCAAATTTTTATTAGGTAGTATATGGGGGTCCCTGGCGCTATATAAAAACCTGACGGGGAACCTAAATAACTAACTGGCTAACCAGCGTCACCAGTGACACTTATACTGTGATCGCTGGTGAAAGGGTTAACTAGGGGCAATCAGGGGGTTAAAACCATTATTGGGTAGTATATCGGGGTACCTAGCGCTATAAAAACCTGGCGGTGAACCTAAAAAAATACCTAGCTACCTAGCGACAGTAGCGACACTGATGCAGTGATCAGAAAAATTATCGCTTAGTGACACTGGCAAAAGGGGGTGAAAGGGTTAACTAGGGGCAATCAGGATGTTAAAACCATTATTGGGTAGTATATCGGGGTACCTAGCGCTATAAAAACCTGGCGGTGAACCTAAAAAAATAACTAGCTACCTAGCGACAGTAGCGACACTGAGGCAGCGATCAGAAAAATGATCGCTTAGTGACACTGGCAAAAGGGGGTGAAAGGGTTAACTAGGGGCAATCAGGATGTTAAAACCATTATTGGGTAGTATATCGGGGTACCTAGCGCTATAAAAACCTGGCGGTGAACCTAAAAAAATAACTAGCTACCTAGCGACAGTAGCGACACTGATGCAGCGATCAGAAAAATGATCGCTTAGTGACACTGGCAAAAGGGGGTGAAAGGGTTAACTAGGGGCAATCAGGGTGTTAAAACCATTATTGGGTAGTATATCGGGGTACCTAGCGCTATAAAAACCTGGCGGTGAACCTAAAAAAATAACTAGCTACCTAGCGACAGTAGCGATACTGATGCAGCGATCAGAAAAATGATCGCTTAGTGACACTGGCAAAAGGGGGTGAAAGGGTTAACTAGGGGCAATCAGGATGTTAAAACCATTATTGGGTAGTATATCGGGGTACCTAGTGCTATAAAAACCTGGCGGTGAACCTAAAAAAATAACTAGCTACCTAGCGACAGTAGCGACACTGATGCAGCGATCAGAAAAATGATCGCTTAGTGACACTGGCAAAGGGGGGTGAAAGGGTTAACTAGGGGCAATCAGGATGTTAAAACCATTATTGGGTAGTATATCGGGGTACCTAGCGCTATAAAAACCTGGCGGTGAACCTAAAAAAATAACTAGCTACCTAGCGACAGTAGCGACACTAATGCAGCGATCAGAAAAATTATCGCTTAGTGACAGTGGCAAAAGGGGGTGAAAGGGTTAACTAGGGGCAATCAGGATGTTAAAACCATTATTGGGTTTTGATAAAACCATTAAAACCATTATTGGGTAGTATATCGGGGTACCTAGTGATATAAAAACCTGGCGGTGAACCTAAAAAAATAACTAGCTACCTAGCGACACTAGCGACACTGATGCAGCGATCAGAAAAATTATCGCTTAGTGACACTGGCAAAAGGGGGTGAAAGGGTTAACTCTATGGGCAATCAGGGGGTTAAATCTTTATTGGGGGGTGATAGGGGGCTACCCTGGACCTAACACTAACTGCCCTGACAGTTTTTACTTTTACAACTGACACTGAATGCATTGATCAGTAAAGAAATGATCAATGCAATCAGTGACACTGTGACTGGGGGGGGGGTTTGTGTACCTATGTGTACCTATGTGTCAGTGTAGTGTTTTGGTGCACTTACTTTTAGTCTTCTCCTCGTAGTCCGGTCAAAAAGACCGCCCCGAGGAGAATGACATCACTTCCTCCTTCCTGTGTAAACAATACACAGTGGGAGGAAGTTCGTCATTGGCCAGGAGCGATCGAGAGGGGGTGGCCAGAAACCAACGGCCATCCCCTCATCATGAATCGCTCCTGGAGGGAAACGGACCGCCGTATCCAGCGGGAGGGGGTCCGATCGGACCCCCCACCCGCTGGAAGGCAGGCACGTACATCTACGTGCTTGTGCCTGCCTGTGCCATTGCGATGACGTATAATGGCAATATGGCGGTCCTTAAGTGGTTAAGGAAAAAGGGAGACACTGCCAGAGAGGTAAGTATATTTTCTGTTAGCATATATCCTATATACATAACAGCATCACTGACCTTGGAAAGTACATGTGTCCTTTCTGAATTGTTTATACCAGAAGGAGATATGAGGCCAGGTAAGAACTTTGACTTTTGCCTCCCCTAGAAGGCACCACCTGAGATACATTTATTACTTTTCCTCATAGGAAATAGATCTCTGACTTTTTAATAACAACTAGGCTTGTGCAATTCGTTTCGTAAACGAATCAAAATTCGGCCGAATTTTGCATCTTTCGGACATTCAGGTGCATCCGAATGTCCAAATAAAAAAATAACTAATTACAACGAATATGAAAGAAATTATAGCGGATATAACGAATTAATTCGACATGATTCGGTAATTCTTTAAAGATCTAATGAAACAAAAGGTCAGCTCAAAGTAAATCTTATAGTCCAATCAGCTGATTAATTTTGTGTCGGAGGATGGATTACTGGCAAAGTGTATTCCTGAGAACTGAGTGAGAAGGGTGTTGTACTGTATTTGAGCCGAGGAGAAGAGACGTTGTCATTGTGTGTTAAAAGATTCAATAAACAAACGACTTTCCAAACTATGAATCATTATCACTAATGTATATTCATACATAAATATCAAACTTCAACGAATAAGAACAAAATTATAGCACAGGATTCGAGATTCAGTATAACGAATATCGACACTCTACGAATAATAACGAATTATCCGGAAACGTATTAACGTAACATAACGAATATAACAGAATGAAATTATGTATTTTACGAATGACAGCGAACTGAAACTAAATGAAATTTCCTGTTGTGCACAAGTCTAATAATAACCCAACTCAAATTTCGGAGGTTTGGAACTCATTAACACTTTGCAATTCTTTGCAGGGTTATTGCTGAACCCTCAAAAGATTTGGAGAAATTCCAAGTATGAGCTGGTATATTTGCTTAGACTGCCTATTGATGTATTCCCACAAGTTAAAGCTCCAGGCAAGCCGCTATCTACAAAGTTGAAATAGATATTATGTGGATAGTATATATCCCATCTTGAATATCTACGTGCAATTATTCATCTTGAATGCCTATCTGCTATTACTCCAAACTGCAGATACGTGAGCATCAAAACTTTCTATGTCACAAAGTAGCAAAGTTGTCTTTGTTGGCTGGATCGATGGATGGCTGTGAAGTTACTGAAGCTGGAGAATCAGCATAGCAGACAAGTAGCAAGCATTTTTGCAACATTGTTGGCTTAAGGTTTCTCTCATGATAGGTTTCCTTAAAGTGTTACTAAACCCGTAACAATAAAATCAGTCTGTACATTCAGTAATACCTGCTTGTTATAGTCACTGTGGAACCTAAGGGGTTACTCCTTTGCATTGTGTAAAAAGGCTGTTCTCATGGGTGTCCCCAGAACTTATTTCAGGGGGGCATCATTTTAGGACACTTTACAGCACGGGGGGGGGACACTTGAGCCCCCTTGCCCCCTCCTGCGGACGTCCATGTTGATCCTGTCTTCTCTGATCCTCCCCTTCTTTCACAGTTCCAAATCCACCTGCTGATTGAATAAGCCCTGGGGTACTCTGCACATGCTCAGTTTGGTGTGTATTGCTAGCAAGTTTTTTTAATTTTTCTTGGAAGGGTGCATGTGATAGGCACAGGGCCAATCAGCACTGTCCAGACAGAGGGTCAGGGTCCTGCAGCCTCATAAGACAGTCAGAAGAGAATTAAAACTCCTCCTACAAGCTTTAACCAGACACTGATAGAAGTCATAAGACTGCTATGTACTGCTGATGAGAAATGGTATTTAGCAGTTCATATTTACTAAAATAATTGCATTACCATGTTCTGTGTACTATGGGAGATCAGATATAGTGAATGCAGGATCATGGGTTTAGCAACACTCATACGTGTGCACAGCTTATTGAATTAGGATGTGCACCTCAAAGCTCAAACACACATGTGTAGGGCAGGATTTGGTGTCAGTAGGGATGTGGACAGTGTCAGTAGTTTTTTTTATTGTTATTCATTTATTTTTATAAATAATTTTTTTAAATATTTTTTTATTTTTTTTTACAACTTTTTTTAGGAGCCCTCTTGAGAGGCTTTGGTCAAATATCAGGGGTCTAAACAAACAACCGATGTCTCACTTTTGAGGATGTGACTGAGGACAGAGATTCCCCAGCCCCATCCTGAAACATCTCCCTGTGTGCCCACAGTAGCAGCTGGCGGGAGGGGAGAGGAGGGAAGCCAGAAATGATGCAGACAGAAAGGGGGATGTTTAAGCCCTTGTACACACGGTCGAACATTCTGACAACAAAATCCGTCGGATTTTGTCCGACGGATTTTGTCCGAAACCAGTGTTGCATACACACGGTTGGACAAAGTTGTCAGACAATCCGATTGTTCTGAACGTGATGACGTTATTTCGTTACGACGGGACTACGTTCGGGCTTTAGTGGTGCTTCAAAGCGTCTTCAAAGCCTCCTTAGAACTCTATGCCCTTGTACACACGGTCGGACATTCCGACGACAAAATCCGTCAGATTTTGTCCGACGGATTTTGTCCGAAACTTGTGTTACATACACACGGTCGGACAAAGTTGTCGGAAAATCCGATCGTTCAGAGCGTAATGACATTATTTAGTTATGACGGGACTATGTTCAGGTTAGTAGCCAATAGCTTTGGTCTAGGAATTTGATCTGAGCATGCGTGGCACTTTGTCCGAACGGAATTCTCTACAAACGATCGGACAAAGTCCAATCGGATCATGTTGTCGGAAAATGTTATAGCCCAGCTCTAAAACTTTGTCTGTCGGACATTCCGACGGAAACAGTCCGATGGAGCCCACACACAGTTGGATTATCCAACAACACGGTCCGATCGGACATTTTCCATCGGAATGTCCGACCGTGTGTACAAGGGCTTAGGATGGAGAGCAGAGAAGAAATGAGGGGAGGGCAGGCAGGAGGGGGAATTAGGGTGTGCCCAGGCAAGTCTGGCACACCCCATGTGCACGCCTATGGTAACACTTTAGGCTTGGTTCATACCTAGGCGTTTTGTTTTCAGGCAGAGAATGGCAAGTTTTTTGCCACAATTTTGCTGCGTTTTTGTACAGGTCAAAAGGTCACCGATGTAAAAAGCAGAAACCGCCTGTAATCTGCCAAAAAAAGAAGCATCTGTACTTTTTTGCACTTCGGCCGTTTTGCTTAGATGACAAAATGCTCAGATGTAAACAGGGGCCATTGAAATGAAAGGGGTTTGTCTTGTTGGGAGTTTTTAAAGCTGAGGCTTACAGCAGAAAACGCCCAAAAATGCACAGGTGTGAATAGAGCCTTAAGGCTATACCTTAGCCGCTCTACAGTAAAGCATAGACTGTGAGAGGTAGGGCAAAACTAGAAGTCAGTCAGGTGCTAACATAAATGTGCCAGTACAAGGAGATTGCTGAGGGTTGAGCTCATCTCTCTACAACTCCTCCTTCATTGTCAAGTCAATTTCTCCTTCATTGTCAACTTCTCCTTCATTGCCAAGTCAAGTTCTCCTTCATTGTCAAGTTCTCCTTCATTGTCAAGTCAAGTCAAGTTCTCCTTCATTGTCAAGTCAAGTTCTCCTTCATTGTCAAGTCAAGTCAAGTTCTCCTTCGTTGTCAAGTTCTCCTTCGTTGTCAAGTCAAGTCAAGTTATCCTTCATTGTCAAGTTCTCCTTCATTGTCAAGTCAGGTCAAGTTCTCCTTCATTGTCAAGTCAAGCCAAGTTCTCCTTCGTTGTCAAGTTCTCCTTTATTGTCAAGTCAAGTCAAGTTCTCCTTCGTTGTCAAGTTCTCCTTCGTTGTCAAGTTCTTCTTCATTGTCAAGTCAAGTCAACTTCACCTTCATTGTCAAGTCAATTCAAGTTCTCCTTCATTGTCAAGTTCTCCTTCATTGTCAAGTTCTTCTTCATTGTCAAGTCAAGTCAACTTCTCCTTCATTGTCAAGTCACAGGCCGTGGATGAGGCTGTATTTCATAACTGTAGTAGAGAAAATTCAGGTCACCAGTTTGTCTGTCTGGCAGGGTCGTGTAAATCTTAGGGCTGGATGGGCAGAAATGAGAATCCTTTGGAAGACGAAAAGATAGGTAGTCCTTTGGTTTGGTCCAATGGTGTATTTGGCTTGCCTGGAGTTCATCTTTTAAAGCGTCTCGTTTTCTGCCTTCTGTTTTGAGTGGAGCTGTGAAAGAAAGCTGCAGACAGGATATAACATTGTAGATTTATCTGATGGCTCTTTTTAAGATGATGGAAACTTCCATGTGCCGTAAGTACATTTTATGGCACTATAAATTATTTTGTGAAATGTTCCAGGCCTGTTAATGACAACTGTTTTCATTGGCCTCTCTGAGACCGTAGAAGAAAATACCATTAATAGCTAGGATTAGCCCTGAATATACAGACATGAGTGAGCCTTTAAAAGTATGCACAAATATTGATAACAGTGACAAATTTTTCGTCAGTCTACGTACATTTTGGAGGAAAAAAATAACTTTTTCTTTTTTCAGGCAATGATGTTCCAAATTTGCGTGCAGGTTAATTGGGATCAACCATCTAAAACCTCATTTCACATAGTTCTTGTTTTCTTGCAAGTTAAATTAACAGGGTTGGTTTCTCTCTATCTTTAGATTTTAGATAACACAAGCAATAGAAAACAATGTGGGATCAAAAAAACAAAATCCCTACCCTGTCCAACATTTTTTTTATATGTCCTTGAAAAGTATAATTTCACCCCATTCTTTGCTACAAAAAAATATTCTTATCATAGGACAGCAGCACTCCTTACTTTCACCAAAAACGATTTTAGTCTTTCAGAATCTGCAACTTTTTCTTTAAAAAGAAACCCAGAAACAAAAACTGTCCTTAAATGTGATGGCTGCATTAGTTTTCTTTTTTTCACCTTGTGATCTGGCCAGTAACACCTCCTGTCTTAGGGTGTCTCCATTCTGGATGGAGGGGCAACGGAGACACCCTTGGACAGCAGCGTTGTCCCTCTAGGTGTAAGGTAGTGTTAGATGCACTAGCAGATTTATATAGACAGTTACAAAAAAAAATGTTTCCTTTCGGGATGAAGATTTTACATAAATTTATAAAAGCTGAATATTGTAAACACGCGTGTCAGTGTTAAATGGTTTGTCTGAACCCCTCTGCCTGACACTTTTTGTGGACAGCTTGGTCTGCTAGAGGGAGTTTAAAGCGGACCTCCAGTAATTTTTTAATCTTTCCATCTATTAAAGCTTCTGCCCTTGTTGTTTTAACTTTGGATATTAAAACATTTTTTTTTCTGCCAGTAAATACCTTTTACAGCCCACTTCCTTTTTCTTGTCTGGTCATTAGCCTAGGCCTATGTCATCATGCACAGCTCTCTCTCTCTCACTCTCGTGAGAGTTTGCCAGTTAGGGAGGGGGGATAAGTCATAAGAGGACCAATGAGAGCTGCAGAGCTGGAGGTGTGCCTCTGTGTGTCTGTGTAAATCAAGGAAGTGAACAGGCAGCAGCTTCAGCTGCCCACAGTTAAAATGGATGCAGCCAGACTTAGTGGAGGGAGATTTCTGCAGCATATTTATATACCGTATTTCTCGCTCCATAAGACGCACCTAGCTTTTAGAGGTTGAAAACAAGAAAAAATTATATTCTGAACCAAATGGTGTACTAAAATATTTTCCAGTGCCCATGAAATGCAGAGTGACCACTACCATAGAAAATGCAGAGTGACCATGCCATAGAAAATTCAGAGTGACCATGCCATAGAAATGCAGAGTGACCATTCCATAGAAATGCAGAGTGACCATGCCATAGAAAATGTAGAGTGACCATGCCATAGAAATGCAGAGTGACCATGCCATAGAAAATGTAGAGTGACCATGCCATAGAAATGCAGAGTGACCATGCCATAGAAAATGTAGAGTGACCATGCCATAGAAATGCAGAGTGACCATGCCATAGAAAATGTAGAGTGACCATGCCATAGAAATGCAGAGTGACCATGCCATAGAAAATGTAGAGTGACCATGCCATAGAAATGCAGAGTGACCATGCCATAGAAATGCAGAGTGGCCATGCCATAGAAAATGCAGAGTGACCATGCCATAGAAAATGTAGAGTGACCATGCCATAGAAAATGTAGAGTGACCATGCCATAGAAATGCAGAGTGACCATGCCATAGAAATGCAGAGTGACCATGCCATAGAAATGCACAGTGACCATGCCATAGAAAATGCACAGTGACCATGCCATAGAAAATGCACAGTGATCATTGCCTTACATGTTATCCCAGCGACCTGCCTATTCCTCCTGTCCTCGGTCCACCCTCCTCCCCGACCATTGTTCTTAGGAGCCACGCCCGGCACCTACGGTGGGGGTTTAGAAGTCTGTCCCCTGCTCTCCTGCCTCTCTTTCAGTAGTGGCAGCAGGAGGCGATGCGAGCAGTGGCAGGGGGCGGTGGCAGGGGGCAGTGCCAGCGGCGGGGGGGGGCGGTGCTTATCGTATATTCGCACCATAAGACGCAAGGACATTTTCCCCCATATTTCTGGGGGAAAAAATGTGCGTCTTATAGTCTGAAAAATACAGTATATAAAATAATATGCAAAGTGGTTGGAGGGAAGATGCAAAATGGCAAAGATGTTTTTATTACAAATTATGTGAGCAGACTGCAGTTCCTCTTTAAAATAACAGATTTACTGGTTGGATCACCAGGTGAAAATAAAGGAAAATAGCATACAAAAGAAAACAAATGCAGCCATCACATCTAAGAATTGGTTAAGCACAGGCACACATTTAAAAAAAATTCCAAATAGAACCAGACAGAGTTAATATACGAGGGGGTGCTGATAAGTATTGAGCCTTACCTAGAAAAAAAAATATCTAGGAAGCTGTAAATTGCAGGGTGTACTGGCCAATTTGCAGCATATTCAATGGTGCAAAAATCAACTACAGTGGTGTGAAAAAGTGTTTGCCCCCTTCCTCATTTCCTGTTCCTTTGCATGTTTGTCACACTTAAGTGTTTCGGAACATCAAACCAATTTAAACAATAGTCAAGGACAACACAAGTAAACACAAAATGCAATTTGTAAATGAAGGTGTTTATTATTAAAGGTGAAAAAAAATCCAAACCATCATGGCCCTGTGTGAAAAAAGTGATTGCCCCCCTTGTTAAAACATACTATAACTGTGGTTGTCCACACCTGAGTTAAATTTCTCTAGCCACACCCAGGCCTGATTATTGCCACACCTGTTCACAATCAAGGCATCACTTAAATAGGAGCTGCTTGACACAGTAAGGTCCACCAGAAGATCCTTAAAAGCTACACATCATGCCGAGACCCAAAGAAATTCAGGAACAATTGAGAAAGAAAGTAATTGAGATCTATCAGTCTGGAAAGGGTTATAAAGCCATTTCCAAAGCTTTGGGAATCCAGCGAACCACAGTGAGAGCCATTATCCACAAATGGTGAAGACATGGAACAGTGGTGAACCTTCCCAGGAGTGGCCGGCCGCCCAAAATTACCCCAAGAGCGCAGCGACGACTCATCCAAGAGGTCACAAAAGACCTCACAACAACGTCCAAGGAACTGCAGGCCTCACTTGCCTCAGTTAAGGTCAGCGTTCATGCCTCCACCATCAGGAAAAGACTGGGCAAAAATGGCCTGCATGGCAGAGTTCCAAGGAGAAAACCACTGCTGAGCAAAAAGAACATCAAAGCTCGTCTCAATTTCTCCACAACACATCTTGATGATCCCCAAGACTTTTGGGACAACATTCTGTGGACCGATGAGACAAAAGTGGAACTCTTTGGAAGGTGTGTGTCCAAGTATATCTGGCGTAGAAGGAACACTGCATTTCATAAAAAGAACATTATACCAACAGTAAAATATGGTGGTGGTAGTGTGATGGTCTGGGGCTGTTTTGCTGCTTCAGGACCTGGAAGACTTGCCGTGATAAAAGGAACTATGAATTCTGCTGTCTACCAAGAGATCCTGAAGGAGAATGTCCGACCATCTGTTCGTGTACTCAAGCTGAAACCAACTTGGGTTCTGCAGCAGGACAATGATCCTAAACACACCAGCAAGTCCACCACCGAATGGCTGAAGAAAAACAAAATGAAGACTTTGGAGTGGCCTAGCCAAAGTCCTGACCTGAATCCTATTGAGATGTTGTGGTATGACCTTAAAAAGGCCGTTCATGCTCGAAAACCCTCTAATGTAACTGAATTAGGACAATTCTGCAAAGATGAGTGGGCCAAAATTCCTCCAGGACGCTGTAAAAGCCTCATTGCACGTTATCGGAAACGCTTGGTTGCAGTTGTTGCTGCTAAGGGTGGCCCAACCAGTTATTAGGTTTAGGGGGCAATCACTTTTTCACACAGGGCCATGATGGTTTGGATTTTTTTTCACCTTTAATAATAAACACCTTCATTTACAAATTGCATTTTGTGTTTACTTGTGTTGTCCTTGACTATTGTTTAAATTGGTTTGATGTTCCGAAACACTTAAGTGTGACAAACATGCAAAGGAACAGGAAATGAGGAAGGGGGCAAACACTTTTTCACACCACTGTACCTATGATTTTAGCTTATGTTTCTTTTTCAGGTCCAAAATGAAAATCGCAGCACCTACAGAAGAAATGTGTGGAAGAGCATAGGCCCATAAAAAGTTCCTGTTTCTCCAGGCTGTACTGGCCAATTTGTCTATTATCAATGGTGCAAAAATCAACTACCTATGATTTTACCTTATCTTTCTTTTTCAGGTCCAAAGTGAACATGGCAGCACCTCCAGAAAAATGTGGAAGAGTGTAGGACCATATGGGAAAGGTGCGAAGCAGATCCATGATGAAATGTCACAAACTTTGGGTGACAGTGGCCCTTCATATGCAACAGTTAAACGTTGGGTTGTCAATTTTAAAAACTGGCCATTTCGGTGTTGAAAGTGAGAAACCCAGTGGAAGGCTTGTTTCTATATCTGTGCTTGAAAATGTAAAAGCCATCCATGGCATGATCATAGAGGACCGCGGAATATCAAAAAGTATTGCTACATATCTGGGAATATAATGTGAGAAAGTTGGTGTCATTATCCACAATGACTTGGAAATGAGAAAGCTTGAAGCAAACTGGATCCCAAAACCTTTAACTTTTGCAGGCACAGAAACAGACCTTCCACTGGGTTTTTTCACTGTCAACACCGAAATCACCAGCTTTAAAATTGACAACCCAACTTATAACTGTTGCATATGAAGGGCCACTGTCAACCAAAGTTTGTGACATTTCATCATGGATCTGCTTCGCACCTTTCCCATATGGTCCTATACTCTTCCACATTGAATTTTTCTGGAGGTACTGCCATGTTAATTTTGGACCTGAAAAAGAAAGATAAGGTAAAATCATAGGTAGTTGATTTTTGCACCATTGAATATAGACAAATTGGCCAGTACACCTTGCAATTTACAGCTTTCTAGATCAATTTTTCCTGGGTAAGGCTCAATACTTATCAGCACCATATCATACAACTAAGAATTGTCTCCATGCCCCCACGTGAAAACACTAGGCCAATCACCAAGCACCAGCATTGCCACATTAGAAGGTAAGTGGATCACATTTTCCTCCAAATGGGCACAGGTTTGCTATAAAGTGATTCTTTGCTTATATTAGTGACCATACCCTGGCATCAGAATACACTGATTAGTGCTACCGGCTATTGCCTATGGAAATGATTGTTTGGGAAAAACCTGTGAGCTTCGGTGTACAGAAATCGATCGGTCAACCTGTCCATACAGCGATCAAAATGGGGTCAGTCCCCACAGAACTGGCCAAATTTCAGTCCATGCATGGTCCCCTTATTGCTAAAATTTACCAAATTAACCATTCTAGAATTCACACAGTTGCAGTGGGTATTATAAAGCAGTTTACCGTTTGGCTTTGCTTTTTGCATGGAATTATTGGTTGAGCATTGTGAGAATTTTTTGGACTTACCAATTACAACAGCCATGTTTCTTCCAAATAGAGGGCATGTCTGATCAGTTATCTGATTGTCATTGATGTTCCAAGATAAATCTCCGAGGCCACTTTGTTTCCAGCGCCATCTAAAAACTAGATTTGTATAGATTGCTATTGATTCTGTGAACTCTGAAATCAATATTAGGTCTTCCAATTCAAGTTATTTGCTACGGTTGTAATGTGTCTTATGATAATTAAGTCTTTGATTAGTGACCTTCAGTGGTGTCCTCTTATCATCCAAAGAGAAGATACATTCTTATCTAAAGAAAGGTCTTGAACTCATTTAGCAGCATTAGTATCTACGTTTTTTTTACCATTTATTATCCATCTTCATCATCGCCGGTTTTCTAGCTTTTTTTTTTCTTAGTTTTTTTATACTATTTTGGACAGTAAGCCAGTCTAAACTAGTCTGTGTGGGACTCTAATGGCGTATACACACAACCAGACTTTTCGACAGAAAAGGTCCCACAGAACGAATCCGTCAAACAATTTGATCGTGTGTGGGCTTCATCTGACCTTTGCTGTCTAAAAATCAGATGGACTTTAGAAAAAGAACATGTTTCAAATTTTTCCGCTGGAACCAGTTCCTATTGCAAAATCCGTTTGTGTGTATGCAAGTCCGATGGACAAAAAACGACGCAGGGGCAGCTATTGGCTACTGGCTATGAACCTCCTTATTCTAGTCTGGTTGTATGTCATCACATTCAAATCCATCTGACTTTGGTGTGATTGTGTGTGTCCAAATACATTCGCTCGGAAAGTCAGTTGGAACTCCGCCGAAAGTCCGTCAGACCTAGTCTGCCGGAAAGTCCGGTCATGTGTACGCGGCATAAATAACACACTTCTTGAGTGGTAATATTCCAAGAGCCAAAAGAAAACCATAATTCCTGCTTAATTTTCCAGTTGGACGAACCTTGAACAGCTCAACTAAAGGACCTCCACATACCCCAATCACCTCTACTAGCTCCAGTCATTTTTTATGTATCAAAAGCTGCCAATCTTTTTGGAGTAACTTTTTTTTTCAATGGTTGGATGTGTAGTGATTGAAGTCTTTAGACATCTCTTGGTTGGTTACCAAAGGAATTTTGTTAAAAAATAGACAAAGGCAAATAGCATGACATGCAATGCTTTTATTGCATTAAATCAGAATACATATAAGCAAATAATGGCAAAAAAGCATAAAAGTGCAAAAAAGGGGATGAGATGCCGTCATTAGAATAGCAAAAAAATACAGTGCCTGCCCCTTGAAATTTTCCACATTTTGTCATGTTACAACCAAAAACACAAATGTGTTTTATTGGGATTTTATGTGATAGATCAACAAAAAAGTAGCACATAATTGTGAAGGGCAAGGAAAGTGATAAATCGTTTTCGTTTTTTTTTTTACAAATAAATATGTGAAAAGTGTGGCGTGCATTTGTATTCAGCCCCCTGAGTAGAACCACCTTTTGCTGCAATTACAGCTGCAAGTCTTTTTGGGGACGTCTCTACCAGCTTTGCACATCTAGAGATTGGCATTTTGCCCTAATCCTCATTTGGGACACGTCACAGGTCCCAGATGATTGCCCGGTCAGTCACCGCACATGGAGCACCTCGCACATGCGCAGTGGGGGCCTGGCTGTGATGCCACAGCAGGGTGCCAACAGTTGCAATGCCGGCGCCGCAGAGAGGAGGGGGAGAAGAGTGGGGCTTCGTCCCCCCAGCATTGCTGGACCCTGGGACAGGTAAGTCTTCAATTATTAATTGTCAGCAGCTGTAGAATTTGTAGCTGCTGACTTTTAATTATTATTTTTTTTAAGCAGAACTTTAAATCTTGCCACAGATTCTCAAGCTAATTTAGGTCTGGGCTTTGACTGGGCCATTCTATCACACGAATATGGTTTGATCTAAACCATTCCATTGTAGTTCTGGCTGTATGTTTGCTCCACACATAGCATTTTGCTTTTAGGCCACAAATTCAATTTTAGTCTCATCTGACAAGAGCACCTTCTCCCACATGTTTGCTGTGTCCCTCACATGGCTTCTTGCAAACTGCAAACTAAACTTTTTATGGCTTTCTTTCAACAATGACTTTCTTCTTGCCACTCTTCCATAAAGGTCAGATTTGTGGAGAGCACCACTAATAGTTGTCCTGTGGACAGATTCTCCCACCTGAGCTGTGGATCTCTGCAGCTCCTCCAGAGTTACCATGGGCCTCTTGGCTGCTTCTCTAATTAATGCTCTCCTTGCTCGGCCTGTCAGTTTAGGATGACAACCATGTTTTGGTAGGTTTGCAGTTGTGCCGTACTCTTTCCATTTTCGGATGATGGATTGAACAGTGGTCTGTGAGACATTCAAAGCTTGGGATATTTACTTATAACCTAACCCTGCTTTAAACTTCTCCACAACTTTATCCCGCACCTGTCTGGTGTGCTCCTTGGCCTTCATGATGCTGTTTGTTCACTAAGGTTCTCTAACAAAACTCTAATGGCTTCACAGAACAGCTGTATTTATACTGAGATTAAATTACACACAGGTGGGCTCTATTTACTAATTAGGGGACTTCTGAAGGCTATTGTTTCCACCAGATTTTAGTTAGGGTTAACAGAGTAAAGGGGGCTGAATACAAATGCACATCACACTTTTAAGATATTTATTTGTAATTTTGAAAAACATTTATCATTTTCCTTCCACTTCACAATTATGTGCCACTTTGTATTGGTCTATCACATAAAATCTCGAAAACATTTATGTTTTTGTAACATGACAATATGTGGAAAATGTCAATAGGTATAAATGCTTTTTCAAGGCACTGTAGTTGCCTGAAGGTTTATTAGATATCTCTTAGCCCTTGTACACACGGACGGATATTCTGACGGAAAATGTCCGATCGGACCATGTTGTCGGATAATCCGAAAGTGTGTGGGCTCCATCGGACTGTTTCCGTCGGAATATCCGACGGACCAAGTTTTCCAGCTTGGCTATAAAACTTTCCGACAACATGATCCGATTGGACCTTGTCAGATCATGTGTATACAATTCCGATCGGACAAAGTGCCACGCATGCTCAGATCAAATTCCTACACCAAAGCTATTGGCTACTAGCCTGAACGTAGTCCCATCGTAACGAAATAACGTCATCACGTTCTGAACGATCGGATTTTCCGACAACTTTGTCCGACCGTGTGTATGCAACAGTTTCGGACAAAATCCGTCGGACAAAATCCAAAGGATTTGGTTGTCGGAATGTCCGACCCTGTGTACAAGGGCTTAAACAGAAATGAGACCAGCAAGTTTGATCTTGGCACCCTCTCCTTGGATTGGTCAAGTTATTGTGTAGGAATGAAATGTTCTAATGTTCTATAAATGTCTGTAGGTTGAAAAAAATCAGCAGAAGGTGCTTCGATTGCCTGACATGTCTATTAATTAGTCATTTTAGAAACAATAATTGTCCACCTAGGCCACAGGTGTGTCAAATTTAGTGACTTCTACCTCTCCAAGAACATGATGGTGAATACCAGACAAGCTGAAAGGTTTCAAAATGGAAATACATAATGCGATGGGAAGAAAACTTCATCTGTGACCAAGTCTTACCTCATTAGTCCTGATAAGGTACAGCAGTTGTTTTACCTTTCTGATGACTGTTAAAGTGTATGTAAGCCCAGTCACTAAAATCGCATATAAACTTTAACATTTAATCTCAAGTAAGTGTCAATATTTTTAAATCTGCATCTCTTATTAAAATATTACATGGTGATCCTGCTATGAGAACCCTTTTCAAGGACATCCTGATATAGGGTAACAATGCTCTATCCCTGCTACCCAGCCTGTGATCTCCCTCTCCAGGCCCTGTGCATGTAACTGGCTGTGCCCTGTGTGCCAGGGATACCATACCCCATAACCATAGCAGTGGTGAGGAGGCCGGCTCTGGGCTCTGGAAGAAGAGCAGCTCTGGAGGGAGAGGACATGGCAGAGAGCATTACTACAGCATGAAGGATGTGGAGTGCAACCAGGGGAAACAGGGTCCTCCTGAACGCTAACTGGGGGGGGGGGGGCTTGCTCCTGCTGCGGACAGGTGAATCGCCCCAGAGCACTGGGCCAGGAGCGGGGAACCTGCAGGAGAGCTTGGATGAACTTGTTGGGGATGCTGCTGTCTTACAATAGCAGTCATAGCTGCTGGAGGAATGTCACATACAGGAGGCTGCAAAACTATTTCTACAACGTGCTGGAGAGACCCAAAGACTGGGCTTTTGTCTACCATGTCTTTGTCTTTGTATGAGTACATTAATTTGTACGTTGCTTGTTGACTGGCAGGAGAGCCCAGTTTTGATATGTCCATTGCTGATGGCATGGCACACAAGGGCCATCACTTCTGGATTTGGAGATCAAAAGTACAGGGGATTGATTTCTACTTTTTGAAGTTTGCTGAATTCTGTCAGATCAACATCATTGTGTGTTGTCCTTTCTAATGAAGTAGTTGAGTTCTGTCTGTGATACTTTTTTAAAGTCCCACCCCTGCGAAAGGTAAATGGGAAAAGTACATGCAACACAGCTCGACCCCCACTGGCACTGGGGGAGCGCTCCACCCCCGTGGCCCATGGGGGAGCCCTGGTGGGTGCTTTCCTCCTCCTCCACCAGGTTTGGAGGGTGTTGCTCTACAGATTACATGGTCACGGTGGTGACCTTAGTAGTAATAGTCCATAGTACATTGTTTCTTAGCAGAATACAAGGTAGTCACATTGAGCCTTCCTGACTAGGAACACCTCAAAGAGGAAGGCCCAGCACTCCCCACAACAGGTCTAGGATGTGAGAGCTGATGTCAGCTCCTCAACCAGGACATACAGAGACCAAGGTTTCTGTGATACCAGTGCGGTACAACGCCAGACCCCTTCTGGACATGACACAAAGTCCAGTGTCCAGAGAAACATCACGGATATCGGATGACATAAAGCGGGGCCGTGTCACCTGAGCTACAGGCTGTGTTAATATTTTCTTAGTGGAGAGGTTGCAAGTAGCTGGTCTTGCCCAGGACCCAAAACAGTCTAGCACCGGCCCTGCCTGTCCTCTGTTTATGTTCCTACATTGTCACCTTGTCATATAGTCAGGGCCGGTGCTACCACTAGGCAAACTAGGCAGCAGCCTAGGGCGCACTGCTGCCTAGGGTGCCCGGCCACTGGTGTTCCTACTCCCTTCTCTCTGCAGAAAGCTAATAAGTCTCAGCATCAGCAGGCAGCCACTCCATTCGCACATAGTGTCAGAGGCGTAGAGCTGGGGGAGGACTGTGTCTGCTTCCTAACTCCCGAATGAATAGAAGCCAGCAAACATTCATTGATGGGCACTGGCAGGCTGCATTGATGGATGCTGATGGGCTGCGTTTGATGGGTGCTTCATTAAAAAGGTGGGGTATACGTGGGCAGGGCAAAGGGGGTGGCGTCAGGAGTGAAGCCAAGGGGGGGCGGCCAAATAATGTTTCGTCTAGGGTGTCAAAAATACTTGCACCAGCCCTGCATGTAGTCTTCTGAGGGGGACTACAAGCGACTATTCCAACAAAGAATGCAAAGGCATTATCTACTGTTGTCACTCTCAGGCCGCGTACACACGGGCGGACTGTTCGCCCAACTTTGTCCGCTGAACAGTGTTTGGGCGGACTGTCCGCTCGTGTGTGGGCT
The DNA here is from genome assembly GCF_037356315.1 of Lithobates pipiens. Classification (NCBI taxonomy): domain Eukaryota; kingdom Metazoa; phylum Chordata; class Amphibia; order Anura; family Ranidae; genus Lithobates; species Lithobates pipiens. The sequence continues at coordinate 178,184,109 of NW_027507789.1, forward strand.
TTCAGCGGACAGTTTCAGCGGACAGTTGGACGGACAAGGTTTTTTGGAATTTCCGAAAAACTGTCCGCTGAAACCTTGTTTCAGCGAACAGTCCGCTCATGTGTAGGCTTGTTCGTCAAACAAAGTTCTGCGCATGCTCAGAAAGGATTTTCACGCCGAAAGCTATAATGCAGTGTATAGGACGTCGTATTTTTCGTCCCGTCGTACGTGCTGTTCACGTCATCGCGCACGGTTTCAGCAAACTGTTCGTTCGTCGTGTGTGGCCATGTCCGTCCATGCTAATTTTGAGCGGACTGTTTGCCGAAACTGTTGGACGGACATAGTTGGGCGAACAGTCCGCGCGTGTGTACGCGGCCTCAGGAAACCAGTCCTGAGAAATGCCATGCAGCCATCACTGGATGTATGTAGACAAGAGATCAGCAGCACTTACATGCTAAAGATCCTGAAAACTGTAAAAATAGGCAGTTATTTATGACACACAGTGCTCTAGCAAGCAAAATGTTTTTCAGCTTTTTAAAAGAAATTGATAGTTCCTTAGCTGTCGCGCCAAGCTTTTGGTTTCACTGCTTGATAAATCTCTAACCCCGGCCTGGAACAAGCATGCTGGTTGACTTATAGATTTGCTGCCTTCATTGTTCAGGCCCAATAACTCAATAGTAAAGCCAAAGAATGTATATGGCACTCAAATATCAACAAAATTCTAAATAAAAAGTCAGCAATGGCAGCACCCATTTTTGTCATGACAGATTCACTTTAAGTAACAGCTTCTTTTTTTTTAGCAACTAAAAAAAGATTTATGAATTAGCTGATGAAAAACAAAACTGCTGACACGGGCTTGTGAATCACCCACAGACTGAATTGTGGGAAAATTACTAATCCCTCTTTTATACACAGAGCTTTTGCGTTTTGAGTAATCATTACATATCATGCAAAGAAATCTGATCTGGAAAATAACATTGCAAAATTGTGGTTTCTGAAATGTTGAAATCTTGGTAATGAATTATTTCTATTGAGCTAATTATTTTAATGCTCTGTTTATATCTCTGAGCCTTTAAAAGTGAAAAAGCAGGGCATGTTAGACCCTGTTCCTGAACTAAGTATATGATCATATTCAAAGCCTTGCAGCTACGGGGCCTGGTTTATGATCTCAGAAGAAGCACAATCTGGATGGAGTTTGCATTTTTACCCATATTTCTGTGGGTTCCATCTAGGTGCTTCAGTTTTCTTCCGTAATCCAAATACATACAGGTAAGATTAGTGACTTCCTTTCATGCTGGTCTTTGTGTAAGCATGGGTATGGCTGGAGAATTCATTTTTAGCCCTTGTACACACGGTCGGAGATTCCGACGGAATGTGTCCTATCGGACCGTTTTGTCGGATATTCCGACTGTGTGTGGTCTCCATCGGACTGTTTCCGTCGGCGTATCCGACGGACCAAGTTTTCCAACTTGTCCGTAAAATTTTCCGCCAAAATGCTCCGATCGGACATACTCCGATCATATGTAGCCTACTCCGACGGACAAAGTGCCACGCATGCTCAGATCAAAGCTATTGGCTACTAGCCTGAACGTAGTCCCATCGTAACGAAATAACGTCATCACGTTATGTACAATCGGATTTTCCGACAACTTTGTCCAACCGTGTGTATGCAACAGTTTTGGACAAAATCCGTCGGACAAAATCCGTCGGATTTGGTTGTCAGAATGTCCGACCCTGTGTACAAGGGCTTAGGCTCCTTTCGGGATAGGGATTGATATCAATTCATCTACGCATACGCACACTTAATCCATCACTATACAAAAGTTTTGGGCAGGTCAAAAATGCATTAAATTAAGAATGCTTTCAGAAATAGATGTGTTAATAGTTTATTTTTATCAATTAACAAAATGGAAAGTAAATTCTCTTTATGTAATCCCAGACAGACTGGATAATGTTGAGATCAGGGGTCTGTGGGGACCAAACCACCACTTCCAGTTGTCCTTGTTCATCTTTACACTGAAGATAGTTCTTAATGATATTGGCTGTATGTTTGGGGATATTGCCCTGCTGCAAAAACAAATTGGGGGCCAATCATACACACATCCCTAATGGTATGGCATGATGGAAAAGTATCTGCCTGTATTTCTGAACATTAAGTAATATCTATTTGCAGAAATGCAGAACCAAACTTCCACCATGCTTCACTGTTGCCTACAGGCACTCATTATTGTACCGCTCTCCAGCCCTTCAGTAAAAAAACTGTCTCCTACTCCTACAGCACCTGCTGCCATTTTTCTGCACCTAAGTTCCTATGTTTGCATGTTTAGTTGAGTCGTTTAGCCTTGTTTCCACATCGGAGGAATCGCTTTTTGGTTGCAATTCCTCCATGAAGACCATTTTTGGCCAGACTTCTTCAGATAGTAGATAGGTGTACCTGGGTCCTTTTGGCTTCCACCAGTTCTGCACTCAGGAGGTTTTTTTTACCTTCATGAGTGAAGATAAAAAAACATAAGAAACTAGAAAACTTTTGCCTGAATGTTTTCTTATATTTTATCAAGCCCCTAAGGGGATGTTGGACTCTCCCCCTATGAGATTTTGTTTGGGAGTGTGTTACTCATTTTGTCTCAGCAGCTGAAGTCCTCCATTTAGATCTCACAGAGAATGTTGCTGATCTTTTAAGGTTTTTGACAAACTCATTTATGTGTTTTCTCCCCAATTCCAGATCCTAAAAGTTTGTAAGGATCTAAAACTAAAGCCAGGTGACTTGTGGATTGTTAAGAGACATTTATATATATTATGTTATGGTCATGTGTACTATTTGACATGTAATTAGAAGTCTCTTACAATGCGTAGCATAAGGTCTGTACCTGTAAAATACTGTGGGGGGACCTCAAGGAGGAACACGAAGCCCAGTATTTGGCTTTGCATCCTGAAAATTGTGACCTTCCCAGCTGATAAAGGGTTTAGTGTTAAGAGGATGATCTAACATAGAAAAAATATTTTACTTTCATGGTCCCATGCCATTTAAAGCTTCGGTTCTCTTCTCTCTATGGAATGTTGTTGGGCAGTTCTACTTCATTTACAATGCATAACCAGTGGTGACTGTTGAATTTACATTGTACATCAATGGTCTCCAAACTGTGACCCAGAGGCCGGATGTGGCCCTTTGCTTGACTTTATCTGGCCCTTGGAGCATATTCCTCCCATTGATATAAGACACTATTCTGCCAACTGAAAGCAACAATGGGGCACCATTTTTCCCACTGAGGCCAACAAGGGGACACTATTCCTCCCCCTAATATCAAATGTGGCGATGTTTACTCCCACTGATGCCAGGCAAATTTCCACTTCCACTGGCCACAGTCCAGCCCCCCTAATGTCTGAAGGACAATGAACTGGCCCTTTGTTTAGAAAGTTTGGAGTCTCCTGTTGTACATGAAGACATGGATGAGAAAGTCTGTGACAAGAACAGCCAGGGCCTGGCAACAAAAAGCTAATTTGTGGGACTACTCATCATCACCATGCAGAACCAGCTCCTTGACAAAACAAACATTAAATCCTTAACCAGCTTAGGGAAGGGGACACTATTTTTAGGATTTAACAACATGCTAGAGTTGGTGTTTAACTTTCCTGGGTCCATTTGTAAAAGTGAATACTAAATAACGGATGTTCATCATGTAGGGTGAGTCTCCTGGATCATCAACACAGCTCAAAGAATTCTCAACTGCACTGATACAGCTTCTCATGAGAAGTATACTATTCTCTTAAAACGCATAGTATGTAATATGATATGTAAAAAAATGGAGACCTGTAATACTGTGTTATTTAATTTGTCTCTGTAAATTTCATTTATTATCTCCTTTCTTGCTGTTCCCCTTTTTGCTGTTGGTTTAGCTGTAAATATGTGTGGAGTCTGGCCTTTACAATCATTATTGCAGCTCCTTAGAGGGATCATCTATACTTTGCTATCGTCTTTGAAGGCAACCATTAGAAAGTCATGCAGCCCCATTTCAGAGAACCCACTAATCCAGAGAATTTTCTCAATGTCTAGACAAAAGGCACAAAACCTGCTTCTTCTCTTATCAGAAATTCTGTAGAGATCCTGTAACATTTTGAAGCAGTTTGTAGTCAACTCCAAGACTGCCCTGCCCAGCTGTGAACCTTGAGTCAGGTGTGGTCTATCCTCTTTTAAAGAAGAATTCCAACACAACCAATGATATCTCTAATATGAAAGAAAATTAATGAAAAAGGAGAGAAAACCACTGCAGAAAGCTCTTATGTAAAAGTAGTTGAACTTGGAGTTTCCTTACTCACATCTCATTGGTTGCTTTTAACCCATGAAATAATTAACAACCAAAAGTCAAATTTTTTATCCACATAGACCTTGCATTTGCAGTTTCTGGCAGTTGGTCAGTCTCAATTAAAGGAGAACTAAACCCTCCTATCATTTTTATCCAAGGAAGCTGCCATCTTAACTTCTGTTTGATCTTTAACTGCCATAGTGCTGCAAAGGGTACCCACTATTTACTACGAGCCAAGACCCCACGATAATTTTCCAATGTTGTGAACATTTCCAAAAATATACTAAGTAATGATGAAGAAAGATTATTATCAAAGGGATTGAATTTTTGCCCCTATAGGCATTTCGATTTATTCGGGACATTGCTAGATGGAAATAAGTTTGCACGTAGCCTTATGCCATGTACACATGGCCAGACTTTTCCACAGGTCCAACGGAACGAATCCGTCAGACAATTCAATCATGTGTGGGCTTCATCGGACCTTTACTGGCAAAAAATCAGACGGACTTTAGATTTAAAACATGTTTCAAATCTTTCGGACTGACTCGAGTCCGGTCGAAAAATCAGTTTGTGTGTATGCTAATCCGACGGATGAAAACCGACGCTAGGGCAGCTATTGGTTACTGGCTATGAACTTCCTTATTCTAGTCCGGCTGTACATTATCACAGTCGAATCCGTCGGACTTTGGTGTGATTGTGTGTGGCCAAGTCCATTCGTTCAGAAAGTCTGCTGAAAGTCAGCTGGGAAGACTGTATATATATATATATATATATATATATATATATATATATATATATATATATACCTTTTGGCACATTTTTTGACTAACATTGGGGCCATTGGAATGATTGTCAATGGTTGAAAGTATGGGGTCCATAACAACATGAATCTTTAGATGGTCTTTTTCTCTTGCTTTTCCTCCCTCCCTTAAATGGGTTGTAAACCTTTGTGTTTTTTCACCTTAATGCATCCTATGCATTAAGGTGAAAAAACACCTGGCAGTGACCGGCCCCCCAGACTCCCCCCCATTTTACTTACCTGGGCCCTGGAACTTGACCTGACGGGGACGTGCTGTCTCTCTGCCCGGGTTCTCGGCTCTTGATTGGATAGATTGATAGCAGCCCAGCCATTGGCTCCCGCTGCTGTTAATCAAATCCAATGACGCGGGTGCCAGAGGTGGGGCAGAATCATACATTGGGCGGCTATGGACGCTGAATGCTGGACTTCGGAAGCGTGCCCGGAAGGTATCCTCCTCAGGAGAATGCTTCTCCTAGGGGGTTATCTGATGCGGGGAGGAGCCGTTGGACCCCAGAAGAGCACGTTTGGGGACACTGTGCAAAACAAGCTGCACAGTGGAGGTAAATATGATATGTTTGTTATTAAAAACAAATAAAAAACAAACCCTTACAATTACTTTAAATTTCCTATCCATTTTCTGTTTTGTTTTGTTTGGTTTTGTTCTGTGTTCATGTATTTTAAATAAATGGTTATATTACATAGTCCTCATCTATTGGACATATTAAATTAATTAATCCTATATCAGATACTACAAAACTTTTTGTTGTCCATTGAATGGGCACCGGTGCACACTAATTTTTGTGCATGTTTTTTGTATAAATATTTCAGTGATTGAAATCTATATTTTTATATATATCTGTATTATCCGTATCCATATTTTTCTCCATATATGTTGCATTTCAGGTGTTTACTACTACACTCCACTGTATATTTATTATACATTTATTTTATATACATTTTTTCCACACACAAATGCTTGTTATATGTTATTTATTATTATATAAATATATATATATATATATATTGTTTCTCACAGCACTACACATGCACATTTATCCAGGAGCTGCGGTTATACAATTGGAATTTTTTGGATTCATTTAAATTTCATTATTTCCTTTTTTTTTAAATACATATTGGTATTCTACCACATTTTCTCCTGGATATTTGTGTGTCTCCTATATTTAATCACGTTTGTTTGCTATTTAACTAATCAACTCATTTGTTTAATCAATTAATTTTAATTGATCACATGACTCATGATACACTAGTATATATTTGTGGCAAAACTTTGTGGTTATGTAGCTATGACTAAGCACTGCGAAATGCGTGAAATGCGTGTGAAATGCATCAGCTCATCTATCCTGTACCCTGCTGTGGTTTGAACTTTTGTTATTTTATACAATAAAGGCGTTTTTATTGGAGTGCGGCTGTCCAGATCCTTCTTCTTCTAATTGCTATATGCTTAGCCTGCACCTGCCGCTTCAACCTTGAGGAGAGTGCCATTCTCAAACACACCCACTTGGAGCGGTGATCCCTTCTGCCATACTGCTGCACATGTGATCAGTTATGACACCAGCCATTTGATGGTTTGACAGTTTGGTTGAGAGCACATGCAAATGTAACAGTTAGTATGGCTGGCATGCCGGAATTTAACTGTTTTTTGAAACCATTATATTGATGGGTTTAGTTCCATTTTAAGAAGGGAATATTTCTGGAAACCTCTACAGATACTGGGATAAAGCTCCTCCAAAGATGTAAGCTGAAGTCTGCTATCTGTTATAATCCAGTAGAATGAATTATTGGACAACACGAGAGACGATCGCTCCAGGTGAGCCAATCCAGATAAGGTTAGATGGGTGGGACTCCATTTGCGGGTGCACGCCTCGGGATGTCTGTCGAGCCTGCCTCCTTGAGTAAGCACAATGTAGTTGTATGAAACGCGTTGACCTCTACACTGGCTGCTGCACTTGTGGTGCGTGTCATGTACTTTCATATAATTTTTCACAATTTCAAATAAATGACTTTCACTAAGTCAGTGTGCAGCCATTGTTCTTATATCCAGAATGATTTAGTGGCACCAAATACATATAAGTCTAAGTTTTCAGCCTGGCATATTTATTAAATAGGATGTTTAACATGCCTTTTATGTCTTTTGTGATAAATACTTTCATCTACCCAAAAGTGGCAGAGGAGGCCCTGACTCAAATCAAGGAGTTTTTTTTACACTTACCCTAATAAAGTATCCCAGGTTTTTCTCAAAATGTGTTACGGTTATACCAGTCAATAAATATTCCAACCTCAAATATTGTATTTTGTTAATTAAACTCATATCAGGCACCTCTACCTTTATTTTGTGGGGGGTTTACTGATCTTCCCATGGTTTGAATTGGTGTATTGCCCAAATACTTCTATTTGGAAGGAGAATGGATTACCTGTATACAGTATGAGCAGACAGAATGTTATAAATCCAAAGTCAACCATACATGTGTTAATTTGATAGAGCAGTCAACCTTTGAATTACATTATTTTTTTTTTATTGACATTGCGAAGCGACAGAAGACATAAAAATGGAAAATTGTATACTCACCTTTCCGTAATTTTCCTTTCCTGTCGCATCTTTATGGCAGAATACACTTTGGGTTGTGACTCTGCCCCCACAACCTGGCCCCACTGCAGTATTCTCTGTATCACCTTAGAAAAGTGGGCATCTGTATGCTGCCATGAAGATGCAATAGAAAAGGAAAATTATGGAAAGGTGAGTATACAATTTTCTGTTTTCCTGTTGCATCATGGCAGCAAACATTTTGGGAAATAAGTCGCAAACTTTGTGGGTACAAAAAAAAATTTAGTTTATTTAACAAGCAATTGAGGTATTGGCTTGAATGATTGACCTCCCGAAATCCACAGTCGTCAACTGTGCGCAATCCACTTTGTAATGTGTCATAAAGGTGTTCCTAGATGACCAGGTAGCAGCTCTGCATATAGTCTGAGGATACCCTGAAGTAAGCTGTCCATGAAGTTGCCACTGCCCTGGTGGAGTGAAACTTCAAGCCCTCAGGTAATTGCATCTGTTGCAACAAATAGGCTTTCTTGATTACCTTCACCAGCCATGAGGCAATTGTCCGAGGGGAGGCTGCCTGCCCCCTCCTGAAGCCATTAGGAATTACTAAAAGATTATCTGTTTTCCTGAATGAGCCAGTTGCCGTGAGGTATGCTGAGTTTTTAATGTCCGATCGAACCGTGTTGTTGGATAATCCGACTGTGTGTGGGCTCCATCGGACTGTTTCCGTCAGAATATCCGACGGACAAAGTTTTAGAGCTGGGCTATAAAACTTTCCGACAACATGATCCGATCGGACTTTGTCCGATTGTGTGTAGAGAATTCTGATCGGACAAAGTGGCACGCATGCTCAGATCAAATTCCTAGACCAAAGCTATTGGCTACTAGCCTGAACATATTCCCGTCGTAACGAAATAACGCCATCACATTACGTACGATCGGATTTTCCAACAACTTTCTCCGACTGTGTGTATGCAACACAAGTTTCGGACAAATTTTGTTGTCGGAATGTCCGACCGTGTGTACAAAGGCTAAGACAAAGGCAATTCCATAGCTCAACTCTCCAACCAGTCTGCTGACCAATCAAATGAACCTGTCTAACCGTCTGTTAAAAGCAGTGTGAAAGCTGCAAGGCCTCGTCATGGCACCTTTTTTAATGAAAAAACATGAAGGTTTACAGCCCCTTTAACTATTACATTGGTGTCAGTACCTGCACGCAGACTTACATTAGTTTACATTATAATGCTTCCATTTTTACTCCCCGCTGCTAGCTTTCAAATAACAGTGCCCCCCACCCCACCCCTTTGCCATGTGTCCTGGCTCAATCAGCTTCAACATAGTGCAGAAGTGACATGAGGGGTCTTATTGACATCCTAATGTCTCAATAGCGATAAAGTTAATTTTTTTAAAAATGGAACTGCTACGCATTTATTTTACAGGGTTTTCACTTATAAACATATAATGCTTTGGGGGCATTTCACATTTTAACATCTATGCAAAAAAAAAAGGCTGGCAGCGAAAAGGTTTAAGACGTATTTATGATCAATTCTGGGGTTTATTACTACAACTTCTAATTACTATATAGTGATCACATTACACAGCAAATTATAGCTACAATTTCCACAAACTGGAGAAAACATGTTAGAACTTATATTACAATAGAATTTTTGAAGGAACTTGCAGGCAACCGGCCAAGTTGGATGTCCAGAATTGCTGTATTATTTTTGAAGCTGAGTAAAATCTGGGATATTGTGCAATAAAAACATATTAAATACTTAGAAGCTGCTGCCAACTCCAAGAACAATTACCCGCTTTCCAAAATGTAAGTCAGACACACATGTATTACCCCCTACATGGAATATTTCACTTGATATTGACACAAAAAGAGGTGCAACGTGCTAAGATTACAGGAAGGGAATTCAGAAATTCTCTAATCCATGTCATCAGGAAGATTGAGGGAAATGATGTACTGCCATGTCTGATATGGGGATTGGGGGCTACACCCAAAGAGTGTTATCATTACCCTTTAATATGGAATGTTGCAGTTGTTTCAATATTATTCTGTGAACTGTTAAACCTAAGCATCTTTATTAATATAAAAAGAAATGAACATAGTCTTTATTACCAGACCTTAGTTGAAGTTTATCTTATCTTTGCTTGACTTTTCTTTGCCTCCTAATCAAATTAAATATTTCAACAAAACTTTTCTGCTTTCATTATATAACTTATTTAGCCAGCTCAGCTACGGAAAGGTTTTACCCTCTTCATGGCCAGGCCAATTTTTGCTATTTTAACCACTTTAAGACCGGACCTCTTTTTTAGATGTGGTGTTTACAAGTTAAAAACATATTTTTTTTGCTAGAAAATTACTCAGAACCCCCAAACATTATACATTTTTTCTTCTAACATCTTAGAGAATAAAATGGCGGTCATTGCAATACTTTCTGTCCCACCGTCTTTGCGCAGTGGTCTTACAAGCGCCCTTTTTTTTTTAAATAATACACTTTTTTGAATTAAAAGATAAGACAACAGTAAAGTTAACCCATTTTTTTTATATTGTAAAATATAATGTTATACCAAGTAAATTGATACCCAACATGTCACGCTTCAAAATTGCGCCAGCTCGTGGAATGGCGACAAACTTTTACCCTTAAAAATCTCCATAGGCGACATTTAAAAAATTCTACCGGTTGCACATTTTATGCTACAGAGGAGGTCTAGGGCTATAATTATTGGTCTCACTTTACCGATCACGGCGATACCTCACATGTGTTGTTTGAACACCGTTTTCATATGCGGACGCTACTCACGTATGCGTTCACTTCTGCGTGCGAGTTCGGCAGGTCAAGGCGCGTTTAAAAAATTTTGTTATTTTTTCTTATTTATTTTACCCTTTACTTCTTATTTTTATCTGGCCATTCACTATACAAAAAATTGGCTGAAGTTCGATCATTTAGACAGTTTGTCTGTTTTTCGGCCAGTTAATGGGAACAAAATCGATAATTTTTGAGCCGAAAAAATGAAAGACAAATTTGGAAATTTTCTGCCGAACGAACGATAGATTGAAAGGTTAATGTGTTTCCCGTCCAAACTGTTTGCACTAGGTATATGTAAAAAAACTAACAAAAAATTGATTAATTTATGTCCACTGAACGCTTTATCGGTCATTACATGATGGCATTATCGTTTGCTCTCACGGCCAAATGTGCATTTTTCAAAAATGGGGATTTTTCGTATAGTGTATGGCCAGCATAAGACAGTGATCATTGCTAATACTATTCACTGTCATTGTACTAATAAGACTGGCTGGGAAGGAGTTAACATCTAGGGTGATCAAAGGGTTAACTGTGTGCCTAACAGGTGTTAATGTGTGTAATGTGTGCTTCGTTTTACTAATAGACATGTGCAATTCATTTCATTATGAATTCGTTTTTTATTGCATTTCAACAAATTCCGAAATATCCAAATTAACAAAAACCCTTTTAACTAATTTTTCCAAATATTCGTAAATTCGATTATTTGAAAATTCCAAATTGATTTAGGAATTTTCAAATTTACATTTTCGGAATTTAGGATTTTATGGATTTAGCAATTTACAAAATTTGAGAACTCACAAATCAGAAAATTCGTAAATTCGAAAATTCGTATATTTGAAATTCGAAAATCCCAAAATTCGAAAATCTGAAAATTTGTAAATTCGAAAATCCGGAAATTTGAAAATATGAAAATAAACGAATATTCCAAAGAAGAAAGAAAATTCAAAAATTCAAAAATCTGAAATAATAACTAATTAAAAATAAATTAACCATTACTAACTATTAAATTATTAAAATTATTAAAATTTTTCCGAAGTTACGAATTTTTCATAATAATGAATGCCGTATCTAAATGAATCATCTTGTCTCCCCACATTGCTGCTCAATTTATAGACTAACAGTAAAACATGAGGAAGTGGGACCACCCCCATCATGGCAGAACAGGAAGTGGCATGGACGGCATGCGTCTCAAGCCTCTTAATCAATCCACATATACATATCATAAATATATATCCACTCTTATTATCGTAAACCCAACTGGGCTGACAATGGATTAAGAAATCATGTGGAAGTGCATATAAGACTAGAACATGCTGAATGGCAGATAAAATATTCCGGGGCTGAGTTCCAAACCTCACAATGAGTGAAACAGCACCCGGAAGTCTTTCAATCAATTCTGCTATCAACTCAGATCATGTGATACCTGCTCAGCTGGTTCATAGAATGTATCATAACACAACACCCAGAAGTCTTTCAATCACTTCCAGTGTAAACTCAGATCATGTGATACCTGCTCAGCTGGGGCTGGATAAAGCCACAGCAACAACGGGGGAGATGATAGGAGGATTTCAGTCACATCTTCTATATTCTGAAACATGTCAAACACAGTGGGTAAAAATATACATTAAAACCCAGCAAGCAAATATAAATCAAATAATGAATATTAATTTCAAACCCCACCAGCTAAACGCATATATCATCCCAGAGGCGAGACATATGCACCCAAGCTCCCCAACGGGTACCAGGTAACGCTACAACACCATCTAGTGGAGATACAGCGTAATGCTGGGACACGGTTATCACAGGGCAGATTCCATATATAATACATGTCGGGATGTAAACATTATACATCCCCAACATGTAACACAGGTGGTAGTTATGTTCCCCTAGTAGTGACAATGTAAACATTGGAGAATCTCAAATCAACACATACTGAAGGATATATCTAGGCACAATCAAATACCAATGAACACATGAAAAGATCAAAAAGAAAAAACAAAAGTTGCATGAAAGTGGACCATACAAGTGGTGAGACCAGCGGAGGTGTGTCGCGGCCAAGGACCATCAAGAGCACAGGTGAAACTCAAGCCTGGTTGATGAAACAGTTAATGTCCCATTCGACATTCATACCATAGGGTGAGTAACACCTGAGCTTGTATATCCAATAGGTCTCCAGACACGACACACCCCGAAGACAAGAATCACCCCTCCAATGGGGCACAAACTTGTCAATGACTTGGAATTGAGTGCCGGTAGGGTCCCTATTGTGGCGTTCCAATCTTGTTTGATCTTAGCTAGTTGTTCATTTACTCTGATTGAAAAAGTCCTGATCGTACCCACGTATTGCCTCTTACATGGACATGTAATCAAGTAGACTATGAACCTAGTTGCACATGTAGTTAAGTGTTTCATGCTGTAACTTTGCTTGAGTGACCGTGGAAGCAAAAGTGACAGATTTGCATCTGCCACAAACATTGTGAATACACACATTACACTTCCTACAGGGAAAATAGCCTTACATTCTTGAAAAAAAGAGACAGTACGTGGTGGATCTAGGGTATTCAAGGCGATCTCCCCCTGCATGGAATGAGCACCACAAAAAATGATGCCAGCCCGTTCAGGCAGGGAAGGCGCAAGAATCCTATCATTTAACAACACTCTCCAATGTTTATTGAGAATCTTTTTAATCTCTTTGTGCTGTATAGAATAGGAAGTAAAGAAAGACCACTTAAATTTGTTCTCCTTTTCCACTAGGAAGATCAACCAGTAGGGAAAGTCTTTCCACCTGAGGGACCGCCTGAATGGCGGCATCTAACTCTGTAGACCTATATCCCTTCTCAAGAAATTTCTGCTTGAGGGTCCAAGATTGAACAAGAAAATCACTAACCTCAGTACAATTCCACCTGAGGCAAAGGAACTGACCCCGGGGGACAGAATCCAACCACTGGCTGTAGTGACAACTGTCCACCGGGATATAACCGTTTCTGTCAGTTGTCTTGAACACCAGACGATGGTGGATGGCTGAGATCTCAAGATCCCAAAAATTGAATGTTGTGAGACTAGCCTCATAGTTCAACACTATGCCATGGTCATTGGTGTTCAATACAGCCATAAATTCATTCAAAGACACTGTATTACCCCTCTAGAGGAGGAGGATGTCGTCTATATACCTAGCCCACAGGACCAATTCTGGTCTCCTGAGGGCGTAGCCAACATCCACCTCCCACTGGGCCATGAATAAATTCGCCAAGCTGGGGGCAAATTTAGCCCCCATGGCAACTCCCCTGATTTGGGAATAGAAAAGATTCTGGAACCAGAAATAGTTTCTTCAGTGGCGAACCTCAATAGTTCCATAATGAAATTTCTATGAATCAGGGTAAGGGTGGAGTTCCTAGTCCAGAAAAGCTCAACAGCCACAAGACCCAATCTGTGTGCAATAGACATGTAAAGTGCAGAAACATCTGCTGTGACCAAAAGTAGGCCATTCTTGATATTCAACCTTTTCCAACAGTTTGATGGTGTCTTGGGTATCCTTGAGGTGGGACGGAACTAGTTTTACAGATCGAACAAGAAAGACGAAACATCCAGGTAAGGGACCTCAGAAGGCACCTGTTCTTCAAGAACTTCGACTGGGCCAAGATACAGAACAGAGCTCCACACCCGGAAATTGACTTTAGATCTACCTCTGGGAGTTATACTGAAGCCAAAGATCTATATGGAAACTATCTGAGAGGAAAAATACCTACCTGAGGGGACCAATACCCACCTGCTAGGAATTGGGATAGAATCCCTGGACCCTTGTTTTTGCTGCTTGATTTGCTGTTTACCTTACAGCAGTAAGGTAAGGGGCCATTTTACCTAGTGTGCCGTGTATACTGGAGACACAGAAATTACAACACGATTGCTGGCACCTGTTGTTCTTTTTGAGAAGCACTGAACAAGTCACTGAGCACCTATTCCAGCTTATATATAGACTGTCTTATATACATATTTAATAATTTTGATTTTTTTATTAAGAAGATTACGGAACTAATTATCACTGGCACTTTATTTAACTTCACTAAAGACTGTATTTTACCAATTTTTTGTAATCATGCACTATGTATTGCACGTTTTAACATAAGACATTTGCACTTTATGGAATATTTTTTCCTTTTACTTAGTTACTTATGTTGATATATAAACACATGATTTCTGGAATTTAAGTTTTATAATACACTGGTTCCTCCATAGCACAAGGCACTTTAATTTCTATTTAAGATAGGCTAGTTGATTTATAGCTAGATTTTATTTCTTCCAGTATTAGGCTCTTTATATTTATATCTAGTTCAGGTAGCGCAATACCATCTATTTGATTTTCAGTTTTACTAATGGCTGGAGATAGAAATCTATATACCGTCCAATCCTAGAGATCACAGAGTCAATCCCGCTAACAATCGTGCGACTAGGTGGATTGACAGAGTTCTTATGTACCTTTGGTAAATAGTAGATGATGAGGATTCATTTCTCTGATCTATATAAGCAGGTATAACATGATCTGAGTTGATACCAGACGTGATTGGATGACTTCCAGGTGCTGTTTCACTCATTCTGAGGCTCGGAACTCAGCCCCGGAATATTTTATCTGCCGTTCAGCCCGTTCTAGTCTTATATGCACTTCCACATGATTTCTTATTCCATTGTCAGCCCAGTTGGGTTTATGATAATAAGAGTGGATTTATATTTATGATATGTATATGTGGATTGATACAGAGGCTTGAGACGCATGCCGTCCATGCCACTTCCTGTTCTGCCATGATGGGGGCGGTGCCACTTCCTCATGTTTTACTATTTAAGTCTATAAATTGAGCAGCAATGTGGGGAGATAAGATGATGCCCCAGTTGAAGACATTTTGTTGGCGAAATGCATCGGACTAGCATTTCTAGGTCTTCCGCATTGCTTTTAGATGTATTTTTATTGATTTTTGTGATCACTTTGATATTCTGTATCTTGCATATTGTAAGATTGTAAGATTTTTTATATTTGAATAAACCATCCCTGTTTGACCTTCCATTTTTTCTTCCATTTTTGGGTTCTGCTGAATACTTACCCACCTCTACTTCCTGGATTGTCCTGGACCCATCTGGCTGTGGGGTGCCTATTGCCTGTCGTTTATACGATTTGGAGCTGTACATCCTTCATTGCATCCAGCGTGACATCTCCCAGAATGGAGGATTTTCAAGCTTGTTTGACTCACTGCCATATGGTATTGGGGTCCACCATTTCCGGTAAGGGTACCTCACCTTTTCTATGTGAACCTGCACAAGTATGCATAGGTATACCATCCGGTTTATCGGAAGTACACATCCCAGCCCATTTAGGAATGGGGGAATAACATCTCTCTCCTGATTGCCTGTTGCCAACCCTGCCTGAATTCTGACCTTTCTCTGCCTGCTGTTTCATCATATCTGATTTTCCGTGTATGACCTGGCTTGTCTTACTCTGGATCAGTCTTCTGCCCTCCAGCTCTGTGTAGCTTCCGTGCTGCTTTCCTGCGTCCACAACATACTTGCATCTGCTGTTCCTGCTATCACCTGCTGCTCAGCAATCAAGTCCAGTCCTGCTACTCACCAGCTTCTCATCTCTGCTATTAACGGAGAATCTTGCGGGCACTCTTACCTTGCCGTGTGCTTGTGACCACTGTCGCAACTCTAGTGGTCCTTGAGCTGGGGCTATATGAGAACTCTACTGATTCCTGTCAGGCTCTTCTGAGAGGTACGTGACAGGAAGTGTCAGGCAAGCTTTGCTAAAGGTTTGCCATCCTGTTATTCAGTTGTGAAAATTTTGGAGTCTTTTGCATGTGAATGTCTAGATAGCCAATCTTTCTCCCAGTGGCGGAGGGTCAATAACAGACATCACCAAATGGTGACCTGGACAAAGAGATGGTCCTATCTGGACCACCATGTTCACATCACTCAGTAGCCTAGGTGTAACTCTTCACCTGGCTACCCTATCATTTTCATCCTCACAACAGGACAGGAAGCACAGCAGGGCTGAATGGAAGGTGGGAAGCTCCCAACTTTTTTACGTTAGCAAGCACATAATTGGTTGCTAGAACAACATTGCAAGGAGGCTGTGATGTGAAGGATTCATAGCTCAAACATTGGGCCTCTGCTGGACCGCTGCATTTTCTTATCCAATACCTCTGCTCTATAATTAACCTCTTTTCTTCTTTGAACCCTACATGGTAGCACAAGCTGTGCAGACATTATAGACCCTCTGTCAAAACTCTCCTACCCTAGGGACAACATTAGAAGTTTGTGAATGCCAAGCTTAAGTCAATTGCGTCACTGGTTTAGAAAGAAAGCATTTGTTAATCATACTATTATTGACTTTGTATTCAATATCCCATTTCGTGAAACGCCCTGATCCAGTGAGCTTCTGTAAAAATTTGTTTTGTTCTTGTGATTTTTTTTTGGCCTTCCTGTTTTGCTTCATGCTGAATGTTCACTTGTGAATGCACGCACATCTCTTTATATTTATTTAGGATTTCAGGTAAACATTTTAATAAAAGGCCAGATCATTCAGGCTTCCGAGGGTAAGGCAAACACATCTATAGCTGTTTGTAAAAAAAAAATTTTTTTATTTTTTTTTATGAAAATGTAAATATGTTTCATCAAATTGTGTGTAAAAATTGACTACTCATGAATTCTCATTTGAATTGATGAAAATATTTGCGCTCAGAAGGATTGTGGAATAACACTTCCTAGTACATTTCAGTGGAATTACTGCAAAGTAGACCTGTCAAACAAAATTGAAAAATTTCCCCTTAATACCAAGCCAGCCAGTGCAGTGTACAATTACTGTCAGAGATGAATTTCATGTGAAATGTCAGTTGTAGACTTTTCCTCTCAGCATAAAATGTTATGTCAAAACTAGAGCAACAGAATCCATGTGATTATTTAGAAACACAAGTCTTTGATACATGTTGGCCAAAGCCCGGTTCTTGGCAACACATTGACCATGCCCTGTACTTCTGAAATATCTGATGATGGCATGTTAAATGAGTTGGGTGTTTGACTGGTGAAAGCATATTTTCTTTTGAATGTTTATTTTATCTCACTAAGCCTAATCTCAAAATTTGAAGATACGTATGTTATAGGAATATTTAGGAATGTTCATTGTTTCTAAGCATTTACCCCAGAAAATGTACATTTTATTTTGAATTTCTCCTTAAATATTGTGTGTACATTCTATGCCTAGGCTCTCCTGTACTGTGAGTCTCCTACCTCTAAATCTGAAATGTGAGACCATCTAAGGCATTAGGACTGACTGTTAGTCTCATGAGATTTTTTAATGCCACTACTGTATTTCTCTATGTTCTCCTTGCTGGAGAGTAAGCTATATATGAAGAACTACAGTGCAAGAATCTATGCTTGTGCTTCATTCATTCTATGGATCTATGCTTCCTGAGCATCTTCTGCTGCTTTTTGATTATTCCTCCACCAGTCATCAGATCACCAGTCATCTGGGGGAACAAATTTGAGGAATCAAAGTCCCCAATTCACCACCCAGATGGTTACCACCACACAGATAAACAGTTCAGAGCAAGACATGCTAAGTCAGTAACAGGTAAAAAAACAGGCAATACCAGACTAGACGTACACCCTCTGCCTGCATTTCTTGGATTCCTCCACGGTTCAGGTCTTTTTTTAACACTTTCGCTGTTGCTGACATAATCATAGAGATTACATAGAGATTGTATTGTATCTGTCGCACTCCTTACAGGCACGCCCACAGTTCCTGTAGGGTGCTGTAGTGAACTGGTGGATGGTGCCACCCTATAATCATCATAAATAAGGATCTTAACCAGCACACCTTTGTATAGTGATCATCTTGTCCTTCATTCCCATAAAGTAACTGGCATCACTTGCTGATGTTTCAAACCTTTGCAGGATCCCCTTTTTCTGCCTTAAAAAAGAGATCCTGCGAGGTCCCAAAACCTCAGCCTCTGATAGCTGTTACTTTATGTGAAAAAGGATATTCACTATACCTAGGTGGGCAGGTGAAGATCCTTATTTTACAGTAACCTTTTACATGTCGGCAGCATTGGCACGTACACAACAGCAGTCAGGGATTTTACTATTTTACAGTGAGTTATTGGAATTCTTGTAGGCTGTAAAGCCACCTGATTACTTATATATGTCAGGTAATGTGCTTCCCTCCACCTGACCCCCTCCCTTCACCATGGGTCTTGAACTTTTCACTCCCGGGTATACAGGAACACCAGAATTTTTCAGACTAAAGCTCAGTACACATGGGCCGAATGTCGAGAGACATTGGCTGGTTAAAAAAAAAGGGGCGACATTCGGCCCATGTGTATGCCACCCTGTCCAACAGAAGGCGGCAGTTTGGCCGGCTTCTGTTGGACAAGCATCCTGGAAAACCAGCAGCGGACCGGCTCTCAATCAGCACTCTCAAACAATGGCCACCCCCCTGTCAGAACACAACAGCTTAGCAGGGGAAATCGCTTTACTAACTTTGCAAAGTTAGTACAGCTCTGACTAGAGCTGGGTTGGGTTGAACAAAAAAAAAAAAACTCCTAGTGTGTACCAGGATTAAGTGTAGTGAATATGCAAAGCTTTAATGGGCCCAAAGACTTTTTGAGTAACACATTCATTCTATCCTGGGATTCAATGCATCACCACTGGCCAGGTTATGTTAGGGAAAGAGAAAGCACACCAGGAAGATTCGATGGTCCGTGTAATGCAGAGCCAAGAGATGTGCACGGGGAGTGGATATGCGTTTCAAAGCCTCCAAGCTCCTTTGTCAAGCCTGTATGGGAGAAGTCTACAGGGCGATTTAAGCCGAGGGACTACAAGGCCCAAAACTGCTATAAATATCCAAAATATACAATAATAGTGTGGGCAAAGTGTGTCTTACACCCACACTTACAAACTTGGATGTAGTATTGTTGGACCTTGTAGTCCCTTAAATAGCACAGTAGAGATCTCTCATATAGGCTTGACAAAGGAAACGGGCAGCTCCAAAATGGGTAGCCATGCCCCCTGCACGTCGCTTGGCATGTGATATCATTTCATGTTGGCTCTGCATTGCAAGAACTATCTCCTCTTCATGGTGTGCTTCCTTTGTGCTGGTTCCCTCACATGACCCAGCCATTGGCAGTACATTATGTCGCAGGATTGGATGAATGTGTTTCCCACAGAGTCTTCCTGCTGATGGGCAGTCTCTATGCCAAGCACTATATTACTGAATATTCTGTGAGTTGCCAATTGATTTTTTTACCATTAAAGCTTTGCTTATTTACTACACTTAGTCTGGCACCCTCTGATGTTCTTTAATACTTTCTTGAGATTCCTTCAGTTTCTGAGGAGCTGCACTTAGTGTTGGAAACTAAAGGATTTTAACCGTTGATGGACCCTTATGAACTTTTGCCTTTACATGACCTGGCATGTAATTCACTTATGTGGCATTTTTAGTTTATTTTACATTTGTCCCTCCTGTGTGCCCAGGACCTCCATGGCTGGTGTCAGAATGGACACATCCATCCATTCTCCGATCTTTCTTATGAAGAACATTAGTCCATATGCATAAGAGATGTGCATGTGTAGTACTGCAAAGCATGAGAACTTGGAGGAGGACTGGAGCCCCATCTGGTCAGT
This sequence comes from Lithobates pipiens, assembly GCF_037356315.1. Classification (NCBI taxonomy): domain Eukaryota; kingdom Metazoa; phylum Chordata; class Amphibia; order Anura; family Ranidae; genus Lithobates; species Lithobates pipiens. The sequence goes on from NW_027507789.1 coordinate 178,204,227, forward strand.
TATATGCCTCAACTCCTAGTCCATGTTGCCCATGCTCTGTGCTCTGAAGTAGGTGATATACACTATATTGTCAAAAGTATTGCGACGCCTGCCTTTACACACACACACGTGAACTTTAATGGCATCCCAGTCTTAGTACGTAGGGTTCAATATTGAGTTGGCCCACCCTTTGCAGCTATAACAGCTTCAACTCTTCTGGGAAGGTTGTCCACAAGGTTTAGGAGTGTGTCTATGGGAATGTTTGACCATTCTTCCAGAAGAAAACCTTTTGACAATATAGTGTATATAGAAGGCGGGGGGGATTGTAGGCAATCAAAGTAAGAGGACATGCTTATTTAATTTAAATCTAAAGGGCATTTAAAATGATCTAACCATAAAATTTCTGACGGAAAAAGTCAGATAGAGCCCACACACGATCGGATTTTCCCACAATATAATCCGATCAGACCTTTTCCGTCAGAATTTCTGACTGTGTGTAAAAGGCATTAGAGTAATCAAGGTAAATAGACAATAACTTGTGTTTTCTTAGAGTTACATTTTTTTAACCAATGGCAATCCTATACCGAGAAAGAAAAAGCAAAAACAAAAATATGGAAAATACAAAAAACAAAAACACCGCCATCAAAACAAAAAATTTCCGGTCACTACCTGAAGCCATTTTCATATGTAAATATTAGTTTACAGACTTATGATCAGAGATTCTCATTAACTCCAAAATACCTGAACCAAAAATGACGCATGCTCCAAATTCTGAGGATCCAAAGTAACTTTCTGCGCTAATTAACCTTAACGAAGAACATATCGTGAGAAAGTCCCAGACTGATCCCCCGAGGCGTTCCAAGCCACCTACAATGCAAACCGACTGCATTTTCCAAACTGTTAAAGGTAATTATTTGAATGCGGACTAAAGGTTATAGAAGAGCGAGGGAGAAGAGCGTGTGTAACTTAACCTCCTTAAAGGAACAGGAACTGGTAGATGAAATCGGATTCCCCCAGTGCTCACTTCTGTAATTTCCACTGTTATGAGATACCGACTTGTAGCCGAAGACCTGCGAGTCAAATGGGAAATTTAAACACAAAGGTGTCACAAAGGGAACTTCATTGCTTCCTGCCGGCTGTTAATGTGCATTGTTCCAGGGCTGTCTGCAGATGTTTATAGAGCAAATTAAATTAACGTAGGATGAATCTGTACATGGGTTTTGTGTAACTAGTTCATGAGTTTTAACATCTGGTTCTTTTCACTTGCTCTGGTTATTTTATATATGTTTGTTCAGCAGGTGAACTGGATCTGCTCATCTTATTTCCTGTTTTTGTATAACACGATGTATCACACTGACATCACAGGACCTTACAAAGTAGCCTTTTCACCAGAGGAGCTCACTGTCTAGTTCCCCGATCACAGTCATATAAACATTGGGAGAGACACATGCTGGTAACCATTTTTTACTAAAAAGTTGTTATGGATATTATTATTTTTTTTAACTTGGGCAGGGCTCTATTTAAAGCCAAAATCAGGGCTCCCACCTTCCCCCTAGTGACCCCCCTCTTCACATTGAGGATTCCCCTAACTATATACACTATATTACTAAAAGTATTGGGACGCCTGCCTTTACACACACACATGAACTTTAATGGCATCACAATCTAATACCCCATACACACAATTGGATTTTCCGACAACAAATGTTGGATGTGAGCTTGTTGGCGTAAAGTCCGACTGTGTGTATGCTCTATTGAACATTTGTTGTCAGACTTTCTGACAAAAAATGTTGGCTAGCAGGTCCTCAAATTTTCCGCCAACAAATGTTTGTTGTCGGACTTTTGGATCATGTGTACACAAGTCAGTCGGACAAAAGTCCATGCAAAGGAGCCGGAAGCACTCTGTCTTGTAAAACTAGCATTCGTAATTGATGGCCAACATTTGCGTGACCATGTGTATGCAAGACAAGTTGGAGCCAACATCCTTCGAACAAAAATCCACGGTTGGACGCATGAAATTGTCCAAAATGTCTTGGTATGCTGATGCCTTAAGAGTTCCCTTCACTGGAACCAAGGGATCAAGCCTAACCCCTGAAAAACAACCCCATACCATGATCCCCTTTCCACCAAATGATTTGGAACAGTGCACAAGCAAGGTTCATAAAGACATAGATGAGCGAGTTTGGGGTGAAGGAACTTGACTGGCCTAAATTAGAGGCGGAGTCTGCGAGCCAGGCCTTCTTGTCCAACATCAGTGCCTAACCTCACAAATGTGCTTCTGGAAGAATGGTCAAACATTCCCATAGACACACTCCTAAACCTTGTGGACAGCCTTCCCAGAAGAGTTGAAGCTGTTATAACTGCAAAGGGTGGGCCAACTCAATATTAAACCCTACGGACTAAGACTGGGATGCCATTAAAGTTCAAGTGCATGTAAAGGCAGGCGTCCCAATACTTTTAGTACTATTGTGTGTTATATACAATATATATATATATATATATATATATATATATATATATATATATATATATATATATATATATATATATTTTTTTTTAAGTATGCTTAAAAAATATGCTGACTCTTTTCAAAGGTCTTCAGAGTGATGCGCAGGGTTCTCTTTGTCTTTGGATCTTCTATCAGTGGTGTGTGGTCCTCAGTGATGCTGAAAGCAGCGCTGACTTGATTGCATTGTTGTGTAGATTTACTAAAGGCATAAGCTGTTCATTTTGCAAGGGAATTTGCACTTTTTCAGGGGAACACTTACCCTTAGCCTAGTGAATTAGGTGAAGCCCTGCTGGCTTCCATCATCCATTCATGTTCAAGTTCAAAATATTTTCTTTGCCCATGAAAGGGTATTCTTTTCAAAGTGAATGTTCACCGTATTCAATAAGCTGCGGGGAAAATTCCCTTGCAAATTGAACAACCTTTAGTAAATCAGGCCCTGTGAGCCCAGGGTGCCAAGGTGAGGCCTCTCAGAGAATGGGTCCACTCACTATTCTCTATGAGAACCCTTCTCCTCTCCTGCAGGGGCCATATATATTCAAGAAAGTGACTCAACCCCCAACCACCCAAACCCAGAAAGAAAGGAAGAAATCATAGTTTGGAATTTATTCTATTACCACTTTAAAGAGAGTTTTCAGAAGTCCTCTACATAGGGCTTTGGCCTCTTGTTTGTAATTCTTAATTTCTTTCAATGAATTCTAAAGGCAGCAAGGGGACTCTAACCCCCATTCCAGTGACCTTGAGGACAGACTGGGGAAGTTGGCACCTGAGTGATCTCAGAATGGCCATGTATACCGTCTTAAAGTGGCTATTTGATTGTGAACATGACATTGGTACCGTAGTCCCTTTTTTTCACAACTCTGGGTTAAAAAATAATTAGCCTTCCATTGGCAATTATCTGGAGCACCACAATTGCCCCTAGCATCTGGGAAGCATTAGGAATATGTACCAAGTGCCCTCTATTAACACCATGTGCACTATGCTTGCAAGACAAATTGGGGAGGAGGGGTGGGTTAATTTTATAAATAGGACATTTCTTGGAAAATAAAATAACAGGGGCATACAGTATCTTCAGAACTTTATATGATATTTCCCTTTATGATGCATGACCATAAGAATAATAGAATACCTTTTTTAAAATCAAGTAAATCATTTAAAAAGTCTCAAGGATATAAATATACTCAGGGCATCGATTGCAAACCTTGATGCCTTGTTATATTAGGCCCAAGCACCATCTCTGGTTATAAAATACCCTCCCAGCAATGTGATCTTTTCACCACCGCTGTCAAAGCCTTGCACGTGCATACTGAACACTGCACCCATTAATGGTAATTAGCATACTTCTGAGCCTCTAATCACTGCATTATGTTTTCTTAGTGCACGTGCATGGGTCCACAGGAGGTCACAGCTTGTCTAGCTTTGGGTAAACAAAGTCCCCTTCCTCTGTATAAATCTCGCCTTTCTACATGAAACCATCACTAAATGAGTCTACTATACGCTCTGCTTTGAGCAAATTTTAAAGACGCAAAACATTTTTTTTTAAATTATTTTTCACCAAATATTCTGTTATCTTGCGTAACATAAAGCCTGGTTTTGGAACTAGATCTGCTAATTTTCCTTTTCCCTGGTGCTCAATTCTAGCTGTTTGGGAAAAAATAGAGATGATATGCATATACAGAAGCTATTTTACTTATCAACGGATTTGTATTTCTAGCCATCCACTCCTGAGATTTACACAACTCTGCAACACAGCACAGTCCTTGTTCATGCTACTATTTGACAGGGTACCTGCTTACCACTTTTTCCCTGCCTTTAACTGATATAGCCAGAAGTTTAACTCTGCCTCCAATAACTAGTGTGACCACTACAAAAGCCCTGATGAAGGAAAATGCTCTAGCCCCTAGAACACATCGGGCACCACAGTGATGTAGTGGTTAGTACTCTCACCTAGCAGTAAAAAGGGTTGCTGGTTCAAATCCCAACCACGACACTACCTGCCTGGAGTTTGCATGTTCTCCCTGTGCCTGCATGGGTTTCCTCCAGGTACTCTGGTTTCCTCTCACACTCCAAAGACATGCAGGTAGGTTAATTGGTTTCTGTCCAAAATTGACCCTAGTATATGATTAGGGACCTTGGATTGTGGGCTCCTTGAGGGTAGGGACTGATGTGAGTGTGCAATATACAGGGATGGAGACAATTGTAGACACTCACTCAGGTTGGACTGGTGTCTTTATTCAACCTTACTAACTATGTAACATTGGATTCCTGTTGTCTCTTGCAGAACAAATAAAATACCTTTGGACTATGTGGCATCTGTTAGGTGCCATACACTAGAAACATTTGCATAATTTTCTTAAAATAACATTCCTATTCATTTTTTATTGTTCGTGGGATCAAATTGTCAGGAAAACTGTGCTCGAACTCATGCTTAAGCCCATGTTTGAGCCTATGCTCAAATGAATGCGCATGCGTGCAGAACAGCCCATAGAACTGTGCATGGAATTAGGACTCAGCACGCATCTACAGGTGCATGCGCATTAGCATGTATGTTTGCTGGACTTTGGCGCCCAGTGATCTATTTAAAGCTATACAGGACTCTTGATTATTTCTAAGTGGTTGTCAGTTCCTTCTGCCTGTGACCTGATCCTGTGACCTCTGTATCTGGACTTGGCTTGTTGACTTTTGCTTGTTCTTCAACCCCTGTTGCGGACTCTTGTGACTCTGACCTTGCCTTCTGCCTGCTGATCCGGCAACCCCACTGCCCATTTGATATTGCCTGGCTTTGATTCTACTCCTGGTTCCTGATTCTGCACTGCTGCCTGATTGTTGTCAACTCCTGTCTGTCTGACCATGTATTTGAGATCCAGCATCTGCTAGCTACTAGCCCGCTATCGTCAGTTTTGCATCTGCTACCAGATCTCTTGATCCTGGATCCTCTACAGACACCCATGCCACTCTGTGCCCTGTTACATCCTGTCATCATCCCCAGTAGAAACAGAACAAGGGAAGCCCTCTTGTCAACCATTCGTAGTAAACAATGGACTGCCAACACCCAGTTCAGATCTTTACCGCTAAACATTTCGTGGGACGTGAATACAGCAATTTTCTAAGGGAAAAGTCATGGAAAATCGATGGCGCTACATACGGACCTGTGATAATAAATAAATACATTTGCAGAAATTAAAAGATATAAATAAACATTAATTATAATTTTTTTATTAATTTTCCATTAAAAAACATTAAAGAAAAAGCGAGATTAGAAATTGATTAGAAATAATATTTATACGGTAATTAAAGTACCGATACCATAATTAAGAAATATTTATTGGCAAACAATGAAGTATTCATTTTGTTTGTGTAATTTTAGCAACTAATTTATTATTCTTCCTCTCGTTCCAGTAAATTAGTCCCTTATTTATGCAACATCCCTGTTGCATTTGTCGTTTTTCACAAAAAACAAAACAAAAAAAACCTGATTTCATTATTTGCATGTTTCTGCCAAAAGCTTCCTAATTTTTTTCAGCATTTCTAAACCGGCTTGTTGTTGTTTTTTGTTATCTAACATTCACAGTTGGATGAAATTCTGTGAGCCTTTCTGTGAAATGTGATATGTAAGACAGATATGGGACAGTAAACCCTGTTAATGGTGCTTCTTAATTTTTTTACAGTATGCCTGTTTAAGCTTTTGAAGTATCTACTGCCCCCATAGGAAATTTTCCATCATTTATTTATTCTCATAAATGTCTGTTATTGGCTTTTTACAGTTTCCAAATAATAAATGCGATCTGAACATTTGCTATGAGCCACAGTAATTTTTACAGTTGCATTGGTCCAGCTTGGACCAATGTAAGTATATACAGTATGTCCTATACCTGCGAGATCCCCGTGGAAACTGGAAATCACTATCAGTTTGCCCTGATAGCTTCTGGATCCAATGCCGAGTAGCTGTCCTGTTACTTACTGGTAGGTCATTTGCTTGGCATGAGTGTCTTTCAGAGAACACTTTGCAATTTTTAAATTAATACAAAGTGTTCTCTGATTAGATGATGTGGAAATCGTGATGTCACCAACCCCCCCAAGCTGGAACAATGTATGTATGTAAAAATTGAACTTCAATTGTAAAGGACAAATGAACCACACGAGAACACCATAGATCCATAATCAATTGTCCAAATTTTTACTGAAGAGATCAAATCACAAGCAGTTCATGTCTGATATGATATCCCTGGACTATAAAAAAAAGAAGTAAAAATAAGTTCCAATGGGTCTGCTGTGATTCCTACTTAAAAGATGCAAATCTATGAATAAAGTCTAGTGTAGGTGGACCCCGTTGTCCTAGGCTGCTACCTCTCTGACAGTGGCAAAAGGAAGTGCTCACCAGATAGTAGACCCTTGAACATGTACAGAGAAGCACTTGGTACAAAAGTTAATCTCACTTAAAGGACTTCTTGAAATATTTAATGGTTTGGAGCATCAAATACAACAACGCGGCTGCCCAGAGTGCCATTAAGAGACACTAGTCCTTATCAATCCTTAATATAAGTTCCTTTATGCATTCCGATTTGTTCATATTAACACGGACAACTCAAGCCCTAAAGAAGAACGATGCTTTTTCTGAAACGCATTGGTTGTATCTGAAGCTTCTAACAATTAAATGTATCAAAAAGTCCTTTAAGATGAACTTTTTACCAGGCACTCCTACGTATACATTCAAGATATCACAAAGAGTGTTTGTGCCACTCAGGACCTCTTCCTTAGGCATGTGATGGAGCTTGTGGTGAGATCTAGGGCGGTTCATGGTAGATGAAAATCCAGCAAATGATTCCAACCAGTCAGTCCACCTCTAACTCAAGTTTTCAGTGGGCTAAGCCTTCAAATCATCTGCCCACTCCTCAAAATCATCAGAAAATTGGACCTATGCTTCCACTCATACGCTGATGACACTCAACTCTACTTTCGCATCACTGGACAAAAAGACCAATATCAGGAACTAGAAAAATGCCTCACATTGATAGATGACTGGATGACCATGAGCTCCCTCAAACTCAATGGATCCAATACAAAAACTAAGACCCCATGGACGGCACCCACCATCCTTGGAGAGACCATCTCCGCACCAAAGCCAAAAGTCTCTGAGTCATCTTCGACTCAGAGATGTTGATAGATGCACAAATAGGATCAGTAGTCAGCGGATCTCACCATCTTCTCCGCCTGCTACGTAGACTCATCCCCTTCATTCCAGAAGAGGAAAAATCAGTAGTAGTTGGAACAATCATCAATTCCCAGATCGACTACGTAAACTCTCTCTACATAGGACTACCTAAATACCAGATTGCACACCTACAAGTCGTCCAAAACATGGCAGCAAGACTAGTCACAGGAAAAAACCCTGGGAATCCATCTCCCCATCCCTGAGGACCCTACATTGGCTAACCGTAAAGGATCGGATCACATTCAAGACCCTCTGCCTCACCCACAAATGCACACAAGGAAACGCTCCTCAGTACCTATGCGAGAAAATAAAACACTACACATCCAATCGCAGCCTCTGATCAACTAACCAAAACCTCCTCCTCATCCCCAAGTCCCGCTACAAATCAAAGGGAGAACGAAGATTTGCAGTTCAAGGACCACGGCTATGGAACGCTCTACCCATTAACAACCACATGGAAGAAAACCATCGGGCCTTCAGAAAAAAAACTCAAGACCCACCTCTTCTAAGAAGCAGGACAAAACAGGACGGATCAAGTGCCTTGAGGCGATTCAGTTCGCATTTGTCACACTATACAAGTCATTCATTCATTCATTCAAAGTAACATCAGCATTTGGCTTTTGACTTCCTAAGAAATCATAAACTGCCATTATAATGCATAGACGTGGTCAAACGGTAACACGGGTTGGAAATTAGAAACTGCTGTTTGTGTGGTCAGTTTTGCCATAAAAATTATTGCAGCTGTTCTAAATGCATGTCTATTTTAATGATCACTTTTAGGAGAGATTGTGGGTTAAGCCTAATAAAAATACTTTTTGTAAAAGTGGGTTCTTGTTTTCAGTGCGGGGCTGGGTATATGCCTCTGATAAATGCTGAGCAATTTTATCAGTATTTAGTCCATAAGTACTTTATAATATATGTATGAATCACCCACCAAAAGCCAACATGACTTCTTGTACCCAATAAGCTTAGACTATCTGTCTTTTTAAAAGCTTCTTAGAAACCACATGCACTCTGTACTATATTTACAAGTCTCCTCTTGACTATAGATGTAGAACATTAAAGGGAATGTACAATGGTTTCTATATATTTTCTTTATTTGCTGCGGCCAGGAGTAAAAAAAAAAAATATATACACATTAAAAAAAATACACTTTTGTTTTTAGTCAGGTAAACAGACATATGCATATGCATATTAATATGTTGTATTCTCATTTCTAAAATTCTTTTTTACATATTTTCAAGGCTATGCTTATATACTTTACTGAAAGAGTCTAGTGTGTAGAGAGCTCAATAACTCAAGCTGAATTTGCCCACTTCTACAAATCCCCAGTGTTTGGGCTTATTAGTGTCTTCTCTGTTTTGAAGCAGCAAGTTCACTTTAATGGTGCCCTCCCAGCTACTCATTTGTACAATACAACTACAATACTAACAGAACTGTGACTTGGAGATAGGAAAAAATAAGAACTCTTTCCCAGCCATCTGTTTACAGGTTGAATGTCTGTGTGCCTGTTGTCCAGCAAGGGTACTGTGGACAAAGGGGAATGAGTCTCCCAACAGAGCAGTGGTTGGGGAAAGAATATGTAAGTGTAAGGTTCTAGCTGCCAATTAAAGTTGTTGTAAACCCTTACAACACACTTTGACCTACAGGTAAGCCTAGATTAAGGCTTACCTGTAGGTCCAAGAAATATCTCCTAAACCTATACGGTTTAGGAGATATTTGCCCGAAGATAGGCACCGCTGTCTATGGCACATGCGCCGTAGACGGCGGCGTGCAGGCGCACTGAGCTCGGCATCGTCCATGATGAAGATGCCGCGCGTGTCGGCTCCCGTGCGCATGTGCGGGAGTGACGTCATCGCGGCTTCGCCGAATGACAGCGGCGGAGCTGCGAGACCCCACCGAGAAGATGGATGCACCGGACTACAGGGGACAGCGGTGACTTCGCTGGCTCCCGTGTCAGGTAAATGACAAATAATGGACTACTATGCGATGCATAGTAGTCCATTATGCTTTGCCTTTGCAGGGAATGAAAGAGGAAGTAAACCCATCAGGGTTTACTTCCTCTTTAAGTTACTTGTTGTTTTGGCCTACGTTAGCAAAACACAGTTTAACTTTAATATGTTGCTGTGTCCTGAAATTGACATGAAATATTTGCACATTCTCAGCAAGTAGTCAAAGAGCACTCACTGGCCTCTTTAGCTGTAGACACTGTGCAGCAATTCATCCTCAAATGTTTACATAAAAAATGCTGAAGTCATACCGACCCTGGCCTCTCAGCAGGCCAACTGATTCTGCTCCCCCTTATTATCACTGATTCAGCAGCTTAGCTCTCCCTGCTTCCCTCCTCCCAACAGTTACTCCTCAGCTCATCCTTCTAGCAGTGATTCAGCTTAGTGTGCAGTAGTGTTGAGCGAACAGTTCAGGCCGAGTTAAAGTTTGGTCCGAACATCGCCTGGTCTTCCGTTTGGTGAATATCCAAATTTGCTGGGCGCTCGGCAGGATGTTCACAGTGCTTTCTAGGACCCTAACTGGATGAAGCCTTGCACCTGACCCAAGCTGACACTAGTGTGCAGTCCACCAAAGCTGCCAGAGAGGCTTATTCTGTCTCTTGAAGGTTATGGGATGAAGGCGCCACCAACACCCAAAGACCAATTTTTCTGGAACTGTGTGATAGGAGCATCAAATTTAATTTTTTCTACAGCAAGGCCAATTCTTGCTTTCATCAAGAGTACCTCTAGAAGGTTATGGTGTGATGGCACCACCAACACCCAAAGACCAATCTTTCTACACCTGTTACTTTCATCCAAAGTCTGCGAAAGAAACACCAGACTTTATCTAAAAACAATTGTTAATTTTGTTGTTGTTAATCTTGGCCTGAGTGGCCTGAGTGTACTATAATTTGGCTTCTTCCCATAAGGCTTGCTCACTGTGGTGCAAAACGTTGTTATTTCCATCCAAAATCTGCCAAAGAGACACCAGAATTTATCAAAAAATCCTTAATCTTGTTCTGAGTGCACTAAATGGTGACCACAAGCCGTTGTGTATGTTTACTAAATAAAGAAAGCTTTCAGGGAAAATCAATTTAAATGTCATTTTTTTTTCCCTAAGGGTCCTTTCACACGGGGCGGATCAGTTCTGATCCGCCCCGTGGATATCCGTTTGCTCAGCGGGGATCACTCCGCCGATCCCCGCTGAGCAGGGAGATGACAGGTCCGTCTCTGCATACTGCACAGGGACGGACCTGTCACAGCGCCGCTCTCCCCTATGGGAGATCGGATGACGACGGACCGCAGTGCCCGTCGTCACCCGATCCGATCCGCAGACGGATGGAAAAATAGCTTTTTCCTCCGTTACACTTTTTCGGATCGGAGCGGGTCGGATGTCAGCGGACATGTCACCACTGACATCCGACGCTCCATAGAGCTCTATGGAGCACCCGTTCAGGTCCGCCTGAAAAACTGACAGGCGGGCCTGAACGGGACGTCAGTGTGAAAGGGGCCTTAATGTCAGTTTTCCTGCAGCAAGTTCTATACAGGTTTGGTACAGATGCACCACTTTACAGGCAGACTAAGGGGACCCCCCCCCCCGACACTATATTTAAAGATTTTTTTTTATTTGTATTGTTTCACTTTAACCACTTCAATACAGGGCACTTAAACACCTTCCTGCCCAGACCAATTTTGAGCTTTCAGCGATGTCGCACTTTGAATGACAATTGCGCGGTCATGCTACACTGTACCCAAATGAAATTTTTATCTTTTTTTTCCCACAAATAGAGCTTTCTTTTGGTGGTATTTTATCACCTCTACGGTTTTTATTTTTTGCGCTACAAATAAAAAAATACCGAAAAGTTTGAAAAAAAAAATGTTTTTTTTTGTTTCAGTTTCAAAACTTTGTAAATAAGTACGTTTTCTCCTTCACTGATGGGGCTACACTGATGGGCACTGATAAGGCGGCACTGATGGGCACCAATGAAGTGGCACTGATGAGGTGGCATTGATGGACACTGATAGGCGGCACTGATGGGCGACACGGATGGGCGACACGGATGGGCGACACGGATGGGCGACACGGATGGACACTGATAGGTGGCACAAATTGGCACTGATAGCTGGCATGGATTGGCATGGATAGGCGGCACAGATGGACATGGATAGGCGGCACAGATGGGCATGGGTGGGCACTGATAGGCGGCACAGGTGGGCACTCATAGGCGGCACAGGTGGGCACTCATAGGCGGCACAGGTGGGCACTCATAGGCGGCACGGGTGGGCACTCATAGGCGGCATTGGTTTTATACTGTATTAATGGATGCCAATCAGTGCCAAACAATAATGCATGCCAATCAGTGATGCCCATTGTGGGCACTGATTAGCATCCATTATGGGCACTGATTGGCATCCATTGTGCTGACCATGGGCATCCCTGGTGGTCTAGGGAGGATTACCTTTTCCTTGGTGGTGTCCCTGGTGGTCCAGTGTGGGCATCCTCGGGGGGGCTGTGCTGATAATCGATCAGCACAGACCCCCCCCTGTCAGAGGAGCAGCCGATCGGCTCTCCTCTACTCGCGTCTGACAGACGCGAGTGAGGAAAAGCCGTTCACCGGCTCTTCCCATTTACACTGTGATCAGCCGTGATTGGACACGGCTGATCACGTGGTAAAGAGTCTCCGTCGGAGACTCTTTACCGAGATCGTAGTTGCCGGGTGTCAGACTGACACCCTGCAACAACGATCGCCGCGATGCGCGCCCCCGGGGGCGCGCAGCGGCTCATAATCCTGAGGACGTCATATGACGTCCGGTCAGGATTATCAAACCACTTTGCCGCCGTCTATTTGTAATAGGGCGGGCGGCAAGTGGTTAAGCATCATTAAAATCACTCATTTAAAAACTATCTTTAAAAAAAAATTTTTTTGCATTAGTCACATGTCCCCCAGGTCAATTCCCAGGCTCCCATACTCTTTTTATGGCCAATAACTTGCATAAAAGCCTTCAATATGGGGACTTTCACTTTTTCAAGTTCGTGTCCCATAGACTTTACCCACTTCAGCCCCGAACCATTTGACTGCCCAAAGACCAGATCATTTTTTTGTGATTTGGCATTGTGTTGCTTTAACTGACAATTGCACGTGCGACATGGCTCCCAAACAAAATTGATGTCCTTTTTTTCACCAATAGAGCTTTATTTTGGTGGTACTTGATCATCCTTGCGGTTTTTCTTTTTTGCGCTATAAACAAAAAAAGAGCGACAATTTTGAAAAAAACGCAATATTTTTTAGTTTTTACTGTAATAAAAAAATATTAAAAAAACATTATTTTCCTCAGTTTAGGCCGCTACGTATACTTCTACATATTTTTAGTAAAACAAAATCGCAATAAGCTTTTATTTGGTTTGGCTTGCGCAAAAGTTATAGCGTCTACAAAATAAGGGATAGATTTATGGCATTTTTAATAATTTTTTTTTTACTAGTAATGGTGACGATCTGTGATTTTTATCATGACTGTGACATTATGGAGGACAGATCAAACACTTTTGACTCTATTTTGGGACCATTCACATTTATACAGCAATCAGTGCGATTAAAAATGCACCGATTACTGTGTAAATGTGACTGTCAGAGAAGAGGTTAACCACTAGGGGGTGCTGCAGGGGTTAAGTGTGTCCTAGGGAGTGATTCTAACTGTGTGGGGGCTGGGATACATGAGACACAACACTAATCACAGCTCCCGATCACAGGCAGTGGTGATCAGTGTTCTGTCACTAGGAAGAATGGGGGGAATGATTGTTTACCTCAGCATTTCCCCACTCTTCCTCTCCTAAGACGATCGTGGGTATCCCTGCAGACATTGAGCCCCTGAGACCCGCGATCACACTCGCGGCGCACGCCCACAATGACATGTCTTAAAGGGCAATATACAGGTTAATATGCTTGTACATGCCCTTCTGCCGACGTATATTGGTGTGAGTCGGTCGGCAAGGGGTTAATAAGGTTTGTGATTCGGGTCCGAAATTTTGCATAGTTTGAGAGTTCTGGTGCAAACAGAGAGCTGTAAAGCTCAATCTGAAAGTTGTCCACTTGAAGAAGCAAGTTCACGTTGATGGTGCCCCTCTTCCCCCAAATACTTGTACTGTACTTACCTTTGCAATACTAACAGAGTTGCGATAAACTCAGCCCACATTCCAAGCTGTGACTTAGCAGCTCAGTCACTCTGTATCCCCCTCATGACACTCACCCAACAGTTCAGAACCCCCGGCACCCCCCCCCCCCCCCATGGCATTAACCCAGCATCTTAGTTCCCCGTGCAGCCCCTCCCAGCATTGGCTCAGCAGCTCAGTTCTCCCTGCTTCCCCTCCCAGCAGTGACTCTAATATCTAATGTCATTTGGCATGTCATTTTTTTTTGGGGTGGGGGGGTGGCGGTTATTAGATTTGACAAGTACCCAGCTCCCTCTTCCGCTCATGACGCCACGGCACCGAGCGGAAGTTCACCTCTCCCTTCCCTCCCTGCAATCTTTTGGGACACGTCACAGGTCCCAGAACATTGCCCAGCCATTCAGAACGCGCAGGGTGACTCGAGCATGTGCAGTGTGCAACCGGCTGTGAAGCGGCAAGCTGTCACAGCCGGGTGCCCACACTTGCAATGCCTGCACCGCAGAGAGGAGAAGGAGAGAAGCGAGGCTTCGGGTGGCCGCATTGCTGAATCGTGGGACAGGTGAGTGGCTGTTTATTAAAAGTCAGCAGCTACACTTTTTGTAACTTCTGACTTTTAATAAACACAGAAATGGGTTGAACTCCACTTTAAAGTGCGTGTAAACCCTAACAATGTACGTATTCCGGTTTCCCCATTTTGGTCTATTAAATATATCATTCAAAGCTTTGTCCCCATGATTAAGCTCCGAGGGGCAGAGTGAAACATATTGGGGAGGAACCCAGGCTGAGACTGCCATTCATTCCAATACCAGTGGGTCTGCATTGATGTGCAGCTTCATGGGATTCATTCTTTGCTCAACAGTTGTTTGGAGCCGAGACAAACTACTTCCATGGCCTGCACTCACAGTGGTGGACACGGATTGCTTTCCCTTGTAGCCTGAGCGGCACACATTTTCCACTACTGGTTCACTTTGAAAGCATTGTTTTATACAGTATCTGTTTGATAAGTGCAAAAAAATACCCGTTGACCTGTCTTAAATTTGCGGCTGTCCTATGTCCTTTTCACTTTGCCTGTGTTATCTCAAGGAGCCTATTCAGCATCCCCCCCCCCCCCCCCCCAGTTATACTCAGAGTATAAAACACTTCCCCTCTATGTTGTAAAGATAAGAAGAAAGAGAGGGGTTCTGTAGTTCAACAAAAGCCAACTGGGCAGGGCTGACACCATTTCTAATTTCGGTCCAGAAAAGGCACCGTTGTGTCAGTCAACAACAGGGAATTAGGAGCATTTCCTGCAGGTTCAACATGTATTTTTCACATTTACTGGATCATTCAAGAGGTACAACATGGTGACTGCTGCATATATTGCAGAGATGTGGCATCCATAAGGGCACATGGGCGCCGCCCCCTCTCTCCTGCCACCCCCTCTAGCACCTCTTGCCACCCCCTCTATAGCTGCTGCTGCCACCCGGTGCGCGAACACCTGAATTACAGTGGCAGTGTTTTTTCATAAGCACCTGATTAGAGCCATAGGCTCCAATAGGCATCAAAAAAGGTGACCTGCGAGCGCCAAGCTGGGCGCTCAGCTGTGTTAGAAAAGCGAATGAATATTTGCTTACCTAACACTAAACCGCCTCCAGCCAATCAGGTGCTCGGATCTGTTACCCGTCACCTGATTGGCTGAAACGTCAGGCGCTGTGGGACTCCTATTAGGTGTCCAATCATAGCAGAGTTCGGGAAGAGGGGATGGGAGAAGACATCGAGGAGCTGTTCCGCTGCCACCGAGACAGGGTAAGTACTTATGGCGGGCGGGGGGGGGCACACTGGTAGCTTTTGATATGACGCAGTGGCTGTGTTTGATGGGGCACAGTGAGGCTGCATTTGATGGGGCACAGTGAGCTGCATTTGATGGGCACAGTGAGGCTGAATTTTATGGGCACAGTGGCTGCATTTGACGGGCACAGTGGCTGCATATGATGGGCACAGTGGCTGCATATGATGGGCACAGTAGCTGCATTCAATGCTGAACAGTGGCTGCATTCGACGGGGCACAGTGGCTGCATAAGATGGCCACAGTAGCTGTATTTGATGGGGCACAGTGGCAGCATTTGATGGCACAGTGGCAGCGTTTGATATGGCACAGTGACTGCGTTTGATGTGCACAGTGGATGTGCTTGATGGGCACAGTGGCTGCGTTTGATGGCACAGTGGCAACAATTGATGGGCACAGTGGCTGCGCTTAATGGGCACAGTGGCTGCGTTTGATGGCACAGTGGTGGCAATTGATGGACACAGTGGCGGCATTTGATGGCACATTGTCTGTGTTTGATGGGCACAGTGGCTGCGTTTGATGGGCACAGTGGCTGCGTTTGATGGCACAGTGGCAGCAATTGATGGGCACAGTATCCTCGTTTGATGGCACAGTGGTTGCAATTGATGGGGGTTTTTTTCTGAATTTTTCAGTTTGTTTGTGCCCCCCCATAAATATTGAGCACCAGCCACCACTGCTTTAAAGGACCATTTAAAACAGACTTCTCTGTGACTGGAGACATATCATAAAAATGCTTTTTATCCACAGATTCACTTAACATCTGTTCTTAAGCTGCGTCTTTTCAATCTGCATGTCAAAGCCCATTCCGATTTCTTCTTAAGTTATTGGTATAGTGAGTGCAGACATTGGTGATAAATCACGGTGTATCCTACCAGCATTTTAGGCTGATTGACCAGTGACACCATACCTATATCAAAGATGTGTAGCTTGCAGCTTCTTTTGAAGACTGAGAACAGTGAAACTGGATACAGTTTAATTGTTTCATGATATGCACTTCTACCCACAGGAGAGTGCTGCTCTGACCACATGCGCTTATAATAGCCATTCGTCCATCCTTTTATTTTTAACTGGTGGAAGAGTACAGATGTCATTCATATCTCATTTCTGCCCTCACGCATTAAAGGTCCAGGTGCAACAACCTTTTACTTCACTTTAATCTAGACTTTCACTACAGATAGAACACCTTGACACAAGAAGGAAATGTAACATAACACTTCATTAATGTCTATAGTGTCCAGTGGACATCCTTCCATGTGCCAGTATGCTACACCGGCCTTCCTCTAAACTTTATTTCCAGTCTTGCTGCTTTAAATCTTTATTTGTCCTGCACCTTCCTCCTTTAACAAAGCTCTCATGCCTCGTCCCTTACCTCCCTCTTTTAAATTTGTCCCTTGGCTCCTAATATGCTACCTACCTAACCGTTTTGTATATGCATCATGAATTCTCTCTCACTCTTCATGGTACCTACCTCCTTCTTCCATACTTTTGGCTTTTGAGACGTTGGCTCAGTCCATATGTGAGCATGGGATCTCTTTGTGTAAGGTCCCCCATATCTGCTTTATGGCATTTATTTTTATGTTTTATATATGATGTTTTTTTCTGTAGATACACTGCATTGACATCTACTCCTGAAGAAGCGAGCAGTAACTCATGAAACGCATGGAGTTTTATGATGCCAACATCAACAATTTCAAATATATATGTATGTGGCCACTTGGTATGCTGTGTCTATCACTGCAAAAAAACATGGCAGAGGCGCCTCTGGGTGCAGAAGTGCGACAAAATGTAATGTAGATACAGTTATGAGCAACTCACATTTGATTAGTTGAAACGAGCATGGTCCCAACATGGGGGCGTCATCAGTATGGTCAATCCGTGTCTGCTGGAGGGGCGCTTCTCAGTGTGTTTTGGAGATGCACTCAGAGCGAGGCTTGATAAAGGAGCGTGGCGGCCACATCACTTCGCAGCTAGTACGCTCACGAAACGCGATTCATACCAGTGACATCATCCTCTCTCGCCTGGATCCATCTGCGCCTCAAGGCTCGCTCTGAGTGCATCTCGAAAACACACAGAGAAGCGCCCCTCCAGCAAACATGGATTGACCATACTGATGATACCCCCATGTTGGGTCCATGCTCGTTTTAACTACTCAGATGTGAGTTGCTCATGAATATATCTACATTCAATTTGGTCTTACTTCTACACCCAGAGGTGCCTCTTCCTTGTTTTTTTGCAGTACAGTTGGAACCTGAGTGCGGCAACCCCCCCCCCCCCATCCTCAACCTATACTGTTTGTAGACATTTTTACCATCAGTAATACTGTGGACTTATAGGATATTATCCTAAGTATACACATATCAATTATGTCTATACAGCACAAAAAAAACTTAAACTGTGGGATATCTATTGCTTCTAGATCCTTGCGCCTCTTACTTGTATATTGTTTCTATCACTGCCAAGTGGTTTGGAGCCTCTGTTTATGCATTTCACATATGATGAATGTTATACAATTTTAATACATTTCTAAGCTATGTTTACATTGTATACTCTTATTGACTGTTTTGTGCTTACCTCATTTAGGCCTTGGACATGGACGTTTTTACAGTGACTTTTTTGAGATTTTTTTGCTGCTTAAAAATGCCACTCCATGTTATTCAATGGGCTCATACACACCATGGCGCTTTTGAGCTGTAACAGGCATGGTCGTTTTTAAGCTAAAAAAAAAAAAACATGGACCAGCGTGTTCTGAGGCTCCAGCGCTAGAGCTGTAAAAACGGCAGGCGCCGGCAAAAGCTGTTAAACGTGAATTAACGAGGCTTAACGCTGTGTTAAGCCTCGTCCGGCGTTTCTGTCTCTATTCAAAATCAATAGTTCCCCATGGGAGCCCATTGATTTTAATAGAAGTCGCACCAGAAGTCGGATCAAGATGATCCTACTTGCGGTGCGACTTGTGTGCTGAGGATATTGGGGGTGGAACCCCGTGAAAATTTAAAAAAAAAGATCCATACCAGACCCTTATCCGAGTACACAGCCCGGTAGGTCAGGAAAGGGGGGGGGGCGAGCAAGTGCCCCCTTCCTGGACCATACCAAGCCACATGCCCTCAACATGGGGGGTTGGTGCCTTGGGGCAGGGGGGGCCCTGCGCCCCCCACCTCAAAGCACTTGTCCCCATGTTGATGAGAATGAGGGCCTCTTCCTGACAACCCTTGCCCAGTGATTGTCGGGGTTTGTGGGCGGGGGGCTTATCGGAATCTGGGAGCCCCCTTTAATAAGGGAGCCCCCAGATCCCGGCACCCCACCCTATGTGAATGAGTATGGGGTACATCATACTGCTACCCATTCACCTGGGGGAAAAGAGTGTAAAAAAAAAACACACTACAAAGTTTTGTAAATACATTTATTAGGCAGCTCCGGGGGTCTCTTCCGACTTTGGGGTCTCTAAGTTCTTAACACTTCAAAAAAAAATTTGCAGGACAAAGTTACCAAAGAAGTATTACATCCTAACTATGTGAGATGTAACACATGGGGTAAACCGGCTACTACTGATGAAAAACCTATGACCTTGAGGTCAGAAATGTGGAAATTCAGAAATATTTTTAATGTCTGCTCCAGTTCAAATCTTGTGAATGCTATAATACAAAGGAGGAGACATTGGGATGGATCAGATAATTACGGTGTCTGATTTTTCTTAACAGATATAAAGGAAACTTTCACTTTTGTGATTCATGGTAAACTCCTTTGGACTTTTAGGCATTATCTAAATACGGAATCAGTTTCCATATTAATACAGCAAAAGAGAAACAATGCCTATAGTGTCTATAGTCTAGAGACAATGCAAAATGCCTCTCCAGATGACCCTACTAAACCAGCCATTTTCCCCAAGGATCATGGGAGAGTCAAACCGAGTAGATTAGAGTTGGAGAGAGTTGAATTTGAGGCTCCGCTGTCTCTTCGGCGTGCTTGTCAGCTCAGCACAATTGTCCTCTTGTGAGAAGAACATGAAAGGCAGGAAGAGTGGAGAGGGAGGGAGGCAGGATGTAAGAAATGGGAATACAAGGAGAATAGACAAATATAGACAGGGAAATCTGATAGATGCTTCTTAACACAAATACAAAGAGATGAGTAAGAGAAAGACCTACGGTAATATACTGCAATTACCCAAGTATAGGTTCAACCACTTTTACATAACATATACTGCTATCACTGGCATTAAGCAACCCTTTTCTCTTAGAGCAGGCGTCTCCAAACTATGGCCTGAGGGCCAATCTGGCCCACTGCAAAGTTTATCTGGTCCTCTGATGTAAGAGGGCCCACTGATGGAGACTTTATAGTAATAGGGCACTCTGATGGGGAATGCTGATCTAAGGGGAGACTCTGATGGGAACCCTGATGTAAGAGGGACTCCTAAAAGGGAGTGTTCTTTTTCAAGACCTCTGAAATTCACCCTGGCATGCTGTCAATCAACTTCTGGGCCACATCCCGACTGATGGCAGCCAATTCTTGCATAATCAATGCTTGGAGTTTGTCAGAATTTGGTTGTTTTTTTTGTCCACCCGCCTCTTGAGGATTGGTCACAAGTTTCAATTGGTTTAAGGTCTGGGAAGATTCCTGGCCATGGATTTTTTTGTTCCCCAAGCCACTTTGTTATTACTTTTGCCTTATGGCAAGGTGCTCCATCATATTGGAAAAGGCGTTGTTCCTCACCAAACTTTTCTTGGATGGTTGGGAGAAGTTGCTGTTGGAGGATGTTTTTGTACCATTCTTTATTCATGGCTGTGTTCTTAGGCAAAATTGTGAGTGAGCCCACTCCCTTGGCTGAGAAGCAACCCCACACATGAATGGTCTGAGGAAGCTTTACTATTGGCATGACACAGGACTGATGGTAGCGTTCACCTTTTCTTCTCCGAACAAGGTTTTTTCAGGATACCCCAAACAATCGGAAAGGGGACTCATCAGGGAAAATTATTTTACTCCAGTCCTCAGCAGTCCAATCCCTGTATCTTTTGTAGAAAATCAGTGTGTCCATTATGTTTTTCCTGAAAAGAAGTGGCTTCTTTGCTGCCCTTGTTGACACCAGGTTATCCTCCAAAAGTCTTCTCCTCACTGTGCGTGCAGATGCACTCACACCTGCCTGCTGCCATTCCTCAGCAAGCTCTGCACTAGCAGTGTCCCATTCCCGCAGCTAAAACTGTAGGAGACGGTCCTGGTACTTGATGGACTTTCCTGGACGCCCTGAAGCATTCTTCACAAATGCAATGGAAATGTTTTTTATCTGATTAAGTTCATTTTCGTGATAAAGAGGGACTTTGCAATTAATTACAATTCATTTGATCACACTTTAAAACATTCTGGAGTATATGTAAATTGCCACAATAAAAACTGAAGCAGCAGACTTTGTGAAAATGGATATTTGTGTCATTCCCACAACTTGTGGCCACGGCTGTCTATGTAAAATATACAATGCAGCCCTAGTACTGACAAATTTGGAGACCCCTGTTCACAAGGTTTACAGAAACTATTGCCATTAATAATTCAGCATATAAGAAAGTCACTGGTGCATCATCAGATAACAAAAACAATACAAATTCTATCTATTAAAACTCAGTTATTTCACATTAGGTGCCACCATCTTGCCTTTTACACAACATAGAGAAGGTGAAGTCAAGCTGTCAATTACATCAAGGATATTTGATCTTTCTATGCAAGTCAAGTGTCATTGCTCTCTGCTTATCCAATTGTTCAGGGGAAAGGTTAGAGATGAAATAGAGGGATTAGATACTGACAAAAAGTCAAAATCTGCAATCAACAACAGCACTGATTGGTCTGATTAGGCTGGAAATTGTGGGGAAAAGAGGAGTGTAGTTTAACAGAGCTGATGTCATAGTAAACTGAGACACTTGTTTAAATTGAATATAATAAAGACAATGACTATGTGGAAACATAGAAGAATGCATTTGCACCATTCAGTTTTGGGCCTTGCAGATACTCAACAAAAATATACTGCTTTTATTTTTATCATGGCTAAACAATCAATTGACAAATCATGGAAGAAACCTATTGCTGACCTAGCAGAAGTTAGAATGCGCATGAATATGTTGCTTGTTAACATGAAATTTTTCAGCATTCTCACCTGTATGTATCCTCACAATACATACAGGGCTCCCATAGTTGTTATTACACTTCTGTTGGTGTACACAGTACTGTGCACCCATAGTGCAGTTGCTATTACTTTTCTGGTGGTGTACACAGTACACAATACATACAGTGCACCCATAGTTGTTATTACACTTCTGTTGGTGTACACAGTACGGTGCACCCCTAGTGCAGTTGCTACTACTTTTCTGGTGGTGTACACAGTACACAATACATACAGTGCACCCATAGTTGTTATTACACTTCTGTTGGTGTACACAGTACCGTGCACCCCTAATGCAGTTGCTACTACTTTTCAGGCAGTGTACACAGTACACAATACATACCGTGCACCCATAGTTGCTATTAGACTTATGGTGGTGTACACAATACCTTGCACCCCTTGTGCAGTTGCTACTACTTTTTTGGTGGTATACACAATACATACAGTGCACCCATAGTTGTTATTACACTTCTGTTGGTGTACAGAGTACCATGCACCCATAGTGCAGTTGCTACTGCTTTTCTGGTGGTGGACACAGAAAACATTACATACAGTGCACCCATAGTTGTTATTACACTTCTGTTGGTGTACACAGTACTATGCACCCCTAGTGCAGTTGCTAATACTTTTCTGGTGGTGTACACAGTACACAATACAGTGTAGTGTGGTTTTGCTAAACAAAATTTACAGCATGTCCGGAAGGCCACCAAGGAGAGGCAGATGCTCACAGGCCACTAAAAGAGGGCAAGCAGGCTCTGTGTCTACAGTCAACAGTGCTGGTGGTGTTTCCTCAGCATGTGGCTGTGGGGCACACTTGATCTTTATTTCTACAGCTGGCCGTGTTATTAAGCCACAACATGCAGAAGAGATGGTGGAATGGATAACAAAGCCGTCCTCATCTTCCTCATCCTCTGTCACCCAGACTCAGAGTAGTTTGCCTGCCAATGCAGCTGTCAAAGCAGCCTATTCCATCAGCTCCATGTCAACTGTCACTCCTTCCCTAGTCCCACCATCATGCCATCATGCACAGAGGAGTCCCCCAAACTATTTGACCACAGTGCCTGGTACATGCTGCAGGAGGATGTACAGCGAGTTGGAGGCTTTGATGATGGTACCCAGGTTGAAGAAGGGAGTAGCGTGAGCCTAGAGAGAGGGGATGCCCAAGACTGTCAAGAAACTGGCAGTCATGTTCCCCCAGCTGCAGCATACTACGAAGTTTGCTCCAGTGATGTGGAGGGAGGGGATGATGAGGTCACTGACTCTACTTGGGTGCCTGATAGAAGAGAGGAGGAGGAGGCCGGGTGCCCTCCAGGGGGCAGCTTAAGGGCAGCCACCCTATTGCATCACACCGCAGAGCTAAGCAGGTGCAGGGCGCTGCTGACTCCCCGCATATTTTGAAAAGTTCTTTAGTGTGGGCCTTTTTTTTGACACATGTGCAGCAGATCGGCCCATTGCTGTTTGCAACATATGTCTGAATCGTATCAAGCATGGGCAAAACAGCAGCCGCCTGGGCAGCACATGCTTGGCCAGACATATGACGACCTCCCATGCAGTCCATTGGCAACAGCACTTAAAAGACCCACATCAAAGAACAAGGTGGACCTCTCCTTGCTCCTCATCAGCTGGGATCTCCAACCCCACTATACCTCCAGTCCTCTCAGAAACCTGCACTGAGAGGAATAAAGGTATAGAAATAGATGTCCCAAGTACTTGCAGCCAATCTCCTAGCGGTACACCAATATCCGATTTTAGCGGGCAAATTTCCCTAACCCAGTTGCTAAACCGTCAAAAAGAATTCAGTCCTAGCCATCCACATGCTCAGCGTCTGAATGCTAGTTTGGCCAAATTTCTAGCACTGGAACTGCTGCCTTTTCAGCTGGTAGACTCTGCCTCCTTTCTTGAATTTGTGGAATGTGCGGTACCTCAGTGGCAGGTTACCAAACACCATTTCTTTTCACGGAAGGCAATTCCGACTCTCTACCAGCATGTGGAAGGAAATGTCTTGGCCTTGTTGGTCAGGGCGGTTACCTTTCTTTCACAGTGCACTGGGTAACTCTGCTTGCAGCTGGGAAGGATGCAGGACAGGGTTCAGTATTGTTGGAGCTTGTTCCGCCACCACGCCTCCAAAATGCTAGTAGTGGTGATTCTGCCACAGCTCTCTCCTCCACCCTCTCTTCTTCTTCCTCTATGGCCTCTTCTGCTCTGTACACATGGTCGGACTTTCCAAAGGAAAATGCGTGATCGGATCATGTGGGAAAATCCAATCAGGTGTGGGCTCCATCTGACTTTTTCCACTGGAATTTCCGACACACAAAGTTTGAGAGCTGGATCTAAAATTTTCTGACAACTAAATCCGATCATTTAAATTGCGATCGTGTGTAGACAATTCCGACGGACAAAGTGCCACGCATGCTCAGAATAAATTACGAGACGAAAGCTATTGGCTACTGGCCCGTTTATAGTCCCCTCGCACGTGTTGTACGTCACTGCATTCAGAACGTTTGGATTTTCTGACAACTTTGCGCGACCGTGTGTATGCAAGACAAGTTTGGACCAAAATCCGTTGGAAAAAATCCAATGGATTTTGTCGTTGGACTGTCCAACCATGTGTACAGGGCATTCCTCTACAGATTTGTCCTCTGAACCAGCGGTGCTCCGTAGGCATTCAAGGGGCTACGCAAGCACTCAGGCAAAAAGATGCCATGCGGTGCTTGAGTTGGTCTGCTTAGGGGACAGGAGCCACACGCCAGCTTCAGCCAGGAATGGTTGTTCTATGTGACAATGGCACCAACCTCCTCTCCACCCTCCGACAGGGACACGTGACCCATGTTCCCTGTTTGGCTCACATCCTGAATTTGGTGGTGCAGCGGTTCTTGAGCAGGTAACCGGGCTTACAGAATCTCCTGTGGCAGGCCAGGAAAGTCTGTGGTCATTTCCACCAGTCATATAATGCCAGTCCTCGGCTGGCTGACCTTCAAAGGGAATGCAACCTGCCCAAGAACCGCCTCATTTCTGACATGCCCACCAAGTGGAACTCAAAGTTGGCAATGCTGCAGCAGCTGCACATGCAGCAGAGGGACATCAATCGGTACCTGCCAATGGCTACTGATCAAGGATGCATGCACTGTCCTGTCACCATTTGAGGAGGCCACGAGGATGGCGAGCAGTGATAGTGCATGCATCAGTGATACTGTCCCTCTTGTCTTCCTGTTGGAGCACACGTTTCGTGGAATAATGGATAGGGCATTTGAGGCAGAACAGAAGGAGGAAGAGGAGGACTTCCTTACCTCTCAAGCCCCCCTTTATCCAGATAGTATTCCCAGGACCCCATCGATCCCACAGGAAGATGAAGAAGAGGAGGAGGAGGAGGATTGTGTCAGTATGTAGGTAGAGGATAACACTCAGCAGCAGTCTTCAAGGGATCATTTTCAGTCCCCAGAAACCCATGGAGTTGTACGTGGCTGAGAGGAGGTGGTTGAGGATCATGTGATCCTTAGTGACCCAGAGGAGTCAGGATCGAATGCCTCTGCAAACTTACGCTGCATGGCCTCCCTGATCCTGCAAAGCCTGCAAAAGGACCCTAGGATTCGTGGTATCAAGGAGAGGGATCATTACTGGCTGGCGACCCTTCTTGATCCACGTTACAAGGGTATGGTTGCAGAACTTATCCAGCCTTCGCAGAGGGAGCAGAGGATGGGAGGTCTTGCAGAAAGGTTTGGGCGGCACAGTGGTGTAGTGGTTAGCACTCTCACCTAGCAGCAAGAAGGTCACTGGTTCAAATCCCAACCATGACACTACCTGCCTGGAGTTTGCATGTTCTCCCTGTGCCTGCGTGGGTTTCCTCCGGGTACTCCGGTTTCCTCCCACAATCCAAAGACATGCAGGTAGGTTAATTGGCTTCTGTCCAAAATTGGCCCTAGTATATGAATGGGGACTTTGGATTGTGGGCTCCTTGAGGGTAGGGACCGATGTGAGTGTGCAATGTACAGGGATAGGGACAATTGTAGACACTCACTCAGGTTGAACTGGATGGACTGGTGTCTTTATTCAACCTAACAAACTATGAACTATGAAACTATGAAATGTGTTTCCAGAGCCTGGGAGGTTACAATTTCCTGGTGCTGGACAACGTGTTGCTGAGGCTTCGTTCAGTCACAGAAAGAGCAGTGGAGAAGGTCGCCGGCTGATCGTTGCCTTCAGACAATTCTTCATTCCTCAGCGCCAAGGTCTGATGGGTTCCAGCAACCATTGCCAGTGTCTGAATTACATGGTGCAGGAATATCTAGGCGCAAGATCAACCTTGGAGACCTTTACAACAGAACATCCACTAGGTTACTTGGTCTTGAGGATGGACCCTGGCCAGAGCTTGCTCAATATGCAATTGAGCTACTGGCCTGTCCTGCATCCAACGTTCTTTCAGAATGCACATTGAGTGCTGCTGGAGGCTTTGTAACCGATCACAGAGTGCACCTGAGCACAGACTCTGTTGATCGGCCCACATTCATAGAAATGAATCAGTCTTGGATCACCAGCTACCAAGCACTTGATGCTGATGTAACTGATTGATTTTTCTATGGATGTGGGATCCCTTGAAGACTGCATATGCTGAGTGACTATCCTATTCCTCCTCAATCTTCGTGATGATAGCTTCTAAAAATATTTTTGGTTCAGGGCACCATCACCACTTCCTAAGGCCCAATTTTTCTGCCCCTGTTTAACAGGGGAGTGTAATTACAATTTTTGATCAAATATTTAACAGCAGGGCTTGTTCCTGTGCTCAACAAGAGTGTCTGTAAGGGGTTGCAGTGTTGTGGCCCCACCACCACTGCCTAAGGCCCAATTTTTCAGCCCCTGTTCAACAGGGGCATGTAATTACAATTTTTTCTAGAATATTTCACAGCAGAGCCCATTCCTGTGCTCAACAAGAGAATCTGTGAGGGGTTACAGAGTTGTGACACCACCACCACTGCCTTACGGCCCAATTTTTCTGCCTCTGTTTAACAGGAGCGGGTAATTAAAATTTTTGATCTAATATTTCACAGCAGGGTCTGTTCCTGTACTCAACAAAAGTATCTGTGAGGCTTTACAGTGTTGTGCCACCACCACCACCGCCTAAGGCCCAATTTTTCTGCCCCTGTTTAACAGGGGTGCATAATTACATTTTTTGATGTAATATTTCACAGCAGGGTCTGTTCCTGCGCTCAACAAGAGTATCTGTGTTGCTTTACAGTGTTCTGGTACCACCAACACCTAAGGCCCAATTTGCCACAGAGTGTATATGGCAGGACGTATAGTATATACAGGCGGTCCCCTATTTTCAAACATCTGACTTACAAATGACTCCTCAAACTCCCTTACAAACGGAGGGAGACAAGAGGAAGTGAGAGGAAATCTACCCCTAGGAAGGGAAAATGTTCTCCTATAAGAGTTAATATGGGGAAAAGTTGTCTCCACTGATGCTTTATCACCAATCCTAGTTTCCCTAATAACCCAAAATTTTCAGAATACGATTGTCATTGGGACAGAAAGTGAGGTGAAATCTTCTGAACAGGAGCACAGCAGCAAAACAAATGTTACAGGGGTGAGAACCCTTCCCTATATTATTCAAAAAGCTTAAAAATAGATTTTTTGGCTGGAGCTACACTTAAAAAATGTACCTGTTCAAAATTACAATCAGATTCAACTTAAGAACAAACCTACACTCCCTATCCTGTTTGTAATTTACGGGCCACCTGTATACTGCTGTTCAGAGTATATAGGGCCTGTGGGCCCCACAACTTTTTTTTTTAATTTGGGTGCAGGGTTCCCCTTAATATCCATACCAGACCCAAAGGGCCTGGTAATGGGCTGAGGGGAGGGGGGTACCCATGCCATTTTTCTCAATGATTTTCTTTTATATTGCTGGGACCCGATATTACATTACAGCCGCAAGCAGTTTTAAATGACTTTTAATCCTTTAGAAATTTCATTTTTGTGCAGGGACTGTTCTAAATAAGGAAAAAATGCTCCAATTTACAAGCATGCTATAGTCACCCCCCAGGCATGATATTTAAAGGAATATTTCACTTTTATTGCTTCACTTTAAGCATTATTAAAATCACTGCTCCAAGAACTTACAACTTTTTTTTGCATTGATACATGTCTCTTGGGACAGGACCCGGGTCCCCAAACACTTTTTATGACAATAACTTGAATATTAGCCTTTAAAATTATCACTTTAGATTTTTTTTCGTTTGAGTCCCATAGACTTTAACAGTGTTCGCACAAATTTTTTGCCTATTCGCATGTTCTGCCGCAAAGCGAACCGTGGGTGTTTGGCTCATCACTATTCTCCAGTAAAAATTTTTACATACATTTCTTACTGTTGGCTGACTCACCACCCCTGCTGTAAGTTTGGTACAAGCATTGTCGACTCTTTCAGTAAAAGACTACTTTCTAAGGCTAGTTTTGAACTTTTCTCCTACTTGTTTGAGGCTGTGTCCACATGTTTTAATCTGCCTGAAGTTTGTACAGCTTTAATTCTGTGCCTAAAACTCATAGAAAATTTTTAAACCACAAGCAGACCTTTTGTCGCTACAGTTGCTTGCATATTCCAGCCATTAGCTACAGTTCATGACTCAGTATTGTCATCCTTGGTGTCTGACAACAAACATCTTACCTCGGGGATAGAAAGGATTTCTAGACAAAATCTAATTAATGACTTTAGCACAAAATTGTTGTTTATTAGTTTCACAGAAAATAAAAAGCTTGTGTATGAGCTTGCCTTGTAAGCAGTGCATTACTTGAGAAAATTGGTGTTCCTGTCCTTACTGCGAAAATCATTTTGTGTGATTTATTAAGTGACTATTTTATGAGAATGACTTTTTTGGGACATCTTACATTTGCTTTGGATTCAGGGAAAAAATGCCGGTGGTGGTTCATTAAAATTCAATGTGTATGTTACTTTGTTGATCTAAATAAGATAGTACCCTGGTCATGACTATTGTATAACAGATGTACTGTCCCTCTACGCTAACGGACAAACCTTGCTACAGGCCCCATTACCATTCCCAATTAATAGAGACCACACCAAGTTGGGGTAAAATTGGCCGTAGCAGCCCCTTTATTAATAAATTTAAATGAACATAACCATAAACATCTGATATTCGCATTGGTCTTGGCGGGCACTACACATACCCTCTATTTAATAATAATAATAATAATAATACTAAAGCACTGCGGAACCTTTTATATCTGCTAATAGGCCTCTAGCCGACATACTGGCTCGGAGACAACCAACTGACCGCAGTGCACCCGTTAACCAAATTCCAGCTAAAACCACCGTTAGCTGGAATACCACCATCGGGACCCATACCACCAATGGGTCCCTACTCTCCTTATCCGAGGTTTCTTCATTCACCAGCCAAGACCAACACCCGCCCGCTGCAACGACATCCTGAGTACACACCGATCTGTCGGAAGAAACAAAGTCAAGTACGAAAAACAAACAGGGAGGGTGGGTGGGAAGCTTGTTCCTGTTCTCTGCACTGATGATGGAGGGGGGAGGGGCCAGCTCCTTTTTACTCTCCTGTCCCCTCCTCCCCACCGCTCCTCCAATCCAGAAAGACCTAACCCTCTCTGTACCCTGTTAACTCTGTCATGCCCGCCCTGCGCTATCTCTTCATTTTATTTCGTTTTCGCTCCGGGCTCTTCTTGACTATTGTATAACAGATGTACTGTCCCTCTACGCTAACGGACAAACCTTGCTACAGGCCCCATTACCATTCCCAATTAATAGAGACCACACCAAGTTGGGGTAAAATTGGCCGTAGCAGCCCCTTTATTAATAAATTTAAATGAACATAACCATAAACATCTGATATTCGCATTGGTCTTGGCGGGCACTACACATACCCTCTATTTAATAATAATAATAATAATAATACTAATAATAATACTAAAGCACTGCGGAACCTTTTATATCTGCTAATAGGCCTCTAGCCGACATACTGGCTCGGAGACAACCAACTGACCGCAGTGCACCCGTTAACCAAATTCCAGCTAAAACCACCGTTAGCTGGAATACCACCATCGGGACCCATACCACCAATGGGTCCCTACTCTCCTTATCCGAGGTTTCTTCATTCACCAGCCAAGACCAACACCCGCCACAGCGCCCAAGGGGAACACCTTACCCTTGGGAGCCCCACCAACCCCTACGCTCTCCAGCTGCCACCTGCAAACCCCCGGGCCCCCAAATTCCTCCGCCCAGAATAAAGGTCACTTCCCTACCCCAGAAGCACCTACCAGTATCCATGTCCAGCTCTAACCACCTGCTGCCCAGCCAACATTCCTGACCCCACACAGGCCGACATCCCCATTACCCTTTTTAGTTAACTATTTCCAGCCCCAGCTGCCAGGCAGTCCAATCTACAATTAAACGGGCAATGCTGCGGGGCCCCCACACAGCCTCCGCCAGGAAAGCCCCGCGTGTGTGCCCAACTCCACCTTCAGCACCCTCGTAACCACCCACATGGACATCAAGCGCACATGGTAACCACAAACCTTTGACCGGCAGTATACGGCGGGCCCCATCCAGTAGTGCCCATTCTGCGCCCTACAGGCATGCCGCGCTCCCCAGCCTGCCCGGCACTCCTGCTCAAAGAGAGCCGGCCGCTCTTATAGCCATGCCCAAAACAGTGTCCCCCACTCCGACAGTCTGCCTCACTTGTCCCCTGAAACCCATACAAGGGCCCAAAAAAATAAAAGAAAAGAAAAAAGAAAAAACCTTGGCAGCCTGCCCGCACCTGAAATCGTCGACAGGATGTGAGAAAGAAAGAGGAAAAAAAAGGAACAACAAAACAAAATATCATCTACAGAGATGTATGTATACACACATATACCCCTAGGACCAACTCGGTTACCCAGCAAATGAGCTGAAAACCGGACCTGAACCCGACCCACACCTGGCCGCTTACCCACAGCCGCAAAAGTGAGACAATGCCATCCCGAGGAAATAACCCGACGCCCATGACCTCTCAAACAAACTGACGAGGAATATGAACATGGTGGACATTCCCCCACCTTCGCCACGGCCCCCGCCTTCGGACCAGCCGCTCAAGCCCATCATTACCCCTCTAGTACCGTAGTACCATGCCCCCCAAATCTACTGGAAAGGCTACCCAGCTGGCCTCTCCCACCAGCCCCTGCCGCAAACCCAGGGAAAGCCATAGTGCACCACGAAACCCCCTTGCCGACATAACCCGAAAAACAAAAACAATGGCCCCAAAACCCAGTCCTCTGCAGCTACCACCGCACAGAGCTCTACGTGTCCCGACTTTTCGCGTGTGGGGAGGGGAGACACCGATAGCGCTCGTCCTCCAAATGGCAATGAAGCGACAGCAGCACTGCGAGTTAAAGAAACATACCCAACTCACTGAACCCAGAAACTAACCCGCAACCCTCTCCCCGGGACCCACAGTACCATCCCTGCCCGATGCACCAATGACAAGAATACTGCAATATCCCCTTAAGAAGCAGCCCAACTCCCAAGCCTTCCTGCTTTTTAGGATGACGTTCTGCCCCCAGGAGGTGGCAACACCCTACCAAGGACCGCTGATCCCCAAACCCAACATGACGTGGAAGCCGAAACTCCCCGCACAATGACCCCTTGGAAGCGGCCCACAGCACCCCTACACAGACCTACCTCCCTTAATGGCCAGCACACTCCCATGGCCATGCCTCGTACCTCCCAACCGACATACTCCGAATCCAAGAGGAAAACCTTATTCCCCCGGCCCGCGAAGGAAACCCCACAGCCCGTCCGGCCGGACACGCGCCCGTAAACGCCTATAGCCCATCACCAACCTGCCCGATCACCCCCCATAGCGCAATCAATCACCAACTGTGAAATCCCCCATCACGTACCAACCAGTTTAATGCAGGTAATACAATAAGCTAACGTCCCATCTACAGCCCGTGCAGGCCCATAAACCCACCATTGCCTACGCTACTACTTACCGTATACTTACTTGCCACCCTGATGTCACCACCGCGATGGTATACTGAACTGCTTGCGTACTCACCAGATACGTACTCAGTCGCCCGAAGTCACCACCGTGAATACATAAGTCTCTACTTCCATACCTACCAGATACTCACCCGCCACCACCATCACGTCAGGAAGGGAAACCACACCCCACCGCGGGCCCAATCAAAAGTTTCCACCATCATAAAAGGGGCACCATACCACCGATGGGCTCCACCACCATATGTGAACAGTTTAGGCAGGGCCACCCAAACCTGCTGGTCCCAACCAACCTTTCTCCATCGTCAGGAAGGGGCCGCCCATACCACTGATGGGACCGACCAAACATCACTTCACCGTTAGGAAGAGCCCCCCATACCTCCGAAGGGCATAACCAACAGTTCTCCACCATTAGTAAAAAACCCCCCATACCTCTGATGGGCCAGACCACTCCGTCTCCACCGTCAGGAAGGGCCATCCATCCTCCGATGGGCCCGCCCAACACCCCTCCACCGTTATGAAAAGGGGCCGCCCCTACCTCCGATTTTTTTTTTGTGTAGTGCCCAGTAGGGCACCCCCCACGCAACTGAGCACCAAAGCCCGTTGTGCCTAGCAAGAAAATGAAACAAACCCCATACCTACGCTAGCCCCTCCCCACGAGTCTTCCGGCAGGAAGGAACCCCCAAACTCAGGTCGGCACAACCCACCATGCTCCCTCCCAAGTAGGACGGGGCCCCCCACCTCAGCTAGGGCCCCCCCACTATTTCCCCCAGTAGGACAGGACACCCATCCCTCCGCCGGGCCCAGCCCTGCTGTTGCCCGTGCCCCATGCGGCCCAGCACCCCTGTCTCCGGGTCACTGCTCCCCGGCCCCCCTTTCCTTGAAAACACTGAAACCCGAATTGAGTCCGCACCCAACATGGAAAAAACCCGGCATCCCCATCTATTGCCCCTGCAAAAAACCCCACCTCAAGGGCATGTAATGCCCCCCTGTCGCTCTGCGCCAGCTGGGCCAGCAGCGCTCTCCCCCTACTGTCCCGGCCAGAGCCCCATTCCCTTCCGCACAAACCCGGCTGCAGACCGGACCCGTTGCCCCTTCCCCCAACCATTAAACTCCCGCACCGCCCTGGCACCGACGTGACGATAGGACGGACGAACCCAGGGGAACACCCGCATGCAAACAGGCGCGAGTGCCTCTACCCCCCCACTGTGGCCTCCCCCTACCCGTACTAACTACCAAGAAATAGAAAATTGCAAAGTAGCATACCTGACTGCCTAGGAAGAGTCCCACCATCCGCAAGACTGGCCACCCTCGCCGCCGATCAATCCTGGGGCACTCCTTCCGCCTCCTTGTTCGCCGCATTTGACCAACTGTCCCCCGTGAGGTGCAGCCCTTCTGGGGAAGCATCCCCCAGGATGGAGATGATCCACGAGGCCGGAAGCCCTCCGGTCCGTCTTCGTCCGTTGGAACTGCCAGCTGAGGGAACGGCAGCCTGGCGCCCGCAGCTGAACCAGGTCTGCCCGACGGGGCTCCGACCCGCGTGGTCCACCAGCTGGCTCCGAGATGGCCGCCAACTGGGTTTTGGGTTTCCTGGTCCCCCCAGCCGGGCCAAAAACTGGTGCCCGGAGAGCCGCCCGCCGAGGCAGTGCCGGCCCGGCGGCCACTGCTGGGTCAGCGTGTTCCTCCCGGATGGCCACAAACGGGGGGGGGGGTGAGGCGCCTCGGTCCCCCAAGCCTGCCCCCCGCTGCCGTGCACATGTCCTTGTCCGGTGCCCGGAAAACCGCCTGCCGAGGCAGTGCAGGCCCGGCGGCCACTGCTGGGCCTGCGCGTTCCTCTAGTAGGGCCACAAACGGGGGGGGGGGGGTGGGGCGCCTCGGTCCCCCCAGCCTGCCCCCCGCTGTCGAGCACATGTCCATGTCCGGTGTCTGGAGAGCCGCCTGCCGAGGCAGTGCAGGCCCGGCGGCCACTGCTGGGTCTGCGCGTTCCTCTAGGAGGGCCACAAACGGGGGGGGGGTGGGGCGCCTCGGTCCCCCCAGCCTGCCCCCCGCTGCCGAGCACATGTCATGTCCGGTCCGGAGAGCCGCCTGCCGAGGCAGTGTAGGCCCGGCGGCTATCGCCGGGCGCTGCCCCGCCCGCGGAGAGCCGCCTGCGGAGGCAGTGTAGGCCCGGCGGCCAGCGCTGTGCGAGGCCCCGAGCGTGTCGAGCCGCCCGCCGAGGCCGTGTAGGCCCGGCGGCCATGTCCCCCGACCAAGGAGAGCTGCCTGCCCAGGCAGAGGAGGCCAGGTGGCCATCGCTGGGTGTGCGGCCCCCACCGCTGCTCTGCCATCCGCTAGCCCCCCGCCGATGCCGCGGGCTGGACCACGAGGGTCACCACCCGGTGAAGTGGTCCACCCCGCAACCCAAGGCCGGGAGTCCCGCCACCGAGGTTCGGCCCCCCATCGGAACGACAGGGCGGGCCGTATGGAATGAAGGCCGCTATCCGGAGGGCTGCAGAGAAACGCTGAGACCCCTCCGCCCGCCGGAGGCCGCGCTGAGTGCCTGAACCCGGTGCCTGCCGCCCCCGCTCCGAACGGGCGGCATGCGCAGGTCGCGCAGCCGCAGCATGCCAGGGTAGTAACCCCCCCCCGAGCGCCGCGATCGCGGGTGATGGCGGCTGGGCCCGACCGACCCAGCCCAAACCGAGGCCGGCCGCTACAAACCTCCCCTCCACTCCACGTGCCCGTCCTGAGCTGCCCAGGGCGGCAAGCTTGTTCCTGTTCTCTGCACTGATGATGGAGGGGGGAGGGGCCAGCTCCTTTTTACTCTCCTGTCCCCTCCTCCCCACCGCTCCTCCAATCCAGAAAGACCTAACCCTCTCTGTACCCTGTTAACTCTGTCATGCCCGCCCTGCGCTATCTCTTCATTTTATTTCGTTTTCGCTCCGGGCTCTTCTGGATTTGAACTGAAGTGCTGTAAGCTAAAGTGCTAACCTCTGTGACAATACCAGTGACATCACATGGAGTCCAGTCTGCCTGGGATGAAGGAAGCAAGTAGAGCGTGCAGTCCACACCTCCTAGCTCTCTGCTCCTCTTCAGCACTGGCCTAAAGTATTGTCTTCTGGGTCACAGGTGTAGCCACTGATGACAATCCCCCATCTGCTATTTGGAAGATAATGGCCCGTACACACGATCCGAATATAGTACGACCGATCTCACGACCGTTTTCGGTTAATAATCGCATGTAGAAATTGAATAGCTAAATAAAGTCACGAAAATTCTCGTACGATAGAAAAAAAAATCGTTAGTGATGTCATGTCTTGTAATGTATTTGTATTGTATTTTCGGACGACAACTATACTGACTAAACGAAAATCGTACGATCTGTAATCGTACGAGGAAAATTTCTATGCATGTCCGATTGAATAATATCGGATGAACGGTCGTGATCGGCCTCGGACGACCGTGATCCTTTCTCGGACGACCATTTTCGTACAATATTCAGATCGTGTGTACGTGGCATAAGCCTGGCGCTCAAGTATTTAAACTGATTACCTTGACATGTGAGCCAAAGCTGAGGAGCTCCCAGTGATGTCTATAACTATCACATGTAATCTTTGGTAATGTTATTACTTTTTTAGGAAATAATATACCGGCCTTACAATATGTTCCATA
Organism: Lithobates pipiens; assembly: GCF_037356315.1. Taxonomy (NCBI): domain Eukaryota; kingdom Metazoa; phylum Chordata; class Amphibia; order Anura; family Ranidae; genus Lithobates; species Lithobates pipiens. The sequence goes on from NW_027507789.1 coordinate 178,239,695, forward strand.
TTGATAATATAGGCAATGCGTCCCATATTTACTGGCCAGGTGGCAACACTTCCACTGGGACAGAAAGTGATATGAAATTTCTTCAGTGGGGATTCAGAAAAGAATGACCACAACTTTCTTCTGCTGATTTACAGGATTTATATAGCGCCAACAGTTTGCGCAGTGCTTTACAACATCATGGAATACAGTACAATTACAATACAATTCAATACAGGAGGGATCAGAGGGTCCTGCTTGTTAGAGCTTACAATCTAGAAGGGAGGGTCGAGAGGAACAAAGGGTAGTAGCTGTGGGGGATGATCAGGTGGACAAAATGAAAATGAAGTTGCTAGGTGTGGGTAGGATAGGCGTCTCTGAAGAGTAGGGTTTTCAGGGATCATCTAAAAGCTAAGAGTATGAGATAGACAGACAGATTGGGGTTAGGAGTTCCATAGGCTTGTAGAGGATCAGGAAAAGTCATGGAGACGAGCATGGGAGGAGGTGATGAGTGAGCTAGCGAGCAAGAGGTCTTGAGAAGAATGAAGAGAATGATTAGGTCGGTATTTTGAGACTAGGTCAGTGATGTAGCTGGGGGCAAAGTTGTGGATTGCTTTGAAGGTAGTTGTTAGTATTTTGAATTTAATTTGTTGGGTGAGCGGAAGTCAGTGGAGAGATTGACATAGAGGAGTAGCAGAGGCAGAGCTGTTGGTCTGGCAGCAGTATTCACAATGAACTGAATGTATGCAGAGGTAGGTCAATGAGGAGAGAGTTGCAGTAATCGAGGTGAGAGATAACCAGGGAGTGAATTAAGAGCTTTGTTGTGTCACTGGTTAGAAAGGGGCGTATTTTGGAGATGTTCCGGAGGCTGAGGAGGCAAGATTTGGACAGCGATTGGATGTGCGGCTTAAAGGATATATCTGATAGTAAATTAGTCATATGTGAGTAGACAGAGGGAGTGAGCTGATGGACAGAGAAATAGATTTGGGTGTCGTCAGCATAGAGGTGGTGCTGGAAACCATGGGAGGCTATCAGCTGACCCAGGGAGGATGTGTAGATTGAAAATAGGAGAGGAAGAACAGAACCTTGGGGGACCCCAACAGAGAAAGGAAGAGGAGAGGAGGAAGTAGAATTGTAGGTAACACTAAAGGTGCGGTTAAATAAGTAGGTGGGAGAACCAGCGAAGAGTACAATCACGGAGACCAAAGTCATGGAGTTTTTTGAGGAGGAGGGGGTGGCCAACCATGTCAAAGGCAGCAGAGAGGTCCAGGAGTAGGAGTAGTGTCCCTTGGTTTTGGTCGTTAGTAGATCGTTTGTTTTAGGAGAGCATTTTCTGTGGAATGCAATTATCAGCAAGGTCTTAGACTGACGCTCAGTCAGTTGTAGACTAGACGTTCAAGGGGTTTGGATAAAAAGGGCAGCAAGGAGAGGGGGCATAGGCTGTTAAGATTGTATGGGTCCCGTGAGGGCTTTTTAAGTGTGGGGCTGACAAGTGCATGTTTTAAAGAGCTGGGGAAGATGCCAGAAGAGAGGGAGAGATTGAAGATGTGGGTTAGAGAGTGTAGAGTAGCGCTAGAGGGTGAATGTAGCATTTGCAAAGGAACAAGATCCAGAGGGCAGGTGGAAAGATGGATGTTAGCAAGTAATTTAGCAATCTCATTTATAGCGGTGGGGTTGAAAGATGGAAATAATGATTGTACCTGTGGACATGAGGTGTAAAGCAGGGAGAGTATCTGAACAGTAGAGATCTCCTTGCAAATTGTATCAATCTTCTGTTTGAAGTGATTGGTGGTCTCCTGGGCAGTGAGTCAGTTAGTGGGTAGAGGTAGTAGAGGGCGAAGCAGAGAGTTCAAAGTAGAGAAGAGTTGACGGGGACAGGATGATAAGTTTTTAATGAGAGTGATGAAATAGGTCTGCTTAGAAGTGAGGAGGTTGGAATAGTATTTTTGGAGGGCAGATTTATACTGGCTGAAATCTTTCTGGGACTTTGTCTTACACCACAGGGACTCGAAAGCACGGCTGTGTTTTTTCAGACTTCTAGTATCATCTGTTTGCCAGGGTTGAAGGGGACGGGCCTGATTCTGTGTGTAGTGAGGGGGGCAGTGTGTCCAATGAGGCTAGAAGTGAAGTGGATAGGTTGGTGCAGGACAGAGGTGTGATTTTGTCATACAGGTGATCAGTTGCATAGTAGAGAAGAGAGGGGTTAAGATGGCGAATGTTTCTATGGGTAACCATTAGGTGTATGGAGGGTGAGGAGGCAGAGGTGAGGGAGAGAGTGAAGTTAATAAGGTAGTGATCAGAGAGAGGGTAAGGATAATTGGAGGGGTTGCATGGAGTGCATAGGGGGAAAAGATGAGGTCAAGTGTATTGCCTTCAGAGTGAGTAGGATCATGTATCCATTGCTTCAGTTCAAAGGAGGAGGTTAGACTGAGAAGTTTGGAAGTTGCAGAAATGGTAGTATTAGTAGGGATTTTGAAGTCCCCAAGAATGATTGTGGGGATTTCAGAAGAGGGAAAGTAGGGTAGCCAGGCAGAGAAGTCATCAAGAAAGGATGAAACTGGATCTATTCTTAGAGAAACTGGGGAGAAGAGACAAATGCAGTGCGCCTCAAATGAGGAGAGTGACAAAGAGGGAGTTGGGTGAAGGACTTGAAAGGTACTATGTGGGTCTAAAAGGCTTCCAACACCCTCTCCTTTGCGTCCACTGGGTCTGGGGGAGTGAGTCCAAAGAAGACCACTGTGGAATAGAGCAGCAGCGGATGCAGTGTCGGATTTGTGAAGCCAGGTTTTGGTAATGGCGAGTAGATTAAATGAGTTAACGATAAAGAGATCGTGGAGGGAGGTGAGTTTGTTACAGACAGAGCAAGCATTCCAAAGGGCACAAGAGAAAGGGAGTCTGGTCTTGGGAAGAATAAATGGGAACTGGAGTGTGTACATTGCGGCTGCAGCCAGAGGGTGTACGATAATGGGTTTGGAGCTACATCACCAGAGGATAGGAGAAGCAGAAGGATGAGGGCGGTAATGTGGGAATGTGATTTTAATGAAGGGACATGCCCCAGTGGTTTGAAGTATTGGGCATGTGGATTTAGAAGTAGCCAGAGATTTACAGTGCTGTAATATGGAGAGGACAGAGTGAGGGTGGTATATATAGGGTGTGGGGTGGAGAAGAGGTATGCAGGAGAGTTAGTTTAAGGACAGAAGACACAGCTGTCAGAAGGAGTGGTAGACATTGAATTTTAGATGGGGGAGGAAGAGCTGAAAGTGTAAACAAGTTCACCTGTATTGTATTTTTCAAGGTGTTTTCTTGTGTCACTTCGCTTTGTGCATTCGCTGATGTACAGAGCCAGAAGTGCTCCCACTTATAGAAATACCCCCACTTGGAGAAAAAACCCCATCTGAAAACGTGCCACTCCTTGGCAAACGTGCCTTTCCCAAGAGATGCTTAGTTATATACTGCTGGGAATGGCGGTAGGGTGCTTCAATTTCTAATCAGGGAGTTAATAAAATAAGGCTGGCTATGCCGAGAAAAATTCTCACTTCAGAAACAGACTTATAGGTGCATGGCTAATAAAGATAGGGAGGCTATAATTGAAAGGAAATGCATAGGAAGGAAACAAAAATAATAGCAATGTGGACAGTCTACAGATGGTTAAGCAAAAAATCATACCAGAGTTAAAAGGGACATAGGAAACAATTCAGTAATGCGATTCTAGCTGGAGTTATTCGTAGGATCACCAAGTGAAAGAAAAAAGAGAAAAACCTTAAAAAAAAAGAAAATTAATTCAACCCCTGTTCCTAAGGACTGGTTAGCTGCAATATATATATATATATATATATATATATATATATATATATATATATACATATATATATAATATTTATTTGATTTGGGTTTAGATACGCTTTAAAAAATACATCTATTTACTGATATAAATGTACAATATACAGTTTATGCTGCATAAATTGAGGGTGCTATATAAATACCTGAAATAAATAAATAAATGTATACTGATATATATATCAGACCTAAAAGAAAAACCATCATGGAGAAAAATGATCAGATGACGTTATGCCCAAAAGAAACAGTGGGGTTGATTTACTAAAACTGGTAGAGTGCAAAATCTGATGCAGTTCTGCATAGAAACCAATCAGCTTCCAGGTTGTATTGTCAAAGCCTAATTGAACAAGCTGAAGTTAGAAGGTGATTGGCTACCATGCACAGCTACACCAGATTTTGCACTCTTTAGTTTTAGTAAATCAACCCCATTGTCCCTTCAAATGTTGGACTGTTGGAGAACCATCCTTCATCTGGAATGTGACAGGTCCTCTTGTGTTTTAGATAAGCTTGTAACATGCCAAAATGTTTCACTACAGAAGGAAAGATACAATATTAGTGAATAATAGCTGCCCATCTATCGCTTTCCATGTCTCCCTCCCCCATGTCAGGATGGAAAGGGAGGACAGGGAGTTTTTATAGCTATAACGGAGCTCTGAGGTTAATTGTGAAAATCAATGCAGTGTCTGAATGCTGCGGGGGAGGGGAGGTATCTGGTATAAGTAGACATAGAAGAGCTTCTACAATACAGTAGGAGGAGGCCAGCAGCAGCACAGACTGAGCTAAACAAGACCAGAGTCATATATAATGCAGATAGGTTAAAAATAGCCAACACCAATGGCATTCTATGAATGTTCATACAGCTGTTAATATTATAAACATAAGTCAGAAAGACATAGTTTAAGGGGGACTCCATTTTAAAAAAAATGAAGATATCTTATCAAGCAAACATAATGACCGCTGCTTGGTTGTAAAATCATTATTTTTTCTGTTAGGTCAGTCCATGATTCCATCAATCACCCAACAGCATTACCCTGAATCTGAGCCAAGCAAAGGAAGATGGTGCTAGAAGACCACACTGTGATCACAAGCCAAGCATATATCTTCCAACCTTTCAGGCCAGTCCTCCCCTGGTTGGAAGGTTTCCAGAAGACGTTGTGGTAATGTAGAGGCGCATATGTGAATGTTTCAATTGAGGACAAGTGAGTTTGTTAACCCCTGTGCCTGAAGTCTAGGAGAATCTCCCTACCCTATAGCACATAGTTGGCATTTTCTAAAGGGCCATCTTGTTTTTGTTTTTTTGCTCTTGAAACATTGCAACTAAGCTAAGAAAACTGTCAGCTTGTATCACTACATCATTTCAATTGCTTCTAGGCTATTTTGTCAGGGATGTGATTTCATTTGTAATTAAAACAAACTGTTAAAAGAGGTGGAAAATAACCTCTAACATTAATGACCTGAGATTGTTACAATAACCGAGACTCGGGTTTGGGAGGGGGCATACAGGCCCAGGATATGGGAAGCTCTGATAAAAAAGAAGACATATATATTATGTGAATTCTCTAGAGAAATGTGGGGGTCACTTCCAAATGGAGTAGAACGCATTCTTTAGATTCAGTTGCTTCTATTTTAAAACACAGTGCCGGAGATGTCAAGACTCCATTAAGAATTTCCATGGTCTGCCTGAAGACGCCTAGAGATGTTCTGGAGATTTTTGGTCTGTGACAAAAATGTAATCTAAGTGTTTAACTAGATGCCACGTTTTGGGTCCCCTTTCACTTTATTTTTCCTTCGCCTGCCTAGGTTTTTGATAAACCTTGCAGGTTTCTGCAGAGACCTTACCAATACCTCGTCAGAATTAAAGAGAAATGATTTACAGGCAAAAATAATAGGAAGAAGAAAAAAAGAACATTTATTTTCTAAAGCCCAGCTATAGCTTTAGGATATAGTGTGGAAGGATTAAAACCTTTACTTACAACTCTTATTTAGTGCTTATAGATTATAGAGTACATAAGGTAGGCGAGATAAGTTCTACAATACAAACTTGGTCACGGTCATGGCTGTTGGAAGTTTCTTTGGAACATCCAGAGAGTGACTCAATTGGCCAACAGTCATTCAAAACTAAAAATATATGTTTTGTGGGCACAGATGGCCTTTTATGGCCTATATTGGATCTTATGCCTTAGCCCCTGTACACACGGTCGGAGATTTCGACAACCAAATCCGTCGGATTTTGTCCGTCAGATTTTGTCCGTCGGATCTTGTTCCGAAACTGTTGCATACACACGGTCGGACTAAGTTGTCGAAAAATCCGATCATTCAGAACGTGATGACGTAATTTCGTTACGATGGGACTACGTTCAGGCTAGTAGCCAATAGCTTTGATGTAAGAATTTGATCTGAGCATGCGTGGCACTTGGTCCGATCCAAATTCTCTACACATGATCGGAGTATGTCCGATCGAACCAGTTGGTTGAGAAATATTTCCAACATGTTGCAAAATTGGGTCCGACGGATATTCAGATGGAATCAGTCCTATGCATACCACACACAGTCGGATTATCCAACGACACGGTCCGATAGGACACATTCCGACGGATTCTCCGACCGTGTGTACAAGGGCTTAAAGTTATATTATATTATATTAAATTATTTAAGTTGTTTTCAGTTTAAAATAGATCTAAAACCGATTCACTAAAAGGGGCTTTAACATAACGCAATTTCAAAAGTTTATAGCATAGATCCGGAATGGTATGGCTGTTTGGTCCCAGATTCTATTCCATGATAGGCACACGGTAGTTCACAGTCACTTGAGTCAGAGAACAAGCTGTGCATGTCTTTTTGCAGTTTTATTTTGCTACAAGAACTGGGATAGGGTGAGGGTGAGCCTTGGTATACTCAAAAAAAACCTTTAACTATTTGAGAACTCTGTATTTGAACTGCTCCTTCGGGATGAGGACATCCCCTTTAAAGTGAAGGAAAACTGGTACTAAACCGGGACTCCTGAAAAGGAGTATAGTCCTGGATGTACTATGAAAAGCTCTCCCAAGTGAATCAAAAGAATGTCTCCAAGTCCAAGAGACTGGTACTCACTGTCCTGGATACCGTGTTGCCACCTGCAGTATCAATCCGTTTCTGTACTTGAATTGCCTGTGTCCTGGATCCTTAGATGAGATCTCTTTAGAAATTCTGGGAGCCCCCAAACAAGGATTCTGGGAGCTGCAGGTGGTCTCCTATAGATGCTACAGCCCAAGGCTGGGTCTGACTTCCCCATAAACAAGATACTGGCAGTTCCCTAGTTGCAAAATTATGAGTTACAAATTACTCCTACTTACAAATGGAGGGAGAGGAAATGTACCCCTAGGAAGAGAAATTCATCCTGTAAGAGTTATTATGGGAAAAGGGTACCTCAACTGATGCTTTATAACCAAGGCTTGTTTCCACAACAACCCAAAATTTTCAAAATCCACTTTTCATTAGGACAGAAAGTGAGGTGAAATCTTCTGAACAGGGGCACAGACAGCAAAACAAACGTTACAGGGGTATTAACCTTTCCCTATGGTATCCAAAAAGCTTAAAAATAGTTTTTTTGGCTGGAGCTACACTTAAAAATGTACCTGTTCCAACTTACAAACAGATTCAACTTAACTTAATTCAACCTACAGACCCTGTAGATCTTGTTTGTAACCCGGAGACCGCCTGTACATCTGTTCTGACTATTTATACCCCTCTCAGCCCCCTGCAGGTCACTCAATCCCCTGGCCAGGGATTGGCTGAAGAGGCATCAATTTGCAGACTAGGGTCTATGTTCTTTCACCCACTATATCCCACAACTCAGTGGGATATAGGGGAAATGTAACCAAGCCTGCACCAGCAGAACTCAGAACAGACACTTTTAAGTGATCATCGTTCTCTTCGGCTACAGGAAGGCCATACATGAAATGTAGCACTACTAGTCGCCTACTGGGGTGCTACAAGTCATTTTTGATCTTTTGTAAATCTACAGCTTTCATTAAAAATTACCTGGTGATCCTGCCATGAAAATTCTTGTTCAGGCACTCCCCAGTGGGTTAACAACTGTCTCCCAATTGTGCTTCATCACTTCAGAAGTGATGTGAAGTTGACACTGGAATGAGTGCATGTAGACAAGAAGTGGCTGCAAAGAAGTTGTGTACAGCAGCACTGAGATGTAATAAAACAATAAAAAATAAATAAAAACAGCATTCGAAATGTTAATTATTTATAACACACAGTGCTTTATCAAAATATATGCCATCACATTTTGCGTTTAGTTCTACTTTAAAAAGCAGCCTGTGTTGTCCAGTTCTCACTGAAGGACCCTTTTGGGAAATGAGTCCAACTTCTAAAGTTTCTCAAACCCTTCTGGTTGGCTTCCTATTCTGACCAAATTAATAGTATATTGTAAAACACAAACATCCCTATGGACACCAAAAACCACTCTAGTGATTCTAGACTTTGGCTTCCTCTCAATGGACTGTTGTTTCCCACACTGTGATGGACATTATTTAACCTTGAATGCTCCCACTTCTACTCCGATTCCCTTCCAACATCAATCTCTCTCTACTACTTCCATGCTGCAAATGACAAACTGCATGTGGACATAAACTCAATTCCCACATTTCCAGATCTCTTTTACAGTTCCTCTCCTCTGTCATCACTAAATCCAATTCTTACATGGTAGCCCTCCAACGAGTCAGCAGTAGAGGAGACTCTGAGGACCACTCACTATACAGCTGTTGAAGTGGTTGTAAAGACAGAAGGTTTTTTTATCTTAATGCATTCTATGCATTAAGATAAAACTCCTTCTGCATGCATTAGCCCCCCTCAGCCTCCCTAATACTTACCTGAGCCCCACGAGAGACTCGTCTGTCCAGGACTCCCTTCCTCTTTGGCTAAGACAGCAGCATTGAGCCATTGGCTCCCACTGCTGTCAATCAAAGTCAGTGAGCCAATGAGGAGAGAAAGGGGGCGGGGCTGGACCATGGCTCTGTGTCTGAAAGCTGCTTGCTGTGGAGTCACTCAACAAGCGGGAGGGGCCAGAAGCACTGAAGAGGGACCTGAGAAGAGGAGGATCTGGGCTGCTCTGTGCAAAACCATTACATAGAGCAGGTAGGTATGACATGTTTGTTATTTTTTAAGGGGAAAAAAAATGGACTTTAGTATAACTTTAAGGGTTTTTGCAGATGGGGGTTCTTATTTTTAACCTTGAATCCTGCAGTGTTTCTTTATAGTGATATTCCGAGCAAAACTATTTTTCTAGTTTTATTTAGGTGGAAAAGGGTTCTGCCAGGTTTTTATTGCTATCTGTATCCCAGTTGAGGAGATTCGCTCCCTCATTTTATTATGCTAACTGCTGTTCTTAAAACAGGAGAATAGAGGATGTCTTTCAGTGTGGATGTATGTTCCAATGACAATTGTCAAAGGGTCAAAGGAGGAACTTCTTGCCAGTTTGGGGAGATTTCCTCTCACTTCCTGTCAAGTTTCTTAGACAAGAAGTAGGGCAGGGACACCAATCGGGACACAGTCAGAAAAAAAAAGTTCAGCATTGTAAATCCTTGATGAAGGGGGCCTCTAGGAACCCTGCAATGTATTGGTTGCTTTTTTTTTTTTTAATATGAAATCAAAGGACAGATTACAAGACAATATGTCTGGGTATGGAAGCATGAAGCATATTTAAGCTGAGCACAATCACAATACAATTTGCTCTGGCATCGAACAAAAAACATTCAGCTCAAGAAGGAATGGGAATTTTTGCATGCTGCGTATTTACAGGGTTTCCCTGTAATATTAGGTACTGGGAAGTCCATTGTCCTTCTTAGAAAGGGACAAGCAGACCAAGATGTGTAATTCCTACTGTGTTTCAACACAGTAGAGAGAAATCAAATGGCCAGTATGCTCAAAGGTGAGCTGTATTTTGAAAGAGAAGCCAAGGGCTCCATGTATTTTGGCTCGTACACACTATAAGAAAATCGGGCGAAGATTTTCGTTTGATTTTAATTACAGTGTGTACACAAAATTCGACAGCCGATTCTGAATTTGTCTCGTACCGGAACAGAACAAATGATTTTCGTTTAATGTGTACCGTTTTCATACGATTTTCATACAAGAAAAAAGCAGGAAAGAAAGACTGTGCATGATCAGAAACAATAAGCAACAAAAAAGCCTTTGTTGTACGAGAATATTCATGAGAATTTTCGTACAAATTTTCTTTCATCAGTACCAATTTGCTGTGAAACATTGAGAAAAATCGGACAAACGTTTGCCCGATTTTCTTATAGTGTGTGGCCCACTTTAAAATATTGTGTACAAAGACCATATAGCCTAGTCAGTTCAACAATACACATAAAATATTATAAATCTTCCATCCATTCCCTAATTGATGGAGGGGTAGTGTTTTTTTCCAATGTCTAGGTATTACTGCTCTAGAGATTATGAAGAAAAATATGAGTTGGCTTCTCTTGGCGGAGGATATGGACCCAGGTAGTATTAAATGTAGGGAGAATTGTGGGAAGTGTCCTACCTTGGAGGAAGTTAAGTGATCATAGATTTTAAAAAAACAGGAGACCAACATTTAGTAAGCTCTGGTCAAGAATACCATATATGCAATATTATACCAGGTTGATTATTAATCACCAGTAGACAACGAACATGTAAGTTACAAAGACATTGATACAACCTGGTGAGAATTAAAAAAATTCTCTCCTACGACTAGCCACGGAGTGCTTGTGAGTCAAAATAAATGTTTTGTAAATTTCGTTCTCTGAGAAGTTACATCCAAGTTCTCCAGCCTTTTCCGCCATATAGTGAGGAGAGGTGAATATGAATATGATACATGAATAAGATAGTAGGAACTTGGAAGTATAAATTATTAAGACTCTATGGTTCCCTCCTTTTGTAGGCATAAAAATTCAATGGTGAAAAGGTGTCTATGTAGTGAACATTTATATTTCAAGTTAAAGTGGATGTAAACCAAATTTGGCCTAAGCACATACAATCGCTCACAAAAGTGAGTACACCCCTCACATTTTTCTAAATATTTTATTATATCTTTTCATGTGACAACACTGAAGAAATGACACTTTGCTACAATGTAAAGTAGTGAGTGTACAGCTTGTATAACAGTGTAAATTTGCTGTCCCCTCAAAATAACTCAACACACAGCCATTAATGTTTAAACCGCTTGTAACAAAAGTGTGTACAACCCTAAGTGAAAATGTTCAACTTGGGCCCAATTAGCTATTTTCCCTCCCTGGTGTCATGTCACTTGTTAGTATTACTAGGTGTGAATGGGGAGCAGGTGTGTTAAATTTGGTGTTATCACTCTCACTCATATACTGGTCACTGGAAGTTCAACATGGCATCTTATGGCAAACAACTCTTTGAGGATCTGAAGAAAAGAATTGTTGTTCTACATAAAGATGGTCTAGGCTATAAGAAGATTGGCAAGACCATGAAACTGAGCTGCAGCATGGTGGCCAAGACCATACAGCAGTTTAACAGGACAGGTTCCACTCAGAACAGGCCTCGCCATGGTCAACCAAAGAGGTTGAGTTCACGTGCTCAGCGTCATATCCAGAGGTTGTCTTTTGGAAATAGATGTACGTGCTTCCAGCATTTCTGCAGAGGTTGAAGGAGTGGGAGGGTCAGCCTGTCAGTGCTCAGACCATACGCCGCACAGTGCATCAAATTGGTCTGCATGGCTGTCATCCCAGAAGGAAGCCTCTTCTAAAGATGATGCACAAAAAAGTCCACAAGCAGTTTGCTGAAGACAAGCAGACTAAGGACATGGATTACTGGAACCATGTCCTGTGGTCTAATGAGACCAAGATAAACTTATTTAGCTCAGAGAGTGTCAAGCGTGTGTGTCGGCAACAAGCTGAGTACAAAGACAAGTGTGTCTTGACTACAGCCAAACATGATGGTGGGAGTGTCATGGTCTGGGGCTGCATGAGTGCTGCCAGCACTGGGGAGCTACAATTTATTGATGGAACCATGAAAGCTAACCTGTACTGTAACATACTGAAGCTGAAAATGATCCCCTCCCTTTGGAGACTGGGCCGCAGGGCAGTATTCCAACATGATAATGACGCCAAACACACCTCCAAGATGACCACTGCCTTGCTAAAGAAGCTGAGGGTAAAGGTGATGGACTGGCCAAGCATGTCTCCAGAACTAAACCCTATTGAGCATCTGTGGGACATCCTCAAACGGAAGGTGGATGAGCGCAAGATCTGTAACATCCACCAGCTACGCGATGTTGTCATGGAGTGGAAGAGGACGCCAGTGGGAATCTGTGAAGCTCTGGTGAACTCCATGCCCAAGAGGGTTAAGGAGATGGAAATAAATTGGGAGCCACAAATTATTGACACTGTGGGCCCACTTTGGACAAGGTTTACACACTTTTATTGCCAACGGTTTAGACATTAATGGCTGTGTGTTGAGTTATTTTGAGTGGACAGCAAATGTACATTGTTATACAAGCTGTACACTCACTACTTTACATTGTAGCAAAGTGTTACTTCTTCAGTGTTGTCACATGAAAAGATATAATAAAATATTTATAAAAATGTGAGAGGTGTACTCACTTTTGTGAGATGCTGTATATTTGTAGTGTTTACTTATCTCTCTCCAAAGCACTAAGTCCAGTGATTTTCTGCTGCTCCATTCTTCTGTTATCAGCATAATAACTTTTGACAAGTTCTCCGAATACCAGCCTGAAACTTGTGTCAGGGTGGGTGCTATAAATAGATTAGCAGAGAGCTGGTCTATTCACAGCACAGCTCTGCACATTCCTGCGCCGAGGGGAAGTGATGTCACGAGCCCAGGCACTGAAGGAGACAGCCTACGAGGGACTCCCTAGCAACAGCCATTTAGAGGTGAGTAAGAATTCCAAATGTTTTTTATTTTTATTTTTTTTAGGAACATTCTTTTTGGTGCAACTCCACTTTAAAGTAGTAATCTCTAAATTGAAAGTAGATTAACCAATTCTCCAGAGTGTTATCTGAGCTCTCAGTGATGGATGTGATAAATTGCAGACCCCCATTAGTCAATGCGGTGTGGATAGTTGAAAGACTGTAGGAGGCCATTTAAGTAACTTAGTGCAATGTTGACCAGGAGGGAACTATGGACTTTCTAGTAATGTGTTGGAATTTTAACAAACTCTAGAACTCATATAAATGTATATGCTTTCTAAATAATAATCTGGCATCCTCCTTTCTATAGCTTTAAGATGCTGGCCTTTTTCCTTTTGAGTCGTTATGTCCACAAAAGGATGGTCCTAGGTCTTCTTACTTTTATGGTGGAATAAGCTAGGGAACTTGAATGGTAATCCACCAAATGCCTTGCGAAAGTATTCGGCCCCCTTGAACTTTTCAACCTTTTGCCACATTTCAGGCTTCAAACATAAAGATATAAAATTTTTATTTTTTGTGAAGAATCACCAACAAGTGGGACACAATTGTGAAGTGGAACAAAATCTATTGGATTTTTGAAACTTTTTTAACTAATAAAAAAATGAAAAGTGGGGCGTGCAAAATTATTTGGCCCCCTTGCGTTAATACTTTGTAGAGCCACCTTTTGCTGCGATTACAGCTGCAAGTCGCTTGGGGTATGTCTCTATCAGTTTTGCACATCGAGAGACTGAAATTCTTGCCCATTCTTCCTTGCAAAACAGCTCGAGCTCAGTGAGGTTGGATGGAGAGCGTTTGTGAACAGCAGTTTTCAGCTCTTTCCACAAATTCTCGATTGGATTCAGGTCTGGACTTTGACTTGGCCTTTCTAACACCTGGATACGTTTATTTGTGAACCATTCCTTTGTAGATTTTGCTGTATGTTTGGGATCATTGTCTTGTTGGAAGATAAATCTCCGTCCCAGTTTCAGGTCTTTTGCAGACTCCAACAGGTTTTCATCCAGAATGGTCCTGTATTTGGCTGCATCCATCTTCCCCTCAATTTTAACCATCTTCCCTGTCCCTGCTGAAGAAAAACAGGCCCAAACCATGATGCTGCCACCACCATGTTTGACAGTGGGGATGGTGTGTTGAGGGTGATGAGCTGTGTTGCTTTTACGCCAAACATATCGTTTTGCATTGTGGGCAAAAAGTTCGATTTTGGTTTCATCTGACCAGAGCACCTTCTTCCACATGTTTGGTGTGTCTCCCAGGTGACTTGTGGCAAACTTTAGACGAGACTTTTTATGGATATCTTTGAGAAATGGCTTTCTTCTTGCCACTCTTCCATAAAGGCCAGATTTGTGCAGTATACGACTGATTGTTGTCCTATGGACAGACTCTCCCACCTCAGCTGTAGTTCTCTGCAGTTCATCCAGAGTGATCATGGGCCTCTTGGCTGCATCTCTGATCAGTCTTCTCCTTGTCTGAGCTGAAAGTTTAGAGGGACGGCCAGGTCTTGGTAGATTTGCAGTGGTCTGATACTCCTTCCATTTCAAAATGATCGCTTGCACAGTGCTCCTTGGGATGTTTAAAGCTTGGGAAATCTTTTTGTATCCAAATCCAGCTTTAAACCTCTCCACAACAGTATTACGGGCCTGCCTGGTGTGTTCCTTGGTCTTCATGATGCTCTCTGCGCTTTCAACAGAACCCTGAGACTATCACAGAGCAGGTGCATTTATACAGAGACTTGATTACACACAGGTGAATTCTATTTATCACCATCAGTCATTTAGGACAACATTGGATCATTCAGAGATCCTCGCTGAACTTCTGGAGTGAGTTTGCTGCACTGAAAGTAAAGGGGCCGAATAATTTTGCACGCACCACTTTTCAGTTTTTTATTTGCTAAAAAAGTTTAAAATATCCAATAGATTTTGTTCCACTTCACAATTGTGTCCCACTTGTTGGTGATTCTTCACAAAAAATAAAAATTTTATATCTTTATGTTTGAAGCCTGAAATGTGGCAAAAGGTTGAAAAGTTCAAGGGGGCCGAATACTTTCGCAAGGCACTGTATTAAGTTTGCCTTTTTTTACCTAGTGATCCTGCCAGTTTTGAAACTTCCAGTCTAAGCCAGCACTTACAAGATGGAGTCTATAAGGAGCTCAATACATCATGGGATGTTATTGAAGAGGGATGTGCATACAGCAAAAGTGCAAAAAGCTTTTTATCTGTCATGATCACTTAGTGCCCCTGTTCCTAATTCCAGCACCCGGGTGTTGGCTGTTGTTTTTCCCCTGTCTGTGTTCACCTGCAAGGTGCCTGATCTGATCAGTCACCTGATATAAGCAAACCGAACACTCTATCCCTTGCTTGTAATAGAGACAGTTACCTGCATTGTTCCCGATTAAGCCTCCCATTTGTCTGCCTTGCTTTGCTGTTGGATTTTCCTGTGTATGACCTGCAGATATTGGACTATTCCCTAAACTCAGCCTGCCTTATTACCTAGACCGTCTTAGAACCATGCTATCTGTCTGCTAAACTGCAAGTAGTCTGTTGTTTGCTCTGGTCGCATCTGCCCTGGTGTGGTGGCCAGGCACTATAGCATTGTGTATAAGTTCTGGGGGCAACCAAGTACTGGTAGGCCTGCTTGTCTTAAGAGGAAAGGGGCTACTATAGGTGAAGCACATAGTAGCTAGCTATAGTGTCTGACCACCTGCATTGAGGTAGACGTGACATTATCATTGGATAGAGTAGCAAAGGATTATAACCCCTGTCAAGTTTTTATTGATGTCTTTGCCCCTGCTAGGTAGATGTGTCCTCTGCATTTGTACTGTTGACCATTGTCATGGAGAAACAAAGTGATGGAATAATAAAGATTTTGATATTGTCACCACAACAAATATTTTTCTTCTTAGAGAACAAACTTGACAGATGTTTAACCATTCCCTACTGTATCCTAAGTAGTAAAAAAAATGGCTTTAGATATACATTAATTATGGAAGGATAATTCATTTTGGAGGAGGATATTTTTTTTCAAAAGAATAATGAATTAAATAAACGACATTTCAATGAGATTAGCAGATTATTCCAACCTTGCATTCTCTTGTTTCCAAAATTAGGTTATGGGATGTGTTAGTATGAAGTAATGTACAGCATTATTATTGACTGCTATGGAAAAATTCTGAGCTGAATCCATTAATTCAACACCAAGAAGGCAGAGAAAAATCCTATAGTTATAAAATTGGAAGCTGATTTTTTTCGTGTGAACATTCAGTGGACAAAGAATATGCTGAGAAAGCGTTCCGGTCATTTCTTGTAGGACTGGAAATATGAAAAAATGACATAGTGATTCATGCTTAAGTCACTGGCAAAACTCCATACACTCCCTCATAATAAACGAGAGTCTTTAATGTGCTTTTGTGATGGGATGACTACGGGGCCAGCAGCAGCTCAGAAATGACAATGAGATGGAGCCACTTAGCGAGATTCACATGTGACCTCATTAGGATGTATAATTGCGCCTTGTTCTTATATATCACATCATTATACAGCGAGTGTAAAGTCATCAGCATTGTATCGGGAATTAGATCATAAAGTGTGTAGAGGTTAATTTATATGAATAGCCCAGGCAATTAGTAATAGGCACCCCTTATGTATTTAAAAGGTAAATTTAATAAAACCTGACCATGGACACATTTTCTGGTAGTCACAGTTTTTTTTACTTTATTTAAGGTATTTATATAGCTTTGACTATTTTAGGCAGCTCCTTACATACAGGTGCCTTATGATGGAGGCTGGGACACTTACCAACCCAAGGAGAGGCACTCATATTGAATTTAAGGAGAAGACACAAACATAAGGATAGGAAGGACAGGAAGAAGTCAGCTTTGACGAAACGACGTAGGGTTGAGCGGTGTGCTGACGTCACCGCCATTCCCCGTTGGTCTAGGAAAGACGGGCAGTGTGAGCAAGAGAGAGCCGGCCGTCTCGTTAGGCCGCGTACACACGGGCGGACTGTTCGCTCAACTTTGTCCGCTGAACAGTGTTTCAGCGGACAGTCCGCTCGTGTGTGGGGCTTCAGCGGACAGTTTCAGCGGACAGTTTGACGAACAAAGTTTTTCGGAAATTCCGAAAAACTGTCCGCTGAAACTTGGTTTGAGCGGACAGTCCGCCCGTGTGTAGGCTACTTTCGAAATGAGCAAACTGTTCCCGCTCGGAGGAAAGTCTGCTCATTTCGAGCGCGTCTCCAGGTAGGCGGGGCCCGTGAAGGAGACGTCACGGGCCCCGCCGCCTGGTATGGACTTAAAGGGGAACCCCAACGCCGAAAAAAATCGGCGTGGGGGTCCCCCCAAAGTCCACAACAGACCCTTGTCCGAGCACGCTACCCGGCCGGCCAGGAAAGGGGGGCGAGCGAACGCGCCCCCCCTCCCGAGCCGTACCAGGCCGCGTGCCCTCAACATGGGGGGTGCCTTGGGGAAGGGGGGGCCGCGCGGCCCCCCCACCCCAAAGCACCTTGTCCCCATGTTGATGAGGACAAGGGCCTCTTCCCGACAACCCTGGCCGTTGGTTGTCGGGGTCTGCGGGCGGGAGGCTTATCGGAATCCGGGAGCCCCCTTTAATAAGGGGGCCCCCGGATACCGACCCCCACCCTATGTGAATGAGTATGGGGTACAATGTACCCCTACCCATTCACCTGTAAAATAAAAGTACCCAAAAAAAAAACACAACACACGAGATAAAATATTTTATTGCACAGCTCCGGGGGTCTTCCGTCTTCGGGGTCTTCTCGCCGGACTCCTCCGCTATCTTCTTGTAGCTCTTTTGCTAGCGGAGGAGTCCGGCTTTCTTCCTCCCCGCCGCCGGCCTCTTCTCCCGACTTCGGGGGTCTTGTCCCCCTCTTCGGTTTTTCTGCCGGGCCACCGCGCCTTCTGATAGCTCTTTTGCAGGCGGTGGCCCGGTCTTCTGTCGCCGCCGCCTTCCGTTCTTCTGCCGGGCCACCGCGCCTTCTTATAGCTCTTTTAGAGGCGGTGGCCCAGTCTTCTGTCGCCGCTGTCGCCTTCCGTTCTTCTCCTTGTTCTTCTTCTTCTTCTTCTCCAGGAGATGTTGACACGTCGCTCTCTCCGGCCGGAATGCCAGAGCCGCGCTGTGCGGCCACTTATATAGTGACAATGGGGCGGTGTCACATGGTATATGTCACATGGGTTGGTCACATGGTGACCCCGCCCCCTTACGATGTCATAGTCCCCATGTGACATCAACCCATGTGACCAACCCATGTGACATATACCATGTGACACCGCCCCATTGTCACTATATAAGTGGCCGCACAGCGCGGCTCTGGCATTCCGGCCGGAGAGAGCGACGTGTCAACATCTCCTGGAGAAGAAGAACAAGAAGAACAAGAAGAAGAACGGAAGGCGGCGGCGACAGAAGACCGGGCCACCGCCTGCAAAAGAGCTATCAGAAGGCGCAGTGGCCCGGCAGAAGAACCGAAGAGGGGGACAAGACCCCCGAAGTCGGGAGAAGAGGCCGGCGGCGGGGAGGAAGAAAGCCGGACTCCTCCGCTAGCAAAAGAGCTACAAGAAGATAGCGGAGGAGTCCGGCGAGAAGACCCCCGAAGACGGAAGACCCCCGGAGCTGTGCAATAAAATATTTTATCTCGTGTGTTGTGTTTTTTTTTGGGTACTTTTATTTTACAGGTGAATGGGTAGGGGTACATTGTACCCCATACTCATTCACATAGGGTGGGGGGCCGGTATCCGGGGCCCCCTTATTAAAGGGGGCTCCCGGATTCCGATAAGCCCCCCGCCCGCAGACCCCGACAACCAACGGCCAGGGTTGTCGGGAAGAGGCCCTTGTCCTCATCAACATGGGGACAAGGTGCTTTGGGGTGGGGGGGCCGCGCAGCCCCCCCTTCCCCAAGGCACCCCCCATGTTGAGGGCACGCGGCCTGGTATGGCTCGGGAGGGGGGGCGCGCTCGCTCGCCCCCCTTTCCTGGCCGGCCGGGTAGCGTGCTCGGACAAGGGTCTGTTGTGGACTTTGGGGGGACCCCCACGCCGATTTTTTTCGGCGTTGGGGTTCCCCTTTAAGTCCATACCAGGCGGCGGAGCCCGCGACGTCTCCGTCGCGGGCCCCGCCTACCTGCACACGCGCTCGAAATGAGCGGACTGTTGCCTCGTGTGTGGGCGAGTCCGTTCATTTCAAAAGTTGCGCGGACTTAGTACGACGAACAAAGTTTGCCGTATTTGTCCGCTCAAAAAGTGCCGTGTGTGGGCGTGTTCGTTCATTCAAAAGTTTGAGCGGACTGTTTGACGAACTTAGTTTCGGCAGACAGTCCCCGCGTGTGTACGCGGCCTTACTGTATATACACGCTTGTATACGGCTGAAATTGTGAGTTTGCAATCTCTGTTTTATATTGTTTAAATAAAAGTTTTATATGGAGTTACGCTATGGAACCCTTTCTGTTTTATCTCATTAAATGATTGTGGTTGAAACGGGAGACGTTCCGAGGAGGGGATACACAAATTGGAGATATCAGCAGTGTCTCTTAAAGGACCGGATTGATGGTTTTGGTTGCGAGCACGTGTGATCTCCCTAAAAAGAGATCTTGCCAGCTGGTAAGCCTCACTGAATCTAGTGGTGGAGGAACTCTTTTCTCTGGGTGTACTTGTTCCATACTTTGAGGGTGTTGTGTACGGAGTCACCTAAGTGGACTGAAGCCTCATCTTCTTATCTTCTTCCCCTTTTTTTTGGACTGTTCACGTTTTTAATAATTTTCGTGTTTTTTATTGAATTATTTGTGTTTATATCAATAATTTGTACACAGGGTGAAAGAATTATGTTATGATGGTAATGATATGATTTAGCACCACATGTTTTCTAGCGCAGCTTTCTTTTTTAATTACTTTACATTGTGTGTATCTCACATTAAGTTGCAGCAAGAATCTATAATATAATTTTTTGTCTCATGGACATAGAATTTGTAACGTCTTTTGGACAGCGCTGTTTTCCCAATTTTTTCAAATTTTTACAAACATAAGGATAACCTCACCATTGGAGCTTCCAACAGCCATTCAAAACCAGCAAAAGGTTTGCTTTGGAAGGTCCCTACTTTACATAACTATTGGTAGATCTAAATGACATCGTTGAGATTGCTTAGTAAGATATAATTTGTGTGGCCAGCTCTACAGATGTCTTATGATAGAGGCCAGGAAACTTACCAACCCAATGAGAGGCATTCATTTTTTTTTTTTTTTGAGAAGACACAAACAAAAAGGACCGTCACCATTGAAGCTTCCAATAGTCATTCAAAGCCAGCAGGAAATTGAAATAAGGCTGAAGTTGGTGCTCGCTGTTATTAAAGCATGCTACATCTGTTTTTGGAAAATGGAGGAAGCTGAAACTGGTAGTCTGAACCAAAAACCCAATCATATTTCAGCTGTAGTTTTTCTACCCAGGTAGTAAAAATAAATCAAACTTCTAAACAGCTTCTATAAGCATCTCCTTCCCTTTCCTTTCCGCTAGTATTTGTACCGTAACTTAGCCCCAGTGACTAGTCTGTAATTGACACCCTATATAAACAGCAAGAAGCCATTTGCTCCCTGTAAAGCTCTATAAAAAAGACACATAGACACAGAATCAAAGGAAACGCTAATTGGGGTATAAAATTGGAACTAAACAATGTCACTGACCCGCTTCTTTATTGTAACTACTATTTGTCAGGGGCAACTGGTTCATTTAAAGATATCTAGATAACACTAGAACAGTACTCCTTAGTGGCAATATCTGCAACTTACTTTTGTATGGATTTTATTATAGATTAAGGTTGATTTAATTTAAACGTTTAATAGGAATTGTACATTAATATACAAAATACATTTATTTAGTTGAGAGTGTAGGGAATGTGTAGGACAGTGCTTTAGCTCCCCCATTTGGGTTGAGCGATAGTCCTTAGTTTGGCCACTATGGGTCTTCCTGTTTAGGTCAGCACCATATAAATAGAAGAGTGGGGAGGAGTTGGGTGTAAAGTAGTAGAGATTGAGGATCATGTGCTCTTTTAATACACTGTACCAGGAGATTCACTACCCCTGAGGGAGTCAGAGCAGGGTAGATGGAGGACTATTTGTGAAAGAGCTAAGTGGGCTGAGTTGCAGAGGATGAAACTTTATCCAACTAAAAAGTGTTCCCCATTTCTTTAACTAAGCTATATTGTGCACTTTATATAATCATGAAGAGTTTCCTGCATTATAAATTAAGCTGCATTCACGTTCAGTACAGCAAGAAAAAGAAGCGCATGAAGTGGAATGGAACATGGCTCAGTGAGGTGTGGTGATAGCCTGGTGAAGTTGGTAGATACAGGACATCTTCATTCAGTAGCCTTGAGACTAGGAGGTTGTGACCCTGTAGGGCAGGGGTCTCAACTTGGCGGCCCTCCAGCTGTTGCAAAACTACAAGTCCCATGAGGCATTGCAAGACTTGGCAGTTACAAGCATGACTCCCTTTAGGCACAGGCATGATGGGACTTGTAGTTCCGCAACAGCTGAAGGGCCACCAGTTTGAGACCCCTGCTGTAGTGACTATGCTGGGTACCACAGTAGATGGGACCCTGTTAGCTACAGTACATGTATCTAGGGAACCAAGGGTACTTTCTCACAGCGCTATACAGTACATACATACAAATATTAATAGAAAATTAAACACAGTTCCCAAATTATATACTCCAAAGTCTCTCTTGGTTATCCGCTGTAACGTGCACTGCTCAGTGCATAGCAATAATAAGGTGACTCCCTGCTCAAAAAAATGCTCTGTGCTCCCTCTGATGTTCCCACACTCACATGGACCCCCTGCAAGTAGCATGAGAGTCAAACACATTTTAGTTCCTGTGGAATGTTTTTTCTCTTTTCTCCTCTCTTTTTGCTCCTCCAAAACTCTCCTAATAAATGAACCAGGGCTTAGGATGGAGGTCTCCAAATTCTTGAGCAGAGAAACTTTCTTAGGTAGGCCATCTAGCTTGTGAATTGGCTTATTAATCAATAATGTAGGGGGGTTACAAATCTTTAAAATTAACCTGTCATGCCACTCCTATCACTAGAAGTTTTCTACTAGGTGAGGTTTAAGCAGGCCATACACAGTTTGAATCTCAGCCGGTTCAGCAGAAACTGACTGAGATTTGAATCGTGTATGGGCAACCTAAATGTACCAAGTTGATTGATCAATCAACTTGGGTACAACCAGCATACCGAGTTTTACGATTATCGCTAGAGGCTGCTATATCCGCTAGCAATAATCATTGTTTTCTCCCTCTCCCACCGGGAGAAGACAATGGCCCGGCAGGAGGGATTCCCGCATCAATACTGTCTGTCTTGATGGAGGGAATCAAGACAATTTCTTTCCTGCAACCCATGTATGGCTGGCCTTAGACAAGCAAAGTGGTGCTACAAGTACCTAAAAACAACCAATAGCAATCTGCTAGAGATAGGAAAGGTCAAACCACTGCTCATCTTTCTCTGAAAAAGTAGATTGGCAACCTTAGAGCACCTTGGGCTTCCCAAAAGCCATAGTTGTATGGAAGTTTGGACAAATACCAAAGAGCAACTGCTTTTTTATTATTGGCAGTTTTTGAGAATTTAGGCAGTGGTTAACTTTAAATTTAGAGGACAGACAATTACATGAGCTATAGAAAACCGTGTACAGCAGCTTTTAGTTTTTTCACTGAGGTTATAGCTTAGCTAGCGAAGTTTATGATGGGAAACGGTTTAAAATTGTGAAACATGATTTAATTTTACTACTAGCCATAGCCATTGTAGGCCACATACAGTATAGAGTATATGTGAAATAGATTGCACATTTAAAAGGAAAGTAAAAAAAGTGTTGCTGGAAACCAAAGTCTGGATTTTAGTTCTCCCAATCAAAAATGAATGTTTCTGCTGTTGTGAGTAAAACCATTAAACCTTTTTAATGTTTTTTCTTTATTTATATGTTTACTGCATTAGTTGAAGTCAGGAATAATAACTATCTAGCCACAGTTCACTGCTGCAGAATAAAAATCAGTTCAGGCAGCGGGCAAAACTATTATTTTTAACTCCCTCCCCTTATTTATTTTTTTTAAGAAAAGCAACCAAGGCTTCAATACCCAACTTCAACCCAGAGCTGTCCTCTGCAGTATCTCTTCTTCACTCTTCTCACCTTAAATGAGAATATATTGTGAGTGCTAGATATCAAGGCCCCATCCCTGAGCATGGGGTCCTACACTAACACTGTAATGATTCATTGAGAGTAGAGGAGATCTCTTTCAATGGGACATTTTGCTCTGGTGACAACTGTCTAAAAAAGGGATTTCCTCCCATTAGCAGAGATTTGCTTTTACTTAATGTTTGTACAGAACAGGAAGTGTAACAAAATCCCCCTAGGAGCCACTGGATTGGTTGGGTCTTTCTCCCACACAGCCAGGCACAGGAATTGACACCCTTTCTCAATGGCTCAATAATCAGTCCAGGGGTTTAGGTTTTGTTTTATTTATTTAAGGGATGAACTTGGGTGAGGAATAGGGATGCCCAGAAATGAAGAACGTGGATAACTCTTGAAGACTTGCTAAGGTACCTAGCTGCTAACAACAAACTTCAACAGTGCTGCCTACTCATGTAAAATGACAATGCAGCTAAAATAACATCGAGAAAGTTCCAAAACTGGAGGTACAGGTGCTGCACCTTGCAAGAATACCAAAGCACCTGACTACTACTGTCTTTCAGCTAGAAATGTTGGGGTGCTTCCGACTGCTGTGTGCTGGCTCTAAGCTGTCCCCTGGTCCTAGACATGTAAAGTGTTGCACCTCACTGTCTTCTCTGTATAGGCTTGGGGTAAGTTGAACTGGAAGTCATTCAGTAAGTTCTTTGAAGTGAATGCTGGAGTCCAAGAGGCACATTGCCATACAGGCTGTATGGGCACACTGCTATACGGGCTAGTCTTGATTTCAGACTGATTTTGGTAAGGGTGTGAGGCTTCCAGGTGTTTCTTCTCTCTTCCTCTCACTTTCTCTTTCTCCCGGCCTTCCATTTGCTCAGCGGCAGAGAACCATCCAGAGAGTTCTAGAAGCCAGAGGGACATAAAAGAACCACAGGCCTTGAAGCACTGCACAGTCAAAACACAAATTAACCCCTGCTCCTCTGCCTACAGTGGAGCCAAATTAAATGTACCTACACTTAGTAACACTGAGCGTGCTACAGGGGTACAGGTGTCAAAAAGAAAAACCCTATTACCCTATTACCCATTCCATACTGTTGGGATTTGGATATGCTTTAATCCATTGTCATGTATTGCCTATATATGAGGGCTGTACCAAAAGCAATGCAATAGGGTGATGATTTTTTTAATAACTTGCATAGGTTGTTCAAAGTTAACATGTTGATAGAGTAAAGCTAGCCATACATTATACAATTTTCTTATTCAATTTCCTTTAGATTTACCTTCAACTATGTAGTGCAAAAGGCCTGCCTGATTGCATATAATTTGAAAGTGTTTAGGTTTGACTTCATATTATATGGTTTTGGTAAATCTAAAGGAAAATTGTACAACACAATTGTATAATGTATATCCAGCCTTAGGCTGGCTTCACATTGCTGCACGGTTTACAGCAGGGGCCCATGTGTCCCTGTTCACTGTTTCAAGTCCAGTTTTAGTCAGAATTTTTGGCTTAATTCAGACCTCCATAGAGAGTCATTCACAGTCTCCTGACATGCGAATTGGATGCAGGGAAACCCAAATCCAATTTGCAATAGTATGAACCCAGCCTTCTTTTTCATTGCAGCTAAATAAAGTATTCCATGCAGAAACTTCAAGCCAGGTTTGATTGAGTTCTTGACTAAAGAGGGTTTTAGGCTGTCTGACATCCACACAAGTTTCCAGAATGTTTATAGAGATGACACCTTTGACAAAAGCAATGTTTTGTCATTGGTGACTCTTGTTAATGGTATCATCTCCATAAAAATTCTGTAGCTTTCCATGAATGTAGAAAAATCTGTACTCTTTTATCAAGAATTCTATGTTAGCACACTGGCCACCGCCGTTTACATTATTATAGATGTATAGATAGGTTATAGATGTCTCCACTGTTTTCATCTGGTTATTACATCATTTCCGCATCCGGCGGTTGAAACATAGACTTTGAACACACTGAATGTTTCTCATTGGATGAAACGCGTAGGGTGAAGCCTGTGATCTGATGTCACGGCGCTACATGCACCGAGAACGGCCATCTTGTGGGTTGGAAACATCTGCTTGTTTTATACATTATGACATGCTTGTTTTTATCGTTTTAAATGTGAGTACTAGGCCTTCACCCAAGACCTCTGAACCATTGACCCTGGGCGGCTACTTTAGCCTGGTGGGGTATGAGTTCAAGACTCCCCTAAATGAGTTTTGCTCCCCTAAGTCTGGTAGTCAATATAGCTCTTGTTTCTGACTTTTAGACGAGTCCCACCTTTCTAAGGTCTACCAGTTTCACATAACTTGTATCCCACATTTCCTTATTGTACACTCAATGTTTCTCTTGGCTATATGAGAGAGTTTCTCTGTTATGTCTTTTGCGAAAATAAAATACTTTGAAAGTAAATGTGAGTACTCTTTTTGGAATAAATTGTACACTGGCTTGATATTCTGCACCATGAGGAGTTGTTTTCTCTTATTTCAATGCATGAACCTGTGGATTCACCACCTGTGAGGGCTATACAAGATCCAGTTGCTTGCTGTCTTAGCCCCTGTACACGCGGTCGGAGATTTTGCCAACCAAATCCTTTGGATTCTGTCCGTCGGATTTAGTCCGACGGATTGTGTCCGAAACTGTTGCATACACACGGTCGGGCCTAGTTGGCGAAAAATCCGATCTTTCAGAACGTGATGACGTAATTTCGTTACGATGGGACTACATTCAGGCTAGTAGCCAATAGCTTTGATGTAGGAATTTGATCTGAGCATGCGTGGCACTTGGTCCGATCAAAATGCTATACACATGATTGGATTATGTCCGACCGACCCAGTTGGTTGGGAAATATTTCCGACATGTTGGAAAATTGGGTCGGACGGAGATTCGGACGGAATCAGTCCGATGCATACCACACACAGTCGGATTATCTGACGACACAGTCCGATAAGACTCATTCCGACAGATTCTCCGACCGTGTGTACAGGGGCTTAGTGGAGACATGGATACACACTACGCCTGTTTGACCACCTACAATCTAGTGGTCCAGTATTTGGGGTAAGAGGCCCAGTGTGTTGATGTTCGGTGGAGGATATCTTTATTCACTCTAGTCTGTCTGATTTAAACCTTGGGTGACTCCAGAAAAGAAACATGGACTTTTGTGCCAATGTTTGTGGACATTCATAAATGTACATATTTATTTCCAGCTCTGCATATACCCATTTTCTGTGTTATTATTGTTACCAACAATTCTATGCTAGCTGCTCCTTAGAACCCAAGCGTAGTGAATACACATTGCTTCTGTTTGGAATCCATTATTTACCTTTTAATGAAAAAGAAGAAAAAGAAAGAGAACAGGAGGTACTTTAGAGGAAGAATTGCTCTACCAACATGTGAAATTTGAATGACCTATATAAGTTAATATAAAAAGTTATGCCCGATTTTGCATTACTTTTGTTTTATTCCTCGTATTTGCAGAAACAATGGAAAATCTTATCATACCTTTTCTCAAACTTCATTTTTTTCATTTTTAACTAGAGTATACCTTTAATCCATCAATTTTTCCATTGCCCAAGACTTTTCACTGCTCATCATGCTCCTTCTGAAGATGTATTGGTGGTAAAATAGGGGTATCATATGCCATAAAACAATATTATAAAAATGGATACCTTATTCTATTGCAGCCTAAACTAAATTAGAGCACTGAGAATCAGAAAGTGATGGCTGCAATACCAGACACTGGGCATCAAAGCACATTAGTCTATCAGACAATAAAACTGTAGCTTAGGGCCCAGAATTCTTTGCTGGCTTTCTTTGGTTAAATCCCTGAATATTTTACTGCATACATTAGACTAAAACAGAGTCGCTTACTGTAAAAGCTACGTAGCATCGAAGACCTTTAGTGTTTATTATAAAGCAAAGAATTAAGTATAACATCATCACTAGCTGGAGAAATATTAGTAATACATTTTTCCTAGGGGACAGCTTGCCATGGGTGGGCATGAATTCAAGAAATACATTGCAGCACAATTTAACTTAAGCAATATAGTTTCTGCTTTCACTTTAGTGTAAGTCTCTCTCATTAAAACACCAGGCAATAAATCCATACAACAATTATAACAGAACAGCCTGTGCACCTCTTATGCCGCGTACACACGGTCGGAGAATCCGTCGGAATGCGTCTTATCGAACCGTGTCGTCAGATAATCCGACTGTGTGTGGTATGCATCGGACTGATTCCGTCCGAATCTCCGTCGGACCCAATTTTCCAACATGTTGGAAATATTTCCCGACCAACTGGGCCGGTCGGACCTAATCCGATCATGTGTAGAGAATTTTGATCGGACCAAGTGCCACGCATGCTCAGATTAAATTCCTACATCAAAGCTATTGGCTACTAGCCTGAATGTAGTCCCATCGTAACGAAATTACATCATCACGTTCTGAAAGATCGGATTTTTCGACAACTTAGTCCGACCGTGTGTATGCAACAGTTTCGGACACAATCCGTCAGACTAAATCTGACGGACAAAATCCGACGGATTTGGTTGTGGAAATCTCCTACCGTGTGTACGTGGGCTTAGAGAGAAGAACCTGTAACTATACAAAACGTATTAGTGGCAATGAGTGGGGTTTGTTTAAAGGGTATTTCCACCTTCTTTAAAGAGAATCTATGTAACATACAGTGCCTTGAAAAGTATTCATACCCCTTAAAATTTTACACATTTTGTCATGTTACAAGCAAAAATGTAAATGTATTTTATTGAGATTTTATATGATAGACCAATACAAAGTGACACACATTTGTGAAGTGTAAGAAAAATGATAAATGGTTTTCAAAATTGTTTACAAATAAATATCTGAACAGTGTGGCGTGCATTTGTATTCAGCCCCCTTTACTCTGATACCCCTAACTAAGATCTAGTGGAACCAATTGCCTTCAGAACTCTAAGCCCTTGTACACACGGTCAGAGATTCTGACAACCAAATCCGTCGGATTTTGTCCGTCGGATTTTGTCCGTCGGATTTTGTCCGAAACTGTTGTATACACACGGTCGGACGAAGTTGTCGGAAAATCCGATCGCTCAGAACGTGATGACTAGTGATGGCCGAACGGTTCGCCGGCGGTCGTTTCGCGCCGAATTTCGGTTATTCGCGGTCCGCGCGTTCGCTCGCCTTTTCCCGTCGTTCGCCCCGGCGGACTTACGTGTTTAATGTGTAAAAGAACTTTGACCTATGATGACACGTCTGTCATGGGGTACAGGCCAGCCAATTGAGACATGACAGCACATGGACACTTGGACATTCCCCCTAACCTATAAATACACCCGGTCCGGTGGCCATTTTACATTCTTTCTTCTGTCACTATAGGGAAAGGTTGCTGTGTGGAGTAGGGAGAGATAAAACGCTAGCTATTTGGTACACAAAAGTTCTTTTCAGGACTAGTATAGGTGTTAGGTATATATAGGTTTGCTGTGCTACTGATTCTTGCAGCAGCCTGAGTGTCTTTTGTCAGTTTAGAGAAAGGGAAAGGACGGTATGTGCTACAGGGACAGCCAGATTAGTCTTTCATCATCATCATCATCATCATCATTAGCTGTTACTATCAGGTCCACAAAAGAGCTGTTTCAGTAACCACTAATCGTTCCAGTCTACTCTTTTTTGCCACTTTGTATAGGGACAGGAAGGAAGCAGTGTTGGCAGGCAGTGAGGGTCAGTTTAAAGACTTGCTGTTACTATTAGTTCCACAAAAGTTCTTTTCAGGACTGGTATAGGTGTTAGGTGTATATAGGTTTGCTGTGCTACTGATTCTTGCAGCAGCCTGAGTGTCTTTTGTCAGTTTAGAGAAAGGGAAAGGACGGTGTGTGCTACAGGGACAGCCAGATTAGTCTTTCATCATCATCATCATCATCATCATTAGCTGTTACTATCAGGTCCACAAAAGAGCTGTTTCAGTAACCACTAATCGTTCCAGTCTACTCTTTTTTGCCACTTTGTATAGGGACAGGAAGGAAGCAGTGTTGGCAGGCAGTGAGGGTCAGTTTAAAGACTTGCTGTTACTATTAGTTCCACAAAGGTTCTTTTCAGGACTGGTATCAGTGGTACGGTAATAGGCTTGTACACGTATAATATTCTTTCTTCCAAATATAGAAAGAATATTATACTTGACTGCTGCCCTTCGGCTGCAGTCTGCTAATCATTCACAACTCACTTGTTCCACAAAGCTCTTTATCAGGACTGGTAACTTGGTCTGTGTAGGGTGCTACAGTACATAGGGTTGAGTGCAGTACAGTCTGCTGTTCTGTAAGGACCGCTATCGGTCCACAATAGATAGGGTTGAGGTGCACCACTGCTGACCGCTGCCCTATACTGCAGCAGTCCTTCATTGGCATAGGGACTGAAGTACAGTCTGCTAATCACTAACACACAACCTGCTTGGTCCACAAAAGTTCCTATAAGGACTGGTAACTTGGTCTAGGGTGCTACAGTACTTAGGGTTGAGTGCGGTACAGTCTGCTGTTCTGTAAGGACCGCTATCGGTCCACAATACATAGGGTTGAGGTGCACCACTGCTGACCGCTGCCCTATACTGCAGCAGTCCTTCATTGGCATAGGGACTGAAGTACAGTCTGCTAATCACTAACACACAACCTGCTTGGTCCACAAAAGTTCCTATAAGGACTGGTAACTTGGTCTAGGGTGCTACAGTACATAGGGTTGAGTGCAGTACAGTCTGCTGTTCTGTAAGGACCGCTATCGGTCCACAATAGATAGGGTTGAGGTGCACCACTGCTGACCGCTGCCCTATACTGCAGCAGTCCTTCATTGGCATAGGGACTGAAGTACAGTCTGCTAATCACTAACACACAACCTGCTTGGTCCACAAAAGTTCCTATAAGGACTGGTAACTTGGTCTAGGGTGCTACAGTACATAGGGTTGAGTGCGGTACAGTCTGCTGTTCTGTAAGGACCGCTATTGGTCCACAATACATAGGGTTGAGGTGCACCACTGCTGACCGCTGCCCTATACTGCAGCAGTCCTTCATTGGCATAGGGACTGAAGTACAGTCTGCTAATCACTAACACACAACCTTCTTGGTCCACAAAAGTTCCTATAAGGACTGGTAACTTGGTCTAGGGTGCTACAGTACATAGGGTTGAGTGCGGTACAGTCTGCTGTTCTGTAAGGACCGCTATCGGTCCACAATAGATAGGGTTGAGGTGCACCACTGCTGACTGCTGCCCTATACTGCAGCAGTCCTTCATTGGTATAGGGACTAAGAGTTTTGTCACAGGGTGATTTAAAAAATGACAGGCAGAGGAAGAGGCAGGCCCTTCCGCAGGGGTGGTAGGGGTAGCGCAGGAGCACCAGCCTTGAGCCAAAGTGGGAAGTTGCAGAAGGTGCGTTCAATTACTTTAAAGGATGCACCAGACTTGGTTGAGTGGCTCACTCAGCCTTACTCTTCTGCACCCTCCTCATCGTCTTGATCTGCACCCTCTTCTTCACTCTCTGCTATGTGCACCCCCAAAGACACTACCACCAACACCACCACCGCCACCACCACCACATACCTTCCGCTTGAGTCACAGGAATTATTTTCCGATCCATATCAAGAGGACATTTCTGATGCGCAGCCACTCTTGGTATTGGATCAGGAAGAGGAGGTAGCAACAACCGCTACTCAGCAGTCTGACGACAGTACCCAGATCAGCCCAAGGAGGAGGTTGGTCCCCGGTGTTGCTGCCTACTCCGAGATCTCTACTTATAGCGGTGGGGAAGGTGACGTTGATGATGACGTGTCTAGTGATGTCACGTGGGTGCCCACAAGAGAGGAAGAGGAGGGGAGTTCAGAGGGAGATATGGACCAGCAGATAGGGAGGAGAAGCAGGACTAACTTACATTGCACAGGAGGGACAAAGCAGACTGCAAATGTATCAGGAGCGAGTCATCGACCATGTACGGTCACATCTGGCGCTCCCAGGACACCGGCACATGGCTCCGCAGTGTGGGCTTTTTTTAACGTGTCCGCTGCTGACAATAGCGTTGCCATCTGCAATCTTTGCAGTCAACGCATTAGTCACGGTAAGCCCAACACTCACCTAGGGACGACCGCCTTAAGAAGGCACATGAGCAGCCATCACCGAGCCGAGTGGGAGCTCTGCAGGCTCTCACCGTCCAGCCTCGTCTTCTACTTCTCCTCTCTCCTCACAATTGTCCTCCACTCCACCTTCCATCACGCCAAGCTCACGTTTTTCTGCAAAAAGGCAGGCTTCCGTGGGCCTAATGTTCGAGCGTAAAAAAATGATGACGCCGGATAACCCTCTTGCCCAACGGTTGACGGCTGGCTTGTCAGAACTCATAGCCCGCCAACTACTGCCATATAAACTGGTGGACTCGGAGGCCTTTCGCAAATTTGTGGCCATTGGAACACCACAATGGAAGGTCCCAGGAAGGAAGTATTTCTCAGAGAAGGGCATCCCAGAGCTATATGGCCATGTTCAGCGGCAAGTGAATGTATCTCTGGCACACAGTGTCGGTGCCAAGATACATCTGACCACAGACACGTGGTCTAGCAAACACGGGCAGGGAAGGTATATCACTTTTACTGCCCAGTGGGTGAACCTTCTGACGGCCGTCAAGCATGTAACCCGTGGCACCCGTGTAGATTTGGTTTTACCGCCACGGATTGCATGCAGGCCTGACTCTTCTTCTCCTCCTCCTCCTCCTACTCCATCCTCCTCCCTCTCCTCCTCAGCTGCCTCCTCCTTTTCTGCTGCTAGCGTCTCTTCCGCTGCACCGCCCAAGCTCCCCAGAACCTATTCCACATGCCAGGTGAGACGTTGCCATGCCGTGCTGCGTCTGTTGTACCTGGAAGCCAAGAGCCACACTGGCCCGGCACTCCTTTCAGCTTTGCGTTCACAGGCAGATCAGTGGCTAACACCGCTCAATTTGCCAGTTGGTAAAGTGGTGTGTGACAACGGTGCCAATCTGCTTAGCGCATTGAAACAGGGCAAAATCACGCACGTGCCATGCATGGCACACGTCTTAAACTTGGTCGTGCAGCGATTCCTTGTCAAATACCCTGGGGTCCAGGACATCTTGCGGCAGGCAAGGAAAATCTCGGCCCATTTCAGAAGATCTTACACGGCCATGGCTCACCTTGCTGACATTCAGCGGCGACACCATCTGCCAGTCAGACGTCTTATTTGCGATTGCCCGACGCGATGGAACTCAACCTTCTATATGCTTGATAGGCTGCTCCAGCAGAAACGTGCAGTTAACGTCTACCTGTATGAACTCTGCGAAAGAAACGGTTCTGGGGAGCTGGGGTTTTTTTTCACCGCGCCAGTGGCTGCTCATGCGCGACGCATGCAGACTTCTGCGGCCGTTTGAGGAGATCACCAAACTGGTCAGTCGCAGCCATGGCACCATCAGTGACATGGTACCTTATGCCTTCTTTAAGGAGCGTGCATTGCGTCGTGTCATTGATCAGGCTGTGGAGGAGCAGGAGCGGGAAGATGAGGAAGTCGCAATGCTGGATGAATTCCCAGGGGGGGCTACTCTATCTGAGACAAGTCAACAACAGGAGTCTGAAGAGGAGTCAGAGGAGGATGGTGCCAGGGCGGATGAGGAGGAGCAAGAAGAGCGTGCTTTAAACCTTTCTGGGATCCCTGTTGTGCGTGGATGGGGAGAGGAGAATGAAGAGGACGACATTATCCTGGATGATGAGCAGGAGCCAGGCCACCACACCGTTTCCACTTTAGTGCAAATGGGGGCCTTCATGCTCCAGTGTTTTAATAGGGACCCCCGTATAAAAAGCATAAGGGTCAAGGACCAGTACTGGGTGGCAACGTACTTAGACCCCCGGTACAAACACAAAATGGCGGAAATGTTACCGCCGTCGCAGAGGGCTGTCAGAATGCAGCACTTCCAGGCCTTGCTTCGAGAAATGCTGCATTCTGCTTTTCTGTGCGCTGGCAGAGGAGCAATTCCCTCTCCCAGAGAAGGATTTGCGGGTACCAATCCAACAGCGCCTGCAAGAAGAGGCCGGTTTGAAGATGTGTTGGTGACTTCCGATATGAGGTCATTCTTTCAGCCGACCCATCGACAGGTGTCATCCCGATCCAGCATCAGGGAACGCCTAGACCGTCAGGTGTCTGACTACATTGGGTTAACGGCCGATGTGGACGCTCTGAGGAGTGATGAACCCCTGGACTACTGGGTGGGCAGGCTTGACCTCTGGCCAGAGCTTGCCCAATTTGCAATCGAACTGTTGGCTTGCCCCTCATCCAGTGTCCTGTCCGAAAGGACGTTCAGCGCAGCAGGGGGATCGTGACCGATAAGCGTACTCGCCTAGCTCACGACAGTGTTAACTACCTCACATTTCTAAAAATGAATGAGGCATGGATCTCGGAGGAATTCAACACATGTGACCAGTAGACCATGTATATGTCTATAAACTATTTTTTTAATCAAGCACACAGACCTTCTTTCTTCATTTGGCTCACTTCCTTGTCCCAAAAAAGCACACCGTACTATATGCCCCTACCCTCCTCTTTGAAGAGGTTGAGCGGTGTCATATTTCTACTGGGGCTGCTTATGATATCCCTGTGCTGTGCTGACTTCCTCCTGGGGGTTCTTATTATGAGGGGATCACACCATCCCTGTGCTGTGCTGAGTTTCTCCTGGGCCTGCTTACTATGAGGGGATCACACCATCCCTGTGCTGTGCTGACTTCCTCCTGGGGGTTCTTATTATGAGGGGATCACACCATCCCTGTGTTGTGCTGACTTACTCCTGGGGCTGCTTACGGTGCTGCTGTCAGTGCTGTATATCACGGTGCTGGTGTGAGTGCTTAATGTCACGGTGCTGCTGTCAGTGCTGTATATCACGGTGCTGATGTCAGTGCTTAATGTCACGGTTCTGATGTCAGTACTCTCTATCACGGTGTTGCTGTCAATGCTGTATGTCACGGTGCTGGTGATAATGCTTAATGTCACGCTTCTGATGTCAGTACTTTCTATCACGGTGCTGCTGTCAGTGCTGTATTTCACTGTGCTGATGTCAGTGCTGTATGTCACGCTTCTGATGTCAGTGCCCTCTATCACGGTGCTGCTGTCAGTGCTGTATATCACGGTGCTGATGTCAGTGCTTAATGTCACGCTTCTGATGTCAGTACTCTCTATCACGGTGTTGCTGTCAGTGCTGTATGTCACGCTTCTGATGTCAGTGCTGTATGTCACGGTGCTGCTGTCAGTGCTGTATATCACGGTGCTGATGTCAGTGCTTAATGTCACGCTTCTGATGTCAGTACTCTCTATCACGGTGTTGCTGTCAATGCTGTATGTCACTGTGCTGATGTTAATGCTTTATGTCACGCTGCTGATGTCAGTGCCCTCTATCACGGTGCTGTTGTCAGATGCGTCTATCACGGTGCATGTGTCATTGCTGTATGTCACGCTGCTGGTGATCATCTCCTGCACCCTCTTCTTTGCCTACCCTGGTCCCTGACCTTCCCTCTCCTCCATTGCCTTCATGCGCTCCACAGTCCTGAATTGTCAGAACAATTTCCCAAATAAAAAAAGAATGCTTGTAGTTATCGATCCCAAATTCACCTCATACATGTATTATGTCATTGGCCATGTGGTGGGACTATGTTTTTCCTGCTAATAATTACCTAGTGGCTGCAAATTCGACCTAAAGGTTTGAAACGTTCGCCTCCCATTGAAGTCAATGGGGCCCGCGGCGAACGTTCGGTTTCGCGAACGGTCAGCCCCGTTCGCGGTCCGCGTTCGCAAAACGTCCCGTCGGAAGTTCGTCCATCACTAGTGATGACGTTATTTCATTACGACGGGACTACGTTCAGGCTAGTAGCCAATAGCTTTGATGTAGGAATTTGATCTGAGCATGCGTGGCACTTTGTCCGATCGGAATTCTCTACACATGATCGGAGTATGTCCGATTGGAGCATTTTGTCGGAAAATATTTCCGGCAAGTTGGAAAATTTGGTCCGACGGATATTCCGACGGAAACAGTCCGATGCAGACCACACACAGTCGGAAAATCCGACAAAACGCTCCGATCGGACACATTCCGTCAGAATCTCCGATTGTGTGTACAAGGGCTAAGGCTAACCTAATTAGTAAATAGAATCCACCTGTGTGTAATTAAATCGCAGTATAAATACAACCATTCTGTGAAGCCCTCAGAGGTTTGTTAGAGCATCTTATTGAACAAACAGCATCACGAAGGCCAAGGAACACGCCAGACAGGTCAGGGATAACGTTGTGGAGAAATATAAAGCAGAGTTAGGTTATAAAAAAATATCCCAAACTTTGAATATCTTACAGAGCACTGTTCAATCCATCATCTGAAAATGGAAAGAGTATGGCACAACTGCAAATCTACCAAGACATGGCCGTCCACCTAAACTGACTGGCCGGGCAAGGAGAGCATTAATCAGAGAAGCAGCCAAGAGGCCCATGGTAACTCTGGAGGAGCTGCAGAGATAAACAGCTCAGTTGGGGGAATCTGTTCACAGAACAACTATTAGTCATGTATTCCACAAATCTGGCTTTATGGAAGAGTGGCAAGAAGAAAACCATTGTTGAAAGAAATCCAGAAGAAGTCTCGTTTGCAGTTAGTGAGAAGCCATGTGGAGGACACAGCAAACATGTGGAAGAAGGTGTTCTGGTCAGATGAGACCAAAATGTAATGCTTTGTCCTTAAAGCAAAACACTATGTGTGGCAGAAAATGAACACTGCACATTACCCTGAACACACCCCAACCCCCCTTCCCCCACCGTGAAACATGGTGGTGGCAGCATCATGTTGTGAGCATGCTTTTCTTCAGCAGGGACAGGGAAACTGGTCAGAGTTAATGGGAAGATGGATGGAGTCATCTTAGAAGAAAACTTGTTAGAGGACTTGCAAAAGACTTGAGACTGGGGCAGAGGTTAACCTTCCAGCAAGACAACGACTCTAAACATGCAGCCAAATGGAATGGTTTAGATCAAAGCATATTCATGTGTTAGAATGGCCCAGTCAAAGTCCAGACCTAAATCCAATTGGGAATCTGTAGCAATACTTGAAAATTGCTGTTCATAGACACTCTCCATCCAATCTGACAGAGCTTGGGCTATTTTGCAAAGAATGGGCAAAAATGTCACTCTCTAGATGTGCAAAGCTGGTAGAGACATCCCCAAAAAGACTTGCAGTTGTAATTGTAACGAAAGGTGATTCTACAAAGTATTCAGGGGGGCTGAATCAGGGGCGTACCTAGAGCATTTGGCACCCGGGGCGGATCCTATATCTGGCACCCCCCCCCACCATAAAATGTAAAAATACCCACCGTGTCCCCTGCATACCTCTGCATCCTTCAATATCTTTTTGTCACTACTGTGTACCCCCCCTCTCCACAACTGCACCTCTGGACCCCTTTAAATTACACAGCACCCTGCACCTCTGGACCCCTTTACATTACACAGGACCTTGCACCTAAGGACCTCTTTACATTACACAGCCCCCTGCACCTCTGGACCCCTTTACATTACACAGCAGCCTGCACCTCTGGACCCCTTTACATTACACAGCAGCCTGCACCTCTGGACCCCTTTACATTACACAGCTCTTGTACCACTGGACCCCTTTACATAACATAGCACCCTGAACTTCCTGACCCCTTTACATTACACAGCGCCCTGCACCTCTGGACCCCTTTACATTACACAGGACCTTGCGCCTAAGGACCTCTTTACATTACACAGCAGCCTGCACCTCTGGACCCCTTTACATTACACAGCTCTTGTACCTCTGGACCCCTTTACATAACATAGCACCCTGAACCTCCTGACCCCTTTACATTACACAGCCCATGGATCCCTTTACATTACACAGCACCCTGAACCTCTGGACCCCTTTACATTACACAGCCCTTGTACCTCTGGACCCCTTTACATTACACAGCACCCTGCACCTCTGCACCCCTTTACATTACACAGCCCCTCACAGCTCTGGACCCTCTGCATGTTACACAGATCCCCTACAGTGCAGACCCCCCTCCCTACCATACAGACCCCCATCTACAGTGTAGACCCCCCTACAGTACAGAATCCTCCCCTACAGTGCAGACCCTCCTACAGTACAGACCCCTCCACCCTATAGCGCAGACCCCCCCCTACAGTGCAGACCCTCCTACAGTACAGACCCACCCCCCTACAGCGCAGACCCCCCTACAGTACAGACTCCCCTACAGTACAGAATTTTCACCTACAGTACAGACCCCCTACAGTGCAGAATCTTCCCCTACAGTACAGACCCCCCCTACAGTGCAGGACCCCTTCTACAGTGCAGGACCCCCCTACAGTGCAGGAACCTTTCTACAGTGCAGGACCCCCTACAGTGCAGGACCCCCTACAGTGCAGGACCCCTTCTACAGTGGAGGACCCCTTCTACAGTGCAGGACCCCTTCTACAGTGCAGACCCCCCTACAGTGCAGGACCCCCCTACAGTGCAGGACCCCTTCTACAGTGCAGGACCCCCTACAGTGCAGGACCCCCCTACAGTGCAGGACCCCCCCCTACAGTGCAGGACCCCTTCTACAGTGCAGGACCCCCCTACAGTGCAGACCCCCTACAGTGTAGGACCCCTTCTACAGTGCAGGACCCCCCTACAGTGCAGGACCCCCCCTACAGTGCAGGACCCCCTCTACAGTGCAGGACCCCTACAGTGCAGGACCCCTTCTACAGTGCAGGACCCCTTCTACAGTGCAGACCCCCTACAGTGCAGACCCCCTACAGTGCAGACCCTCTACAGTGCAGGACCTCCCTACAGTGCAGGACCCCCCCTACAGTGCAGGACCCACCACAGTAAAGAACCCCCCTACAGTGCAGGACCCCCCCTACAGTGCAGGACCCCCCCTGCAGACCCCCTACAGTGCAGGACCCCCCTACAGTGCAGGACCCCCCCCCTACAGTGCAGACCCCCTACAGTGCAGGACCCCCCTACAGTGCAGGACCCACCACAGTAAAGAACCCCTAGTGTACCTGGAGCCCAAGGCAGCGGCATTGCAGGGGGGAGGTGCGAGCAGCACCCGAGTGGAGTGTCACCTGTCGGCTCAGTGATCCGGAACCCGGCGCAATAATCCCCTTCTCTCTGTAGTCACGTGACTCACATCGTGCCGTTCAGATCAGTCTCGGGCAGCGGCTGTCACTCACAGCCGAGCAGAGTGAAGCCGCCTCCCCCTTCTTGTCTACACAGTGCTGTGCATGGAGGAGGGGGAGGCGGCTTCACTCTGCTCGGCTGTGAATGACAGCCGCTGCCTGAGACTGATCAGAACGGCAGCGCGACGCGACCACAGAGAGAAGGGGAGCCGGGTCCCGGATCACTGAGCCGGCAGATGTCACTCCACTCGGGTGCTGCTCGCACCCCCCCCCCCCCCCGCAATGCCGCCCACTGCCAGTGCCTCGGGCTCCTCACGGCGCTGTCTGACACTTCAGTTGCGGAGAGGGGAGGGGGGGGCGCTGGCCTGACACCCCCCCCAGTGTGTGGCACCCAGGGTGGCACGCCCCCCTGCCCCCCCACTTAGTACGCCCCTGGGCTGAATACAAAATGCACTCCACACTTTTCACATATTTATTTGCAAAAAGTTTTGAAAAACATTCATCATTTTCTATCCACTTCCTGTGCATTGTTTGTGTGCAGAATCAGGTATTGGGCCACTGCTTTTTCCCGAGGTCAGCTTAGAGAGTGAGGTCAAATTAGAGCCATCCCTTGCGAACAAGGGGTCTGGACAGTATCTGACAGCTGTGAGGAGGCACTGCATGGGATTAGTAGCAGGAGCAGCAACCTGCAGATAATGGGATACTCAACATTAGGCCTCATTTATATGAATGTACTAATCCGTACACCCATTCACAGGAACTTTTTTTACATGCACGGGATGTACATGTTCCATGCATCAGTATGCAGATAGTCCCATTCATGTCTTTTGAGGTGTACGAAAACAGAAGCTGGTCCCAATTAGAGAGCCATGTGGATGCAGGTGCATGGCCAGTCTGTCTCCTGCTCAGTTGATGCTGAGTTCCTGCATCCGGTTCCTACTTGGTGGATTACAGTAGTCGGACCCATACATCTGACAGCTGCTACTACCTGGTGGACAACAGTTGTCTGACCCACACATCTGAAAGCTGATACCTACCTGGTGGACTTCTATGGTCTTACCAACACATCTGACAACTGGTACTACCAGGTAGACAACAGTGGTCTGATCCACACATCTGACAGCTGGTACTACCTGGTGGACTACAGTGGTCTGATCCACACATCTGACAACTGATACTACCTGGTGGATAACAGTGGTCTGACCCACACATCTGACAACTGATACTACCTGGTGGATAACAGTTGTCTGACCCACACATCTGAAAGCTGATACCTACCTGGTGGACTACTGTGGTCTTACCAACACATCTGACAGCTGGTACTACCAGGTAGACAACAGTGGTCTGATCCACACATCTGACAGCTGGTACTACCTGGTGGACTACAGTGGTCTGATCCACACATCTGACAACTGATACTACCTGGTGGATAACAGTGGTCTGACCCACACATCTGACAGCTGGTACTACCTGGTGGATCAAAGTGATCTGATCCACACATCTGACAGCTGGTACTACCTGCAACATTGGTGCTTGTACCACTCTCTGTCCTCACAC
This sequence comes from Lithobates pipiens, assembly GCF_037356315.1. Taxonomy (NCBI): domain Eukaryota; kingdom Metazoa; phylum Chordata; class Amphibia; order Anura; family Ranidae; genus Lithobates; species Lithobates pipiens. The sequence goes on from NW_027507789.1 coordinate 178,279,334, forward strand.
TTCCAACAGTGTTTGACAAGAGGTGGAACAGAAGTCCCATCTCTCGCTAGCAGGTACGTGACAATAATATACCTGCTAAAAAAAGAGGAGAATATACCTACCTTTCTGGTGGCCCTTGTCTAATTTTCTGGCAGCTTCACTTTTAGTTGGTTGATGAAAATATTTGATTGGCTGGATAGAGCAAATGTCAAATCCCTCTGGACGGGCAGCAGCGCAGGTGGCATTTCAAGACACAGGCCAAAGAAACATAAGTATATTTTCTCTTTTATATATTAAATGCAGATGAACCTTTGCTGACAGGGTCACTTTAAGCTGTTAACTTTTGGTAATAACTCGTTCAGGCTAAAAAATGTGTGCATATTATGAAGGCACTATTATTTTACATACTTGAAGAGAAGAAAGAAAAAAGTTAATTTTAACACTTTTTAGGAATATAGAGTCTCTTTAAGCCATCCTATACTGACACATTCCTATGATCAGTTTAGAGTTGGAGCGTGCCTGGCCCCCAGCTGCTGCGAATATGTCTGGTTTTAACACTTCTTAAACTGATACTTGTTTAAGTGTTACTGGCAGGAGCCGAGAGCACATACAATGTGATATCAGCTTACCAACCACAGTTCTGTGCCTAAGGGCACATTAAACCAAAATATGCCCTGGTTAGAACAAATGGCAAGATAAACATGGGCCTCCTAAGCCTTTGACTAATATATATATCACCTCCGACTCTGGATCTAGTTTACAGATGTTCACTTCTCATAGAGAACAAAATACTTTGAAGTTCTGTTAAATATTTATGGACATTCTTGGCACAAAACTAGTTAAAGTTGATTTTTCAGACTAGTTACTGGGCTTGATTAATTTACTTTAGAATCCTTTAAACTGTTTTTTTTCCACTGGAATTCCTTTCTTCAAAATTTGAATCAGTTCTTTTTCCAGCTTTGGACTCATCGCTTCACCAGAATATTTTTTCCTCTAATGCCGTGTACACACGACTGGACTTTTCAACTAACTAGGTCCGACAGTCTTCCCGACGGACTTTCAGCGGATTTCCGGTGGACTTTCTGAATGACCGGGCTTGGACACACACAATCACACCAATGTCCAACGGATTCGAACATGATGACGTATGACCGAACTAGAATAAGGAAGTTCATAGCCAGTAGCCAATAGCTGCCCTAGCGTCAGTTTTTGTCCGTCGGATTAGCATACACACGAACAGATTTCTTGGTCCGGTGGAGTTCCGACAGGAAAATGTAAAACATGTTGTATTTCTAAAGTCCACCGGATTTTTGGCAAGCAAAGGTCCGATGGAGCCCACACCATCGAACGAGTCCATTGGACCTTTGCTGTCAAAAAGTCCAGTCATGTGTACATGTGGTCATGTGCATTACAGTTTCAGGGCCATACATCTTTCAAAGGTGATGTAAACTGTGTAGTTTGGTTTGCGTTAAAGATTTACAACATTAGGGAAGGACATTCTGTAAAGCAGACCCTTCATTTGCTTCAGTGAGATTGCCCTGACTCAATCCCCTGTCTCCGCATTTTGGAAAGTCCCCCCCCCCCTTTTTTTGGTTACTTTTTACAATTTTTTATGTTATTTTATCAGGCCCCCACCACCATTCTCACCTAGGAATTAGGTATCCGGCTTTCATCTCCTGGGATATCTAAATCACAGATTGGAACAAACAGTAGCCAGGTGGCAGAGCTGGCACATGTGAAAGTGGGAAGAAGTGGCAGCCAGCTCAAGATGATGTCTGTGTCCCCACTAGGTTATTTCAAACACTGTATTTGTGCTGATTATTATCTCCAAGATAGAAAATGATCCAAAATCCAAAATGGTAAAGCTGTCGTCTGAAAAAGAGGTAAGGGGAAATATTTCAATGTGGACATCTGTTCCTGTGATAGATGTCAAAGACGGGCATTCCCCTCAATACAAATGTCCTCTCAGTTTCTGTTGTGGGGCTTTTCTACTAAACTGTAAAAAAATAGGCTAAACAAACACTTTAATCCTTTGTGACTAAGCCCAGATTTGTGGGTGAAGCCCATGCTTTATCTGAACAAACTTAAATCAGTTTGTTCAGATAAATAAATCATGTCAGCATTTAAACCCCAAACTATCTTTTTGAATTGCTGAGCTTTAATTCAAAGGCTTTCAAACATTCGGTTCCCATAACCAGTCAGAATGAGATCCGCAAATGCAGTTTCCTGTTTTTTTATTGGTAGAGCTTACCTTCAAGAAAGGTAACCACCAATGTAACATTAAAATAAAGAAAAGTTCCAACTTGTAAATTTATATAAATACCATTGGAGGTTACTGGTAATTATCAAAATACAAAGCTACCACAAAAACCATGGTTCGAAAAAAATCTCCTACTATATAGATAATGTAGCAATTCTACTCAAGTAATATAAATCAAATATTTTTTTTTTTTTTAAATTACCAAAATCTAAACTCTTTAGCCAAAAACACAATCAGGCAAAGGACGAACATAACAGCCAATGTAAACAGGAAGATTTCCCAGTGACCACAAGTAAGAAAACACTTTATCCCTGACCACATTTTTAATGGATCACTTCTGTTCCTGAGCAAAAATACAGATCAGGTGTCTATACCTGCAGACTTAAACTAGGCCATGAATTAAAAATATTTAGGCTAGAAGACCATCATGCCAGCCAGGTTGTTAGCATTTTCAGAAGTTCAGCAAGGACAGACTCCATGTTTCTTCTAATTAGCCTTTAAAAAAAAAATGCACCAATTTTGGATTAGAATTTGGGTGTTCCAACTTTCAGCCTTTTTTTCTGGGCCAAAATGCCATGTTTCACTCGCTTGGCAGACCAGAGACAATTCACACTGTAGAACATTCCCAGTATCTTTATTTTCCCTTCTATTGCAGACAATGGGTTAACAAGCCTTCCAACAGCTGCCTCACTAACATTGATCCAAATACACTTGTGAGGTTTGGCCGAACATGTGGTAGGAATCTGTTTAGAATTACATTCTCCCTCAATACAGGACATCCTAATTAGTGATGGACGAACTTCCGACGGGACGTTTCGCGAACGCGAAACGCGAACGGACACAAACGTTCGCGAAAACGACCGTTCGCCGCGGGCTCCATTGACTTCAATGGGAGGCGAATTTCGCAAACCTTTAGGTCGAATTTGCGGCCACGGGGTAATTATTAGGGGGTAGCACGTAGTCCCACCACCTGGACAATAGCATAATACATGTATGAGGTGAATTTGGGATCGATAACTACAAGCATTTTTTTTTTATTTGGGAAATTGTTCTGACAATTCAGGACTATGGAGCTAATGAAGGCAATGGAGGAGAGGGAAGGTCAGGGACCAGGGTAGGCAAACAAGAGGGTGCAGGAGATACAGAGCACTGACAGCAGCACCGTAATACAGAGCACTGACATCAGCACCGTGACATACAGCGCTGACAGCAGCTCCGTGACATACAGCGCTGACAGCAGCTCCGTGACATACAGCGCTGACAGCAGCTCCGTGACATACAGCGCTGACAGCAGCTCCGTGACATACAGCGCTGACAGCAGCTCCGTGACATACAGCGCTGACAGCAGCACCGTGACATACAGCGCTGACAGCAGCTCCGTGACATACAGCGCTGACAGCAGCTCCGTGACATACAGCGCTGACAGCAGCTCCGTGACATACAGCACTGACAGCAGCTCCGTGACATACAGCGCTGACAGCAGCTCCGTGACATACAGCGCTGACAGCAGCACCGTGACATACAGCGCTGACAGCAGCTCCGTGACATACAGCGCTGACAGCAGCTCCGTGACATACAGCGCTGACAGCAGCTCCGTGACATACAGCGCTGACAGCAGCTCCGTGACATACAGCGCTGACAGCAGCTCCGTGACATACAGCGCTGACAGCAGCTCCGTGACATACAGCGCTGACAGCAGCTCCGTGACATACAGCGCTGACAGCAGCTCCGTGACATACAGCGCTGACAGCAGCTCCGTGACATACAGCGCTGACAGCAGCTCCGTGACATACAGCGCTGACAGCAGCACCGTAAGCAGCCCCAGGAGGAAGTCAGCACAGCACAGGGATGGTGTGATCCCCTCATAATAAGAACCCCCAGGAGGAAGTCAGCACAGCACAGGGATGGTGGGAGCCCCTCATAATAAGAACACCCAGGAGGAAGTCAGCACAGCACAGGGATGGTGGGAACCCCTCATAATAAGCAGCCCCAGTAGAAATATGACACCGCTCAACCTCTTCAAAGAGGAGGGTAGGGGCATATAGTACGGTGTGCTTTTTTGGGTCAGGGAAGTGAGCCAAATGAATTAAGAAGGTCTGTGTGCTTGATTCCAAAAATTGTTTATAGACATATACATGGTCTACTGATCACATGTGTTGAATTCCTCCGAGATCCATGCCTCATTCATTTTTAGAAATGTGAGGTAGTTAACACTGTGGTGAGCTAGGCGAGTACGCTTATCGGTCACAATCCCCCCTGCTGCGCTGAACGTCCTTTCGGACAGGACACTGGATGAGGGGCAAGCCAACAGTTCGATTGCAAATTGGGCAAGCTCTGGCCAGAGGTCAAGCCTGCCCACCCAGTAGTCTAGGGGTTCATCACTCCTCAGAGCGTCCACATCGGCCGTTAACCCAATGTAGTCGGACACCTGACGGTCTAGGCGTTCCCTGATGCTGGATCCGGATGACACCTGTCGATGGGTCGGCTGAAAGAATGACCTCATATCCGAAGTCACCAACACATCTTCAAACCGGCCTCTTCTTGCAGGCGCTGTTGGATTGGTACCCGCAAATCCTTCTCTGGGAGTGGGAATTGCTCCTCTGCCAGCGCACGCAAAAGCAGAATGCAGCATTTCTCGAAGCAAGGCCTGGAAGTGCTGCATTCTGACAGCCCTCTGCGACGGCGGTAACATTTCCGCCATTTTGTGTTTGTACCGGGGGTCTAAGTACGTTGCCACCCAGTACTGGTCCTTGACCCTCATGCTTTTTATACGGGGGTCCCTATTAAAACACTGGAGCATGAAGGCCCCCATTTGCACTAAAGTGGAAGCGGTGTGGTGGCCTGGCTCCTGCTCATCATCCAGGATAATGTCGTCCTCTTCATTCTCCTCTCCCCATCCTCGCACAACAGGGATCCCAGAAAGGTTTAAAGCATGCTCTTCTTGCTCCTGCTCATCCGCCCCGGCACCATCCTCCTCTGACTCCTCATCAGACTCCTGTTGTTGACTTGTCTCAGATAGAGTAGCCCCCCCTGGGAATTCATCCAGCATTGCGACTTCCTCATCTTCCCGCTCCTGCTCCTCCACAGCCTGATCAATGACACGACGCAATGCACGCTCCAGAAAGAAGGCATAAGGTACCATGTCACTGATGGCGCCATGGCTGCGACTGACCAGTTTGGTGATCTCCTCAAATGGCCGCAGAAGTCTGCATGTGTCGCGCATGAGCAGCCACTGGCGCGGTGAAAAAAAACCCAGCTCCCCAGAACCGTTTCTTTCGCAGAGTTCATACAGGTAGACGTTAACTGCACGTTTCTGCTGGAGCAGCCTATCAAGCATATAGAAGGTTGAGTTCCATCGCGTCGGGCAATCGCAAATAAGACGTCTGACCGGCAGATGGTGTCGCCGCTGAATGTCAGCAAGGCGAGCCATGGCCGTGTAAGATCTTCTGAAATGGGCCGAGATTTTCCTTGCCTGCCGCAAGATGTCCTGGACCCCAGGGTATTTGACAAGGAATCGCTGCACGACCAAGTTTAAGACGTGTGCCATGCACGGCACGTGCGTGATTTTGCCCTGTTTCAATGCGCTAAGCAGATTGGCACCGTTGTCACACACCACTTTACCAACTGTCAAATTGAGCGGTGTTAGCCACTCATCTGCCTGTGAACGCAAAGCTGAAAGGAGTGCCGGGCCAGTGTGGCTCTTTGCTTCCAGGCACAACAGACGCAGCACGGCATGGCAACGTCTCACCTGGCATGTGGAATAGGTTCTGGGGAGCTTGGGCGGTGCAGTGGAAGAGACGCTAGCAGCGGAAAAGGAGGAGGCAGCTGAGGAGGAGAGGGAGGAGGATGGAGTAGGAGGAGGAGAAGAAGAGTCAGGCCTGCATGCAATCCGTGGCGGTAAAACCAAATCTACACGGGTGCCACGGGTTACATGCTTGACGGCCGTCAGAAGGTTCACCCAGTGGGCAGTAAAACTGATATACCTTCCCTGCCCGTGTTTGCTAGACCACGTGTCTGTGGTCAGATGTATCTTGGCACCGACACTGTGTGCCAGAGATACATTCACTTGCCGCTGAACATGGCCATATAGCTCTGGGATGCCCTTCTCTGAGAAATACTTCCTTCCTGGGACCTTCCATTGTGGTGTTCCAATGGCCACAAATTTGCGAAAGGCCTCCGAGTCCACCAGTTTATATGGCAGTAGTTGGCGGGCTATGAGTTCTGACAAGCCAGCCGCCAACCGTTGGGCAAGAGGGTTATCCGGCGTCATCATTTTTTTACGCTCAAACATTAGGCCCACGGAAGCCTGCCTTTTTGCAGAAAAATGTGAGCTTGGCGTGATGGAAGGTGGAGTGGAGGACAATTGTGAGGAGAGAGGAGAAGGAGAAGTAGAAGACGAGGCTGGACGGTGAGAGCCTGCAGTGTGGCTTTGTGTGTTCCGTTGCTCCCACTGGGCTCGGTGATGGCTGCTCATGTGCCTTCTTAAGGCGGTCGTCCCTAGGTGAGTATTGGGCTTACCGCGACTAACGCGTTGACTGCAAAGATTGCAGATGGCAACGCTATTGTCAGCAGCGGACACGTTAAAAAAAGCCCACACTGCGGAGCCATGTGCCGGTGTCCTGGGAGCGCCAGATGTGACCGTACATGGTCGATGACTCGCTCCTGATACATTTGCAGTCTGCTTTGTCCCTGCTGTGCAATGTAAGTCATTGCTGCTTCTCCTCCCTATCTGCTGGTCCATATCTCCCTCTGAACTCCCCTCCTCTTCCTCTCTTGTGGGCACCCACGTGACATCACTAGACACGTCATCATCAACGTCACCTTCCCCACCGCTATAAGTAGAGTAGGCAGCAACACCGGGGACCAACCTCCTCCTTGGGCTGATCTGGGTACTGGCGTCAGACTGCTGAGTAGCGCTTGTTGCTACCTCCTCTTCCTGATCCAATACCAAGAGTGGCTGCGCATCAGAAATGTCCTCTTGATATGGATCGGAAAATAATTCCAGTGACTCAAGCGGAAGGTATGTGGTGGTGGTGGTGGTGGTCGTGTTGTTGGTGGTAGTGTCTTTGGGGGTGCACATAGCAGAGAGTGAAGAAGAGGGTGCAGATCGAGAGGATGAGGAGGGTGCAGAAGAGTAAGGCTGAGCGAGCCACTCAACCAAGTCTGGTGCATCCTTTAAAGTAATTGAACGCACCTTCTGCAACTTCCCACTTTGGCTCAAGCCTGTTGCTCCTGCCCTACCCCTACCACCCCTGCGGAAGGGCCTGCCTCTTCCTCTGCATGTCATTTTTTAAATGACCCTGTGACAAAACTCTTAGTCCCTATACCGCTGAAGGACTGCTGCAGTATAGGTGAGCGGTCAGCAGTGGTGCACGTCAACCCTATCTATTGTGGACCGATAGCGGTCCTTACAGAACAGCAGACTGTACCGCACTCAAGCCTATGTACCGTAGCACCCTATACCAAGTTACCAGTCCTTATAAGAACTTTTGTGGAACAAGCAGGTTGTGTGTTAGTGATTAGCAGACTGTACGTCAGTCCCTATACCGCTGAAGGACTGCTGCAGTATAGGTGAGCGGTCAGCAGTGGTGCACGTCAACCCTATCTATTGTGGACCGATAGCGGTCCTTACAGAACAGCAGACTGTACCGCACTCAAGCCTATGTACCGTAGCACCCTATACCAAGTTACCAGTCCTTATAAGAACTTTTGTGGACCAAGCAGGTTGTGTATTAGTGTTTAGCAGACTGTACGTCAGTCCCTATACCGCTGAAGGACTGCTGCAGTATAGGGCAGCGGTCAGCAGTGGTGCACGTCAACCCTATCTATTGTGGACCGATAGCGGTCCTTACAGAACAGCAGACTGTACCGCACTCAAGCCTATGTACCGTAGCACCCTATACCAAGTTACCAGTCCTTATAAGAACTTTTGTGGACCAAGCAGGTTGTGTGTTAGTGTTTAGCAGACTGTACGTCAGTCCCTATACCGCTGAAGGACTGCTGCAGTATAGGGCAGCGGTCAGCAGTGGTGCACGTCAACCCTATCTATTGTGGACCGATAGCGGTCCTTACAGAACAGCAGACTGTACCGCACTCAAGCCTATGTACCGTAGCACCCTATACCAAGTTACCAGTCCTTATAAGAACTTTTGTGGAACAAGCAGGTTGTGTGTTAGTGATTAGCAGACTGTACGTCAGTCCCTATACCGCTGAAGGACTGCTGCAGTATAGGTGAGCGGTCAGCAGTGGTGCACGTCAACCCTATCTATTGTGGACCGATAGCGGTCCTTACAGAACAGCAGACTGTACCGCACTCAAGCCTATGTACCGTAGCACCCTATACCAAGTTACCAGTCCTTATAAGAACTTTTGTGGACCAAGCAGGTTGTGTATTAGTGTTTAGCAGACTGTACGTCAGTCCCTATACCGCTGAAGGACTGCTGCAGTATAGGGCAGCGGTCAGCAGTGGTGCACGTCAACCCTATCTATTGTGGACCGATAGCGGTCCTTACAGAACAGCAGACTGTACCGCACTCAAGCCTATGTACCGTAGCACCCTATACCAAGTTACCAGTCCTTATAAGAACTTTTGTGGACCAAGCAGGTTGTGTATTAGTGTTTAGCAGACTGTACGTCAGTCCCTATACCGCTGAAGGACTGCTGCAGTATAGGGCAGCGGTCAGCAGTGGTGCACGTCAACCCTATCTATTGTGGACCGATAGCGGTCCTTACAGAACAGCAGACTGTACCGCACTCAAGCCTATGTACCGTAGCACCCTATACCAAGTTACCAGTCCTTATAAGAACTTTTGTGGAACAAGCAGGTTGTGTGTTAGTGATTAGCAGACTGTACGTCAGTCCCTATACCGCTGAAGGACTGCTGCAGTATAGGGCAGCGGTCAGCAGTGGTGCACGTCAACCCTATCTATTGTGGACCGATAGCGGTCCTTACAGAACAGCAGACTGTACCGCACTCAAGCCTATGTACCGTAGCACCCTATACCAAGTTACCAGTCCTTATAAGAACTTTTGTGGAACAAGTGAGTTGTGAATGTTTAGCAGACTGCAGCAGAAGGGCAGCAGTCAAGTATAATATCCTTTCTATATTTGGAAGAAAGAATATTATACATGTACAAGCCTATTACTGTACCACTGATACCAGTCCTGAAAAGAACCTTTGTGGAACTAATAATAACAGCAAGTCTTTAAAATTACCCTCACTGCCTGACAACACTGCTTCCTTCCTGTCCCTATACAAATTGGCAAAAAAAGAGAACGATTAGTGGTTACTGGAACAGCTCTTTTGTGGACCTTGATAGTAACAGCTAATGATGATGATGATGATGATGATGATGAAAGACTAATCTGGCTGTCCCTGTAGCATACACCGTCCTTTCCCTTTCTCTAAACTAACAAAAGACACTCAGGCTGCTGCAAGAATCAGCAGCACAGCAAACCTATCAACACCTAACACCTATACCAGTCCTGAAAAGAACTTTTGTGTACCAAATAGCTAGTGGTTTATCTCTCCCTACTCCACACAGGAACCTGTCCCTATCTTAACAGAAGAAAGAATGTAAAATGGCCACCGGATCGGGTGTATTTATAGGTTAGGGGGAATGTACAAGTGTCCATGTGCTGTCATGTCTCAATTGGCTGTCCTGTATCACATGATAAACGTGTCACCAAAGGTTAAAGTTCTTGTATACATTAAACACGTAAGTCCGCCGCGGCGAACGACGGAAAAAGGCGTTCGAACGTGCGGACCGCGAATGTCGGAAATTCGCCGCGAAACGACCGCCGGGCGAACCGTTCGGCCATCACTAATCCTAATTAGCTCTACGAAAAACTTGCCGACCTTCTCATTACCAGCTTACGTTACTTCCCATGATGCCACTACCTTCGGCTGAAGACCTGCAGAGCTTACACTCTACATCTGCTCCTAATCAGCTCTTGCATAAACTCCTTTAATCCTGTAATAACTGACTTTTAGATCTCATAATAGTTTAAGCATGCCATGAGAAGGATCTAGCTTTCAAATGAAACAACATTTACATTTCTCTTTCTGTACTTAGGGGCATTTACATATGACTCTAGCACATGGATAAAAGTAGACCATTAGAAATGGAGTGGTTATATTCAAAGCTAATATTTCTGTTCAGATTTATTGTTATATTTATTGGAGGAACAAAAAATTCCAATGGGAGCTATGGTGTGGCAAAGGTCTATTTTGTTACATAAAATTTTTGCAAAAGTTATATTGAGGTCAAGATTAGTACTATGGATAGCTAGTGCCCAGGAAAGTAATACTGAGGTTAGTTTTATGGATTAACTTCATAAGGCTAGCACCAGAAAATGTATTTATTATAGAGACCATGTCCCCAGGGTCTAACTTTTTAATTATTTTTTCAATATAAATCATAAAGAACCCATGCTGGGCTCCATTTTTTAAATTTGCTAGTTTTTTTATGTAAAACCCTTCCAGTAGGTTTGGATCCTACTAACATCCCATAACCCTAGCTTCTATGTCACACCTACATTAAAAACCTCCCACTTATACTAACAGCAGAAGCAGCTTCCATAAAGTTAGCTGTAAGGACAGCTCCCATTGTCAGGCTCCATGCAAAGCCTCTGATCCTGACATTACTAGGGCTGACAGTGGCCGGATAACACCTAATTAGTTGTAAAGAAAGTTTGTAATCAAGGAATCCTGAAAGCTCAAAATAGAGATACTGTTGGTGCCTTTAACCTATTTGGTTGTCTTTGCAAATAAATAGTTTTAACAAAAGTTTGTAATCAAGGAGCCTTGACAGCTCCAAAGAGAGATACTATAGGTGACCTCGATCCCTTTTTATTTGAGCCCTGATGAAGCGGGATTGTTAGACCTGAAATGCGTTGCTACTTTTCCTCTTCCTGTTGTCACATTGTAATCTATAGTAAATTGTTATGGACTAAAAAACCTAAACCCTTGTACACACGGTCGGAGAATCCGTCGGAATGTGTCCCATCGGACCGTGTTGTCGGATAATCCGACTGTGTGTGGTATGCATCGGACTGTTTCCGTCGGAATATCTGTCGGACCAAATTTTCAAACTTGCTGGAAATATTTTCCGACAAACTGGTCCGATAGGACATACTCCGATCATGTGTAGAGAATTTCGATCGGACAAAGTGCCACGCATGCTCAGATCAAATTCCTACATCAAAGCTATTGGCTACTAGCCTGAACGTAGTCCCATCGTAACGAAATTACGTCATAACGTTCTGAAAGATCGGATTTTTCGACAACTTTGTCCGACCGTGTGTATGCAACAGTTTCGGACAAGATCCGACGGACAAAATCCGACGGACAAAATCCAACGGATTTGGTTGTCGAAATGTCCGACCGTGTGTACAAGGGCTAAGACTGCTGCCTGGAGCTCTTGTTTTTGATTTCATTTGAGTGTATGGTAAGTACCCATTAAGAGGGCTCCACATTGTAGTAAAGCTGCTGCATTCTAGTTGGGAAGTCCAAAATGTTCTGTTTTGACAGACAAAAAGGTCCAAGCCCAGTGGCTTACAACGTCTTGTACTGGGACTAAGGCCGGCCATACACGGGGCAAATTTTTTCCTGCAACCACAGGAAGGGAAGAAATTAGCATGATTCCCCAATTAACACAGACAGTGTTGACAGGGCAATCTCTCCTGCTGGGCAAATGTCTGTTCCTGGCGGGGGGGTTGGGCGGGGGAAGCCATCCCCGCCAGGAGAAGACGGTGATTATTGCTAGCGGCTATAGGATTCACTAATGATAATCGTAAGAGAATCTAGCAGGATGGTTGTAACCAAGTTGGTTGCTCAATCAACTTGGTACAGTCAGCTTGCCCATTAAAGGTTCGAATCTCTGCCAGTTCTGACTGAACCATCCTAATTTTTAACCATGTAGGGCCGGCCTACGTTTTTATTCCTGTCTGTGTCCCTATTAGGGAAATTCACCCTTCTCCCTCTGTCCTGGTGACCCTACCCAGAAAGAAAGTGTGAAGCATTCAAAAATGTTTGAGTTGTCCATGGGACAAGAGGTAAGGGAATATCTTCCAATGGGGACTCCTGTTCATGGGACAACTGTCTAAGAGGGAGAGTCTTCTTCACTTTCCTTTAACTTCCTGTTGCAGGGCTTTAAGTCCTGGCTCATACCTATGCAGGTTGTAGTTTGCATATTTCAGGTGCATTTCACGTTTTTCAATACACGTTTTTGATCAATTGAAGTCTATGGAACCAAAAACCAGGAAAAAGTCCCTGGCTCTTTCCATAAAATGCACAAATGTGAACGTGACCCATAGAAAACCATGTTAAATGGACTGTAGTGTATTTCTGCAAAACTGAAAATGCTCTAGAGAATGCATAACCCTTTTTTATCCTATCCAAAACAAAAAAAAAATGTTTGGCTACACAACACTTTAATCACACATTGAAATGGGCTAATAAAGCAATCTACCCATAGTAGACGTTCGAGTTTTTTCAACACCTAATTTATGTATCTACGGTGCCTTGAAAAAGTATTCATACCCCTTGACATTTTCCACATTTTTGCCTTGTTACAACCAAAAACTTAAACATATTTTATTGGGATTTTTTGTGATAGACCAACACAAAGTGGCACATAATTGTGAAGTGGAAGGAAAATGATAAATGGTTTTCAATTTTTTTTTACAAATAAATACGTATGTGAAAAGTGTGGCATGCATTTGTGACTCCCTGAGTCAATACCTTGTGTAGAACCACCTTTCACTGCAAAAAAAAAAAAAAAAAGAGAAAATGGGACTTGGACTTTTTAGGCACAGTCAACAATACTTTTATTGAAAAAGTTATTTTATTTCAATATAAAGATATAAAACATACATGATCTCTAAAATGATCTCTATCCACATTGATAGTTAGATACATCATATACAATACCGCTACTGTTCAGAACCAATAGTAACTACAAGGAGACCGGGAGATGAATCAAGGTCATTCCATAATGTAAATGAATCCAAGGGTGTGGTTCAGAGACAGGTAGGTGGTGTAGAGATGTTCAAATAGATACAATTTGCTCTACATGTTGCGCGCTCATTGCGCTTCTTATTAGCTGTCAAAAAAACAGAAGAAGAGAACATATATAAATATAATACATAAGACTGCAAAAACATCAACATAACTATACTATCCCTTTCCCGCTGAGCGTACGCAGATATGCGTACTCGGCTTCCGGGGGTTATACCGGGATGATGCCCGCACCTGCAGGCATCATACCGGTACCGTTTTTTGCAGTAGGCGATTGGCTATCCAGGTATAACAACCGATGCGGCTAAAAGCCGCTCGGCTGTTATGCCGGAGGAGCGGGAGGGGACGTCCCCCCCTCCCGCCGCCTCTCGCCGCTGCTACCGGTGCTCCCGCTCGATCGGGAGCACCGATTCCGTGTCCGATGGCTCCGGCTGCTGCGGAGGAACTGGAACGAAGCCGTAATCGGCTTCGTTCCAGTCTCCTCATCGTAAACACGGAAGCGACGTCATGACGTCACTTCCCGTTTACTCGGCTGCCAATGGCGCCGGTTTAAAAAAAATATCCGGTATTCAGAATCGCCGTTTTCGGCAATCTGAATACATTGAAGTGTAAAGGAGGGGTGGGGGGTCTTTTAGACCCCCCATCCCTCCATAAAGAGGACCTGTCACCACCGATTACTGTCACAAGGGATGTTTACATTCCTTGTGACAGCAATAAAAGTGATCAATTTATTTTTTTTTTAACAGCAAAGAAACCGCATACGGAAGTCGCGCCCGCGTATGTAAACAGTGTTCAAATCACACATGTGAGGTTTCACCGCGATCGTCAGAGCGAGAGCAATAATTCTAGCACTAGACCTCCTCTGTAACGCTAACCTGGTAACCGTAAAACATTTTTAAAGCGTCGCCTATTGAGATTTTTAGGTACCGTGCTTTGTCGTCAATCTACAAGTGCGCGCAATTATAAAGTGTGACATGTTTGGTATCTATTTACTCGGCGTAACATTATCTTTCACATTACGCAAAAAAATTGGGCTAATTTTACTGATTTTTTTATTTTTTTATTCATGAAAGTGTCCCTTTTCCCAAAAAGTTGCGTTTAAAACACCGCTGCGCAAATACCGTGTGACATTAAATATTGCAACAATCGCCGTTTTATTCTCTAGAGTCTCTGCTAAAAAAATATATATAATGTTTGGGGGTTCCAAGTAATTTTCTAGCAAAAAATATGGATTTTAACTTGTAAACACCAAATTCCAAAAATAGGCCTAGTCATGAAAGGGCTATATAACTATGAATGAGCAGAAATATCTGTAACCAAGGCAGCCACATGCCAAGCATCTCTGTTGCGGCAGAAAAGTGACAAATCAGAATGTGACAAACCAGAATGGTATGGGGGCGTATATAATATGCTATGTATATGAAAATGGAAAATTAGAAATTAAAATACTAAGATAGTGCCCAAGCATATAGCCTGGACTCAATTATTAGAAAGTACTGTAACTGTAAGCGCCTAAGACAGATAAATAACAATCTGGGAGTTATAGGGCCCCTGAAGAGGACCAACATCGCAGGAGAGCAACAGGCCTCAGAATGGAGTGCTTACGAAGGTATGATCCTTCGTAAGCACTCCAAGATAGAGTTTGCCTAGAACAAAATATCATCAGGGTTTATATAGCCAGCTCTGCTGGAAAAAGAACCTTCATAGAATAAAGAATAATCACGTAAATGTAATAATAATGAAGCTCACCAGGTTGCGAAAAAAATGGTAAAGTAGAAAGTACTGAAAGCCACAGCAGCCAAAAATGGGCAAAGGGACAAGTATAGTGATCCAAAATGTCACAGGGTATTGCGATGAATACCAAATAGAATGGTCCACCGATATCTCAATACAGCCCCATATAATGGTAAATGAAAGGCAAAAGAAAGCCAAGCACTTTTATTTCCTCAGAGATCTTCCTAAATAATGGGACCTATAGTAATGTAAAAAATAAATCAGGGAATCACAAAATATGAAAAAGGAGAAATGGGAGCGATGGGAGTGATGTACGAGGACCAGGAGGAGGCAGATCACCTCTAACCGATCCTCCCTGCTTCACGTCCCGCACACAAGGTGCCAGGGCGTGACGCTGGGTGGCTGCATAGCACTGGAAAAAATCTCCGCTCTGCCAGCAAGACACAGAGGATAGGCCGCATCGAGAAACAGGTATACAGCACAGATTTGACAAAGGAACTTACTAAAAATACCAGAAAAAATATATATAATAATAATTTACAGTTAATTATTTCACCTTTCACTGCAATTACAGCTGCAAGGTTTTTTTTGGGGATGTCTCTACCAGCTTTGCACATCTAGAGAGTGAAGATTTTTTCCCATTCTTCTTTGCAAAATATCTCAAGCTCTGTCAGATTGGATGGAGAGCGTCTGTGAACAGCAATTTTCAAGTCTTGCCAAATTCTCAATTAGAATTAAGGTCTGGACTTTGACTGGGCCATTCTAACACATGAATATGCTTGGATCTAAACCATTCCATTGTAGCTCTGGCTGTATGTTTAGGGTCGTTGTCCTGCTGGAAGGTGAACCTCCGCCCCAGTCTCAAGTCTTTTCCAGACACTAACAGGTTTTCTTCTAAGATGGCTCCATCCATCTTACCATCAACTCAATCTTGGTCTCATCTGACCAGAGCACCTTCTTCCACCTGTTTGCTGTGTCCCCCACATGGCTCCTCGCAAACTGCCATCGGGACTTAATTTGGCTTTCTTTCAACAGTGGCCTTCTTATTGCCACTCTTCCATAAAGACCAGATTTATTGAGTGCACGACTAATAGTTGTCCTGTGAACAGATTCTCCCACCTGAGCTGTGGATCTCTGCAGCTCCTCCAGAGCTACCATGGGCATCTTGGCTGTTTCTCTGATTAATGCTCTCCTTGCCTGGCCTGTCAGTTTAGATGGACGACCATGACTTAGTAGGTTTACAGTTGTGCCGTACTCTTTCCATTTTCAGATGATAGATTGAACAGTGCTCCGTGAGATGTTCAAAGCTTGGGATATTTTTTTATAACCTAACCCTGCTTTAAACTTCTTCACAACTTTATCCCTGACCTGTCTGGTGTGTTCCTTAGCGTTCATGATGCTGTTTATTCACACAGGTTCTCTAACAAACCTCTGAGGGCTTCACAGAACAGCTGTAGTTATACTGAGATTAAATTACACACAGATAGACTCTATTTACTAATTAGGTGACTTTTGAAGGCAATTGGTTACACTAGATCTTAGTTAGGGGTATCAGAGTAATGGGGGCTGAATGGACTAATGCACACCACTCTTTTCACATTTATAAAAAAAATAATGAAAACCATTTATCATTTTCCTTCCACTTTCCAAGGCAATGTATGTATAATATATATATATATATATATATATATATATATATATATATATATATATATATAACATTATTTAACATTCCTGGCTGTGCATGCAGTGGTTTATGTATATATATACAACAGTGTGCAGTTACATTTGGTTTAGGCTATACAGGAGCCAACAGTACACAGCATGGTCTAAGGTATAAACAAATTTAGGTAATGTTTAAAAAATGAAAAGAAGAAAACAAAGTCCTTCATTTTCTTGCTGAGTAAAACATCATGTTGGGGCCATTTAAGCTTCAATTCCTCTGAAGTCACAACCTTCCATATTTTATTTTAGGCTTCTAAATATACATTCCTGTTTCAGGGGCAATTATAAATACTTAATGGTGTTAATGGTATTTCGTTACCCAAAGTTTATGTAGTCCATCAAAATTTTGCTTTGTTCCTCAATTTCCACAAAGCTTAATATGCTTGTACACATTTTTTAGATTTGGCTGTCTACAAACATAACATTAGGGGACATCTGTCAATCAAGTATAATGAAAGCACACCCCAGGTGTTATGCCAGGGGATAAGGGACCCATCATCATTTAACTAACCCTTGCTATATTTAGAGCTAGATATACATGTCTTCCTTTTGCTTCTCCTACTATGTTCTGCATCAGGGAGGGAAGAGAGACAGCCCTCTGTATGCTTCAAGTATTCTATGCCCACTCCCATATGACTATGCTAGGTGTTGGAGGGACCATTTACAAAGCCCAAGTCACATGGTAGGAAAGCAAATGAGTCACGTATTCATACTTTGACCTAGTTATTTTATATGCCTCTGATTCCTTCTTCTCGTATTAGATTTCTACTCCTCATATTAGATTCCTCCTCCCCATATCAGATTCCTCCTCACTATATTAGATTTCTCCACCTCATATTAGATCCCTCCCCCTTGAATTCGATTTCTCTTCCTTGTATGAGACTCCTTCTCCTCATATTAGATTCCTCCTACCAGTATAAGACTTGTCCACCATGTATTGGATTCCCCTCCCTTATATTAGATTCATCTTCCCCATTATAGATTCCTCCTCCAGATTAGATTCATCCTACTTGTATCAGATTCCACTTCTCCATATTAAATTCCTCCCCCTTGTATTCGTTTCTTCCTCCACGTATTAGATTCCTCCCCCTTGTACTAGATTTCTCCTCTTTGTATTAGATTCCTCCTTCATATATTAGGTTCCTCCCCCTTGTATTAGTTTTTTCCTCCACATATTAGATTCCTCCCCCTTGTATTACATTCCTCCTCCACATATTCGATTCCTCCCCTTTGTATTTGTTCTTTTCTCCGCATATTAGATTCCTCCCGATTGTATTACATTCCTCCCGATTGTATTAGATTCCTCCCCCTTGTATTACATTCCTCCCCCTTATATTAGATCCCCCCTGTATTAGATCCCTCCTCTTTTGTATTAGATTCCTCCCCCTTGTATTAGTTTCTTTATCCACATATTAGATTCCTCCCCCTTGTATTACATTCCTCCTCCACATATTCGATTCCTCCCCCTTGTATTTGTTCCTTTCTCCGCATATTAGATTCCTCCCGATTGTATTAGATTCCTCCCCCTTGTATTAGATTCCTCCCCCTTATATTAGATCCCCCCGTATTAGATCCCTCCTCTTTTGTATTAGATTCCTCCCCCTTGTATTAGTTTCTTTATCCACATATTAGATTCCTCCCCCTTGTATTAGTCTTTTCCTCTGCATATTAGATTCCCCCCCCTGTATTAGATTCCTCCTCTTTGTATTAGATCCCCCCCCCCCCCGTTTTAGATTCCTCCTCTTTATATTAGATTCCTCCCCTTGTATTAGCTTCTTCCTCCACATAATAGATTCCTCCTCTTGTATTAGATCCCCCCCCCTGTATTAGATTCCTCCCCCTTTTATTAGATTCCTCCTCTTTGTACTAGATTCCCCCCCCCCCCCCCCCCCCCTCCGTATTCGATTCCTCATCTTTGTATTAGATTCCTCACACTTGTATTAGTTTCTTCCTCCACATAATAGATTCCCCCTCTTTGTATTAGATCCCTCCCCCCCGTATTAGGTTCCTCTTCTTTGTATTAGATCCCCCCTCCCCTATTAGAGTCCTTCTCTTTGTATTAGATTCCTCCCCCTTGTATTAGTTTCTTCCTCCACATATTAGATTCCTCCTCTTTGTATTAGATTCCTCCCACTTGTATTAGTTTCTTCATCCACATATTAGATTCCTCCCTCTTGTATTAGATTCCTCCTCTTTGTATTAGATTCCTCCCACTTGTATTAGTTTCTTCATCCACATATTAGATTCCTCCCTCTTGTATTAGATTCCTCCTCTTTGTATTAGTTTCTTCCTCCACATATTAAATCCCCCCCCCCCCATATTAGATTCCTCCTCCACATATTAGTTTCCTCGTCCTTGTATTAGATTCCTCGTCCTTGTATTAGTTTCTTCCTCCACAGATTAGATTCCTCCCCCTTGTATTAGTTTCTTCCTCCGCATATTAGATTCCTCCCCCTTGTATTAGATTCCTCCTCCTCATATTAGATTCCTCCCCCTTGTATTAGTTTCTTTCTCCACATATTAGATTCCTCCTCCTTGCTCAAAACTCTTTCTACAAGCATGACATCCTCCAGAACTCACAGACTGGGAATTTGTTGGCCCCAAAGACTCTTTTGATGCTCAAATTGCCCCCTGCTAAGATGAACCAGCTTCCCTTCGGTTTGTATATTTACTAACTGCAATATGACCACAAGAATGGGCTTTCATGTGTGTGTGTCCTTTACCAACAAGCCGGGCCGCCCTGCCAGTGCAAGGCAGACAAGAAACTGATTGGAAACATTATTGCGTGAGCTAAAAACAGAAAGAAATAAATAAACAGGAGCAGGCGGGAGAGAAGTGAATGGGAGTGATGGAGAGGAGGAGGGAGGGAAAGTGAAGGATGCAGGGCCAGCCGAGAATCCAACATAAAGAGGGTGAAAGGGATTGTGCGTGTGTAGTGTGAGAGTGATTAATGGGGTGGGGTGGGGAGCCAAGTAATGAGTCCGCAGAGATAGAAACAGAACGGGAAGACTGGGGAAAATGTAAAGGAGCTGGAAAATTAAAGTACAAACTGTAAATAGAGGAGGAGGACAATTAAATACAGAGCTCTACATTGGGGAATAAAGCATGGTGTGTGTGTAGAGGGGAAGGAAAGATAAAGAACAAGTGAAGATGTAGAGGAACAATGAAGAACTGAGGATGGAATGCCCAGAATGGCAACTCTGATGGATGTCACACCAAAGGGCCCTGTGCGAAAACAATTTATGGGGCCCCATGCAATTACAGAAGAACTCCATGAGAATATGTTATTCTCCCTTGCAGTGGGGCTCTACTAGCACTACATGGGTTAACTGCTCATTTTGCTTAGAGGAGCAAGGGTAAGCTGTACTTACTTACCTGGTCATTTGATCCTCTGGAAAACCGAACTGTTCAATGACAGATTCGACCTTAATTCATTTGGAATTTCGGACGAATGCAATTTTTTAATGAAAAAACGAAATAAATAAAAACAAATTTCGGGAGTAACTAAATAAATACATTTTTCGGACGAAAACAAAATTCTGAAACGAAATATTTCAGTCTGCACATGTCTATTGATTTTAGCAGATAGTAGGTCATTGGTGAGTTTTAGTAGGGCAGTTTCAGTGGAATGTTGTGGATGGAAGCTGTACTGTAGGGGGTCGAGAAGGTTGTTGTCTGTGAGGTAGCGACTCATTCAGTCATAGACAAGATGTTCGAAGAGTTGGGAGGCAAATGGGAGCAGGGAGATGGGTCTTAAGTTATTCAAACAAGTGGAGTCTAGTGAGGGTTTTTTAAGTATGGGGGTAACCAGTGCATGTTTGAGCGGGGAAGGAAAGGTGACGGAGGAGAGGGAGAGGTTGAAGATGTGGGTTAGGGAGTTTAGGATAGAGTGGGGAGGTGGTTGCAGTAATTGTGAGGGGACAGGGTCCAGGGGACAGGTGGTGAGGTGGGCCATGGGGAGGAGTTTATCAACTTCATTGGTGGTAACTGGGCAGCAGGAGGAGAGTATTGAGTGTGGTGTTGGACCTGATGTGTTGGGTAAGGGAGGAAGTAGAATTCTGGATATCTCCTTGCGAATTGTGTCGATTTTGCTGCTGAAATGGTTGGCAATCTGTTGAGCGATAAGCAAGTTGGTGGGTGGGGGCAGTAGAGGGTGGAGTAAGGAATTAAGGGTAGAAAGGAGTTGATGAAGTTTGGATGAGAGGGTTTTGATGAGAGTGTTGTAGCAGTTTTGTTTAGCAGTGTAGAGGCAGGAGTTGTATTTGTGAAGGGCAGATTTGTAGAGGGTAAATTCTTGCAGGGATTTAGATTTATGCCATGCTCGCTCAAGAGCACGGCTGCGTCTCTTGAGACTTCTGGTGTTGTCTGTTTGCCTGGGTTGTGGCAGATGGGGCCTGGTTCATATAGTCTTTATTCATAGAAAAAAAAGAGGATATAGTGCTGCCTCCCTGTAATCTTTAAAAGCGGAAGTATAAGTCATCTACTAGCGAAATGGGACTTTTGAGGCACAGCATTTTCATAAAACATACTTTGTTTTGTCCATATTTAAATATAAATTCTTACCGATAACATCTTTATAACATATAACATTTGTTTATAATCCCCAAATATAAATTTATAAAACCATTTCAACATCTCAATGCATTATATCCAGATATGATAATTCATCGAGCCCCAACGCATTTCCTTAGGCCACTTCTTCAGGAGACATTGACATACTTTTTCACCAGATAATCTAGATCGACTTATATAGTCATATAATCATTGTAATAACTACAAAACATTTATCATCCCACCTTATAAATATGAAGTACTCAGGGCATGCCAAGAGGGGGGTAGGGACCTGCCCAAAGGGGGGACTTAAAAGGGAACTCCCAACTGATGGACCCCCTCTCCCCCCAGGAGATGTCAAAGTGACTCCAGAGAGCCACATACTAACTAAAAAATACAGCACTGCCTAGATTATCTGGTGAAAAAAATATGTCAAGGGCTCCTGAAGAAGTGGACTAAGTCCAGGAAATGCGTCGGGCCAATTATCACATATGGATATGATGCACTGAGATGTTGAAATGTTTTTTTTAAAGTTGTGGAGTCACTTTGACATCTCCGGGGGGGGGGGGGGGGGGGTGGGGGGTTAGTCCAGCAGTTGGGAGTTCCCACTTGAGCCCCCCCTTTGGGTCCTTCCCTCCCTCTTGGCATGCCCTGGGAGCTTCATTATACAGTAGGATGTTGAATGTTTTATAGAGTGTTTTTACAATGAGCCTCATATAGTCTAAATGTAATTCTCAGAGGACCCATTTGAAGCCGTGTAGTCTGTAGAAATGGTATGTCTGCCCCTAATGCCAGAAGTGATGGTTAGCAATATAGTGCCGGTGGTAAAATGGTTAAAGATCGTGCAGGCTGCTCAGTCTCAATCAGCTCTATATTTACTCATTAGACATCCACAAAAGTTATTTTAGTGGAGTGGAGTGCTTGGATATAATTTGAAAGACCTTATAAAATTATTTGGAATTGGAAAATTGACCTATAAAATACACAATACTAGTCTGCAATACCAGAATCAGAACCATTTTCAGTAGAAGACGAGTGGTTGCGAGTTGCTCATGTCATGCTCACATCATCAACCATGATAACACCTCCATAGCAAGAATGATCACCAACATTAAAGTTTCATTGCTCTCCTTTCCTTTGCTAATGTCTAGAGCTGCCCCTGTTGCCAGAAGCCCACCTCTGCCATTATGATAATGACAGCCTTGTAGAGATGGTTGGATGTATGGATCGATGGTTAGATAGATAGATAGATAGATAGATAGATAGATAGATAGATAGATAGATAGATAGATAGATAGATAGATAATTGACACCAGAAGGCTTTTTCACTCTGTCACCTGAGAACCTGTGTTCCTTGCACCACTAGGACAGAAAAACCATAGACCACTGAGGCTACTGTTCCCTATAACGGACATGGAATTGATACTCATAAACACTCGTTGAGTTTCAGACACACCTGAAAACAATACTGCTCAGAACATACTCATCTCAACATAAAACATGCAGTATCTCACAAAAGTGAGTACACCCCTCACATTTTTTAAATATTTTATTATATCTTTTCATGTGACAACACTGAAGAAATGACACTTCGCTACAATGTAAAGTAGTGAGTATGCAGCTTGTATAACAGTGTAAATTTGCTGTCCCCTCAAAATAACTCAACACACCATTAATATCTAAACTGCTGGTGACAAAAGTGAGTACACCCCTAAGTGAAAATGTCCAAATTGGGCGAAAAGTGTCAATATTTTGTGTGGCTACCATTATTTTCCAGCACTGTCTTAACCCTCTTGGGCATGGAATTCACCAGAGCTTCACAGTTTGCCACTGGAGTCCTCTTCCATTCAACCATGACAAATATCACAGGGCTGGTGGATTCCATTTGAGGATGCCCCACAGATGCTCAATAGGGTTTAGGTCTAGAGACTTTCAGCTTCTTTAGCAAGGCAGTGGTCATCTTGGAGGTGTGTTAGGGGTCGTTATCATACTGGAATACTGCCCTGTGGCCTAGTCTCTGAAGGGAGGGGATCATGCTCTGCTTCAGTATGTCACAGTACATATTGGCATTCATGGTTCCCTCAGCGAACTGTAGCTCACCAGTGCCGGCAGCACTCATGCAGCCCAAGAACATGACACTCCCACCACCATGCTTGACTATAATCAAGACATACTTGTCTTTGTACTCCTCACCTGGCTGCCACCACACACACTTGACACCATCTGAACTAAATAAGTTTATCTTGGTCTCATCAGACCACAGGACATGGTTCCAGTAATCCATGAGCTTAGTCTGTTTGTCTTCAGCAAACTTTTTGTGGGCTTTTTTGTGCATCATCTTTAGAAGAGGCTTCTTTCTGGGACATTAGCCTTGCAGACCAATTTGATCCAGTGTGAGTCATATGGTCTGGGCACTGACAGGCTGACCCCCACCCCTTCAACCTCTGCAGCAATGCTGGCAACACTCATACATCTATTTCCCAAAGACAACCTCTGGATAGGACGCTGAGCATGTGCACTCAGCTTCTTTGGTCGACCATGGCGAGGCCTGTTCTGAGTGGAACCTGTCCTGTTAAACCTCTGTATGGTCTTGGCCACTGTGCTGCAGCTCAGTTTCAGGGTCTTGGAAATCTTCTTATAGCCTAGGCCATCTTTATGTAGAGCAACAATTCTTTTTTTCAGATCTTTAAAGAGTTCTTTGCTATGAGGTGCCATTTTGAACTTTCAGTGACCAGTATGAGAGAGTGAGAGTGATAACACCAAATTTAACACACCTGAACCCTGTAACACTAACAAGTTAAGCCGCGTACACACGGGCGGACTGTCTGGCCAACTTAGTCCGCCGAAACACATTTCAGCGGACAGTCCGCTCGTGTGTGGGCTTCAGCGGACTTTTTCAGCGTGCAGTCTGGCGGACTAAGTATTTCGGAATTTCCGTAATACTGTCTGTCGGACTCGCATTTCGG
The DNA here is from genome assembly GCF_037356315.1 of Lithobates pipiens. Classification (NCBI taxonomy): domain Eukaryota; kingdom Metazoa; phylum Chordata; class Amphibia; order Anura; family Ranidae; genus Lithobates; species Lithobates pipiens. Next base: position 178,303,569 of record NW_027507789.1, read on the forward strand.
CGGACAATCCGCCCCATGTGTATGCCAGTCCGCCGTACTTTTGAAATGAGCGGACTTTTCCCGCCCGGAGAAAAGTACGCTCATTTCGCGCGGGTATCCAGGTAGGCGGGGCCCGCAAAGGAGACGTTGCGGGCCCCGCCGCCTGGTATGTACTTAAGGGGGAACCCCAACGCCGAAAAAAATCCGTGTGAGGGTCCCCCCCAAGTCCACAACAGACCCTTGTCCGAGCACGCTACCCACCTGGCCAGGAAAGGGGGGCGAGCGAGCGCCCCCCCTCCTGAGCCGTACCAGGCCGCGTGCCCTCAACATGGGGGGTGCCTTGGGGAAGGGGGGGCCGCGCGGCCCCCCCACCCCAAAGCACCTTGTCCCCATGTTGATGAGGACAAGGGCCTCTTCCCGACAACCCTGGCCGTTGGTTGTCGGGGTCTGCGGGCGGGGGGCTTATCGGAATCCGGGAGCCCCCTTTAATAAGGGGGCCCCCGGATACCGGCCCCCCACCCTATGTGAATGAGTATGGGGTACAATGTACCCCTACCCATTCACCTGTAAAATAAAAGTACAAAAAAAAACACAACACACGAGATAAAATACTTTATTGCACAGCTCCGGGGGTCTTCCGTCTTCGGGGGTCTTCTCGTCGGACTCCTCCGCTATCTTCTTGTAGCTCTTTTGCTAGCGGAGGAGTCCGGCTTTCTTCCTCGCCGCCGGCCTCTATTCTACCGACTTCGGGGGTCTTGTCGCCCTCTTCGGTTCTTCTGCCGGGCCACCGCGTCTTCTTATAGCTCTTTTACAGGCGGTGGCCCGGTCTTCTGTCGCCGTCGCCGCCGCCGCCACCTTCCGTTCTTCTTCTTCTTCTTCTTCTTCTTCTTCTCCAGGAGATGTTGCCTCGACGATCTCTCCGGCCGGAATGCCAGGGACGCACTGCGCGGCCACTTATATAGGGACAATGGGGCGGTGTCACATGGCTTTATGTCACATGGGTTGGTCACATGGGTTGATGTCACATGGGGACTATGACATCGTAAGGGGCGGGGTCACCATGTGACACCAACCCATGTGACATAAAGCCATGTGACACTGCCCCATTGTCCCTATATAAGTGGCCGCGCAGCGCTTCCCTGGCATTCCGGCCGGAGAGATCGTCGAGGCAACATCTCCTGGAGAAGAAGAAGAAGAAGAAGAAGAAGAACGGAAGGCGGCGGCGGCGGCGACGGCGACAGAAGACCGGGCCACCGCCTGTAAAAGAGCTATAAGAAGGCGCGGTGGCCCGGCAGAAGAACCGAAGAGGGGGACAAGACCCCCGAAGTCGGGAGAAGAGGCCAGCGGCGAGGAAGAAAGCCGGACTCCTCCGCTAGCAAAAGAGCTACAAGAAGATAGCGGAGGAGTCCGGCGAGAAGACCCCCGAAGACGGAAGACCCCTGGAGCTGTGCAATAAAGTATTTTATCTCGTGTGTTGTGTTTTTTTTGGTACTTTTATTTTACAGGTGAATGGGTAGGGGTACATTGTACCCCATACTCATTCACATAGGGTGGGGGGCCGGTATCCGGGGGCCCCCTTATTAAAGGGGGCTCCCGGATTCCAATAAGCCCCCCGCCCGCAGACCCCGACAACCAACGGGTTGTCGGGAAGAGGCCCTTGTCCTCATCAACATGGGGACAAGGTGCTTTGGGGGGGGGGCACCCCCCATGTTGAGGGCACGCGGCCTGGTACGGTTTAGGAGGGGGGGCGCTCGCTCGCCCCCTTTCCTGGCCAGCCGGGTAGCGTGCTCGGACAAGGGTCTGTTGTGGACTTGGGGGGGACCCCCATGCCGATTTTTTTCGGCGTTGGGGTTCCCCTTTAAGTCCATACCAGGCGGCGGGGTCAGCGACGTCTCCTTCGCGGGCCCCGCCTACATGGAGACGCGCTCGAAGTGAGCAGACTTTCCTCCGCGTGTGTGGGCGAGTCCGTTCATTTCAAAAGTAGGGCGGATAGTATGGCGGACTTAGTACGCCGTATTAGTCCGCTCAAAAAGTGGTGTGTGTGGTCAAGTCCGTTCATTCGAAAGTATGACGGACTGTCCGTCGGATTGTCTGACGGACTAAGTTGGCCAGACAGTCCGCCCGTGTGTACGCGGCTTTACATGACACTGAGGAAGGAAAACTGCTGATTGGGCCCAGTTTTGACATTTTCACTTAGGGGTGTACTCATTTATGCTGCCAGCAGTTTAGACATTAGTGGCTGTGTGTTGAGTTATTTTGAGGGGACAGCAAATTTACACTGTTATACAAGCTGTACACTCATTACTTTACATTGTAGCAAAGTGTCATTTCTTCAGTGTTGTCACATGAAAAGATATGATAAAATATTTGCAAAAATGGGAGGGGTGTACTCACTTTTGTGAGATATTGTACCAATGGAGTCTTTCATATAAAGAGGAGAACATTTTTATTTTTTTTATTTTTTTTGTTTATTGTGTTCAGCAGCTTGTTCAGCAACTAAAACCCACATAAGCATGACGATGGATATCATTATTTGATAAGGTCCAAAACCAAATGAAACTCAAACTGGGTGTCCAAAAAACAAAAGAAGGCACCAGTTATTAGCATCAGCTAAGTTACATCGCCTGTTTTATCTGGAGTTCTTCTTTAACCATATACATATATATTAAATGTTTGTCCAAAGAATAAAAAAAAGAACAATGGCAAAAAGAAATTGACCAGCATCTGTTAAGGCGCATATGATGAAATAGCGAGGGAACAATGGTATGGTGAGATTGGAAAGCTGAAAGAGGGGGTGATTAAGAGGAGAGGGTGGTAAAATAAAGACAGATGTGGAGCGAAAGACGGGATTAAACAGCCCAATTAATGTGTCAGCGCCCGGGACCTGCAAAACGTCATTTGCCACAGCCTGTGATATGCAGAACGGTCTGCGGATTAACTCTTTAATGCCCCCTGCCATCCACAATCCCCCATTTCTCATGTTCAATGATGAAGAGAGTGCCCTAAATACCAGCACATTGCATATTTCCTGAGGAGGCTATAGGCAGCAAGCATTATACAGCCTGGCAACCCACATGGGAGCGATAAAGGTGTGACACCAAATGCATACCTCATGTGAGTCTGGAGACAAGGTTATGAGAGGTGATAAAAATTATAATAGGGGTACACGGCACAGCATTAAACCCACTTTTTTAATCTAACCTATAGATCTTTTTCCCAGGTTTTTTAACTTCACAACTATAATCTAAATTATTGTATAGAGAAAAACAGGATAGGACTGAAAGAACTGCTTTGACAGTCCCATTCTCTATCAACATATACTTACCCAAAATTATCACTGCAGCACTCTTTTAAGAAATTGACATATGTGACAACCCAAAATAAATACACATTTTATAACGAATAAAGTGTCCATATACAGTCCAATACTGTATACTCCACATTATTGTCATGCGGTATCATGCAAATAAAATAAAAAAATCATAAAAAATCTGTGTAGATCAGGGGAGAGACTCCACAATCCAAAATGAATTTGCTTCACACACCTCTGTATTCCAATCGACTGGATCCTCGCTTATTTTCGGTGGACCTCACTAATAGGTAAGGTCAATTACAGCTTAATATTGAAATCCTTCCACGGTGATCTTCCTCAGCTCAACAGACTCTAAAGTCTCGTACACAAGGTCCGATTGTTGGCAGGGGATTGTGTGATGACAGACTGTTAGCTTAAAATCTGACCATTAGTACGCTCCTTCAGACAATTGTTGTCCAACAAGGACCACTTTTTTTTATTATAGTCAAAACTTTTTTTTTGGTTGGCATGAAGAGGGATTAGAACACTTGTCATTGCTGTCTGTGCCCCCAAGGTGAAAGTTAAAGAATGAAAGGTGAAAGAAAATCTCACATTTTGTGTTATTATGAGAACAGGAGTAAAGGTGAAATCATCCAACAGGGACACCAGTTCTGGTGACAACCACGGACATCCTCACTGTGGAGGGATTTCCTCTCAGTTCCTGTTTTGGCTATGGGACAGGAAGGAAGTGTACATCCATCCATTGGGACACGGATGGTAAAAAAAATGGCAGGTATTATAACCCTCTTTTATTCTAGCCAACATGAAAAAAAAAGCTTTGCCTTTAGTTTTACTATAATGCCCTGTACACATGAATTTCCGTCAGAAAAATCTTGGAATGGAATTCCGCTCAAGCTTGGCTTGCATGCACGCGGTCACACAAAAGTTCACTGAACTTTCAACCATCGAGAACATGGTGACGTACAACACTACGATGAGCCGAGAAAATTAAGTTCAATGCTTCCGAGCATGCATCTAATGCTTCCATGCATGCGTAGGAATTTTACGCAACGGAATTGGTACAGACGATCAGAATTTCTGATCTGAACTTTTTCCAACCGAAAAATTGAGAACATGCTTTCAGTCCGGGAATCAGGCCAGCAAAAGTCTGATGGGGCATACACACGGTCGCATTTTCAGACCAAAAGCTCTCATCGGTCTTTAGGCTCCCCAAAATGTCTGCTGATGGATTTTCCTTTCCTAAAAGTTGGGTCAAAATCCATATAACATTGTGACCTCTATCCAACATCTCTATCAACTCATTGCCATGTGTCTGAACAATTAAATTATGGTGTGGAATTTCCATCCTAAGTTAATTAAAGGTTCAATTAAAGCTTACAAGGTTTCACCTGAGCCTTCTATTGTGTATAGAAAACTTTGAAAGACCAATTAGTTCAGAGCAAATATGATAGTAATAGAATAGAAGAGTGCTGTAAGCATATAGGTACACAACCATTATTAAAGCTGCAAATTCTGTAGATATGTTATGGGAGAAGGAATATCAGACCCCCCAATGTAAGCATGTGAGATGTAGACAGTACACCAGTTGTGAGACAAAAAGAGTGATCTACATGATGACCTGTGCATATGGAATGTATTGCACTGGCAGACATCTACTTTTCAGTATGCCGCCCCCCCATCCTTTTCTCCTGCTTGGCCTGAGCGTCGGTGGTTGTGGGCAACAGGACTTGCAGCAATGTCCCACCCCTTTCGATAGCTGGTGCCTGTACCACTCTTGGTAGGCATCCTTGTTTTTAGGCAGTGGGTCAGTTCTGTCGACCTATCGTTCGCCTCTCAATTTGGCTGTGGCGGTGTGGCACTCCATTTCAATGTCACATGCCCAAGGCTCTAGGTTTGTGATAGTGTTTTGCTATCTGGCTCCTGTACCCTCATCCTGCCTAGCTTCATGTCCACTTTGCCTTGTCTTTGGGTTTTGCTGCTACTTATCTCGTTGCTTGGATAATGGGCAACTCTTTTGATTGCTGCCTGCCCTGACCTCAGGCTGCTTCTGGATTACTCTTCACCTTTTTCTTACCCTGACCTCAAGCTGTTTCTGGATTACTTAGTTTTCCGAATTTGTCCTGACCTCAGATTGCTTCTGGATTATGCTTGTCTTTTGTCTGCCCTGACCTCAGGCTTCTTCTGTATTATGTTTAGTTTTCTGTATGCCCTAACCTCAGGCTGCTTCTGGATTAGGCTACATCTTCTGCCTGCCCTGTCCTTGAACAACGTTAGTGTTCTTGCTATGAAATTTGAGGATGATTTACTCCATGGTGCATGCAGTTAGAGAGGTCAGTGATGGCTTGATTTAAAGCTTATTTAGAGCTTGTTAGTGATGTGTTGATACTTAAATGTTCATAGCCTAGCACCAGGTTAACTTTAATCCATTAAAAGTACAAGCAATCAAAATGGGCAACTTGATTTCTTGTCAATTTTCTACATTGCATACTTTTCAATGTAATATAAACTAAAACATATTCACAGATTTCTGCTGAGTGCCACCTTATTGGGTTTGATGTCAGCAGCCCCTTTGGCTTCTCCCCCAGCAGCTATCCAAAAGTTTTTTGTAGGAAGATGAGGGAAAGAGGGGAATTGGCTCTTTCTGAACTAATCAAATTTGCTTGCAAGCTCAAACGCACTTTGCAAGTCAATATGTAATTATTTATGGAAAGGTAAAATGCTGCAAGTGAGCATTTAAAATACTTAATTTTTCTGTGCTTTTAACTGCAATTTAAGTTGGTGACAGAGTCTTTTTAAAGTTAACCTATAAATAAACCCATAAGTAAACCTAAAGTCCTCCCAAAGTGCCTCCTTTCCCTTACAGTTCAGAATGGATGGTGTCACGTGGGGGACGGAGCTTGCCTATGCAAGTACTGACTTTGAGAAAATTGATATTTGCAAAGAAATGTTGGAAAAGGTTCTGCTTTTGATTCACTTTAGGTAGGAGCCACTGAACATTTTGGAGAAAAAAACATTTATTTCATAAATTACTTTTTTTTAGCCTCCAAGTTAATTTAAAGAGATTTGTCTCTTCCATAGACAAATCTCCTGCTTCAGTTATTCTATTCTGACACCTGAATTCTGAATGCTATTTAGGTAACAATTTTCCACCCAGCTCCTTCAGTTTTTCAATTAAAAGATGCTGGGCAAGTTGGTGCTGACAGGGCCACCCAATGATTGAAATCTGGTCAGTTCATCAGGAACCAGCTTAACATTCATAGGTGTGTCATTCTGGAGATTATATGGGCAGCGTTTTTCTAGCTACCTTCTTTACAGTGAGAACTTTATTTTCCAAATGTGTTTAAGCAACAGAGTCACTTTAAATATTCCTTAAAGTACTGATGTATGAAAAATTATAATTTACTAGAAGAAAAGTTGATTTATACTCATGTTTTCCAAAATCTCTTCTCCAACATCTACCAAAACCACTGGAAATACCCAGTAGTGGTCTCCTGTTATCACATATTTCTTCTTTAAAATGTTTGAAAATGGAAATACCCAGTAGTGGTCCCTGTTTATCACATTATTTTTCTTAAAAAAAGTTGGAAAATGGAAGTACCCAGTAGTGGTCCTTCTTCTTTAAAACATTTGAAAGGGAAATATCCAGCAGTAGTCCCTGGTTATCACATATTTCTTATTTAAAACATTTGAAACGGGAAATAGCCAGTAGTGATCCCTGGTTATCAGATATTTCTTCTTTAAAAATGTTGAAATGGAAATACCCAGTAGTGGTCCCCTGTTATCACATATTTCTTCTTTAAAACGTTTGAAAATGGAAATACCCAGTAGTGGTCCCTGTTTATCACATTATTTTTCTTAAAAAAGTTGGAAAATGGAAGTACCCAGTAGTGGTCCCTTTTTCTTCTTTAAAACATTTGAAAGGGGAAATATCCAGTAGTAGTCCCTGGTTATCACATATTTCTTATTTAAAACATTTCAAAATGGAAATACCCAGTAGTGATCCCTGGTTATCAGATATTTCTTCTTTAAAAATGTTAAAATGGAAATTCCCAGTAGTGGTCCCTGGTTATCATATATTTCTTTTAAAAACATTGAAAATGGAACAACTCAGTAGCGGTCCCTGGTTATCACATATTTCTTTTAAAAACATTGAGAATGGAACTACCCAGTAGTGGTCCCTGGTTATCACTTATTTCTTCTTTATATTAATTGTAAATGTTTATTGGGGGCAGGGACCTACCCTACTTATTTGGAATGGGAATCTATTATTTGTAAAATTGCGTGGCTTAATACAATATGTCTTCCAAAACATAGTGGTCCTATGTCTAATTGCTTAGTTTTCATACGGTGGCTTTGCTGCCCTCATCAGTTAATTCACCATGCATTGCTGGATATGTATTTGTAGACGTTTCCACATATGGCCCCTTTGATGTTTGTTCTGTTCCCCCAAAATAATCGCAATATAATCGTTTAGATCAGTATCACATGATCTTCTGTGCCCTTTAACCCAACATTTGCTGCTCCTTCTATACGGTTTGTGTCACGCTCTTGGCCAGCCTCCACCTCCTGTTTATCTCGACCTCAGCTGTCTCCTCTACTTTGGATCCTTTTCTTCTTTGCAACTTTCTGTGTTCTGATTGTATCAAGCCTCCTAATCATCCCCTAATGAATACTCACCATACAGCCTGTTTGTTGTAGGCAGCCTTGTGAGTTATATTGTATGACAGTCATGAGATAAAAGGAGAGCAAGAGACAGGAATGAAGTCCAAAAACAAGCTTACAGTGAATGCGCCAATACATTATTTAATGACAGTGCAAAGAGAAAAAAAAAAAGTGCTGCTAGCTGGAGATAAGTATTCAGCGGTTACCTTAATTGGAGAACTTGCTGTGCTATACCGCACCACCGTGATCTTTGCAGGAGCAGATTAAAGAAAAAGTAAAGCTTATCTTCAGTGAGAATATAATTTGAGTTACTATTGCAGTGTTCACCTTTAAGGAAGTAAAATTTCTTGGTTTAATACAACCCTACCCCCCCCCCCCCCCCCAATAGCAAGGAGATGGATACATTGATAGCTTATCTAATATCATGTTTAGCCCTTTTTGAACAGACCCATTAGTATGTTACTTTACTGCTATATTAAAGCCCAACGCCACTTTATAATACAAATTATTTGTAATATAATTATTAAATACTATACTAATATGATACTTTCAATACAAATTTTAAAGAAAAATCTATTTATTAAAGCCTTTTACATTAAAAATGCAGCTCTGCTATGCTAGGGGCTATGCTCAAAGCTCTGTAATTTAGTGCTGGTCCTCTTCTGGGTTGAATGACATCCAATGTTGGGGTTAGAATGTATATGAATGAATGAATGAATGAATGATGCGGTTAGAATGTCATTCAACTTACCCTATTTTAGGCTCTGCACATAAAGATTCACCATACTGCAATCCAGCACTGTCCTTCTGGGTTGAAGGATGTCCAATATCATTCAACCCGGTTGAGATTAGGGTTAGGGATTTAGGTTCGGTTATCATTCAACCCACTTTTATGAGCCCATAAAGAACACTCCCCCAGAGGAGCATCATTAGACCACCCTGGACTTACAGGATAACGATGCAGAGAACTGTATTACTGTGTGATGCCAAAGAGGAAAATGAACTATAGTTTCCTGTGCCCAGATCAAAAACCACAGGATAAAAAGTATACGCAATTTAAATGGTTCACTCCATGAGGGATGAGGGCAACCTAAAATTTGGCTAAAAAATAAAAAAAGCATTGTACACATAAGTATACCTAACATTTTGTCCTTTAATTGTTGGAGAACCAAAAGTTCAAGCACACACCATCTCCTTGTTTTCCAGTAATTGCTGGAACTCAGATTTTTCTATTAGCCTGAGTGTCCGAAATGGTCTAATTCAGCCTATAGCAAAATAAATAGTCTTCATATATTTCATTTGACACATTTTATATGGCTAAAATGTTCTACTTAGCAGAACACATAATTAATACCAATGAATAAGCTAGAACTGCCATATACAGAGAATATATAATATAATATATATGTATGCTTCAGTGCTATATGGTATATTAAAAACTATTAACATGTAATATGAATAGGATACAGAAATTGCCAGGTTAATTATCATCCTCTAAGATTTCACAGCTAAAAAGCTTTTTATGATGATCCTCTGGGATTTATTCCGGGATAAATGGGCTTTATTGTGGGTTTTAATAATGGATGTCACTTGGAAGCTCACTTCCAATCTTTCTTTAAAAGGGTCTCTTATATGGGAAGCACTCCTTCACTGCCAAAACGTTCTCCTAGCCATGGAGGAAGGGAAGAAGAGGAAAGGAGCTTCTGCAGAGCGACTGCAGTGTTACTAATAGACAATAATACAGAGGCAAATATCAGAGCAGCAAATATCAACCTTTTTGAAGTTGTGGCCTCCCTTAAAGGTATGCACATTTTTTGAGGCATCCCAGTCTAAAATATAAAAAATGCAAATGTTACTTATCAATGGGAAACTTGAGCCTGGGACAATGCACACAACTAGCTTGATGAAATTCACTTCATATAAGAAAGCCCCCCTTCACATCAAAGGTTCCTCCGTCACATCAGATGTCCTATTATCACATTAGAGGGCCTCCCATCATATCAGTAGTTCCCCCATCACATCAGAGGTTCCCCTATCACATTAAAAAAGTACACGGCCATCTATAACTGGCCTTTGCTGCAAGGAACATATGCACACTCATGTAAAAAAAAAACTCTGATGTGCTGGGTGAACCTTTGACATGTTGGGTGAACCTTTGACATGTTGGGTGAACCTTTGATGTGATGGAGCAAAATACCGCTCCACTCTCTTCACATATGAGACTTACCATTTGGCTCCAGCAACAAGGCAGAGGGTAAGGGATGGCGGAGATCTAGAGGAGGCAGGCATAAGCCTACCGCCAGTCCTGGATCAGAGACCTGATTTTCCATGGTGCAGGCGAGCTAGCCACAATCACAATAGCAACAAATGGCGTTGTGCATCCTGGCCCTGCAGTATCACTGGTTATTATGGTGCTGGCAGCTGGTCTGCCCACGCTGTGGCAACTCACAACACTGATCCAAGGCAAACTGGGTTACGTACTTGCAGCACCCTTGGGGAACCCTAAAGGAACCTAGACCCCTGGTTAAGAAATATGCCGTGAGAATAAGTATTTTATGCTTGGACGTTGCCATCTAAGAGCTTTTTTCAATTATAAGCAAACTCTAAAGCATTTTTTTTAGTATATTTGACATCATGCCTCACTGTATGGAATATTTTTAAATCTGAAGTATGGCCAAATACAATTTTGTACGTTTGCTCACTGACAAAGAAATGTTCAGTCTATAATTTTAATGGTAGGTTTATTTTAACAGTGAGAGACAGAATAACAACAAAAATATCCAGAAAAACGCATTTCAAAAAGTTATAAACTGATTGCATTTTAATGATTAAACTAAGTATTTAATCCCCTATTAAACAGCAAGATTTCTGGCTCCCAGGTAATGAGCTGAAATTAGGAGCACTCCACAGAAGCAATCAATCAATCAATCAATCAGATTCCAATCTCTACGCCATGGCCAAGACCAAAGAGCTGTCCAAGTATGTCAGGGACTTGACTAGTGTAGTCTGAATGTTCCCCTTATATTATTCCTTACCCATACCTTCCCCTATTAGAAACGAGACCACACCATAGGTTGGAGTAAACTGGCCACAACAGCCTTTATTAAACATAACTCAAAATTCACTCCAATAACTTGTAAATATGAAAATATCTAAATATATATAGATATATAAATATAAATAAATAACTTTATTACCATTAAACCACATTAAATAACATTAGCTGCCCATTCTGGTGATCTCTGACGGTGACCCCACTTAAGCCAATACCAAATCACTGCGGTACACCTGACCAACTTCCCAAAGGCCTCCACCTGTGACCGGTCGGAGACAACTTCCGCCAGTGAACATAACCGTATTCCCTCCAACGTTCAGGAATACCCAGAGGGGCCGATCGTTAGATGAGCCCCCCACACCCTCAGATCCCTTCTGAGTACCTGTCTACCGTCAGAAACCACCAGAAAACACACCGCCAACACAGGAAAACCTTCAGCTGCCGTGACAACCGACGAAACCTGCAAAAGAAGAAAAGACCAGCAACAAACGACACAACAAAACAAACACATAACATTAGGGCGGGAGGGCGGGAAAAACTGCCTCCTCTGTGTCACGCTGGGATCCGAATGATCCCCTAAAGCCACACCCCTCCCTTTTATATGACCCCTCCCCTACACTGAACTTGCTTCCTGCAAACCTTTTTCCTCAGCTCCACCCATAAAGCTTAACCCTCTGTGTCCCTCATCCACACTGTCATGTCCAGCACTCCTTATATCATTGCATTCTTAATCCGTGCTTCTCTTGACTAGTGTAGTCTGAATGTTCCCCTTATATTATTCCTTACCCATACCTTCCCCTATTAGAAACGAGACCACACCATAGGTTGGAGTAAACTGGCCACAACAGCCTTTATTAAACATAACTCAAAATTCACTCCAATAACTTGTAAATATGAAAATATCTAAATATATATAGATATATAAATATAAATAAATAACTTTATTACCATTAAACCACATTAAATAACATTAGCTGCCCATTCTGGTGATCTCTGACGGTGACCCCACTTAAGCCAATACCAAATCACTGCGGTACACCTGACCAACTTCCCAAAGGCCTCCACCTGTGACCGGTCGGAGACAACTTCCGCCAGTGAACATAACCGTATTCCCTCCAACGTTCAGGAATACCCAGAGGGGCCGATCGTTAGATGAGCCCCCCACACCCTCAGATCCCTTCTGAGTACCTGTCTACCGTCAGAAACCACCAGAAAACACACCGCCACAGCCCGAAAGGGTGACCCCCTCAACCTTGAGGGCCACCCCACACCCTAAGAGCTTTTTTGTATACCCTCCTGCAGACCCAATGACCAAAGGTCAATACCCACGTCCGACCCCCATCCTGGTTTTGTTGATGCTTACCATGGACCTAGCCCACCTCCACACCGATCTGCCCACAATGTCCGACCAAACCAAGATGGTACCCGGGAAGCGGACTCGTAAGCGCAAAACATCCGCCCTAACATCAGCTAAGATGTCCCTTTCCTTCCGTATGCCCAGGTCGTTGCCCCCTGCGTAAATGACCAACACATCCGGGGGCCTGTCCCTCATTGCAAAGCGCTCAACTTCCTTCATCACACGCTCCCACCGCATGCCCGGGAATCCCAACCACATCAACCTAGCCTCCCGCCCGGGAATTCCCAATGGCCTGCCTGCCGGCCGAGCATCACCTCTCCCGGCCCCCCAGCACACGTCCGAGTGCCCTAGGATCCAAACGAGGCGTGAGGAACCTCCATCTGGAATGAAAAAACATAACACAGAACATATAACAACCAACCAACGTAATATACCATAACACCTGTAACTCCCAACCCCATACTGCAAAACACTCCCAGCCGCGCCCCAGGATCAACTGCGGCCGGACATACGAACGGAACCTCTTAGATTCCCAACGACCGATCCGGCGAACAATCGACTCAGCCAGCCCACATCAGGCAGCCTCAGTGGCCGCCCCAATACGGAAGGAGTGCGACGAGTACTCCCGGTCGTCCAAACCCACAGTCCGCAGGCACCGTTGAAAACTGACACGAATTGCAACCTAGAGAGAAAAGAGCCCCCCGCATGCAGCCAGAAAGGCCCCCCCCCTCCAGCCGCACCGCCCGAAAGGCCCTTACCGCCTCCACAGGGCACACTGCCGAGCCCGGCAAGGCAAACAGTATAATCACCACTCCCCTGCCCAGCTGGTCAGGTTTGGACCTCCACCACCGTATACTCACCCTATCAGCAGCCACCTGTACATCCTGATCCAACAGCCCCTCAGCAACCCGTTTAGACCGACACACCAACTCCCCAGTCCCAAACGCCCCATAAAACGCCAACGAAAAAGCCGCTGTGAACAGGATGGCCTTGTAAGCGGAAGAACAAACTTCCACAAGCCGGGAACAAATCGCCACCAAGTTATCATACTTCACCAGCCTGCGCGCATCCCGACCTTTCCGTTCCCTCCTATACCCCTTCAAGGTTTGCCGCACCCAAAAATCCGCATTCCCGTCCGGCTCTCCCCACAGCTTAAACAAAAATGCCAACCCCGCCAATTTCCGATCAAATGACGCAGGTGCCAATCCCATCTCAATGTTCCGTGCCACCCAATACAGCACCAACCAGCGCTGGTCGGAGCCCCGACCAACCGCTCCAACCCAACCATTCTGACCACACCCTAGAATAGGCCGCCCACGTGGACTCACTCAAAGACCCCTGAATCCAACCTGCGGCGACTACAAGGGCATCCCCCACATCCACCCAGGGCAAGACGCCCTCGACTCCTCCGTTCTCGGCGCCAGATCCCGGAACTCGTCCCACTGAAAACGAGAGAGCGAGTTAGCCAAAGAATTCTCCACCCCAGGTATGTGCACTGCCGAAACGTAAACATTGAGCCGTAAGCACCGAAACACCAGCTGCCGTAGCAGCCAAATGGTTGAGGACCTGAACCACCCCCATGCCATCTCAACTAATGCGCAACTTCATATTACGGAACTCCTCCCCCCACAGCTCCAATGCCAACACCACCGGGAATAGTTCAAGCAGAACCAGGTTGCCCAACAACCCCGCCACCTCTCAAGATTGCGGCCAAGGGTCAGCACTCCACCGTCCCCGAAAATACGCCCCATAACCCGCCGACCCAGCCGCGGCAGCGACCAATTCCACATCGAAATTGCTCACTGGCCCCGACATCCACATGTCCCGCCCGTTACAAGAGGCTAGGAATTCAAGCCACGCCCGCAAGTCTTCCCTGTGTTCCTTCCCGCAGACGCACAAAATGGTTAGGCACACTCACCCCGGCCGAGGCTGCCGACAGCCGTCTGCAGAACACCCGCCCCCATAGGGATGATCCGGCAAGCAAAATTTAGCTAGCCCAACAGAGACTGCAGGGCCCTCAACCGGACCTTCTACTATCCTTGCATCTCCGCCAATTCCATTTTCAGATCAAGTAATTTATTCTCGAGCAATCGACACTCCATTGCCCTCGAATCGATCACTATCCCCAAAAAAACTCAAGTCCGTAACTGGTCCCTCTGTTTTATCCCCCGCCAACGGTACCCCGAACTTACCTGCAATGTGCTGCAACGTAGACAGAAAAATCGCACCCACACTGGAGGCAGGCGGGGCCCACGCACAGAAAGTCGTCCAAATAGTGGATGACCGACTCCAGGCCCGAAACGTCACTCACCACCCACTCCAAAATGAGCTAAACGCCTCAAAGTAGGCGCAGGAAATGGAACAACCCATGGGCAGGCACTTACTCATATAGCACTGGCCCCGCCAATGGCACCCCACATCTGCCTTGGCCATAAGAGCCCCGCATCCAGAAAGCCTGACCCACCTCACCGCCGCATCAAAAGACGTGTATGAGACCGTACACGCATCAGGGCCGATGAAGTCGTTGACCGACCCCCCTTTAGGAAAGGACAAGTGATGAATCAAGCGAAATTTCCCAGGCTCTTTCTCAGGAACTACACCCAGCGGGGACACCACCAGGTCGCCCCACGGTTGCACTTCGAAAGGCCCACCCATCCGGCCCAACGCCACTTCCTTGCCCAAGTTTTCGCCTACCACCCCCAGGGTGTACCAAAGCCGATCGCAAGTTCCGGGCCACTGGGGGCACCTCCGCCAATGAACAAGGAATCCTGAAACCGTCCCGAAAACTCCGAAATCAACCCCCGCGCCGCCTCACCATCCGGATACTTACTTAGGAAAGGAAGTATCCTTTCCAGGGTTACCGGCGTCATCCCTTTCGTGAGCAACATCGCCGGAACGCTTTCCTTTCCTGAAACAGCGGGACAGTGCGAGGGCGCCGCCGCAGCCGGAGCACTCGTGCTTAAATCGGCACGCTCTCCCGAATTTACAAGCCCCCCGTTAAAGGGCCAGCACACACCCCACTTTTTCCCGGCCGGCAGCCCTGAGGACAACACACTCCCGCCCCCCCCTGAAGAAACGGAGCAGGAGTCCGAGCCGCAGACATAAGCCTCATCCAGAGGCTGATGTCCTTGTGGTCCCAGCGTAGTTCCGGCCGCACCGCTTACCGCTGCCTGGACTGTTCGTCATAACGCAGCCATGCCACCCCTCCCATACACCCGATAAGCCTCTCCAGTCGCGTCCATATAGCAGAACAACGCCGAGCAATGCTCGGGGTTCTTCTCCCCAATCACGCTAGCTAAGCCAGCGAACGCCTGAAGCCAATTGGAGAAAGTGCGCAGAATCAGCCGATACCTACGCTGCTCCTCGTCGTCCTTTCGGAACTGTCCGGCTTGACCCTATCCAAGTTGAACTTCTCAAGGGGGAGCAAAGAGAAAATCTCCACATACTCACCCATGCCAATATTCTCCCGCACCTCCTGCTTCAGGCACGCCCCCACCGGGCCCTCGAATCAACATATACTTCGCACCGGGCAGCATCCGCAATCCTGACCACATCGGTCCACGCCCCAGGTTCCTTGACCACTGGGGGGACCCCCGTGCCCCCAGGCCCCATGTCTACCACCCCCCCAGAAGCCGCAGCGGTCGGGGGGTCCACCACCGGCGTGGCCCCGGACCCCCCTCCCCCCGACCCTGGGCCCGCAGCCATCCAGGGACCCACTTGCGGCGCCCCCGAACCCCCGGCAAACTTACCCACCAGGGCCCGCAGCCCCTCCAAGAAGGTCCTGCAGCTGTCCGTGGGCCCCCCCAGGGCGACATGCCCCACCCCCGCCGACCGGCCCTCTGCCCCCATCCCCTTGCCGTTCTGGGATACCGGGTCCCCCAGCAAATCCCCCAAGGCTTCCGTCAGAACCAAAAGATCACGTGACTTACCTGGCCGCACCGGGGCCTTGCCGACAGTCATGGTTTCGTGCGCTGCATGTGAAAATTCCTCCTCCTGCGACAGCTCACCCTCGGACTTGTCCTCCGCGGTGCGCGCTGGGGGCGCCGCCATCCCCCTGGGCGAATCGCAGACCTCCTGGTCAGCGCGTTCAGGCGCATCCCGCAGTGCCTGTGGCCCCCGACCACCCCCGGCATGCTGGTGTCCAAGACCAGCCCTGCCAGGCACCTCGGTGGCTCCCCCCATCCCACCCGCCCCATCCCGGGAGCTGCGACCCCCCCCCGTTCCAACCCTGCCCCCCCACCGCGCGTGTCCCCATGCTGGAACCCCCAATCCGAGGATCCCCCCCTTCCGCTGCACCCCCAAGGCGGCTGGACCCAGAGCCCCCCGCCCGTTCCCCCCCCCCGTTCCCGGGTGCCGGCCCGACCCGTTCCCCATTTTGCCGCGAGGCCCCACCCCCCTCCGGTCGGCGGCGCAATGACCACCCGGACCAGGGAGAGCCAGGCACCTTTCTCTTCGCCGGGGGGACCGAGCGGTCGGCCCCCGGGCTCCGACAGTCACGAGGTGGACGAGGTGTAGGCCCTGGGGAAAAAACGCGCCGGAGGCCGAGACCTCTGCGCACGCAGCGGCGCCTCACCTGCATCACCGACATCCTCCGCGGCGTCCTCCAGGTCCCCGCTCGGTCCCGCAGCCACTCCGCTCCGCACGCCTCCGCCGCCCGTCTCAGCCTCTTGAAAATCCCATCCAGGTCGGCCATTACAGAGGAGCAGAGAAAAACTGCCTCCTCTGTGTCACGCTGGGATCCGAATGATCCCCTAAAGCCACACCCCTCCCTTTTATATGACCCCTCCTCTACACTGAACTTGCTTCCTGCAAACCTTTTTCCTCAGCTCCACCCATAAAGCTTAACCCTCTGTGTCCCTCATCCACACTGTCATGTCCAGCACTCCTTATATCATTGCATTCTTAATCCGTGCTTCTCTAGATTGTAGACCTACACAGGGCTGGAGTGGGTTACAAGACCATCACCAAGAAACTTGGTGAGAGGATAACAGTTGGCGTGATTATTCGGAAATAGAACAAACACAAAATAACTGTTGATCTCCCTCGGTCTGGATCTCCATGCAAGATCTCACCTCGTGGAGTTTCAATGATCATGCAAACGGTGAGGAATCAGCCCAAAACTACACAGGAGAATCTCGTCACTGATCTCAAGGCAGCTGGGACCAAAGTCACCAAGAAAACAATTCATAACACACTACTCTGTGAAGGACTGAAATCCTGCAGAGCCCACAAGGTCCCCCTGCTTAAGGAAGCACATGTACAGTGCTGTCCAAAGTTTGCTAATGAACATCTGCATGATTCAGAGGAGAACTGGGTGAAAGTGTTGTGGTCAGATGAGACCAAACTCAAGCTCTTTGGCATCAACTCAACTCGTCAAGTTTGGAGATGGAGGAATGCTGCCTATGACCACAAGAACACCATCCCCATTGTCAAACAGGGAGGTGGAAACATTATGCTTTGGGGGAGTTTTTTTTGCTAAGGGCATAGGACAAGTTCACAGCATTGGAGAGGATCTGCAAAGAGGAATGGGCCAAAATCTCTCCTGAGATGTGTGCAAACCTGGTGGCCAACTACATGAAATGGCTGACCTCTGTGATTGCCAACAAGGGTTAGGCCACCAAGTACTAAGTCATGTTTTGCGAAAGAGTCAAATACTTTTTTCACTCATTAAAATTCAAATCAATTTATAACCTTTTTGAAATGTGTTATTCTGGATATTTTTGTTGTTATTCAGTCTCTCACTGTTAAAATAAACCTACCATTAAAATTATAGATTGATCATTTCTTTGTCAGTGGGCAAACATACAAAATTAGCAGGGGATCAAATACCTTTTACCCCCACTGTAGACATTAATTATTCTGTAGGCTAATAAAGAATTAGGAGGGCTATTTAAATTCCAGGAGATCATACATGAGGTGTGCGCAAGACACAGAACAACTCTTAATTTCTGGCAAGATCAACAGATATTTTTTTTCCACTCATTAAACAGATATAACATTAATTGTTAGGGTTGTAAACTGGTATTATGATTATCCTTTCACCATATAGTTTCTGGTGCAAGTGCTGCAACTGCTGCAAGTATTTATCCATCAGATATGTTAACTACTTGTAGTAAATTATGAGTTGGCGTGAGGAACCATAGCCACCGGCATGAGGGGAAGGTTCACACATTAAATAGCAGAGTAGCTCAATACGTGGCCTATTGAGTAAAAGGAGGTGAGAGGGTCACTTTAAAAACACCCAGAGCCCCAGTTCAGCTCTACAACTCTTTAATGGTTAAGAAGCTAATTTAATTCAGTCCTCTGCAGGGGTGAGCAGTAATACAAGGGAGACCTCCACCCAATCTAGAGCAGACCTTCATGCAAATAATTGGCTCCTCTTGGTATTATCTACTGCCATATTTTTTGGGGCCCCTGTTCCAAAGCACTGGTTGCTCATGCAGTATTTTTATTCAGTATTATTCAGGGAGCAGAAGCAACTGACCAGAAACCCAGTCAATCTGATAAACTTTCTCCCTAATGATAATCAAAAAGTAATAACAAGATCAGACCATCCAAAACTCATATTTGGTAGATATTGGAATTTGAAATCACCTGACATACCTTTAAGAGACTTTGTTGTGTTAGTTCCCAGGTCACTCTCCCTGCTGGGTTTATTCATTTATGGAGAATTTACCAGGAGGAGATGGAACAGAAAATTGAATTATAGCAGGTGGGTCTTGTGGTAGAGTATCCAAGATCCATAAGAAGCCAGAGGCTGACCCAATCCACAAAGGTCCACCTTTACCTAAATATCCCATTTGGGTAAATTGGCCCTTTACGGTGTTCTTAAATTGGTAATTCCTTCCAAGTACTTTCAAAACTGTTTATATCCAGTGGTGATAATTTGATATCTATGGGTACCACATATATTGTGGTTTGTGTAATCCTGTGTAATCCTACTAAATTGGCAGGATTAGTTGATGACTGCTGTATCTACAGGCAGATTTTGATCTCAGCAAACAACCCTCGCTAATTAGGTTCTGGAAGGGGTGGGAATTGAAGGTCTGCTGCCCCTGTTGAATTTTCTTGGCCATTAGCTGTCGTTATAATGAGAAGAATGACATCAAGGATGTCTGGGAGTATATAGTCCAGCCTTTCTCAACCTCCTTACCGCAGAGGAACCCTTAAAATAATTTTCAGGTCTTAGGGAAACCCCTGCTAAAACCAATTCATTGGTCAGTGGGAAAATGTCCTTTACATTGGTGGTCATTGGGAAGAATGTCCAGTACATTGTTCTTTAGTGGAAAGAATATTCCATACATTTGTGGTCAGTGGAAAGAATTACCTTACATTGGTGGTCAGTGGTAAAAAACCCTCTTACATGGGTGGTCAGTGATAAGAATGCCCCTTACATTAGTGGTCAGTGGGAAAAATGCTCCATACATTTTTGATCAGCGGGAAGAATTTTTCCATATATTGGTGGTCAGTGGGAAGCATTTTCCATACATTGGTGGTCAATAGGAAGAATGCCCATTACTTTGGTGGTCAGTGGAAAGAATTTTCCATACATTGGTGGTCAGTAAGAAGAATGTTCCATACATTGGTGATCAGTGGGAAGAATCTCTACACATTGGTGATCATTGGGAAGAATGCTCCATACATTGGTGGTCTGTAGCAAGAATACTCCTTACAGTGGTGGTCAGTGGAAAGAATGCCCATTACATTGGTAATCAGTGGGAAGAATGCTCCATACATTGCTGGTCAGTTGGAGGAATGCTCCATAAATTGGTGATTAGTGGGAAGAATTCACCATACATTGGTGGTCAGTGGAAAGAATGTCCCTTACATTGGTGACCAGTGAAAAGAATGCTCCTTAAGTTTGTGGACACCAGGAAGGATGTTGTCATGTACCTGAGAGGAGACTGAAGTTATGAGGTCGGCCTCTTTTGTATCTCCAGTCCAGGTCCCACTGAAAGTGAAACAGAAGGAGCCAAAGGACAGGAGGCACACGAGTGCCTGCAGATGGAAGCACGGAATCCTGTAGCAGGGAGTCACAGCTGGTCGCAGGACTGTGGTTGCAGTGCAGGAAGTTCCAACTGGTCATAGGGCTGTGGTTGCAAACACTCGGGTAGTAGTTCTGGGCCGAGCAGGGCACCTGAGCAAGGTCACAGGAATAGCCGGGTTCATCAGCAGGCGGGCAGCAGTGTACCGGAACATCAGGCAGAGACTGGTCAGATGGGAAGCCGGGTTCATCAACAGGTGGACAGCAGGGTACCGGAACATCAGGCAGAGATGGGTCAGATGGGAAGCCCGGATCAGGAACCAAAGATCAGGTATAGCAGAGTTCAGAGCACGGTCAACGGGTGCCAAGGTCAGCAACGGGTAATCAGAAAGACAATGTAGGCTTCAGAGTAACGGGAACACAGCTGAAAGACCAGTCACCACTGATCTGTTGCTGGAGCCCCCTTTAAATAGGCTATCTGGCGCCAACTAGCGCTAAGGTGCTTCTGTATACCACGCACGCGCATTCACATAGGCACGCACAGGCACCTGTGGCCCCCTGTGCGGGCGTATGCGAACCAGTGTGCACTAAGCGAACAGTTCCCTTACAGATGCCCATTGGTGGTCAGTGGAAAGAATGTCCCTTACAATGGTGATCAGTAAAAAGAATGTGTCTTACATTGGGATGAATGCTCTTATACACCGGTGATCAATGGAAAGAACATTCCTTACATTGGTGGACACCGGGAAGAATGTTCATTGGTGGTCAGTAGAAATAATGTAACTTGAATTAGTGGTCAGTAGAAAGATAGCCCCTCTTACAGAAAGCTACAAAGATCATCGTGTCATGTAACTGGCTGTGCCAAGTGGTGATGGACCTGGAACTATGAAGGCAATATCAAATGAAAGGCCAATAAGCCACAAAGGACCTCTGGAGGAACCCAGGTTAAGAATGGCTGAGTGCCAAGTGCCCTCCCCTGGAATCAGGGATTGGGTCTTAAATTTACCACAGTTGCGTTGCTATTGGGGTGTGGGCAGCCCACACCCCGGGTGCCACCCACCAGTGGGGTGACACCATGGAGGTGCTGTCATGCCCCCCCATCAGTGTAGTGTGACTTCGGGCTCTTTTCCCTGCTCCGTCCAGCAGAGAACTTGGCAGTGCTGTGACAGGAGAAAGGTGAGCTGCGGGCTATCAGAGGTTTCCCCCGTTCGCCCACCCCTTTCTCCTGTCAGGGAGAAGAGACAGTGGCTCTCACCAGGTTCCCCACCCAGCTTCCTGCCCACTCTGTTACCTCCCTATTGGCCACAACTGAGGGCCAATCAAAGGAGACTAGGATAGGAGAGCATTATGGGACATTTAGTCCCAAAGATTGGTGGCCCCATTTCCCACAGGGAGGAGGCTACAGCTTGATCAAGAGAGAGCTTGAGAGACTGCAGCCTGGAAAAAAGCGAGAGGGAGAGAGTGCTACAGGACAAAGAATGAGGAGTCTGCTGGGCGGAAGCCAGAGAGAGAGCCAGTGCCACCAGTGCCACCAGAGAAAGAGCCACGCTACCCAGCGCCACCAGAGAGAGCCACACTGCCCAGCGCCACCAGAGAGAGTAGGACTGAGCCATTACCAGGGTACAGACATGATACACTACTGACCAGAGTTGTCCCCGGGGAACCCCGAGTGAGTAATCCTCCAGCAGGAGGGATCACTGCTGTAGTTTTGCGGGTCTGGAAAGGGGGCCTGTTGACCATTATCCATTACTTATCCTAGGGACTGTACTACGCCTGCAATCTCTGACCATGATAATGTGATAATGACATTGTCGAAAAGGGGTGGTGCATGGGTGACCCTAAAATGATGCCCCCCCTTGAAAAAAGTTTTGCGGACGCCCATGGTCATGGCATCAATTACCAAGGCATCATTAGTGTTATGTAGCTGGCTGTGCCAAGTGGGGATGGACCTGAAACTATGAAGGCACTATCAAATGAAAGGCCAATAAGCCACAGTTCAAAGAACCTCTGGAGAAACTCAAGTTGAGAATGACGAACATATACATGTGTACCTTTGGCATGTCAAATGTGTACTGAGAAAAGGCAAGATATAGGGGATGCACCAGTGATCACCAAGGCATTTATATTCTAAATTTTTTTAACACTGACACATATTTCACAGTGCTTTCACAGAGAACAACATGTAGCCCTTATTGCAATGACCACCATAATTGCCAATCCACTGATCCCACCGCAACTTTTCAGGTCCAACAATCTGACATAGTTGGATTTTAACTTTTAGCACACGCAGACAACACATGCGTAATACATGAAATAATGGGAGTCTTTAGACATAGCGGCGATTTAGTTAAAATGAGAAGCATATACTATAAGGGTATTACTTACACACAGAGACGGTTTATGGAGAGCTTAAAGGAAATAATAACAGATAGATTAAGCGGATCAAACAATGTTATAGAGTGATAAATTTTAAATGTTAGGCAATTGCTTTCCTTAATAGACTTTTCACTGTATCGGTTTAAATAACAAGCTCCCAGCTTTGCCCAAGCGATGTTGAATGCCAGCACCTTGATACATAAGACCTCCAGTATTGTAGAGTAGCGGAAATGAGGGTCCCCAGTGCTGTGATGTAAGTCTGGCTTGGATACTGGCAGGTTACAGCAGTGTACTTTTTTTATAAGGGTCACTTCCAGATGCAAGCAGCTGCATTAGCTCACAAGCTACGGAGGTCCCATAGGGGACACATAACATATATGCGTGTGATATAGCCGGGGTGTATAGTATACAGCTTCAAGTAGAGAAACCTTATTAAAAAAAGTTTAACCCCCTTTCTAACCGCACTGCCTTGTTATTTCACGTGCAAGAGAACTGAATTAGAAATCCATATATAAAAATGCACACATTTGCGCAAAGCATCACATGTTTGAAATGGAAAAATATATATAGAAGAAAATCACCTATAGATATGGCCAACAGCTCAGGTGGCCCGTGCAGCAGTGCCGTTGGGCCGTTGGGAGTGGGAGGCTCACACCATGATACCCTTTATGGTGATGCAACCCCCTTGCATGCGTCTGCATGACATGGCGATACATTTATACTATGCTATATACTTTTGGGTTTATTATGTCATGTTTCTTACATAGACACATTTTTTGTGCCAGACTTTTGCAATTTTTTCTACATGTTTCAAATGTGTAGCATTGCTGTGTTATTGTACATTCATTTACTATAGATACCCAAGCCCAGCCTAAATCAGCTAAATATGTGTAAAGTACATTAAAACAAAAAGGTTAAGTCTAACAGGTAATTTTCTTTATAAAATAACCATAATATAGGTAGAAAAGCCAGTCCTCTGTCAGCCTTGTAGCAAAAGACACCCTACTCACTGTGTGGAAGCAGTGGTCTCTGCATATGTCTGACACCCCCCCCCCCCTCCCCCAGCTGAGCCAGAGGGCTCTCCAATCAGCAGGGAGCATAGGCTTTGCTGATTAGGGAGTCCTTGCTCTGACTCGGGGGGGGGGGGGGGGTCACACCCCTGCAGAGAGACCACTGCTTCCATACAGAAAGCAAGGGTTTGTATTGTTGCAAGTTGTCCATGGAGTCCATTGTTTTCTTTCTTTCGACCAAAGTTCTTCTTGGTCTCTGCTTCTTTGCCACCATGTTTTACCGATATCCGGTGTGTGCACAGACACCTGACAGAAACCCACGGCATGTCTGCACGTGCTGCTGTGTCTCTGCCAATCAGGAGGGAGATTACCAGATGGCTGAGTTTCTCCTGCAACATCGCTGGATGGGCTCAAATAAGTATTATGGGGCTGAGGGGGGAGGGGGGCTGCTGCACACATATGCATTAAGATTAAAAAAAACCTTCTGACTTTACAATCACTTTAATATGCTTGGATACAGCACCCTGTGAACAGCCAGCTTCTTTAGCAGTGACCTTTTGTGACTTTCCTTCCTCGTGGAGGGTGTCAATGACTGTCTTCTGGAATACTGTCAAGTCAGCAGTCTTCCCCATGACT
Organism: Lithobates pipiens; assembly: GCF_037356315.1. Classification (NCBI taxonomy): domain Eukaryota; kingdom Metazoa; phylum Chordata; class Amphibia; order Anura; family Ranidae; genus Lithobates; species Lithobates pipiens. Next base: position 178,327,941 of record NW_027507789.1, read on the forward strand.
GTGTAGCCTACTGAACCAGACTGAGAGACCATCTAGGGCTCAGGAAACCTTTATAGGTGTTTTGAGTTAATTGACTGATTAGAGTGTGACACCATGTGCCTACAATATTGAACTTTTTCACAATATTCTAATTTTCTGAGATACTGAATTTTGGGTTTTCACTAGCTGTAATCCATAATCATTAGAAATAAAATAAAGAAGTACTTGAAATAAATCACTCAGTGTGTAATGAATCTATAAGTAATATATGAGTTTTGCTTTTTGAATTGAATTACTGACATAGTTTTTTTTTTTTATTATATTCACATTTTTTGAGATGCATCTGTATACCATAGTTTGTAGACGCTATAACTTTCACACAAATGAATCAATATACACTCAATGGGATTTTTTTTTTTACCAAAGATATGTAGAAGAATATATTTTGGCCAAAATTTATCAAGAAATTATTTTTTTTTAATTCATTATATGTTTTATAGCAGAAAGTAAAAAATATCGTTTTTTTTTTTTTACATTTTCGTTACTTTTTGGTTTATATACTAAAAAATTAAAAACCCAGTAGTGATCAAATGCCACCAGAAGAAAGTTCTATTTGTGTAAAAAAATATATATTAATGTTGGTTGGGTAGAGCATTGCATGACTGTGCAATTACCAGTTAAAGTAGTGCAATGCTAAATAGCAAAAAATGTCCTGGTCATGAAGGGAGTTTAAACCTTCCAATGCTAAGCTAATAAGCCAAGCCAGCCACCTTGTAGGCAGGTGCCTGTGGAGTGTCATTGAAGGTATTTCTGCTGTTGTACTCTACACTGTGTAGTTATACAGACAGTTACAGGTTGCCCAGGATGGAAAGGGGTTAACAGTGTCTAGACGCTTTCCCAGGCTTTCTGAGTCCTGCCCCCTGCTGCAAGCCAAATAAATACTAGGGGAGGGCTCAGAGCAAGATCACTTCCACATGGGATTTCAGAGGAAGAACTGTGACACCGAGTACGTCTGCTGTCCCTTATGTGATGAGAAATGTTTTTCTGTAAAAAATATTTTTTTAAATTGTAAAAATAAAGTTACACCCAAGCACAAAAAAATCACCCCAAATTTTTTTGAGCCCCCCCCAACCCCATATATACGCAAGTACGAATGTAAACGCACGTATCAGCGCACGTATCAGGGCCTACGGCCACTCCCTATGCGTTACGTCACCACGTGACTTCTTCATGGGGATCGTGGTGACGTAACGCGTAGGGAGTGGCCGTAGGATATACCGGAACTAACGTAAGACTGGCGGTACACGCCAGATCTCTATCTGTTTGAAACTTTCTTTTTAAATGTGAGAGTCCATTGCTTTCTCTTAATAAATTTATTTAGTTATTGAAACCACTACACTATTGGAGTCCCCTCTCTCTCTCCCTTCCCTCCTTCCCTCTGTGTTCTCTTTAAAATGCTGCAGCATTACATACAAGAGGTTGAATTGGCCCTCTAGTGGCAGAAGTCTATACCACTTGGGAATTGTGCACAGGGAATTAAAGGAGAAGTTTACTGGGATCATCTGTATTTTGCCTGATTATACCTGCTTGGAGGTGAGAGTTCTGAGAGCCTGATATTTTGGAACATTTGGTCCTGCTCTTTTCTCAAGCTTTTTCACCATACACCTACACTTATTGGTGTATTTATTTGTATGAGTTTTCCATTGACTCTTGTTTTTCACATTTATATATATCATCCTATTTTTTCAGTGGCACGATTTGCGCAGGACTTTTTCATTTTTATTCATTTATGTGATAGTTTGTGTTTACTATTTTTTGTCCTGCTGCATTTTTGAAATATTTAGCAGCACTTGCACTTTCTTCATCCCACAGGTTGTTTTATTATACTTTGTAATATTTTCAATTTTTTATGCACATAGATTTATTTCACGTTTAGCACTTAGTGGCGCGAGGGTCCATTTTTCACATTTATGGTAAAGTATTATCTTTTCTGTTACCCTCACAGGAACCAACACACAAGTTACAACGTGGAGATGTGGTCATAATTCGCCAGCTGAACCAGACCAAGAAGCAAGATTACCTTTTTGGCCTGTCCACTTGTGTAGTCGCAGTGACCAGAACCGCTGTCCTCACGGAACAATCCAGAGCCTGGATACACGGCAAGAGGATAAAGAAAGTACCACAAAGGACCGGCCAAGCAGGTGATGCAAATCCTCGAAGAGCGAGTGAAACAGGTGATAAAAGACTCTGAAAATGATGACCTCACTTCTCTCACCACAGACTTCTGGGAAAGTCTTTTTCCTACTCTTTATGCTGGCACTGGGGGTGTTTGTGCCCACATGGATCATCACTAACTGTATCTATCATCCTGAGGACCCACTAATAATGGGGTACTTTGTTGCAGTAAGTGGGCTTAAGCACCATATAGCCATATAGTGTGACCAAATCCCCATATTTTTTGAAAATGTTCAGGTGTTTTAAATAGCCTTGCAGGAGTTAAATGTCATTTTTTGCATATTTGCGCTGTAATATTTTGTTCTGTTTAATGGTCTTATGGCTGCACCATCTCTAATGCATCTTTCAGGGTGTGCCCCCCAAATCTTTGTTTATCCTGAAGACTTGGGTGCCCTAAAGGCCATATGCAGCCCCCCTTCTAATAGTAACTAGACAAAGGAGGGAATCCAATGTGGTAAGCCAAAAGGACTGTTGTTACTTCAGTATAAGAATTCTTATGCTCAGAAGTCAGGTTATTATGACAAATGTTGGGTATGTAGTAAATTGCACCTAAGTACACTTCAAATTCCTCTCTTAGCCATCATTGTGAACATAACTCCCTTTTTGAATGGTATTCCTCCTGTAACTATAACCAATATATCGTCCCTATATAGGGGTGATATATTGGTTATGCACAATTTCCTTCCCGATAATTGGTAGAAACCACTCTCCAGATTGGTGTTTAAACTTAGGAAATTCCTTAAATAAAGGTCAAAAGATATGCCAAAGCTCATGGTTTAATATCTCTTTAAACAGAGATTTGTCCTCCATGTTTCACACCAATAACCCAGAACTTAATACAAATTTAAATACTGACTTGAATCGGGGAGCTTGGTTCCAACAACCCTGTGAGTTTCGTTTTGAATCAGTTGACCATGGCCGCCATTTCTGAAAGTATTCAGGATACTATAATTCAATGATCATTTTCCCTAGGGGATAGTGTATAAGTATGTTGCAGCAAGGAATGATATCCATGGATACCGGTTGGTACCCGTGGGTGGTGTTATTTGGCTTCATTGATTCCAGTGATGGGAATGATAGGGGATAAAAAAGGAAAGCACCAACATCTTTTGAAAGCTAGTGCATACCCAAGATACCCCCTCTAACACATAGAGAAAAGAGAGCTATTTCTTGAAAAGGATCAGGCCTGGGCATGGTTTCCCTCATGTACAAGATAGGGAATAGAACTGATGAAAAGATTGAATAACTACTCCAAAATTATGGATGAAATTATGGAAAAGACATCAAACTGTTAAGTATTGAACAAAGGGATATTCGTAAACAACTAGATATGCACGAAGTAGCTATCGAATCCATAAGTGCTGCTTTGACTGGACTCTGTAAAGTAACGGAGGACTATGAGCGCTGCACATGGATTCATAATACCAGTATTGAAATACCTGATTATTATGATATAATTGATAAACACCGAAAGCAAGTGTCAAACCTCCAAGCTGAAGCCAGAGATATTGCCAAAGATGGGTGGAACCCCTTTAAGGGACTAGGAAGTTTTGTCGATTCTTTTGGTTCCATTTTTCTCTTGCTTCCTACAGGCAGGAATGTTAATTTTATTGTGCCTGTTTTTTATCCTTGTTATAAATATACTGTTCAAGATTATTCAATGTATCTGTAATTATGCAACGCAACAAAAGTGTAGCGATGTAGTTGCCGCTATTAACAAACAATCCACCGATTCACCCCACTGCCAGACTTCATACATCACTTCCAGAGACAATGAACAGTCTTTTGCTAGTTTTGTTTTTGTTGTTTTATTGGGGAGGTACAACTTGGATAGGGATTAGGAATATGGGATGCCCATAGGATCTATTATTGCCATCATATTTAAGATTTAGGTACAAAGTTAGAGCCAGAAGGTTGGATGTGCATTTACGCTGAACATCAATCTCCTCCTGCATCTCCATGCAGACTGTTACTCCTCCTCTGCTTAACTTCCATAGAATATCTCCTCTCAGAATTCTCCTCCTGCACAAACTTGTTTCCTCCTCGCACACTGATTTCCTCCTGCACAAACTTACAGTCACTGAATTAAAGCACGCCACATCTTCTTCTTTTTAAGGAATAAGAACTCACTCTGAACAAGTTCCTAATCAGGATCTGGTTCCTCGCTGATACTAGACCTGAGGCCTGCAGAACCTCTCCCCAGAGGCCTAGTAGTTTAAAAGCATGTATTTAGGTGGTGGACTACTGTTCCCAGCCAGCCCAACTTGCAAATCCTGTGCCCTTGGGCCACATCGACTTGACACAAATCCCCACAGTCTCTTCTCTGATCCAGGACTCCCCATCATTCACCGTGTGTACAATGGAGACTCTGCTAATGACCGTGTAGAAGCAGAGTTCCCTCACAGACTTCCTGGCACTTCCAGCCCGCCACTGTGGTAACACTCACCAACTTTCCACTGCTCTGAGTCCTTGATGAGGAACTTGACCAGACCCTGCGTTCCGACAGCTTCACGTTCCCCTCTGCTCCAGGAGTTCTCTATCACCGACCCCATGCTGACAAAGACATTGCCAATGACCGTGTAGGCAAAGTCCCCTCACAGCTCTCCCTGTTGGGGTGTCCTGCTGCTGCTGCCTAGCATTCCATTCCTTACTTCATTCAGCCGACTTCTCCCCCCAGTAGCATATCACCTTAGCTTATCTAGGAGGCCCGCTCCCTGCCAATACCAATTGGAGATTGGTCAGGGCTCCCACATGAGCTGCCTGCCACTCCAGTTCTAGGCCCAGCCCCTCTTCCATAGTCTCCCTGGAAGCAGGGGAGGTGCCTCAGAACTGGAGCACAGGTGGTCATGCCCACTGCTACTCTGACCACTCCCAGCCCCCAGATCAAAACAGTCAGGCCTAGCATGCAGCATAGGCCTGCCTAAATTTGCCTGTGCTGATTGTCACTAGTAAAATAACCAAAATAGCACTTACCTATTGGTAAAGGGTGCTACAAAAGTATCCCACACAGAGAATATTAAGTGATCATGGTGAAATCACTTTGTGATTTAAGAGGGGATTGAAGGGTGAGAAAGAGTCAACAAGACAGAAACATTCTATACATTTCTGACAGACATATATCTTTTGTTTTTAGTGTCGTTTGGCGCAATGGTCACAGGTTAAATGGGTCCTGAAAAGAACTGGTTTTGGAATTATGTTTTCAGACAGTATCAACCATCAGCTATAATACTAGTTTAAACTATGTCTGAGATGCTACATGTTTTTATAGAATTCATGCCTCATGTGATCCCTCCATCCCTCCTTTTCTTTGTGCAATATTCTTTGTACATATACTGTATAAAACTCGGCTCACCTGCCATTAAATTGGAACATTCATTGAAACAACTCTCGTGTGTGTTGATTTGAGTGTCTCCCGGGGGCTCGGACATTCTCACTGATTGTCCAGGTCTAAGCAGAATTAACCCTAATGGGAGGTTTATGTAATTTTCAGGTCTAAAATGATTTTTAAGCATGTGTGCAAAAAATGCAAAAACACTTTTTCTCCAGTAGGTGGATTATTATTTTAATTGGGGCAGCGCATTAATTTCTAGGCATGGTCTACTAGCAGTGAAAAAATATGGCGCATGCATTATAAATATTGGGCGTGGCTTAAAATGGGTGTGGTTAATTCGATTCTGAGGTGATTTACATAGTGGAGAATGTGGTAATATATAGGGAGAAAGTGGGATGGGGGGAGTGAGAAAGAAAGAAAAAGAGAGAAGGGGATGGAGGGAGAGAGAAAGAGAGAGAGAAAAAGGAAAATAGAATGAAAGAAAGAAAGAGGGATGGAGGGAGAAAGAAAGAAAGAGTGATGAAGGGAGAGAGAAGGAAAGAAAAAGAGAAAGATGGATGGGGGGGGGGGGGGGCAGAGAGAGAAAGAAAGAAACATAGAAGGTAAGAAAGAGGGATGGAGGGAGAGAGAAAGAAAGAAATATGGATGAAGGGCGAGAGAAAGAGAGAAAAAGAGAAAGAGGGATGGAGAGAGGGAGAGAAAAGAGAGAGAGAGAGAGAGAGAGGGGAAAATAGAAGGAAAGAAAAAGGGATGGATGGAGAGAGAAAGAAAGAAAGACGAATGAAGGAAGAGAGAAGGAAAGAAAGAGGGATGGAGGGAGAGAGAAAGAAAGAAAGAGGGATGGAGGGAGAGAGAAGGAAAGAAAGAGGGATGGAGGGAGAGAGAAAGAAAGAAAGAGGGAGAGAGAAGGAAAGAAAGAGGGATGGAGGGAGAGAGAAAGAAAGAAAGAGGGATGGAGGGAGAGAGAAGGAAAGAAAGAGGGATGGAGGGAGAGAGAAAGAAAGAGGGATGGAGGGAGAGAGAAGGAAAGAAAGAGGGATGGAGGGAGAGAGAAGGAAAGAAAGAGGGACGGAGGGAGAGAGAGAGAAGGAAAGAAAGGGGGCTGGAGGGAGAGAGAAAAAAAGAAATATGGATGGAGGGCGAGAGAAAGAGAAAAAAAGAGAAAGAGGGGTGGAGGGAGGGAGAGAAAAAAAGAGAGAGAGAGAGAGAGAAAGGAAAATAGAAGGAAAGAAAGAGGGATGGAGGGAGAAAGAAAGAATGATGAAGGGAGAGAGAATGAAAGAAAAAGAGAAAGAGGGATGGGGGGGGGCAGAGAGAGAAATAAAGGAACACCGAAGAAAAGAAAGGGGGCTGGAGGGAGAGAGAAAGAAAGAAAGAAAGGGGGCTGGAGGGAGAGAGAAAGAAAGAAAGGGGGCTGGAGGGAGAGAGAAAGAAAGAAAGAGGATGGAGGGTGAGAGAAAGAGAGAAAAAGAGAAAGAGGGATGGAGGGAGGGAGAGAAAAAGAGAGAGAGAAAGGAAAATAGAAGGAGAGAAAGAGGGATGGAGGGAGGGAGAAAGAAAGAAAGAAAGAAAGAAAGAAAGAAAGAAAGATGGAGGGAGAGAGAAAGAAAGAAAGAAAGGGATGGAGGTACAGAGAGGGAAAGAAAAGGAGAAAGAGGGATGGAAGGAGAGAGAGAGTAAGAGAGAGAAGGGAAAATAGAAGGAAAGAAAGGGGGGTGGAGAGAAAGAGAAAGAGTAATGGAGGGAGAAATAAAGAAATAAAGAGGGACGAAGGAAGAAAAAGAGAGAAAAAGAGAAAGAGGGATGGAGGGAGGGAGAGAAAAAGAGAGAGAGAAAGGAAAATAGAAGGAGAGAAAGAGGGATGGAAGGAGGGAGAGAGAAAGAAAGAAAGAAAGAAAGAAAGAAAGAAAGAAAGAAAGAAAGAAAGAAAGAAAGATGGAGGGAGAGAGAAAGAAAGAGGGATGGAGGTACAGAGAGGGAAAGAAAAGGAGAAAGAGGGATGGAAGGAGAGAGAGAGTGAGAGAGAGAAGGGAAAATAGAAGGAAAGAAAGGGGGATGGAGAGAAAGAGAAAGAGTAATGGAGGGAGAAATAAAGAAATAAAGAGGGACGAAGGAAGAAAAAGAGATGGAAAAAGAGAAAGAGGGATGGAGGGAGAGGGATGGAGGGAGAAAGGAAAACGAGAAGGAAAGAAAAAGAGAAGTAATGAAAGAAAGAGGGATGGCGGGAGAGAGAAAAAAGAAAGTGGGGGGGAGCGGACTTCCACAGCCACTAAAATAAGTTCTCTCCAACATCCCTCCCTCTCCCTCCATCACCCAGTCCCGACTCCCAGCCCATCCAGCTTACAATGTGGGCAGCCCTGGAGAACACCGTTTTTTTCCCAACATTGCTCATGCCACTCTGGTGATGGTGGAGTGGTGCAGCTTTTTTTATGGGGGATCAGCCCCCCCAGTCCAGTCCGCCCCTGTTTTCCGGGATTCTGCCCAGGACAGGCTCAAACCAAGCCATGGGTCAGAATTACGTGAATGTCCGGGGCAAATCGGGACTGTTGGCAACTATGTACACTTCTCCCAGGATCTGCAGGTGGATTAGTACCTACGACAGAGAATACTGGTATAAAAGGCCCTTTGTATCCCACTCCCAGTCTTATAGACGATGTTTTGTTAGTCAGGATGACTAAAACGAGCTCTTCTGGGTGTAGGCATTTTTCATCCTGACCTTCTGCCTTATGTAAGGCCTTTGTAATAGCTGGCTACATCTTCTGCATGGCTGTGGGGTGTTTGGCTCTCTTCCTGGCATTTAAAGTATATGGGCACTAGCTCCACCCGCTTCATCACTACAGGAAAACTTTGTTTAAAAGGGGATCTAACACCCAATTACATAATTCTCTATTACCATACTACTTTGAGACAGAGCCACCCAGTGGCAGACTAGCTAACTGCTTTTTTTTCCGTGCTTGCAGCACAATTGAAAATATGGAAAATGTATATGTATTAACCTCCCTGGCGGTACGATTATTTCGGATTTTAGGTGCTAAAAGCGGTACCATTATTTTGCATGAAAATTTGGCGTTTTATATTGTAGTCCTGCAATTCTTAGGAATAACTCTCTTAAATCTGTCCAAACCAGAGTCTAGCAGATATCCCGGGTATGATAAAGTTTGAAAAATTAAATCATAAATTATAATATAATAAATAATTATAAATAATTGTACCAAATAATAATATAACAATAATAAAAATTATTCAATAATGTAATCAAATCAAAAACACTGAAATTTGCTCAGTTGCAGAATTGTCACTGTCATTACTTTTCAGTATTTGATGACGGATCTCCCCACAAATCGCTGTCGCTCAATTCTGCGAGTGATTCTAATTTATTATCGCTGTTTTCTAGCTGGTCTAAAATCATTTTTGATGTACAGTGACAGTTTTGGTTGCTATGGACAATCTCCAGTTTCCAGGCATAAAGAACAGTTTTTATTATATAAAACTGCATGCAGGACACTGGGCAGACCACTAGGGACAACGGGGATGTGAAATATTTACATACAGCAATGTAATCTGTAAGATTACATTATACTGTATGTATACTGTTTGTTTCACTTTTTGAATTTGGCGCCGATCTCCGTCCCCGTGCGTCGCAACGCTCGCAGGGCACGGAGATCGGCGGTGTGATGCATCGAGCGAGACAAGGCTCGCTCGTACAGCGGGGAGACAACGCTGGATCCGAAGGAGAAGGTAAGTAAACCTCCTCCTGGATCCAGCGACGCTGTCCCGAGTCTGACTCGGGGATACCGCTTTTGGTATGAAAAATCCACCCCGAGTCAGACTCGGGAATACCGCCAGGGGGGTTAAACAGATGTACTCAATTTTTTCATTTTGCCTAGACATATGCTTTAACCGCTTCAGCCCCGGAAGATTTTACCCCCTTCCTGACCAGAGCCCTTTTTGCGATTCGGCAGTGCGCCTCTTTGACAATTGTGCGGCCATGTGACGTTGCACCCAAACAAAATTGACGTTTTTTCCCCACAAATAAAGCTTTCTTTTGATGGCATTTGATCACCTCTGCGGTTTTTATTTTTTGTGCTATAAACAAAAAAAGAGCGTTAATGTTTGAAAAAAACTCAATATTTTTTACTTTTTGCTATAATAAATATCCCCCAAAAATATATATATATTTTTTTTCCTCAGTTTAGGCCGATATGTATTCCTCTACAAATTTTTGGTAAATAAAATCACAATAAGCGTATATTGATTGGTTTGCGCAAAAGTTATAGCGTCTACAAAATAGGGGATAGTTTTATGGCATTTTTATTATTATTATTTTTTTTACTAGTAATGGCGGCGATCTGCGATTTTTATCAGGACTGCGACATTATGGTGGACACGTCGGACAATTTTGACACATTTTTGGGACCATTGGTATTTTTACAGCGATCAGTGCTATAAAATGCATTGATTACTGTAAAAATTTCACCGCCACTGGGCACTCGCATCGGCTCCATGGGCAAGCAGGGGGCGCGGCCCTAGTGGCCACAGGGCGAGGCGACGTTGCATAACGTCATTTCACCCAGCCGTACCATTCTGCTGCCGCACAACTGCGGCGGCTGGTCGGTAAGTGGTTAATCTCTCTTACTGTTAAAAATGTATTCCTAAAATGATACAAAAATCTGCTTTAGTTACATAATTGCTAACAATACCTGGAATTCAGTGGGAAATCCCAAGCGCTGGCGGATTACAGGATTACCATCTGTGGGACTGTCATTATACAGTAATCTTTGTTCCGTAACCAAGACATGGATTACCACTGCAGTAATTAGCAGCTTGAAGTTTGGGTATTGGCCTTTCATATACAGTATATTATAATAATCTATAACATATATTTTATATTTCATTTATTATGTACACACAGCTGCAGCAGTCTTGGCACATTAGGGTCAAACTAAAAATGTTTAAAAAAATTAGTTAATCAAGAAGGGAATTTTAGGTCACTTATAATCCACTAGTGTTTGGTTTTTCTATTTATTTGAGAATAATAGGACATGAGATAAAAATTTCCAGCCTAGTCTATAGCCTTCATTTTTTTCTATTTTAAATATTTACTTGCAGTGTTTTTTTCTCCATACATTATTTTTTTGTTGTTATTGTTCCTACTTCAAGAAAGTCAATTTCCTACCACCACCCCTTCTCTTCTTGCACATCAAAGCCTTCTTTTCTTTTAGTTCCTATCTGTGCTGGTCCAGCTCCCATGCCCCTCCCCTCACCTCTCTACATAACATTTTATGTAGCTGCTGGGGAAAGAGCAAAGGTGATGACTATAGCCACTTGCAGACCTAGCCTTTTCTGAAATTTTGTTAACAAGTTTAAATCAGTATTTTTTTGCTAGAAAATTACTTAGAACCCTCAAATAATAAATATATTTTTTAGCAGAGACCATAGAGAATAAAATGGCGATTGTTTATGTCACACACATTTGTGCACCGTTTTTTCAAGTGCAATTTTTCAGAAAAAAAAAACACTTTAATTAATTTTAATGCAATAAAACACAATATATAACCCAATTTTTTGGTAAATATAAAGGATGATGTTACACCAAGTAAATAGATACCAAACATGTCACACTTTAAAATTGTACATGGTCGTGGAATTGTGACAAACTACAATACTTAAAAATCTCCATAGGGGACAGTTTAATACATTTTACAGGTTACCCAGTTTAGAGTTACAAAGGAGGTCTAGTGCTAGAATTCTTGGTCTTGCTCTAACGTTTCCGGGGATACTTCACATGGTGTGGGTGTGAGCACCAGTTACATATGCGTGTGCGACTTACATATGCATTCACTTCTGCGCAGGAACATGGAGGGATGGGGACACTTTACTATATTTTTAGACTGTCCCTTTACTATATATATATATATATATATATATATATATATATATATATATATATATATATATATATATATGTTAAGGTAAAGTATATATTAAAAAAAAATTATATATATATATAATATATAATATATATATATATATATATATATATATATATATATATATAATATATATATATATTATATATATATATATATATATATATATATATATATATATATATATATATATATGTATTTATTTTTTAATCACTTTTATTCATATTACAAGGAATGTAAACACCCTGTGCAATAGAAATAAGGGATGCCAGGTCCTCTTTATGGAGAGATCTGGGGGTCAATAAGACCCCAAATTTCTCTTCTACCTTTAAAAGTAAAAAGATCAAACAAAAAAAATTGATCTTTGCTTTAAAAAAATTGTTTACTTCCACCCTAGACCCAGAAGTGACATCATGATATTGTTTCAGTCCTCCAAGATCATAGAGGCAATCAGAGATGACCTGGTCTCTGGTAACCTCTATGGCAAGCCGTGCAAACTGTCTGATTGTTTCTTGGGCACGCCAGTAAAAACGGTAAGCCCAAGAAACACCATTTCTAAAAGCAATCCAGCGGCTAATTAGCAGCTTAGACTGCTTTCATGAGAAAGCCAATCGGTGGGCGAAAAAAAAATACAGAGGTTATGTATAGCTTCAGCCGTAACCCTGTTAAACCACTTGCAGGCCGCAACATATATAGACGTATTGTGGTCGACAAGTGGATAGAGAGTCTCCTGGGAGATGACTTCACATCCAAGATGGCGGCAACCAACAGCAGTCTCAGTCTCTGATGGGCACTGATAAGCGGCACTGATGGGCACTAGTGAGGTGGTACTGATAAGTGGCACTGATGAGGCACTGATATGTAGAATTGATGACCACTGCTAGGCGGCACTGATATGCAGCACTGATGGGCACCGATAGGCTACACTGATATGCAGCACTGATGGGCACTGATAGGTGGCACTGATGAGCACTGATAGATGGCACTGGATAGGCAGCACTGATGAAGAGCTACTGACAGGCATTACTGATGGGGCACTGATTGGCACATTTATGGACACTGATTGGCACTTTGATGGGCACTGACAGGCGTTACTGATGGGGCATGGACTGGAAGCTGATGGGCACCTGATGGGGGCTGCGCTGATAATCAATGAGCTGATTATCATTGATTATCAGCTCATTGAAGAAACTGAAGAAAGCCGCTCACCATGACTTCCTGGTTCATGCTGTGATCAGCTGTGATTGGTCACAGCTGATCACGTGATATGGAGCCTTCGTCAGAGGCTTCTTACCATGATCAGAGATGTTGTGTGTCAGAGTGACATACAGCAGCAGCCATCGCCACGATACGCGCCCTCATGTTATTCTGAAAGACGTCATATGATGTCCAGTCAGAACAACAAAACCACCGCCCGCCCGTCATTCTGCTATAGGCCAGATGGGAAGTAGTTAAACGTGTGCAAAAAATTTAAAACCGTCTCTAGTAGCAAAAGGGTTTAACCTTCCCATTTAGTCTTTAGGTGAGCCTAGGATTCGGCGGCTCCCTACATAGCTTGAGAAATAGGAGTCATAGATCCACATGTAGATAAAATAAAAACAGCACCAGTCATCTTAAGAGCCCAAAATCTTTTATTAAAAGTGACAACTGGAAAACAAGAGGCAGCCAACATGTTTCAGGGGCTCAGACCCTCCTTCATCATGGCTTAGATCATATAGCAACGTATCTGTAGAACAAAAGCTCCTGGATAGAAAACTCTGCACATATCCCCATAGCCTAGGATGACAAGGCACTCCCCTGCTCCTCCCTCCTCCTCTCCCCTCCCATCTCCAAATGAACAGACTCACTCCATACTGCACTGTGTACTGTTATCACTTTCCTGAGAAATCTGGAAGTTCAGGGAAGCAGCACTGAGAGAGCAGCATTGAAAGCTATAAACTGCAAGTGCTGGGGTATGAATTTTATCAATGAGTTGAGTGGGAATAATTATTTTATTGTGCTCAGTGTGTTAAGTTAAAAATTACTAAAGGGTTTAGGTCCTGGACAGCATGCTGCAAGGAAATCAGAAAAAGCATCACCCAGGGGCGGACTGACAACTCATGGGGCCCCCGGGCAATAGAAGATTATGGGGCCCCCGGGCAATAGAACATTATGGGGCCCCCAGGCAATCAGAGATTATGGGGCCACACAGTATACACACACAGTATACAATCACACAGTATACACATACATGTACACACAGTATACACATACATGTACACACAGTATACACAGACAGGTTTCTATTGGCTGAGAAGGTACTGGAGAGGTGGGACAGCTATGATTTTTAGACCAAAAGGATGTCAGTAAGGGACATTTCAGAGACAGATGTAAAAAAAACACAGATTTGTACATACTGTCCCTGGTTTTACTGAGGCTGGCAACCCTGATGGGGCCCCCTAGTGGCCCGGGGCCCTCGGGCAGTGCCTGAATGACCGAATGGTCAGTCCGCCCCTGGCATCACCTCATTCGAAATCTATATTCTTCTTTATCACTGCTATTTCTGATACTTTCTTCCATGCCGCAGTCGCAGATAATCTCTTCTGTTCATCAGTATAACCCAAGGATCATTGAACATCTGTCATAGCTTATCAAGATCAAGATAAAAAAAAATGTCAAAAAAGCAAAAAACAAAAACAGCAAATCTCCGTGTAGGAGATGTTCTGACATGTCACTACATTTTTATTATTAAAAGGCCACCAGGATGTCTTCAGTCTGCTGCAGGTGGTAGGGATCATTTCCTGTCTATTCTCCTCCAATGATCACTCAGACTGTACATTGTAACTTTATAGCATGGTGACTTATCTGTGGCAGACATTTGTGAACACAGCTAAGAATTGCTCAGGCACCAGGATCTAAATTTACATCTGTAGCACTGACCCCCGAAGGAGCGGCTGGTTTTGCTGGGCTTACCGTTACCTTCTCCACCTCGTTGCTCGTCTAGGGGTTTCCTGAGGTTGATGGCCCAATACACTGTAGAGACCGACACTTGAATCCCTTTAGGAATTTTTATTTGCAGAACTCTGAACAGAACACAGTCTCTCAGTAGGGAATAGAGGGTATGGGTAGTAAAGCTCAGGTACTCTTGGAACTGCTGACACTTAAAATGTCTCTCTCTAGGTGATCGGATAAATCCCTTTTTGGTGAATTTAGCAACCGACAGGTGATTTAAGTATAGCAAAGTCTCTGCCACAGACTTGATTGTAGAACTTTAGAATAGAACAGAAAGTCTCTGACAGAAACTTAGTTGTAACTGAAGGATGAAATTAGGAACTCTCTTACAGTACCAGTATCTTGCAGCCGGTCCGGCGATACCGTGAGAATGCGGATTCACTTGGTGTCCTTTCCAGCTTAGCTTCCAGGCTCTTACTGAGCAGCCAGCCTTGTGCGTGGCCCTCTTCTGAAGAGTCCTGCCCTGGTTGCGTTTTCAGTTGCTGGGCCTCTCCAAACCCGAGATGGCACCGGACCACCTTGGAACCCTCCTTTCAGTTACTGTGCCTCAGGCTAGCCAGCCCTGAGACTCGGAAACGGATGGATCCGCACCCCAGGCCATGAGGGCCTCTGGGGGCTGGTCAGGAGGACCAGGACCATGGAGTCAGAACATACTTCTGGACCGGAACCTCAAATCACGTGATCTCAGCACCTTAAGTACCCTCTCCCGAAATACACAGCAAGGCAACGCACCCACCGATTGGCTCCGGGAGAGAGATTGGTACCCAATGCGTCCAACCAATGCCTGCCAAAGGTGACACCCACACTTATGACCAGGCAGAACATAGCACTGTCCAGCCAAACTGATACTGAGACCATAATTTACTGAAATTAACCCTAAAACCCAACTATGGTCTTAGGAAAACTAAATTGACAAAAACATAGCACGTGCTCTTCAGGAGCCCGGCGCTACACAGCTCTGAGCTGGCATCTCAATCCAGGAAGAAGATACCTGAACATATATGGTTCCGTCCTACTGGAGAGAATAGCACATAAACACCCTGGTAAGAGGAATACTTCCAAGTAATACATGGGTGTGTTACATTTGCACATTATTAGCATGCATGCGCACCATGCAAAAATGTATATAATGCTCTAATATATCCTGCTGTCAGTGTAGTGAGAGCAGGGAGAGGGGAGAGAAGCCTGGCAGCGGACTGGAACCTCATCAATACAGGACTCAGGTAAGTGTTTAGGGGAGGAAGGGGTGGCAAGACTGTTCTTCATTGTCTTAGTGGTGGTCACCCCCCCCCCCCCCTTCTGTGCCACAATTATCATGTGAGAGCAGACATGTTGAAGGAATTGGCCTGGCTGCTGGGTTCTGGTAGAGCTCTTCAGCACATTTGTGCACGTGTAGGGTATTTCCTACACGTGCAAGAGCTTTAAAGTGAAGGTCTGCTTTAATGGGAGACAACACAGGCAGGCTATAGTCACTTTCTCTGCTGTCCCTTGTTGATCTGCTACCAGAATGCTATGCAATCCCTGTGTAAGTTTTTATATTCCAAGCCCTTGTACACACGATCGGAGATTCCAAAGGAATGTGTCCTATCGGACCGTTTTGTCGGATAATCCAACTGTGTGGGGTATGCATCGGACTGTTTCCGTCGGAATATCCGTCGGACCCAATTTTCCGACAAACTGGTCCGATCGGACATACTCCGATCATGTGTAGAGAATTTTGATTGGACAAAGTGCCACGCATGCTCAGATCAAATTCCTACATCAAAGCTATTGGCTACTAGCGTGAACATAGTCCTGTTGTAACGAAATAACGTCATCACGTTCTAAACGATCAGATTTTCCGACAGCTTCGTCCGACCGTGTGTATACAACAGTTTCGGACACAATCCGTCGGACAAAATCCAACGGATTTGGTTGGCAGAATGTCCGACCGTGTGTACAAGGGCAAAGGGATCATCCAACTCTTTCCTGCCCTCTGTGACGGCACTTTAGCCTAGTGATTGGTCTGCACTCAGCATTGCATTATGTGGAAGCCAGCGGAGTGTCATTAAAATGGCTGGAAAATAATGGAAAGGAGAGTACAGGCTGTATATGAAGCCTCCTGTAAAGTGTACCTATTACCTAGTATGAGCGGAATCCAGGATCACTATACCATATGGCGTACAAAGCCCTTTAAACATGTTCCAGTAGCAGACCGGGTAATGTAGGAAAGGAGAGTACAGGCTGTATATGGTATCTTTTGTAAAGTGTACCCATTACCTAGTATGAGCAGAATCCAGGATCACTATACCATATGGTGTACAAAGCCACTTAAACATGTTCCAGTAGCAGCCTGGGGAATGTAGGAAAGGAGAGCACAGGCTGTATATGGTACCTAATGTGGAGTGTACCTATTAGGCCTCTATCACAATGCCACAACTTGAAAGTCGATGATTTTACATTGATGCGATTTCAGGGAATGCCTATGTAGACTTGAGGTCTATGGACCTCAACTCGCATCAAAGTCGGACCAAAGTAGTACAGGGACTACTTTGAAGTTGGTGCGACATGAAGTTGCACAGATATGAATGGTTATCATTGGGACTCCTGGGGTATGACTTGTCATGC